>NC_067488.1:12745567-13362233 GCF_947179515.1 Apodemus sylvaticus
ATTTTGTACCATTGCAAAATTCTCTTTCAGAAAGCCAGCCATGTGTGTAGCTTAGTACTTCTTACACAGAGCTTTCCTTGCATTTTCTTTTCTCCTTTAACACAAAGAAACATTATTTCTGCTTTTAAAGCATAGACCTCTCACTGCAGGTAGATGTACAATTCTTGTAAACTTTCTTATCCACAGCCAGATTTGCTCCTGATGCTTTACCAACTTCTGCAATACACTGTGATGTTCACAGTAAGTAGAAAACATCAACCCAGCACTCTTCAACATAGCACCCCGCAACATGGTACCCTGGAACACAACATCCTGCAACACAGGACCTTGAACCTCTGCACTCTATAGTACAACACCCTCTAACACACAGCACTCTGGAACACAGAACCCTGCAACACACAGCACCTTTGAACATACACACCACGGAACACACAGCACCTTGGAACACACAGCACCTTGGAATACACAGCACCCTGGAACACAATACCTTGGAACACAGCACTTTGCAACCCTGCAACTCACAGCACAGCACCATGATACACTGTACCTTGCCACGTGTGCCCTGCAACATAGCACCCTGGAACTCATCACTCTGCAGCACAGCATGCTGCGACATTGCATCCTGAAACACAGCATACTGCAACATACAACCCTGCAACACTGCACTCTGTAACACAGCACCCTGCAACACTACATCCTGCAACACACAACCCTGCAACACTGCACTCTGTAACACAGCACCCTGCAACACTGCATCCTACAACACTCCACCTTGCAACATAGCACCTCGCAACAGCGAATCATGCAACACAGGACACTGCAACACAGCATCCTGCATTGCGCACTCAGCAACAAGCACCTTGCAACACAGATTCCTATAACACTGCATCCATCCTGTAACACTTCACCCTTTAAAACACAGCACTGCACCTTGTAGCACTGCAATGTGCAACACTGCACCCTACTGCACAGCACTGTGAAACACTGCCCTGATTTTTCAGCAGAACCACCTCCCATGCTGTTGGTCATGGAGAGACTCCCTGCACCACGCCCAGGGAAAGGTTTTGAAGTTACCCAGGCTTTGCAGTGCATGCCTGCAATCCCAAAACGCAGATGACTATAGGCAGGAAAACTGCAAGTTCAAAGCCAGACTGAGCTACGTAGCAGGACTTTGTGGGTCTGCCTGAAGACCTTTGAGCCAACAAATTATTCTTCTATTATTGTCCTTTACTGCCTTGTCAATCATGTGTCAAATCAAGTGTAACTCCTCTAAACAAATTCTCATTTTAATTTTTGTCAAATTTAAAATAAGTTATTTAGAATGAAACTGAAAAAGTTTAGTATAAATGATTATAAAAAATATGTGTGAGTTTATATGTAACTTTTAAAAAAGGGCAGTGCATGTATTTTTGATTTTTGGTTAAAATAATCAGAGGCTGTCGTCCTATTTTATTGTTTTGCTTTGGGGATACCTTCAATTAGCACTTTTTCTAAATATTGTATATGTATATTCAATATTTAGAAAAAGCTATTGGTTTGCCCACTTGAATATAAAATACTTTTGGGGGGGGGCGGTTTGGAGACAGGATTTTTCTGTATAGCCCTGGCTGTCCTAGAACTCACTCTGTAGACCAGGCTGGCTTCAAACTCAGAAATCCCCCTGCCTCTGCTTCCCAAGTGCTGGGATTACAGGTGTGCGCCACCACCACCTGGCATAAAATACTTTTTTTTTCTTTGCGAGAGAATTTGCCCAGTGAATGATGCTGGCTGAGAGAAATCTGTGACTTCTCCACATTCATCTTCGTTTTCAAGATACGACTTCCCAGTGATAATGATAAACATGGATCAGTCACAGCAGGACTTGTTGCAAAGACAAATACTGGATAATACCAATTAAAACGATATATAAATAAAATTAAAAGAGGTTTCAGTTAAGAGTAGTATTAATGGAGGACAAAAGGAATATCAGAGAGGGGAGAGCGGGCTGAATATGATAAAATACATGTGTACATGTCTGATATTTTTAAATAAAAATAATGGAAAAGGTGTTAGATTTAGACCACTCTGACTTAGGCATTGCTCTGTAGTAACCACGAGATGGCAGGAGTGAACAACAAAAATATACCGTCGTCCAGCTGCAGGAACAAAACCACCCAGAAAATCCCAGTTTTTATTCCTTCCCTCCTTGCCCCTCCCATCTCCACTTATTATAGGCTTATTTCCTCAGTCTTCCCCTCCATACCCCCCACTGTCCCTGTGTTTACAGATGTAATTTTGAGAAGCCCTACTTGCTTCTATGAAAATCAGTTACAAGAAGTCGTAATGCAGATACTAAAATTGCACAAAGTATTCTCTTGAATTAAAGACGTTTTTCATATCCGCTTTGTGCTGGAGGTGGGGATCAAGCTTCAGAAGACGGCAAAGCTCAGAAAGACTTAGGCTTTCAGTTCAGGTCTTTAAGATGCAGGCTGGGGCGGAGTGCTGGTGGAAAGGAGCAGACAGAGCAGGCTAGGAACCTTAGGGCTTTGTCTACACTGATAAGACCTGTTTGGCCTCTGATATTATCAAAGCATTGGCTGGCTAAGGATCAAAGTGCAGAACTGAAGTTTTTCTTTGAAATAAAGCAAAGCAAAGCAAACCCACCCACCCAAAGACCCAGCAAACAAAGCCAACTTGCTAGCAAAGCCCAGCAGGATGTAAGTACAGATGCTGGAGAGGGAGCTGCTGGCTTTGCTAATCTATTGCACAGGGGAATCAAGGGCTTGACTGACAGCCATGCAATTCAGGACAGTGCTGGGAGCTTGGCTTGGGCTCCTCATTCTCCCTGGAGTCATCATTCTCCTCAGGAAACCCTCCTCTTTTATTATCAGTTTATTTATTCTATTTTCAAAGTCTGAAAGATTGGGTTCTGGATTCTTAAGTATAGAATTTGAATTTTGTTCCCTGATTCCTCAGGCACACAAAAGCATAAAAATTAAGACTGTATAAAGAGGTTTTATAAAACCTTACTAATGTAAGCTAATTAAAAGAAATAGATGTATGCATATATGCATGCATATTATATATTATATATACTATATAGTTATATATATGTCTCTATGTAGAGAGAACATATATATATGTATATAAATATATATGTATATACATATACACACACACACACACTACATACATACATATATATATATATATGTATGTGTGTGTGTGTGTGTGTGTATTTCAAACCCTATACATATGGGGTTTGAAAAGGCGTTCTTTACATTAGTGAACAAATTAAAAATCTGGTTTCAGAAGACATGGTCTATTATATGAAAATCTCAGTGTTTGGTGAATGTTAACACCCTATGAGTTAGAAATGCACACGAGTCACCCAAAACATGCCAGGCTATTGCCATTTCTCTCGGTTGTTCACCATAACTAGATGATAACACCCAATTTGCTGAAGACACTGCACACTTTAGTATGGCACACAAAGGAGCCAATCTTGAATGGACAGGGAAACTCTCCTTACCACTTAACATTCGATGGTTGGAGCTGGGTGCCCTGCTGGCTGCCAAAGGATAAAAGACATAAATGGTCCCACCCAGTTATGCACCCTGTATGTTACAGTACTAGCCTGCCAGTCATTTATGGGTCCACTGCAATAGTAGCAAGACTGCATATAGGAGTAACCAACTACATTCTTGAATTAATTTGAGACCTGCTCCATAGACAGAAATTCATATACTTTAAAGATTGTCAAATCCACGGCTGGGGGATCCATAGGCTCTAGTGGAGAAACTATGGATGTGTTTTCTAACTTGTCCTGTAATCATATTACTTTATACATATACACACACACACACACACACACATACACACACACACACACACACACACACACACATATATATATATGTGTGTGTGTGTGTGTGTGTATAGCCATTGATTTGTGGCTGACTGTCCTTGATCAGAGACGCTTCCTATGGTAGTGGTGTGTGGTTAATGCAGAGCCACATCACCTTCCAAAGTGCTGAAAATAGTTGGCTGAGAGTGCTCATCTTTAAAGACAGTTACTTTTCTTTTGGAGTGTGGCCATTGGTAAATTCCCCATTCCCCAATGGAGGACCCCCAAATCTTGCACATATGGGCAGCAGCAATTAGACATAGCAAGAAAATATAAATAATAAAAATTGTAAAAAGAGGACTTGAAGCTGGGAGGGAAATCTGTTTTGGAGTGCTGGTGAGATTTGGAATGAGTGTGACAAGTGGATTTGATCATATTCATACATGTATATGTATGACAATTCCAAGGATTAAACATACATGCATACATATGTATAACATTTTTATTATTTAGTATGTCATTTTTAGATGAATGCTTAACGATTTTTTAAAAAGCTGTCTTTAGAAAGCTTCTGTAAGTTTGGGCAGACCACTTGGGGATACACTGGGAGCAAACGTTTTTTACTGTCCTGCTACAATTTTTTTTTTTAAATCTATAGGTAATTAAGGCACAGAGGAAAGGTCACCTCTTTAGCTTTCTTCATCTTTTTCATAATGTTGGTTTCTTTCACACAAAAATAGGCAAATGAGAGAAGAAAAGACATCCTAAGATAACCTAAACCAAAGGGATTGGGGAAAACCCTCTCCTTGTTGTCACCTGTCAATTCTTTTCTCTTGTTGAAGTTGAACACCAGTCCATGAAAGAAGGCAAAAGGGAGGTGTTGTCTTTCAGAATCACAAAAGAAGCAGCTTTTGTGATTCCTCAGTGTAACTTCACTGAATAAGGACTCTGTGACCTCTGACAAAGCTCAGTGACCTCAGTACATAGCATGTTAGTTAAACAGGTCTTTGAGCTGCCAGGCAGCACATACACAGTGAGTATGACTGTGTGGCTGAGCTGAGCACCCACAGTTTCCATTCCTGGTGAGTCCTTCCTAGGTCAGGTGGTAGAACCCCCAGAGCAATGGTTTTCTTAGTCATAAAGCGAAACTGATACTACTTGCCAACTGTGTTTTTCTGAGTGTGAACTAACCTGTGAAGTGCCTGCCATATCCAGGCCCACCGTAGATACTTAACAAATGGAAATACTTTATTTTAAACAGTGTTAGAGAATAGATTGTGAACTGTGGACTTTAAAAGGCTTTGCTTTATTCTTATTCTCCATCTCAGACAGACTTCAGGACATGGGTGGGCTACCTGAACCTCATCTGTACAAGGTGATGGTATCTTGTACAGATACCCACAGGGTCCTTGACCTGGGAATTGTTAACTATACATCTAGTTGTAATTACTACTATTATTCACCCTTTATGCTATTTATTAGAATCAAAATACAAAAGCAAGATACCATCACCTTGTATGGGTGATGAGGTTCAGGTAGCCCACACATTCCTGAAGTCTGTCTGAAAGGGAAAATAAGAATAAATCAAAGTCTTTGGAACTATGAGAGACTACACAAAAGAACTATTGTTTTGGGCCAAATGTGTTTGGTTTATCTTTAATCCTAGGCAGAAGCTCTGATTTCAAGACCAACCTGGTCAACAGAGACAGTTTTAGACTAATCATTAGTAGAAAGTGAGACCCTGCTTAAAAATCAACCAACCAACCAACCAACCAGTAAAAAGTAATTCTTGCTACAGGGAGTATATAGATTTATTGTCAAGGAAACAAAAGTACAAAAGAAAATAAAAGTATAACAGCTAAAAAACATTGTTGCTTAAACTTAACAGAAAGTAAGCATCACTACCCAATGTAAGTGAGATGGTGCATAGTCAACCCTGGAGGATTCCAGAAATGAAAGAGTCTCAGGAGATGCCATCCCTTAGGGTGGTTTTCATGGGTAGGCTAAGATTGCAGGTGTGCAAATAGAGGTGGGCAGGCAGTAATCTGCTATGGAAGAGACAAAACAAGAGAGAAGACAGTGATGGGACAGGCTGTGATTTTATGTGATTTGGATAAAGAAGAACTGTCCTCATGAGATGCTCTAGAAATGAAGGAATGGGACAGTGAACCACATACAGATCCAGGTAGAGTACCATTCAGCTGTGCAGCATGAAAGGCTGCTGCCAAGGCCTGGCTTAAGAGCCTGCTTGTCATGTTAAGGTGGCCATGTGACTCATGGCAGGAGAAGAGACAGCAATGGCCAGCAACAGGCCACACGGCTATCATTGTATGACAGAGATTTATTAGTGAACAGATCATGCGGACCTTGTATGCCATCTCACGGATTTTTGCCTAAACGAGTGAAATGAGAGACATTAGATGTTTTTTAGCAGAGAAAAGGCAAGACCTGATTTTGTCCTCTAAAAACTTTCCTGGTTGTGTTTTTGTGAAGGCAGAGAGTTGAAGTATGTTGTACTCTTGAACACCATCGCTCCCCTAACCTCTCTACTTCCCCACCATATATACACATGAGCTTTTATGGAATACACATAAACTACAGTACAGGTAAGTTTGATGACTGGTAGTCTATGTCAGTAGCCAGTTTAAACATACGGTGATATGGAAGGTTTTATTGGGACCCAGTTCTTAGTGACTTCCCAGACCTTAGCACAGCTGACTCCATGATGAAAGAGTCATTCAAGCTTTAAAACCACCAGCCAAAGATGAGGACAAAGACCTAGTCTATCAAAGACCATAGTTATGGGAAAGTTTCTGAATGTACTAACTGTGCGTTTCAGCTTCTGCAGTTCTATTTTGGGCTAACATCCTTGTTAACTGAAGTGTGTTAACCGAGGACATAGATTTTGTGCTTAAAAGTTCACCCCGAGAAAGGGTCTGAGCTACACTGGGATTCAGAACACCCAGCTCTGAAGTTGCTGGATGACTAATAAAAACTTTTTCTCTTGGCATAAACTCATATCTGAACAGTCTGCTTTGGTGAATACCCCACAACAGAAGGGTCCACCACTTGCCTTTTGTGGGGATGAGAGACACCCAAGCCTCTCTAAATGGGTAATGGACCATAGAACTCTTATCTAAATTGGGAGTTAAATTAGAAATCATAGTTGGATATTATCTCTGTCAGATTTAGGGTTGGTGAAGATCCTCTCACAATCTATAGGCTGCTGTTTTGTCCAATTGGCAGTATCTTTTGCCTTACAGAAGCTTTTCATTTTCAACAGGTTCCATTTATCAATTGTGGATCTTAGAACCAGAGCCATTGATGTTCTGTTCAGGAAATGGTCTCCTGTACCAATATGTCCAAGGCTATTTCCCACTTCTCTGTGAGATTTGTTGTATGGTTTTATGTTAAGGCCCTTGGTCCACTTGGACTTGAGTTTTATGCAGGGTGGTAAATATGTATCCATTTGGATTCTTCTTCACGAAGACTGCCAGTCAGAACAGCACCATTTTGTTAAATATGCCTTTCCCCCCCATTGTATGGTTTTGCCTTCTTTGCCAAAAATCAAATGTCCATAGGTATGTGGGTTTATTTCTGGGTCTTCAATTCAATTCCATAGATCCTCTCTATCTTTCTACCAATACCAGGTAGTATCTATCTGTAGTATAGCTTGAGGTCAGGGATGGTGATTCCTCCCAAAGTTCTTATATTGTTCAGCATAGTTTCGACTATCCTGAGTGTTTTGTTTTTCCATATGGAGTTCAGAATTGCTCTTTCCATATCTATTAAGAAGTTCTGTTGAAATTTTGATGGGGATTGCATTGAATCTGTACATTACCTTTGGTAAGATGGCCATTTTTACTATGTTTTTTTTTTTTTAAAGATTTATTTATTTTCATATGTAAGTATATCATAGCTGTCTTCAGACACTCCAGAAGAGGGCATCAGATCTCATTACAGATGGTTGTGAGCCACCATGTGGTTGCTGGGATTGAACTCAGGACCTTCGGAAGAGCAGACAGTACTCTTAACCACTGAGCCGTCTCTCCAGCCCCAGCATTTTTACTATGCTAACCCTAACTATCCATGAGCATGGGAGATCTTTTCATCTTCTGACATCTTCCTTAATTTCATTCTTCAGGGACTTGAAGTTCTTGTCAGACTTTAAAGCTTAAAAAAAGAAAAGACTAGTGTCATTAAGAAAAGTCAAAATATGATAATAACAAAACCCCAAAAGCCATAGCAAATTATATAAGAAATTGAAAGAATGGACACAGGTGTGTAGAGACGTACATGCACATAAAAATATTTGTTTTAAAAAAAGAAACTGTGCTGGTTAGTTTTATGTCATCTAGACACAAACTTAAGTCATTTGGGAAGAAAGACTCAGTTGAGAAAATGCTGTCAAATGCTGTCATCAGATTGGTCTGTAGTCTTTGGAGCATTTTCTTAATCAATGGTTGATGTAGGAAAGCCCAGCCCACTGTGCGAGCTACCAACCCAGGTCAAGTGGTCCTGAATGGTCTAAGAAAGTCAGTGGAACAAGCCATAAAGAGCAAGCCAGTAAGCAGCATCCTTCTGTGGCCTCTGCTTCAGTTTCTGCCTTGAGTTCCTACTCTGACTCCCATTATTGATGTAGTGTAACTTGGGTATTGTAAGCTGAAATAGCTATCCTCCCACAAAGAAAATTTGGTTGGGTTCACTTTGCTATTGGTTTTGGTGCTTTTTCTTTGTATGAGTTCTCAAAAATTCTTTCCTTTTCAATGAAATTGCAATAATATTGTAAAAAAACGTGCTATGATGCAATCTCTCCTTCCCCAAGTAGTGAGTCCTGGGAATACATGCTTCTCACAATTACTGCTGTGCAGAGTGTGAACAAACATCCCAGACCATGTCCATCATGGTCTTCTCAATACTTCTCAGAATTCTCCTGTCTTAATGAGTTATTTTTTACCTCTATTAGTTCAACCAAACTCAACTGAAAATATCTGTCTTATAAAGGTATTGTGATGTTTCCCAATCATGGTTCACATCAGAAGAACTCAGCACACTCTTGTTTATACCAGGAAATCAATACTGTGTCTCATCTTATCTCCTAGGTTTTCATCACCTCACTCTCTGAGCTTATTGAGAACAAGAATTACGTCTCATATCCTACACTTTCCTCATATAGCAAACAATAAAATAGTAAAGATTCCTTTACCATTTGTATTTGAAGGGGTTAATTTTTAGGAAAATGGGATTTTAAAATTTTGGCTTACAAATTTCCTGTTCATGTAAATTATGAAACACATTTTGTTAAAACTCACATGTAAAGTAGCTGCTCTATAGATGTTTAGCTCAGTAAATCTGAGGGAGAACATTATAGATGGCTCTGTTACCAAGGAGTTGGGATGCTTTATCTAAACTCACTTAAAAGAGCCAGAAGTTAAGCTTAATTTGATAGTCTGTACATAAAAGTTCAGGTTCAGTCAGATGTTAAGCAAAGATTCCAAGTGGCTGTTCCTTTCTTCCATGAAAAACTCACAACTGAGAGAGGTTTTGGTTTGATTTTGATTTCTTGTTCATCATGGCTAAGAGTTCTCATATCTTGAATATATTTAACCCCTTTGTTCTTGTGAGGATTGGACACTTTATACTGGGACAAATCGATTTCGAAATTGGGTAGAAGTCCTCATGGCTTTGCCATGTCTATTTTTTCTTTACATTTCAAATAATTTCCCCTTTTCTGTTCTCCACCTCCATCCATTTGTCTAAGAATTTCATGAATTCATTGTTTCTAATGGCTGAATAGTACTCCGTTGTGTATATATACCGCATTTTTTTGCATCCATTCTTCCATTGAGGGATACCAGGGTTCTTTCCAGCTTCTGGCTATTATAAATAGGGCTGCTATGAACATAGTGGAGCATGTGTCCTTATTGCATGCTGGGGAATCCTCTGGGTATATGCCTAGGATTGGTATAGCAGGATCCTCCGGAAGTGATGTGCCCAGTTTTCTGAAGAATCACCAGACTGATTTCCAGAGTGGTTGTACCAATTTGCAACCCCACCAGCAGTGGAGGAGTATTCCTCTTTCTCCACATCCTCACCAACACCTGCTGTCTCCTGAATTCTTAATCTTAGTCATTCTGACTGGTGTAAGGTGGAATCTCAGGGTTGTTTTGATTTGCATTTCCCTGATGACTAATGAAGTTGAACATTTTTTAAGATGCTTCTCAGCCACACGAAGTTCTTCAGGTGAAAATTCTTTGTTTAGCTCTTTACCCCATTTTTTTAAATAGGGTTAGTTGGTTTTCTGGGGTCTACCTCCTTGAGTTCTTTGGATATTAGCCCTCTATCTGATGTAGGGTTGGTGAAGATCTTTTCCCAATTTGTTGGTTGCCGATTTGTCCTTTTGATGGTGTCCTTTGCCTTATAGAAACTTTGTCATTTTATGAGGTCCCATTTGTCAATTCTTGATCTTAGAGCATACGCCCCTTGAGGACATTGGTACAGGGGGAAAGTTCCTGAACAGAACGCCACATCTATTTTGACTCTGGCATTTTTTAGATCATTGACACAGAGCTGTGGTTTTAAATGAACTATATATTTGAGAGATTAATTATCCAAATGAATATGCACAAATCCATCTGTCTGCACAGCTTTACCAATCATACACAATTGAACTTGTTTATATGTTTTTACTTCTTGTCATCAATGGTAGCATTTCTTCTTAAATTATTATTAATTTATTGTTTAACTTTACATCCTGATCTCAGTTTCCCCTCCCTCCTCTCCTCTCAGTTTTCTGCTTCCCCGTCCCCTCTCTCCATCCATTCTCCCTTTGTCCTCACAGAACGGGAAGCCTTTCATAGATGGCAACCTGCCTTGCCATGTCAAACTGCAGTAGGACTAGGCACATCATCTATTGATACTAGACAAGTTAGGGGAAATGGATCCAAAGCCAGACAAGAGAATCAGAAACAGCCCCTGCTCCTGCTGTTAGGTGTCCTACATGAAGACTAAGATGCACATCTGTTAAGTAGGGGCCTAGATCCATCCTGTGTATGCTCTGTGGTTAGTGGTTCAGTCTCAGCGAGGCCCTAAAAACCCAGATTAGTTGATTTTGTAGGTTTTCTTGTGGTGTCCTTGACCTTTCTGGCTCCTTCAAACTACCCTTCCCCTCTTCCACAAGATTCCCAGAGCTCCAACTAATGTTTCCATCAGCAGCTGAGTGAGGCCTTTCAGGTGACAGTTATGCTAGACTCCTGTCTGGAAGCATAGCAGAATATCATTATTAGTGCCAAGGGTGGCCTCTCTCTCTCTCATGACATGGGTCTCAAGTTGGGCCAGTCGTTGGTTTGCTAGTCCCTTAATTTGTATTCCCTCTTTATCCCTGCACATCTTGTAAGTAGGAAAAAATGTTGGTCAACGTTTTGTGGCTAGGTTGGTTTCCCCATCCTTAGCTTTGCATGGTTATAGGAGATAGGGGTTTCAGGCTCCATATCTATTTCTAGGAGTCTTAGCTAGGATCACCTTTATAAATTCCTGGGAGTTTCCATTGTGCTAGGTTTCTAGCTCATGCCAGAGATGCTCCTGGCCCACTGATTCCAGTTCTTTTCCTCTCATCATCATCCTCCCCACACTTGATCCCTCTTGGTACCTTCCCCACCCCCTCTCCTATTCAGATTCCTCCCTTCACCCACACCTGATGTCTATTTTATTTCCCTTTCTCCGTGAGATTCAAGTATCCTCCCTTGGGCCTTCCTTTTTTTTTTTTTTTTTTTTTTTCTGCTGTTCTTTCTTAGGGGAAGTGTCTGAGGAGAACACACTCTATTCCCTTTCTCCTTCTGGGTTCCTCTTTGGCAACTAGAAAGCTACTTAAGAATTTGCTCATGTGGGTACTAACCCCTTTTTCCCAGGCTGCCTGATCCAAGAACCCCTACATTGACTGGAGAGGTGGGAGGGAAGAGATCAAACTTAATTATTTCACTTGGAAAATGCTCTTTGATGTGACTAGGGTTTCTTTCTTTCTTTTTTTTTTTTAATTTTTTTTATTCGATATAATTTATTTACATTTCAAATGATTTCCCCTTTTCTAGCCCCCCCACTCCCCGAAAGTCCCGTAAGCCCCCTTCTCTTCCCCTGTCCTCCCTTCCACCCCTTCCCACTTCCCCGTTCTGGTTTTGCTGAATACTGTTTCACTGAGTCTTTCCAGAACCGGGGGCCACTCCTCCTTTCTTCTTGTGTCTCATTTGATGTGTGGATTATGTTTTGAGTATTCCAGTTTTCTAGGTTAATAACCACTTATTAGTGAGTGCATACCATGATTCACCTTTTGAGTCTGGGTTACCTCACTTAGTATGATGTTCTCTAGCTCCATCCATTTGCCTAAGAATTTCATGAATTCATTGTTTCTAATGGCTGAATAGTACTCCATTGTGTAGATATACCACATTTTTTGCATCCACTCTTCTGTTGAGGGATACCTGGGTTCTTTCCAGCATCTGGCAATTATAAATAGGGCTGCTATGAACATAGTAGAGCATGTATCCTTATTACATGGTGGGGAATCCTCTGGATATATGCCCAGGAGTGGTATAGCAGGATCTTCTGGAAGTGAGGTGCCCAGTTTTCGGAGGAACCGCCAGACTGATTTCCAGAGTGGTTGTACCAATTTGCAACCCCACCAGCAGTGGAGGAGTGTTCCTCTTTCTCCACACCCTCTCCAACACCTGCTGTCTCCTGAATTTTTAATCTTAGCCATTCTGACTGGTGTAAGATGAAATCTTAGGGTTGTTTTGATTTGCATTTCCCTAATGACTAATGAAGTTGAGCATTTTTTAAGATGCTTCTCCGCCATTCGAAGTTCTTCAGGTGAGAATTCTTTGTTTAACTCTGTACCCCATTTTTTAATAGGGTTGTTCGGTTTTCTGGAGTCTAACTTCTTGAGTTCTTTATATATATTGGATATTAGCCCTCTATCTGATGTAGGATTGGTGAAGATCTTTTCCCAATTTGTTGGTTGCCGATCTGTCCTCTTGATGGTGTCCTTTGCTTTACAGAAACTCTGTAACCTTATGAGGTCCCATTTGTCAATTCTTGCTCTTAGAGCATACGCTATTGGTGTTCTGTTCATAAACTTTCTCCCTGTATCAATGTCCTCAAGGGTCTTCCCCAGTTTCTTTTCTATTAGCTTCAGAGTGTCTTGGGCCTTCCTTATTACTTAGCTTCTTTGGATCTGTGGATTGTAGCCTGGTTATCATGTACTTTATGGCTAATATCCACTTATAAGTGAGTGTATATGATGTTTGGCTTTCTGAGTCTGTGTTAACTCACTCAGGATGATCTTTCCTACTTCCATCCATGTGCCTATAAATTTCATTGTTTTTAATAGCTAGTAATATTCCATTGTGTAAATAGCATTTCTAAGAAAAAAGAAAGAAAGGAAATGTTAATATTGAGACTGAACAGACTTTTATTATCTCAAAAGATATACTTCCTTGCCTGAAGGTTATTCAACCCTAAAGGAACATACTTGATTGCATACTTTCCTCACATCAGGAAAGTCTCTGTCTATGTGTGTGAGATTGGAAATGTTTCCAGGCAATAGTGTTTCCTTACCCTGATAAACAGGAGTCCCAGTTGGCACTGAGCAGACAGTGTGCTACTTTAAATTTCTAAAACCCTGACAGTAACAGACTTAGTGTCTATGTTGTTCCCTTTTTTTCCTGACTACTGTATTAGTATCTCATGAAATTATCATCTCATTAAGTTAGTATCTCATTAAAAATACAGATTTTTTTCTCAATAAGTTCCTTTACACAGTTCTTTTTACTTGGTGTTCTTTTTAACCTAACATAGCTTCCTTTCTCTCCTTAGCTAGGTAGAATCCCATACAGGCTATAGAGGGCCCTGCTGCTCTGCAGACCTGTAGCCTACAGCATTGGTGGCTCTGCTTCTGCCATCAACAGTGACAATCAGAGAACAGTTACTCTATCTGGAAAACGCACCTCATTCAAACAATGCTACAAGGTAAGCTTCCTTATTTCTGTGTGTCTCAGTGAACAAACTGGACAGACTAGGCATGTAGGTGGCTTTCTCAGCTTTCATACACAGTAAGAAAAAGGTTTTATTTCAAGTCTCTCTGGAGATGTGAAATCCCAGTACTTTGACCAAGTGCTGAAGCCCAGATATTTCCAGAGTGACAGAAGCACATATCTGAGCAGGCGCTGTCCCATCACGTTGTAATTATCACATGTAACAGTGCTTTGGAATTGGAAGCTGTATGTTAGCCTAATGCCTACACACAGTTGGTTTCAAATAAATATTTGCTTAATGATTTGCATAGAAGAGCCCATTGAATTAGAACCTATTGACCTAGAAGGTCAATATTAAATCTCTAACAATTCTGACTAGTACTGTTTGTAGTTTAAAAATTGATCCATATATGCAGAGATTTTAAAATAGTTACAAAAATCCATGAAAGTGACACATTGTTGTCAAGTCAAGTCGTTGGTGTCCTTATTTTCTCTTAATACTAAGTGTGGCTACTGCTGACAAGGATGGTAACTGCAGGATATAATACTTAATTATTCTTGAGACATACCTTTATTTCATATCACTCTTTAGGAAGTCTATACATAAAAGTTTAAAAAATACAATATACTTAGTTTTTCATTTGTATATGATCTATCTTATATTCACTTTTAATAATATTTATTTTACTATTTTGATTGAGTCAATATTGGAAATTCTCTTACTTGCTAAGTAGATTATAAAGGTCTTTATTTCTGACATTGCAATTTTACATTCGGTATTCAGTCTTGAAAACTATGAAATTTAATACAGTATATTTAGATGTAAAATATTTGGACAACTCCCCTTCTATCCCTTGTTTTTGGGGTTACAATTTTCTCTATGTCTTGTAGATTTCCATTTTTATTGGTTCACAGCTGGTTTCCAGCATGAAAACCACTCTAATTTTCTACCAACTTGGACACATGAAAGTTATCTCACAAGACCTCCTTTAGAGCAAATATTCAGCAGGAAATGAAACCAGAGAGAAATACACAGACACATAGGGCGATGAGTTCAGAAGGAACCTTTAGTTATAGTGAAATTCAGTGTAGACCCCTTTAAAATAAAATAGCATTAGTGACTACTATCATATTTTACTAATGAAAACAGTTTCATTTGGAAGGTTCTAAGAATGTTAATTTGCAGCAAACTTTGGTGCTCAATACAGACAGTATAGGCTTGGCAGTTAAAATGAGTAGAAACAGACGGAACTAAGAAGAATGCTTACCTGGCTCTGTGGCACAATGGATAGCACATTGGACTTCTCTAAGAAGAACACTGACCACACTGGGGCCAGTGTACTCTCTAGAACACCTGTGCACAGACTCTGAATGAGGCCCTGTTATCTTGCTTAAGATCATACTTGCTTTAGTTCCCCACTCAGAGGCATCTCTGATATGTATGCCTGGCATTTTTCTGCCTCTGCAATTCAAAATGAATGGCTAAATGGTTTTTGTTTTTGTTTTGCCTTTTGTAGAGTCTAGCTCATACATTCTAACAGCAGGTTCCCTGGAAGGAGAGATGGGTAAGGAACAGGTTGCAAGAGAAATCACATGGAGAGACAAAAAAATACATGGCTTTTGATTTAAGTCTCCATCTTTAATGCTTTCTTTCTCAAGATACAAAGGCAGGCCAAGCCCCCCTCCCCTGAAGGCTAGAAACCAGTTCTTCTTGTTCTTCAGGAGATGGGCAGATCAGGTTGCTGGCTGCTATTCTTGAGAACAATGGGCAGGAGGAGGTCACAATTCCTTTCTTTTTATTAATTTTAAGAAAAACCAGTGGATAAATATATTCATCAAAAGATGATGGGCATTAACCAGTGAGGGAAAGTATTGGCCTCGACCCCCTTAAATATTAATTGACATCCTTTTCAGGGGAGAGGAAATTGATTGCCTTATTATTTGAAAGGACAGTCTCTCAAGGTTGACCCCTATGCAGCCAGGCTTACTTTCAGGGAAACTCAGAAGCAGGACATTTCCTTTTTCCCTTGCAGTGCCTCGCCTTGCACCTCATAACTGGTGTCCATGTTTGTTTAATTAACAAACATGCATAGATCTGAGTTCTATGTAGCTCCATTTGTGGAGATCCACTGGTAAAGTAAATGTCTTATGAATAAGAGCTGGCTGGCTTTCATAGCAGCCCTTCTTCGAGTCCTGGAAGCCATTGCTGTAGCAGCTGACCTTCGAGTGTTGTATCTGAAAGATACCTGCTTGAAACACAAAATAAGAGATTAAGAGGAAAAACTGCTTGGACTGTTTCTCTGGAGGGACCATGGTATTTAATTTGTTGTAAATTAGTAGCTCAGGAATAAAACCTGGCTTGCAAATTAATGGCTAGGGGAAAGCAGCCTACCTTCCCAATATGGGAGAAGCAGCTTTAGGAACATTATTGAATTAGTCATACTTACCAGCTGATTCAGGGTCTCTATTTACCTACCATGTCAATCTTTTTGGCAACCATTGGGCTCCATCTTCTTTTTGAGAGAAAATAAAAATAGAACATTTTCTCCATATTAAAACAGGGTCTGGACCCTTCTATGTATTAGTTAAAAGTGTCCCACCATTTAACCATGGCATAAGAATTAGAAGTGGCAAATTGCCAATGGTGATTTGTTGTAGACTGACTTTTAGCATCAGTTTTCAAGAAATTCAAAACAAATGAAACAAAAGCAAGGCATGTTTTGGGTGATCTAGAAGGGAATAGTTTCTACCGTCTTAGTTTTAAAAAGTCAATTTTTAAGAGTGTGATGTGCATGCTCAACAATTCCTTGACCCATTGGGTTATAAGGAACTCTAGTTTTATGTTTAAAACCAAATTCTTTACAAAATGAGATAAAGTTATTGCCAGTGTAGGCTGGCCCATTATCCGTCTTAATGACTTTGGGTAATCCCGTGGTATAAAAAGCTTGTGAACAATGATTGATTACATTTAGAGGCTTCTCCCAAATGTAGAGAAGTGAAAAGAAATCTTGGACAAGTATCAATGTAAACATGTATAAATTTTAATTTTTCAATTTTGTATAGTGAGTTACATCTATTTGTCAAAAATGACTGGGCATAAGGCCATGTGGATCAACCCCTAAATGCGGAGCTAGAGATAAGGAAAGGCAGTTAGGGCATTGTTTTACATAGTGAAAACAAAGATCTTGATGGTGTATTAAAATTAAATGTGCCACAGGCTTCTAATAAAAGGGAAGATTCTGTAACATACAAGCTAATTGTAAAAGGGTTAAAAGCATTATTTATAGGTTGAAAAACATTTAATATCATTGTCAGCTCTGCTAACTGAGCTGAGCCTAGGTGTTTCTATAACTACCTGTTGATTATAAATAAGATATCTAGCTCTTCCTTCAGAAGAGACATCTATGAAAAATCAAGAGTATTATTATGCAGAGGCTATAAACATCATATTAGGAAATACAACCTCAAGCATATCTAAAAAACATTATTAATCTATCTTGATGAGAACGGCCATGCCAATAAGTGAATTTAAAAATATATAAGCATATACATTCTAACAGCAGGTTCTCTGGAAGGAGAGATGGGTAAGAAACAGGTTGCAAGAGAAAACACATGGAGAGACACAAAAACACATGGCTTTTGATTCTTCTCCATCTTTAATGCTTTCTTTCTCAAGATACAAAGGCAGGCCATGCCCCTCCCCTGAAGGCTAGAAACCAGTTCTTGTTCTTCAGGAGGTGGGCAGATCAGGTTGCTGCCTGCTATTCTTGAGAACAGTGGGCAGGAGGAGGTCACAGCCTTTTAGTTTTAAAAAGTGATTTCTTTTACTTTTGAGATTATAATATAATTATATCACTTTCTCCTTGCTCTCTCAAGTTCATGGCCTCTTTTTCATTGATTATTGTTACACGTGTGTGTGTGTGTGTGTGTGTGTGTATGTGTGTGTGTGTATGTGTGTGCATATACATGTACTTCTAATTATCACCTGTTCCGTCTTTACAATGGGTTACCTATGTGGATGTTTTCAGGGCTGATCATTTGGCCTTGGATAATCAATTGAAGTACTCTTCCCTGGGAAAGACTATTTTTCCTGCTCTTAGAATTCCTTAGTTGCCTATATTTCTTTGTGTAGACCTTGTAGTCTTTCCCTTGACCACTTTAACTGATTTTTAATAGTAGAGTCTGATGTAAATTCACATTATCCCACATAGATCTGTCCTTAAAGTAAAAACGGTTATTTCAAAAGACTTTTTCTTCCCTTCCCTTCCCTTCCCTTCCCTTCCCTTCCCTTCCCTTCCTTCCTTCCTTCCTTCCTTCCTTCCTTCCTTCCTTCCTTCCTTCCTTCCTTCCTTCCTTCCTCCCTCCCTCCCTTCCTCCCTCCCTCCCTTCCTGCCTTCCTTCCTTTCTTCCTATCTTTTCTTTCCTTTTTGAGGCAAAGTCTCCCAATTATATAGACCTGGCTATCCTGGAAATGCCCATGTAGGAAAGCTGCTCTTGAACTCCCAGAAATCCCCCTGTCACTCCCAAGTGCTAGGATTAGAGGTATATGTCACCATGTTATATATCACTCAAAAATTTTTCTTTTATTAAAGATATATTCAAATAACTGATAATTTTGCTAAGACAGGAAATTAAAAAATATCCTATCAACAATTGTATTCTTTCATATGTTTTAAAAGTAAAAACTATTACAAATAATTACAAAAATTACTATATTTTATATCTAATTGTTTAGTGTATGTCAAGGGAAAAATGTGATTTGTCTGAAACTAGAATTTAGAATTGTTCCTTGTGTCTAGTAACCTACAATAAATACTATTGAAGAAGTAAAATGTCCTTAACAAATCAGCAGTCATCTTAAAATTGTATTTTTGAATTGAGAATATGACTATCATTTTCTTCAATTTGTTTTGAGTCTGAGTATTCATTCCTCAATCTCAGTATTTATTCCTTCCTTTCAATTTTAACCCATGCTTAAAAATCAATATTTATATAGTGCCTACTGTAGGATGATAGGAAAGGTAGGCAGTTCCAGTATTTTGAACTTCTGTAAAATTCTTTTAGGTATTTAACCATTCATCTAAAACAGTTTGGGTAAGTGTATTTGTGTGTGTGTGTATGTGTGTATGTGTGTGTGTGTGTGATGTCATAGTAGGACATTATCCTAGTCACTATTCTATTGTGCAAAGACACCACGGACAAAGCAGCTCTTCTAAAAGAAAGCATTTAACTAGGACCTTGCTTTCAGTTTTAGAGGTTTAGTGCTGTAGCTGCCAGCAGCCACATGTAAACCGGGTTACCTGTTGAGAGAATTTTGGGGTTATAGGGAAGAGGGGCGAACAGGAAGTGCGGCTAAGTCAATGTTCACTGATCAAAGCCGGAAACTTTAATGGCGCCAGACTTTTTAACAGTTTGGGCAAACCCTTCCCCCAGACTCTAGGCTGAGTTCCGGTGGAAGTTGTCTAGCTTCTCTTGGAGGTCCTCCTCTTGACTGCTCAGGCAGCTGGGTGGGTCACCTGCTTAATTCAGGAATTCCTAGACCTGGAGGAACAATGAACTTAACCTTTACTACGAGCGCTCCACCCTAGGTGGAGAAGGATCCTGGCTTTCTGGGAGAAGTTAACCTTGACCAAAGTCAAACTCTGACCAAGTGTAAGACTGTCCCAATATGGCTCTGTACATAGTGCATTGTTGTCATGGCAGGAAGCATGGCAGCAGGCGTAGAAGCAATGGTGCTGGAGAAGTAGAGTTCTACATCTTGATCCCCAAGCAACAGGAAGAGAGTGAGCTATAGGAAACTTCACAGCACATCCCAGTGACACACTTCCTCCAACAAGGCCACACCTACTCTGACAAGGCCATACCTACCTAATCTTAATTATCCTTTCAAACTGTTCCACTCATTGGTGGCTAAACATTCAACTACATGAGAAATTGAGGGCATTCTTTTTTTTTTCTTTTTCTTTTTTTTTTTAACTTATTTTTTTTATTCGATATATTTTTTATTTACATTTCAAATGATTTCCCCTTTCCTAGCCTCCCCACTCCCAGAAAGTCCCATAAGCTCCCTTCTCTCCCCCTGTCCTCCCACCCACCCCTTCCCACTTCCCCATTCTGGTTTTGCTGAATACTGCTTCATTGAGTCTTTCCAGAACAAGGGGCCACTCTTCCTTTCTTCTTGTACCTCATTTGATGTATAGATTATGTTTTGGGTATTCCAGGTTTCTAGGTTAATATCCACTTATTAGTGAGTGCATACCATGATTCACCTTTTGAGTCTGGGTTACCTCACTTAGTATGATGTTCTCTAGCTCCATCCATTTGCCTAAGAATTTCATGAATTCATTGTTTCTAATGACTGAATAGTACTCCATTGTGTAGATATACCACATTTTTTGCATCCACTCTTTTGTTGAGGGATACCTGGGTTCTTTCCAGCATCTGGCAATTATAAATAGGGCTGCTATGAACATAGTAGAGCATGTATCCTTATTACATGGTGGGGAATCCTCTGGGTATATGCCCAGGAGTGGTATAGCAGGATCTTCTGGAAGTGAGGTGCCCAGTTTTCAGAGGAACCTCCAGACTGATTTCCAGAGTGGTTGTACCAATTTGCAACCCCACCAGCAGTGGAGGAGTGTTCCTCTTTCTCCACACCCTCTCCAACACCTGCTATCTTCTGAATTTTTAATCTTAGCCATTCTGACTGGTGTAAGGTGAAATCTCAGGGTTGTTTTGATTTGCATTTCCCTAATGACTAATGAAGTTGAGCATTTTTTAAGATGCTTCTCAGCCATCTGAAGTTCTTCAGGTGAGAATTCTTTGTTTAACTCTGTACCCCATTTTTTAATAGGCTTGTTTGGTTTTCTGGAGTCTAACTTCTTGAGTTCTTTATATATATTGGATATTAGCCCTCTATCTGATGTAGGATTGGTGAAGATCTTTTCCCAATTTGTTGGTTGCCGATTTGTCCTTTTGATGGTGTCCTTTGCCTTACAGAAACTTTGTAATTTTATGAGGTCCCATTTGTCAATTCTTTTTTTTTCCCCTTTTTTCCCCTTTTTTTCACTATTTTTTTTATTTGATATAATTTATTTACATTTCAAATGATCTCCCCTTTTCTAGCCCCCCACTCCCCGAAAGTCCCGTAAGCCCCCTTCTCTTCCCCTGTCCTCCCTCCCACCCCTTCCCACTTCCCCTTTCTGGTTTTGCCGAATACTGTTTCACTGAGTCTTTCCAGAACCAGGGGCCACTCCTCCTTTCTTCTTGTATCTCATTTGATGTGTGGATTATGTTTTGGGTATTCCAGTTTTCTAGGTTAATAACCACTTATTAGTGAGTGCATACCATGATTCACCTTTTAAGCCTGGGTTACCTCACTTAGTATGATGTTCTCTAGCTCCATCCATTTGCCTAAGAATTTCATGAATTCATTGTTTCTAATGGCTGAATAGTACTCCATTGTGTAGATATACCACATTTTTTGCATCCACTCTTCTGTTGAGGGATACCTGGGTTCTTTCCAGCATCTGGCAATTATAAATAGGGCTGCTATGAACATAGTAGAGCATGTATCCTTATTACATGGTGGGGAATCCTCTGGATATATGCCCAGGAGTGGTATAGCAGGATCTTCTGGAAGTGAGGTGCCCAGTTTTTGGAGGAACCGCCAGACTGATTTCCAGAGTGGTTGTACCAATTTGCAACCCCACCAGCAGTGGAGGAGTGTTCCTCTTTCTCCACACCCTCTCCAACACCTGCTGTCTCCTGAATTTTTAATCTTAGCCATTCTGACTGGTGTAAGATGAAATCTTAGGGTTGTTTTGATTTGCATTTCCCTAATGACTAATGAAGTTGAGCATTTTTTAAGATGCTTCTCCGCCATCCGAAGTTCTTCAGGTGAGAATTCTTTGTTTAACTCTGTACCCCATTTTTTTAATAGGGTTGTTCGGTTTTCTGGAGTCTAACTTCTTGAGTTCTTTATATATATTGGATATTAGCCCTCTATCTGATGTAGGATTGGTGAAGATCTTTTCCCAATTTGTTGGTTGCCGATCTGTCCTCTTGATGGTGTCCTTTGCTTTACAGAAACTCTGTAACCTTATGAGGTCCCATTTGTCAATTCTTGCTCTTAGAGCATACGCTATTGGTGTTCTGTTCATAAACTTTCTCCCTGTACCGATGTCCTCAAGGGTCTTCCCCAGTTTCTTTTCTATTAGCTTCAGAGTGTCTGGCTTTATGTGGAGGTCCTTGATCCATTTGGATTTGAGCTTAGTACAAGGAGACAAGGATGGATCAATTCACATTCTTCTGCATGCTGACCTCCAGTTGAACCAGCACCATTTGTTGAAAAGGCTATCTTTTTTCCATTGGATGTTTTCAGCCTCTTTGTCGAGGATCAAGTGGCCATAGGTGTGTGGGTTCATTTCTGGATCTTCAATCCTGTTCCATTGATCCTCCTGCCTGTCACTGTACCAATACCATGCAGTTTTTAACACTATTGCTCTGTAGTATTGCTTGAGGTCAGGGATACTGAGTCCCCCAGATTTTCTTTTGTTGCTGAGAATAGTTTTAGCTATCCTGGTTTTTTTGTTGATCCAGATGAATTTGATAATTGCTCTTTCTAACTCTGTGAAGAATTGAGTTGGGATTTTGATGGGTATTGCATTGAATCTGTATAGTGGTTTTGGCAAAATGGCCATTTTAACTATATTGATTCTACAGATCCATGAGCATGGGAGGTTTTCCCATTTTTGGAGGTCTTCTTCCATTTCCTTCTTCAGAGTCTTGAAGTTCTTGTCATACAGATCTTTCACATGTTTGGTAAGAGTCACCCCAAGATACTTTATACTGTTTGTGGCTATTGTGAAGGGGGTCATTTCCCTAATTTCTTTCTCAGCCTGCTTATCCTTTGAGTATAGGAAGGCCACTGATTTGCTTGAGTTGATTTTATAACCTGCCACTTTGCTGAAGTTGTTTATCAGCTGTAGGAGTTCTCTAGTGGAGTTTTTTTGGGGTTTCTTAGGTAGACTATCATGTCATCTGCAAATAATGGTAGTTTGACTTCTTCCTTTCCAATTTGTATCCCTTTGACCTCCTTATGTTGTTGAATTGCCTGAGCTTGTACCTCAAGTACAATATTGAAAAGATAAGGAGAAAGGGGGCAGCCCTGTCTAATCCCTGATTTTAGTGGGATTGCTTCAAGTTTCTCTCCATTTAGTTTGATGCTGGCTACCGGTTTGCTGTATATTGCTTTTACTATGTTTAGGTATGGGCCTTGAATTCCTGTTCTTTCCAAGACTTTAAGCATGAAAGGATGCTGAATTTTGTCAAATGCTTTTTCAGCATCCAATGAAATGACCATGTGGTTTTTTTCTCTGAGTTTGTTTATGTAGTGGATTGCATTGATGGATTTCTGTATATTGAACCAACCCTGCATTCCCAGGATAAAGCCTACTTGATCATGGTGGATGATCGTTTTGATGTGTTCTTGGATTCAGTTGGCAAGAATTTTATTGAGTATTTTTGCATCGATGTTCATAAGGGAAATTGGTCTGAAGTTCTCTTTCTTTGTTGGATCTTTGTGTGGTTTTGGTATCAGCGTAATTGTGGCTTCATAGAAGGAATTGGGTAGTGTTCCTTCTGTTTCTATTTTGTGGAATAATTTGAAGAGTATTGGTGTTAACTCTTCTTTGAAAATCTGATAGAATTCTGCACTGAAACCATCTGGTCCTGTGCTTTTTTTGGTTGGAAGACTTTCTATGACTCCTTCAATTTCTTTAGGCATTATGGGACTGTTTAGATGATCTATATGGTCCTGATTTAATTTTGGTATTTGGTATCTGTCAAGGAAATTGTCCATTTCCTCCAGATTCTCCTGTTGTGTTGAGTACAGGCTCTTGTAGTAGGATCTGATGATTTTTTGGATTTCCTCAGTTTCCGTTGTTATATCTCCGTTTTCATTTCTAAGTTTGTTAATTTGGATACTTTAATTGAAGGCATTCTTGTTCAGACCCTCATGGACATTGACTTAAGGGTGCTACAGAAATGGATCCAGCCCATTTCCATTTTGGTTTAGGCAGTAACTCAGTCATTCAGTTTAGCAGTGTATGGCATAAACTCTGTGAAAAAGTTACAAATGCAGTCTGGTTTATGAGTGGAGAGAGATTTTGTTTGGACTGATTCTTGAGCCTGGACATTAATGAAGAGAAGGTAGGCAGAGACTAGAGAAAAGGAAAATAAGAAGGAGTAGACATATCAGCACATTTATGGACTGATTGGTCCAGAGTCTGTTTATGTACCTGGAATGGTACACTGCTTAAGAACAGCGAGGAGGGTCAGACCAAAGATTGGGTTGGATAGATGAATTAATGCAAGGATGACTTCATTTGCCAGTGAATGAGAAGCTATGTATGCAGGGGGATTAAAGAGATATTATAATACTACAAGAGTCAGGGTATTGTACTAAAGAGAGACAACTCTGGACATCTTAATAAAGGATGGTTCCTGCAAGATAAACAGGAAAGGATGCTGACATTCTTAAAATCAAACAAAGTGAACCCAAACAGGGATATAACGAAAGTGTGCAGAGCATTGATTCCCTTTCATTTATGCATTGAACTTTATAATTGTTTACTAGGCTAGATACATACCAAGGTTGAAAGATGTGTACGTAGACAGGAGTCCTTAGAGGGCCTGTGGTCTAATAGGGGAGACAGAAAGAATAACTCAATGGTTATTGCACTTATTGAATGGATAGCATATAAATCCCTCTGCTCTGGGCTCAGAGAGCCATGGGGAGGAGTAGAAGAGGAAGCAGAAAGAGTGTAAGAACAAGAGTGGAAGGAGGACACCGAGAAAACAAGGCCCCCAAATCAACATGAGCAAGGCTCACATGAACTCACAGAGATGGAGACAACATTCACAGGACTGCACAGGTCTGCAGCACCAGGTCCATTGTGTGTATATGATGAGTTCAGTGTTTTTATGGGATCCCTTCGTGTGTGAACAAACGGGCCTCTGATTATTATGTCTTCTTTTGGGCTTTTCTCTTTATCTTGACCATATCCAATGGGATATGTATTGTTTTATCATATTGTCTTTTATTGGTATTTATTAGAAGCCGATTTCTTTTCCAATGGGAGACAGAAAGGGAGTGGATCTGGATGGGAAGGGAGGTGGGAAGAAACTAGGAGGAGTAGATGGAGAAGAAACCATAATCAGGATATATTGTTTGAGAAAATAACCTATTTTCAAAGATAAGAGATATAGAATTTCTCACTTGGAGAAGATATTATTTTCTCCCCATTGTTTTCTGTAGGGCTGTGCTTAATAGAATTCTGTATAAACTGTCCAGCGTGGGATAGACTCTCTGACATGCCATCTCTGTAAGCAGTTGGCTTTCAGAGGAGGCAAAGGCTGTTCTTTTTAGATCCTATTTGCTGCCTGGGGCTCATCTGCTCCTGTTTAGCAAAGGATGAAAGAACCCAGACAGTGAAGGCTAACTGAGTGAAAGGGAGAGCAGACGCCCTGCAGATACACCTAATTGGCTAACTTCCAAAACATCTTCAGGCTTCCTCCAGCTTTGATGAAGCGTTAAAATCATGTTTTCAGGGACTGAATGTCTTTTCAGATGGATGATAGATCTTCTTGCCAGGATAAAAAAGAATGGATTGAGTCCCATAGCCTACACCTGTCACCATCTCACTTTATTTAGACAGCAATAGGCTGATGAAGAAGGCTCCTGCTTCCTGAAAAGGAGGAACAAAACATGCTGCTTTACCCCACACCGGGTCTCCAGGCTGTGTCAGCAACACTGCAGGCACTTGCCAAGTAAAATGATCTGGCAGGTTGGGAGGTAATTTATAAGTATGCTTTGCATCTCTCCCTTGCGGTGACTCAGACACCAGCAATAACTCAGGGTGTAAAAGAGACTCTCTGGGGTTTTCTTTTGAGTTGACTCGTTGGTACTATGTAAGCTCAGGTTTGGAACAACAAGGCTTACGAAGTGCTAAAATGTGTAAAAGGAGCACGGATGAGTGATAAGCACACAGGTGTTCAGTTCGCCTCATGGAAAGTCCTGCTTTTACTTATTCATATCCCTTTACATTCTTCTATTGTCCTCTCAACTCTTGAAGATACACAAAGACACACACACACATACACACACACACATACACACACACACACAATTTCCCTCTCAATTCCCAGGCATTATGTACATTACAATCAGCAGGCAAGATCAATTTTATTAATTAAATAAATTGTTCTCCCTTTCCTTTCTTCTATTTGTCAAAATATTAAACAAAATTAACAGATTTATTTGAAAAATTGGGTGTTAACTCAAGTGATACATCTTAGTATGATTCTCCACTCTTATTTTTAAAATGTAAATCTTTAGAATATTATTACAGTGTTACTATTTTTTTTATGTAGTTTCACTGTGTAGCATGGGCTGGCCTGGAAATTGGTCTATATTGCAAGGGGGCCTTGAATTCATGGTAATCTTCCTGTCCCATATCCCTAAATGATGGGATTATAGGAGTGAGCCACAGGGTCTACCTTTTTTGTCTTTTTAAAAGAGTTAACTAATGTTTTCAAATTCTGATGCCTTTTACTTATTGTTAGTATGTCATGTGCAGCTTCAAATCATTAGACATACATTTAAGGCACAGTTCTCTACCATCTTATTTTTACAGTGAAAAATAATGCAAGATGATAAAAGAAAGGCTCTAAAATCAGAGGACTTAAAATGGCTGTCAGAAGTTGTTTTTCTCTCTTCTACATGTTCAGGAAGACCATGTAATTGTGTATGCAGGTTAGGTAACTGTTCGGAGGAGTGAGGCATTTTCTGCCTTTCTAATTATAATTGAAAATACTGTCAGTATTCCGGTTTCAGAATAAGAAAACAGCCACAAAACATTTAATGCTATCTGCTTTATAAATGGTGTTCTTCCTTACCTTGTATGGAACTGTTATAGCCAGAATGACTAATAATCCCTCCCTACAGACTATACATCAAGCATATGGGTTTTCTATTTTATTTCATAATTCAGATTTGCCCTAAATTTTAGTAGAAGAAGAATTATCCAAGGAGTTGAGAAAAATAGGGAGACTAATATTCTGGTAGGAGAGATTCTGACTTAATAGGTTTGTAGAGAAGTTATGGGCTCTTGTAGTTTAGAAAAATCTTTTCTGTGGGCTTGTGAGGGCACTGCTGAGATGTACTATCCTTTGAGATTTACTCTATTTTGGATTTCGGGCCTGTACTTAAGGCCAATTCCACCCAGAACTCTGCTGCTATGTTACTAATACCCCTCAGAATATTCATTCACATCTCTATAACCCGAACCTCATAAAATTTATCATTATTGAAATATAATTGTAATTAATTTTGTAGTTTTCATATGATAATGTATTTTTTGTGGATTTAGGAAAAGATTTAGTTGTAAATTCTTCTCTTAAAATTTACATGTGGGCAGAAGAATTCTTCACCAGTGCTTAAACATTGTGCTAAAATACCATTTAGGCATATCCATAACATTTTATATGTGGGAGAGAAACCCAGAGTGTCTTCAGAAAGGGAGAATTTTTAGAATAATCTAGAATTGATATTTAGTCATTTAAGATTATCCAACATAATTTATATTAGGGTGTATTAGCAATGTGTCTTTATAACTGTAGACTTCCAGAAAAGTTGAGTTTTGTTTAAATAAAGGCCAATGTGAAGTTGAAATTTACAACAAAGGTTTCTTTGTGCTGTGAACACATGTATTTGTATTAGAAATAAGCTGTTATCTTATTATTATTTGAAAAAATTCTTCACTGTTAAGCTTCATAAGACTTTCTGGAAAAAATGCTTCCATGCTTTCTCTAATATGCTGGACTGGGAAGTTCCAAGAGAACTTGCAGAATTAAAATCTGCAAGTATGTCGGTCTGTCTGCTGTGGTAGCTTCCAGCCCCCTATAGGCAATCAATATTTGGAATAGAGCCAGAAAAACAGAAGAAGTAGATTTTTAGGTTGGTTAACACTTAGTGACTTCAATTTATTTAGGAATGTGTAGCTAATAGATCCTATATCCTGCAGTACAGGTCTAGATAGAACATTCACATTTCACCTGTGGAGTTTATATCAAGGCAATACTGATTTCAAAGTCCTGTAGAAAATTAAGTTTTAAAAGAACATGATCACTGGAATGGTGGGTTTTTTTTTTCCCCAGGTACTATGTGGTGGTGGAAAGAACATTGAGTGTGAATCAGGTTTTGTCAGCAATTATCAAAGTTGTCTTTGGAGATGACACTTGCTTTCCCTAGTGAAATACAGGGTGTCTAAGGTTTCTATCTGTGACTTTTACTTGAGAAATATAAGCCAATGTCTGTTCATCCAAGATAGGGCAGTTAGAATAGATATAAAAAAAATTCTACTCACATTCTGATTGGTGAGCCTGTGAGTTTACTGAGGTTCCTTATATACCTAGGGTAGCTACATCACTTAGCCTCATCTCTCCATGGGTGATCAGTCATAGAAGTTGCATCATCCCTGGATCTCACTGCACAATTCACAGGCAGCTATACCAAAGAGGCTCTCTTTTCCCCAGACATTGTTTACTGTTCTTATAACCTGGGGCGGGGAGAAAGGCCTTATGAATCTCACAATTTTCTGAGCTTCCCTAATTTTCTAAGTTTTGTGAGATTTCCTATGCCTCATGAACTTTTCTCTTCCCTGGGATGTTTCAATTTAGTGTAAATATGCATAACAGACCCCAAGTGTAGTGTATGAGAATTTATAGTTACCTGAGTGAAGAACACAGAGAAATCAGTGATATATTTTCTAACACTAAATTTTGCATCTCAGGGTTTTCTTTACAAAGACCTTTTTTTCCTTTAAGAATTTTCCATGATTATATGTGTAAAATTACATGGCACTCTTTCATGTGGCCCTTTGCCTACTCTCCTGTATAAATACAATGTTCCGCTCTTAACTGCATGTGAGTATATCTGTGTGTTCTATACTGTCTTCTCCTCTCCAATTCATATGCTGAAATCCTGACCTGTCAGGATTTCATTGTCTCAGAAAATGACTGCATTTTTAGGACAGGATCTTTAACAATATTGAGAAAGATAATTATAGGCTTAATCCAGAGTCACAGGTATCATGTATAAAAAGAGGTTAGGACTCCTTGGAGGAAGAGTACGTGAAGATTCAGGGACAACATGACCCAGGAGACACCAGGAAGAAAGAAGAAACCAGCCCTTCTATTCTTAGATCTCCAGCCAATTGAAGGGAGGGGAGTATGTTTCTGTTGATGAAGTCATGAGTCTGAGACTCTTTATCATTGCAGCCCTGGACAACAAATATTACCTAAAACACTAGTGTCTGTGTTTTTTTGTCAGAATTGCCTAGAATGGAGACCTATCTTTGTCTGTATGTATGTATGTATTTATGTATGCATGTATGTATGTATGTATGTATGTATGTATGTATGTATTTATCTATTCAAGGGAACATTTTGTACATCCTACAGGTAGGAGAAAAACAACTTGGATGGACTTTAGTAAAGACTTTTTTCCGTTATATCATGCTTATTTGTATTTCTTATGTCTCATTTGTGTGCATATACTACATGGGAGATCAGAGGAAAACTTTCAGAAGTTCTGAAAACTTAGTTCAGGTCTTTTGGCTTGTAAGCAAGTACCTTTAATCACTGCCCCCTCCTCCACTTCTAACACGAAGATCCAGTGGCATCTGAGTTCACAAGGAATTATCTCTGTTGTAGACTTCCATTGCATTCCACATCACGCAGCATATAGCTAATTTCCTTCATTGAAAAGCCCCACTCCTATTGTTTCTCATTTCTAGCTGTGTAGCCACTCAAGGGAAACATCTGGAAATAAAACATAACATATTCAGTTCTTTAGATCGTAAATTCTTTGATGTTTGATTTTTTTCATCTTTTGTTTTTCAGATGTTCAGTGATCATTGAGCATCTGCTGTATGAAGAAAACTGTAACTATTGACCTTGGACTTCATTTGGATATTCACACAGCCCTAGTCAGACAGTGCTTTGATAATTTTTTCTCCTGGACTGCCTGGGTGAGTCTCAACTCAAGCGTAAGAAGTCTCTGTTTGTGTGATGTCACATAATATTGAGATGAATAGAACAGTCTTGTGTGAACATGACTTTCAGATTTATATTGATTTATACTTTAAGTTTGGCTTCCTAAATAAACTTTTCTTTAATAAATTTCTAAAAATGAGCTGTGTAATAGTGATAAAATTCAACGAAGCCCTAAATCAGTTTGGAAAATCAGAAACTAATATCCATTCAGCTTGGTTGAACTGAGTCTATTAGTACTGATCTTTATTTTAATTACAAATAGCCAGCTTGGAATGATAACATGTAAGGTCTCATGAGAACAGTTTAAAATATTAAATAGAGGAAATATTAAGGGACATATGCTGTAGCAATTCTTTCATATTATAATTCATTTTTATTTGACTTATATGCATTTCAGAGAATAGTTCCCCTTGGTGATGAAGGCTGATGCTCTCTCAGTTCACGGCACTGGTAAATTGAAAGTCAGGGAAGAGAAGAAAGGGAAAACTGGAAACAATACAAAGGAAGAGCTAGATTTTAATCTCCCTGTTCAGTTTACATGTAGAATTCTTTTTTTTTAAAACAAGGACATTAGGACATAGAAACCATCTGCCTGAAATTCTGTTGATTTGGTAAATAACTTCATAAAGCCTGTGGGTGGATGTGTCTCAGAGTGCAGGCTACCTCACCAGAAGAGGGAGTGTGAGGTGCGAGGGGGAGTTAGTGAAACTTGCTGTCCCTTTCACACTCTCAGCATCTCGTTTTGCTAGACAAACTGAAGAGCCTTACAAAGGCTCTACTTCTGACTCACTGATAAGCGGATGTTAGCCTAGAAATGTGGAATACCCAAGACATAATCCACATATTAACTGATGTCCAAGAGGAATGGAGGAGTGGCCCCTGGTTCTGGAAAGACTCAGTGTAGCAGTATAGGGGAATACCAGAACAGGGAAGTGGGAAGGAGTAGATGGGGGAACAGGGGGAGGGAAGAGGGCTTATGGGACTTGCGGGGACTGGGGAGCCAGAAAAGGGGAAATCATTTGAAATGTAAATAAAAATATATCGAATAAATAAAAAAAAAAAGAAAAAAAAAGGCTCTACTTCAATGATCGTATTTAACAGATGAGCACAGTATAGCCCAAAAGAGCTAGGATCTGGGACAAAAGCAGATGTTTGTTAATTTACTCGAGTATCATTTTACCACATAAACAGTGACAGTAATTAACACTGAGATACTGCTGTGTGAAAACCAAGTAACTGTAGTTTGCAAATATCTAGGCCCATTGCTTCTGAAATCATTGAAGTTATTTGATATTTAAAGATAATAACACAGTGATAGGTTTAGTCACAAGAGGGTGAAGAGTTATACGAAAAAGTGAAGATTAAGGGGATAAATGACATGTTCAGCATAAGAATTCAACCATAGAGATTCAAAGATCATAGGCAGAGTAGTGTGGAGCAAGTCAATGCAAATGAGGAAGTATGAATGAGTTTTTGACTGGTTAGATATGTTTGACAAAACTTATAAGCCTTACCTCTTTTAGCAGGCTTGTCTTAAAGCGAGAAAAATAATTCTTTCATAGCCCTGTGTCTACCCACATGAAACATGCTTAAGAAAGTGGGTGGTAGGGCTGTGAAATGTATCCTGCGATTCCAATTTTCTTGAATCCAGAAGCTATGTAATCAATTTTCTTCTCTACTGTGATATCCACTGCGGGGTTAACTTCCAATCTGTAGATTAGGGAAAAGGTGATGAGATGACAGGCCTGTGAGTAGCTTGTGACTTCCATCTTCCCAGGGGACTGTCTCTCTTGCTGGTCTTAGTGAAAATATCAGTCATAGGTGACAGGCTCACACAGCATAGAACTCAGTCCCTACAGTTGTAAAGACAAAATGTTGATAGCGTAATGCGTTTTGGAGTCAATTCTTTTCCAGTTGATTCTTGATTAGAGTACTGGGAATGGACCCCCATCTTAGCTAGCCTAGATTCCTGTCTGGTCCACAAAGGTGTAAGATAATAAATGCATGCAATTTAAAACCACTGAATTCAGGGATAATATTATTATTATATAAGTGATCCAGACAGTGCAAGTACAAAGTTATCAGCTGAGTTGTAAAGAGAAGTGATATTATTATAAGAATTCAAGTAGGGTCACCGAGAAGGCACATTGGCACAAGGTGATTTCAGATATGTTGCTACTGGAGAACTTTTTATACAGTTGCTATTATACAAGCAATACTCATGACAAGAGTGAATAGAGATTTGAGAATAGAAGCGTGATTCCAGAGATTTCAGCATGGAAGTATGGAGACGCACTAAAAGAAGACTGCTTTCAGAATGCTATCAATGAGCAACCTGTGAACACAGAACACTAGAAAGCATGGCTTCTGAAAAATCATTGGCCTAATTTTATTACAGTAGTGTGTATCGGGGTTAGGGATGTATGTCACAGAATTTAATTGGAGACTAAAGGACAACTTTCTGGAGTCAGTTCTATCTTCTATTCTGTGGGTCTCCGGATCCAATTCAGGTTGTGGGCCTTGGATGTGAGTAGTTTTACCTTCTGAACCTCTCAGAAGCCCATGTGTGGTTTTTTTAGAGACTGCATTAAGACAACTAACTGTTCCTATCTTCTCTATCTTCAGGCCAATGTGTATGAGCTGTGTGTGTATATCAGTAGCCAGGGAGTGTTGTTAACAGTGGATTGTTGGCACCCCCTCAAAATATCTGACTCAGTAGGTTTTGAGTTGAGCCTAAGAACTCACATTTTGATCAAGTTTTGAGGTTGCCTGTGCTGGTATTGATGCTGCTTTTAGTTTCACTGTTGTCCAAATTGGTCTAACTCTGGTTCACAGAGTATTTGTGAGCATTTGGTCCATTTTCCCAGTTTTATGAATTCAACAACTTATTGATTTCTTAGTTACAGACATTGGGACAAGCATTAGGGATAAGAATATCTAATATCTACTAGAGTATTTATACATATACGTTTCCTAGTATAGTCCATGGTAAGTCCATCAGCAGAGGCACCAGGTAGAGGAAGAGTGTGTGCATAGAAGGCATGTCAGAGGAAGTTTCAGATGGGAGCTTTTAAACACAGGATGGTGTTTTAACTTTGAGCTTTCTTTCTTATATTTTGGATTTTGATCCAGGGTCTTATATAATACAGGCTGGTTTTGCAATCCTCCTGCTTCTGGCTTTCAAAGGCTGGAATTACAGGCATGTGGAACCAAAACCGGATTATATTAGGGCAATCAAAAAGTAAAAATGCCTTCTAGGGATGAGTATATGCAAGGAGAGAAAAAGATGACTAGGTGGATGTATGCATCGATTCAAGCTATTGCCAAGCACCCAAGTTAGAGTGACAAGATTATAGAAGACAATAAAGGGATAAGGCTGGATTTGGCTTGGATTCACCCCAGTGCTCAACATCGTACATCACATCAAGTGGTGATTTACTGATTGGAATAACAAGGACAGTTATTCCAAAGGCAACTTGCATTGGAATTATTGTGCACGTTCCAATCAGCAGTTAAAAAGTCACACAATTAAAATGACTTCCCTGAAGAGAATAGAAAAGGCAAAAAATATATTATATTATTGTATACTTTGAGATATACTAAGTATGCAAATCTGTAGAGACAGAAAATCACTTAGTAATAGATAGGAGCTGAGGGGAGGGACTTAGGGTGTGTTGTTAATGGTAAGGAGGTCTCTTTGAAGATAATAAAGGTATTTTGGAACTAGAAATGATATCTGTAGACTTATTTGAATTACTAAATGCTATCCAAACATACTTTGCATAAGGAAATTTATTTTTAAATTATTTTGTTTCAAGTCACAAAAAATTTAACATAATGTTTTTTGCATTTATCAAATATACAGATTAAGGCTATTCCAATTTTCATGCATGTCTAAAAAGAAATATCAGGGAACTTGATTCAGTAATCAAAGCAAGTAATCATTAACCCAACTGAAAAAAAAAACAAAAGGAATTTTTTTTAGGACTTGTTCACAAGTTAATTCATCAATGGATACATCAAAGGCTAGACATATAGATAATTTCAATGAAGACAACCTCTTTTCTTTTCTTCCTGATGATGCTTCCTGACTGGCAAGCCTGTATTGTTATCTTCAGGATTAATGCCTTCAACTGGCACCATGTCAAATATACTGCCTTTCAACTAACTCATAGCTAGGAAAAATCTGTCTAATACTGTAAATGAAGAAAGGATTAATGTCAGGTTATTTCAGATGTTCACTGCTTTCAGGAAGAAGGCATTCATTTTTTATTATTTTATATTATTATACTTTTAAATCTGTGCATCTTGCATTATGTATATCGGTATGTAGGGAGCCTGTGTCTTTAAATATGCATATGGAAGCCACAGTTCATGTTGTGACATTATATGTCTTTCTCTGTGACTCTCTGCTTTTTTGTTCTTTTGAGATGGATTCCCTCAATGAACCTGGACCTTGCTGTTTGAACTATACTGAGTGAATGGTACTGAATTTGTATTTATAACACTCAAGTTAAAAAAAAAAAAGAATGCTTTGGCATGTATTTTTTACCTTGAATATTATAAATACAAATTTATAGCAAATTCTAAAATTATGGAAAACATACCAAAATTTATCCAGCATCAACACAGTTATTATTATTTTGTGTAGTTCTTTCTTTGCAGTTCTTTTAAATAGAATTTTTCAAAAACTTGATTTTGGCCCTCTGAGGAAGAGAATTGAATTTATGATGCTTGTATTCATAGCAGCACCCATCAAAGTTCTTTGCTAGGCCTTTATTTTTGTACCTTCTGCTATTCTTCACTTTCCAACATCCATTTCTTATTATTGTTTAAATTATGCTCATGAAGGTATAGGCACACAAACTTCCTGGGAAGATCTAGTGCTGGTTTCATTAATCACTGCTTTTCATTTGTAGAAATGGTATTACACAGATCTCATTCACTCCATGCTTCATTAGTGTGTGTGTGTGTGTGTGTGTGTGTGTGTGTGTTCGTGTGATGATTTGTGTATGCTTGGCCCAGGGAGTAGCACTATTAGAAGGTGTGGCCCTGTTGGAGTAGGTGTGGCCTTGTTGGAGTAGGTTTGTCACTGTGGGTATGAACTTTAAGACCCTTATTTAGCTGCTTGAACGTTAGTCTTCCACTAGCAGCCTTCAGATGAAGTAAAAAATGAATGCTTTGGCATATATTTTTTTAACTTGAATGTTATAAATACAAATTCTCTCAGCTCTGCCTGCACCATGCCTGCCTGGATGCTGCTATGTCCTACCTTGATGGACTGGACCTCTGAACCTGTAAGCCAGCCCCAGTTAAATGCTGTCCTTCATAAGACTTGCCTTGATCATGGTGTCTATTCAGATCAGTAAAACCCTAACTAAGACAGTGTGTGTATCCGTATGTATGTAGACATACATTTGTTATGGCTTATATGTGGAGATCAGAGCACAACTTGTATGAATTGGTTCTCTCCTTCCATACTGTTGGGCCGAGGGATCAAACTTAGGCCATCAGGCTTGCTGGCAGTACATTTACCTACCGTGACATCTCACATTACTGAAGTACCTTTTTATAGTCTCATCTTCTCACGGGGTCAAGTACCTGTCTGGTTTTTTTTTTTCAGTGACAACAGTTTTATGCCCAGTATCCCCAAATGTTATTTGCTGTAACTGTTTTTTCTTCTTGTTCCTAATATTCTTCCTTGTTTCTTTGAGGACTTACATATGTTGTTTAATCTTCTCTTTTTTCTCCATTAATTTGTTTATTCACTTTACAGCCAGTCCTCCTCCTTCCTCGCCTCCTGGCCCCGCCCTTATACCCTTTACCTCTATGGGTGCCTACCCATGACAGCACATCAAGTCCCAGCAGGACTAAGCGCATCTCTCCCACTGAGGTCAGACAAGGCAGCCCAGCTACAGGAAGGGGATCCAAAGGCCCACAACAGAGTCACAGACAGGTCTTGATCCGATTGTTAGGGGAGCCACATGAAGGATAAGCCGCAGATCTGCTACTACTACTGTGTAGCAGCCTAGGTCCAGTCAATGAACACTCTTCCATTGGTGGTTGAGTTCCTGTGACCCCCCCCCCCCGCCCCCAGGTTAGTTGACTCTGTAGGTTTTCTTGTGGTGTTCTTGACAATTCTAGCTCCTTCCCTCCTTTCCCCAATTCTTCACAGGACTGCCGGAGCTCTACCTCTTGCTTGGCTGGTAGGTCTCTGCATCAGCTGCTGGATCAGAAGGTAGTTATGCTAAGCTTCTGTCTTCAAGCACAGCAAAACATCATTAATAATGCCAAGGGTTAGCTCTCCCATGTGATGGGTCTTAAGTTGGGCTGGTCATTGGTTTGCCTTTCCTTCAATCTTCATCTTCTTCATCTGTGCACATCTTGTAGGCAGGGCAAATTTTGGGTTGAAGCTTTTGTGGATAGGTTGGTCTCCCTCCCTCCAGTGGATTATTTTCCATTCTTTTTTAATCCTGCTCATTTACTCAGCTTCCCTCCCTATGGTCTAAGTTGGCCACTCCCCTTTTATAAGCCTTATGTTTCTCCTGTTAAATTTTGGGATTGAAGGACATTGAAGGACAGTGACATTGCCTCTGTGTGGCAATGTCACTGTCACCATGTGGGCTAGAACACTGCCTTTTCCCCTTCTCTTGTTCTCTACTCTCCATGTCATTGCTTCTCAGTGACACATTCCTTATCTCTAGTAGGCCACTTCCCACCCCTTTTGTCACAATTTCTTTTTTTGTATTATGTCACTTAGACGTGTTTTCCATTAGAGTTACCAGCTCTGCTTGATAAAGTGCGGACAACTACCCCACACCTGTCCAAGTTTTTGACACATCAATTTTGAGAGGAGAAAAACATATTTATAACCTCCTGGACCTGCTGCTGCTGCTCTTGCTACTGCCACTTTTGTTTTTGTTGTTGTTGTTGTTGATGATGATGATGATGATGATAATGAAGAAGAAGAAGAAGAAGAAGAAGAAGAAGAAGAAGAAGAAGAGGAGGAGGAGGAGGAGGAGGAGGAGGAGGAGGAGGAGGAGGAGGAGGAGGAGGAGGAGGAGCTATTGATGTTTACAATGTGACTGAAGATGAGAAAGTAATCAATACGCATCCCACTTCCCTGTATCTATTATTTTTGATGTCTCCTATTGGTCACAGGGTTTGCCCTTGCTCACAAAGTACACATAAGAACCAGGTGATCTATAAGAAAAAGAAAGTTCTTCCAGATCATGTATTCTTTTTCTACACTTACCTGGCTTGGCCCTAATCTACTGTTTCCTCTGAGCCTTGACAGTTTCATTCTATGAAAGCCGCTGTTCTTTGGCTTCTGAGGACGATGTCAGGTGCAGGGGCACTTGCTAGCATCTCCCACGAGTCTGGAATCATGCCCTGCACTCTAAAAGAGTTTTCAGTTTCAGTTCCTGTTATCAATGCTCACTTGGTTTTTCAGTTTGTTATATTTGCTTCAAACCTGTCAGCAAGTCTTACAGTTGGGAATTTTGATTCATGCCAGGCACAACATTGTAGAATATGACAATATTTCTGATATAAACTATAAAGAACTCAATTCTTCCCTCCTCTTAGACATTTGAAACTCTTGACATTGTTACATTACCAATAGCATTAAATATATTGTTTTTTAAAATGCCATGAATGTATTATTATCTATTACTTTCCCAATCCTCCTCCTTTAAAAAATTTCCCCCAGTACTTGAAAGAGTTAAAGTGGTTTCTTGAAGTGTTTTAAGTTCTGGGAGAACCAGGCTCCTTGTGTCTGATTCATTTTGTGTGTGGGAGGTGTGCTGTTCTAACCTTGTCACTGACAGGAAAGTTCAGACTCATCTCCTACTGCGCAGAAGAGGTCTGTCCTTGTAGCTTTCTGTGACTGAAGCATGCCCTCAGCCAGTGATTATATATGGTCCTCCATCACTATGCTCCTGCTTGAAGGTGCCGTTCCTGTCTTGGATTGAGCTGGCAATTTCTTTGCTTCATCCAGGCTGTCTTGCACTATGACAGATTTTATTCAGATGTCACATGTGCTCCAGATCCATCCTATTAAGGATTGACAGTCATTGTTTTATCATCCAGTGCAACAGACACGATGCATTTGTCTTATTATATGACCAAAATGAATGTACAGATGAGATAATTTTAGTTTTAGACACACTGGTAGCAATTTGGTAAGGAGCATCTGAGAATAGGTTAATGAGTCATCCTGGGGGGAAGGAAAGGTTTAATATTAAAGCGAGACACTGGCTGTTGAAGGATACTAGCTTTTCCCTGTAGGTAAGGCATCCACCACACTGGAGGGAGTGAAAGCACCATGTTACAATTTGCATTGCTGTTCCTGCGTGCCTTTGCATGTGGTATGGTTTCAGACTTTCCTTTTTTCTCTGGTTCAAGTCCGGTTGTGCTTCCCAACTGCTTACTCTGCCAAGTGATAAATTTTGGAACAAATAAAAGTTGTAGAGGCAAGAATCTTAAGAGCACTGCCTCACAGGATCCCACAGTTATGTAAGACTGAGTTCTTATAAACAGGAGCCTAGCATGGCTGTCCTCTGGGAGGCTCTACCAGCAACTGACTGAGACAGATGCAGATACTCACAGCCAACCATTGGACTGAAGTAGGGGACACTTATAGAAGAGTCAGGGGAAGGGTCAAAGGAGCTGAAGGGTCAGAAGGCAGTTATGCTAAGCTTCTGTCTTCAAGTACAGGAAAACATCATTAATAATACCAAGGGTTAGCTCTTCCATGCGATGGGTCTTAAGTTTCAACCCCATAGAAAGATCAATAGTGTCAACTAGCTTGCACCCCTGGGAGCTCCCAGAGACTAAGCCACCAACCAGAGAACATACATGGGCTGATCCAGGCCCCCAGCACATATGTAGCAGAGGACTGCCTTGTCTGGCCTCAGGGGGAAAGGATACCCTGATTGTGTATTGACTTGTTGCCCCCCGGGGAGAGGTATGTGGAAGAGTGTGCATGAGGTGAGTGGGTGGGTGAGGGGAGTGGGGGATGAGTGTGGGGGAAGTGAGTGAGGGCCGGAAGAGCACCTTCACAGAGGCAAAGGGAAGAGGGGTAGGTGCAGAACTCTTGGAGGGGGTATAGGGAAGGGGGCAGCATTTAAAATGCAAGTAAATAAAACAATTACAAAAAGAGTCTCTATGAATAAAAACAATGAAATGACAGAAAGGATATTAGCATTCATTTGAGTCAATCTCCCACCCACAAGCAACACTCATCTATGATGTGCAAAGGAGAATAATTTCTGTTTGAACTTCCATAGCTGGAAGGTCTTTATTTTGTCAGAGAGCTCATTTATTCTTGCAGACTTACTTATCATAAAATGTTTTACTGGATCTATAATTCCTATATGCAGGAGGCAGAAGAACCATTAATTCAAGACTGACTGCCTATACTCAAAGCTCTATTTTTAATAAATTTGTTTTTATCTTTTCTTGATTTTATACCTAATTTTGCTGGCTTCTTTGGGTATCAAAGTATATACTATTGTGTAAGGTGTCTCTGTGGTATAATTAGACACATCTATTTCAAACATCTTATTCTAGAGGTCATTTGTTGAAATATTGTGCCATCATTTCTGAGAGTTTCATTTAAATTGGTCATTTTATTAGATTTTGTCATAAGTTATGTGTCTTTTATAGGAATATAGTTTGTAAAAATAGACAGAAGCTTATCATTCACATAAGAGTGAATGCAATATTTAATCATGAATGTTATGAATGAAATTGAGAGAAAAATAAATTAGAAAAATAATTTTCAATATATTATACATAGAACAAAAGTCAGCATTCAGTGTGAGGTTTGTTATACCTCCTTCCTATATAGCCGGTTGACTGCACCACCTGGGCATCATCTGTAAGTCTGAAGATTATTTGAGAGCTTACTTTCCTTTAAACATTTTTATTCTTTCTAGTTCTACTTCTATGTAGAAAAATGTTTTGGTAATTTTGATCATTTTAGTAAACAATTTCATTTTTAAATTGAGAACAATTGCTTAGTATTAACCCTATTTATTATTCAAGTTATCTAGAGTCAGTGTAGCAATCCTTTGAAGTTATAAGAATAAGGATTCATGGGGCTACAGAGATGGCACAGTGAATAAAAATGGTTAATGAACATGCAGGATGATCTGAGTTCAAATCCCCACTACTCATGTAAAGCTGGACCTATAGAGTTGGTGCCTATAGCTGTCTCCTAGGGCAGGATTGATAGAGCCAGCAGAATATCTGGAAGCTTGTGGAGACACGCAGCAGAAAAAGAGCAAAGAGACCCTGTCTGAAACAAGATAGGAAACATAGAACCAAGACCTAAATTTGTCCAATGATCTCCGTACATTTACTATGGCATGTGTGTACCCATATTTCCCAATCATGGATGCATGAGTGCACACACACTCACATGTGTGTGCACACACATACACACACACACATACACACACACATACACACACACACATACATACATACATATGTCATATAGTTGACATTTGGTCTTTTTCTATCAACTTTGGATTTTAGGTGATCAAATTTACATTCAAAATGCACAAACACATGCACTTTACATTCATGTTTCCTACAGTGGACAATATGCATCCCTGTTTTTTTCTGCTTTTGTCAATTATGTATCCATAAGAAATACATTTTTCAGTTTTGCCAATTTGGGTCTTAGCTTCATACTATTGTGTTGTCTAATGTTCTATGATGATGGCGTTTGCCCAACATTATCTCTGGATGATACATCCATATGAGAGGGTGTAATGTGACTGGCTCATTTATGCTTACAATGTAATGGGTGGATATATTATAATTTATTCAATTCATTGTTGACATACAATTACATTATTTCTAGTTTTGGACATTTTGTTTGGCTTTTGTCTATTTCAGACAATGTTGCTAGGGAAATTTTTTCTGTTGTCAAATGGTGTGCAGATGCAGGACGCATTGTGAGTCCAAAGTTGAAGGTGCTGCTTAGTAATGTATGTGACTCTTCAGTAGTAGTGAGTCAAGCCCAAACACCTTGAAACTGATTGTATCCACAGCACACAAATGTTCTCCTCACTCTCTATCAAAGCAAAAAGTTGGTTTTGTTAGTTGTTTCATGTTTTATAGTTGAATATGCTCTGTATTTCACAATGTCTTTAATTTGTAAATCTGGCTTTTAAGGACTAAATCTTTCCAATTATTTGCTGACAACTGTCCATTCCTCCTCCTCCTCCTCTTTTTGAGGCAGGGTCTTATGTAGCTTAGGCTTGCTCACTATGTGGTGGAAGCTGACCCTGCATATCTTGATTCTTTTGCCTCTACACACACTGACTACTGGTATTACAGACATGCATCACCACCTCTGGCTTCAGACTTTTCTTTTCAGATTTATTTATTTTGATTTTATGTGTGTGGGAGTTTTATATGCATGTATGTCACTGTCCTCATGTGCATATATGCAGTGGTCAAGAAGGACAGTAGAGGGCATCATATCTCCCAGAACTGAATTTCCAAGATGGTTTAATGCTGAGAATTGAACCCAGGTCCTCTTAAGAGCAGCTTGTACTCTTAACCACTGAGAAATCTCTCTAGTCTGCCCCCCCTAATTAATATTCTTGATGTTGGGGGTTTATTGTTAAAATATCACAAATATCTTTTAATAACAGAGTTCATCCTTAATAGTTTCATAAAATGGGTTCTTGATTTTAGTGTAATGAAATACATCAATTTTTGCTTCCAGTAAATACTTTTGGAATAATTGATACTATTTAAAATGCCTTCTGCACACTGAATGCATAAAACATATTCTTTTAGAATACTTTTGAAAAGGCTTTTCCTTCAGTTAAAAATGGTTTTGAATGCCATATATTACATATAGAAAAATTTAAATATTAAATATTAAAACAAAATATTTACTTAAAAATTATTCATTCATTTTGTATCCAGATCACAGCCTCATCTTCTCCTCCCAGTTTTCCCTCACACAGCCCCTCCTCCCCTCTCCCCTCCTTTTGTAGTCTGAGAAGGGCAGTGAACCCCCTCCACCATATTCACTTTTTAAAAAGCAAAATACTTGGCATTTGTGAAAGAAAATTGCTGTATTGTGTTTAAAATTATACAGAATGACAATCTATAAGTTATATGTATGAGGTTTCCAGATGTTTAAAAATGTATTCTTTTAAATTTTATTTATTTTCATTGTGTATATGTGTTATGGTATGTGTGTGTGTATGTGCATCTGTGTATGTATGTGTGTGTATGTGTATGTGTATGTGTGCATGTACACATGTGGCACCATGCATATCTGCAGATCAGAGGACAACTCTGTGGCATCAATTCCCCATCCACCTTCAGTGCAGTCTGTGGATCAAAGGTGGGCTTTCATGTGTGTGTAACAAGCAGCTGCTGAGTGATCTCTCTGGCCTGGTTCCAGGTTGTTTTCTGTGTTATCTTAAATGCCCATATACAAATAAACATTTTCATATTTCATAGCACCAAGTATTTTCCATAGTGCTAGAGAATGGTATTTTGATATTACCAGACTTAGCTTCCCTGAAGTTTCCAGAACATTTAAATTTCACTAACTCAAGTACACATTTCATGCAGCCATAGTGAAATTCAGGTCACTTGACAATGATGGATTTTACCCTCTCTGTTAAGGTGACAATAAATCCTTTTCCCTTGAAACAGAAAGTGGAGCTATGTTTTAGTTTAATGAGAGCATCCTTGGGAGAGCTGGGTATGGTTGCATCTCTTGGTGTCACATCTAAGAAAATTCTGCCTAAACATCATGACAAGATCTTTTCTCCTCAGATTTAATCACATAGTTTTAAAGTCTCATCTCTTATATTCTGTGACCCATTCTAATTATTTTTGTGTAGGTTCTAAGAAATGGGGTCCAGCTGTATTCTTGTGAAAGTGGATATCCAGTTATTCCAGAAGCATTTGTTGAAAAGATGGTTCTTTCTTTACAGATTTATCTGACATTCTTGATGAAGTAAATGGATTTTAAATATAAGCTTTTATTTCTTCACTTTTATTTTTCTATTAATTACTAGAGCTTTGTTGCAAGTTTGAAAATAGTAATTGTAAGCCCACTAATTTCTTAGTTTGGGTCCTCTTCTTACTTGTCTTGAGAGGTTGGGGAGTAGATACTAGAGAAGCCCTGAATACCCAAGGCACAAATCGCATAACAAATGACTCCCATGAAGAAGTATGGAGAGGGTCCTGATCCTGGAAAGGATTGATCTAGCATTGGAGGGGAATATAAGGACAGAGAAAAAGGAGGGAGGTGATTGGAGAAGGGATGGAGAGGTTTATGGGACATATGGGGAGGGGGGATCCGGGAAAGGGGAAATCATTTGAAATGTAAACAAAGAATATAGGAAATAAAATATTAAAAAAAAAGATACTAGAGATCAAATTGTGGGTTTTAACCATGCCTGGCAAGTGCTCTCTCAGTGAGCTATATCTCTAACCTTACATACACAACCCTTTTATAATGATAGTAGTATATGCTTTAGAATTCTCAAAGGAATATTAGCAAGAATTTTAATAGGATTATACTGAATTTATATCCTTTCTATAGAATCTCTATAATCTGGAGATTATGGCTGTCTCATAATTTTTATGATTAGTAATTATGAATTTCTTCCCATTATTTGATTTAATTAAAGTTTTATAACTTTTTAGGTATAAATTTGTATTTATTTTTGTTAATGTTTTTACAATTGATTCATTTCTTTGCAATTTATTATAAATTGATGTATTTGGCTTTTTTTTTCTCTGTTTGCTTCTTTCTTTTGACACAGAATCTCTCAGAGTCACACAGGTTGTCCTTGAACTAGGGATGTAGCTAAAACTAGTCTTAAACTCCTAATATTCCTATTTCCAAGTACTAGGAATACAGACGTGAGTTAGAATCCTGGGTGTAAATAGAACATCTTACCACCTTCATTTTTATATTTTTCATTGTTAGTTTATAGAAGTATAATTGAATTTCTCAGACAAGTTCTCACCAGGAAGCCCAGGTTAGCCTTGAAGTCATTATCTAGATCTGGCTGGCTTCAGTCTGTTAGTTTCTGGCCTCAACTTCCCTAGTCCTGGGATTATAGGTGTGCAACACCATGCCTGGCTCTGTTATATTTTTCTAACTTCACTTTTGTTTTCTGTCTGCTTTGCTTTCTGATGTATGGGTCATTTCTGATTCTGCCTTACCTACCAAAGTAAGTATCCTCCGTCAGATCTCCTGTGAACCCAGCCTCTACCAATGATGTAGAGCTAATATGAGGACCTACGGGTTAAGTACTGTATTTAAAAGGCATTGGGAACCTTATTTAAAATTCAGGTCTAGGAAGCCAGAAGGCTGAGCAGGTACACAATCTAGGAGTTCAGCTTATGGGTGAGTTCAAAGGTAGGCTATAAGAGTCTCATTTAGACTAATGTCATTGCAGGGATTTAATTTTCTCTATTTTGTATTATAATGAAGAAGCTGGGATTTTACCAGCTTTAGATCAGGAACCATCAGGTTTGGGGAATTGCCTTTGCCCATAGCTTCAGTAGGAACAGCTGTGTCCCATCAGATCCTGTCAGTAAGCCTGCTGGGAAACTTTTGCTAAGGTTTGCAAAGGAGGAAAGAGATTGTTCTGCACAGAAGAATCAGATGTAACCTTTAGTGTGAGAGTGCCTAACATGGCACAGGAGCCAGGACTGATTCACATCCACTCAGGTAAAATGAGCACTCGGTGGTAATTACTGGGTTTGAAAATATTTGTGAGAAATTATAGTTTAGCTTCATGGATTCATGCCTATGTGTGCAGAGCGCTGTAGCATTTTTTTTTGTTGTTGTTGTTTTTGTGCATGATAGAGAAAAGGAAATCGATGGCTGCTGTGGTCCCTTACATTACCCTGTTGTTTGCAGAACTAAGCAGACAAAGCTATGTGTGTATCATTTAAACTTTCTATTTTTTTTCCTTTTTCTTTTTTTTAAAATTTGGTTTTGCTTCATTACATTTCAGGTATTTTCCCCTTTCTAGGCCTCCCTTCAGAAACCTCCTATCCTATCCCCCTACCACTGCTTCTATGAGGGTGGTCCCCCACCCACTCACCCACTCACTCACTCCTGTCTTCCAGCCCTGGCATTCCCCTACACTGGGGCATTGAACACTTTTAAGCCCAAGGGCCTCTTCTTTCACTGATGTCCAATATGGCCACCCTCTATGGGTCCCTCCATGTGTATTCTTTGGTTGGTGGTCTGGTCCCCTGGAGCTCTGGGGTGTTGGGTCAGTTGACAATGCTGCTTTTTGGGTTGGGAGAGTTTTAATGCTTGCTGCTATTTCTTTAGGGGTTATGGAACTATTTAGATGGTTTATCTGATCCTGATTCAACTTTGGTATTTTGTATCTGTCTAGAAAATTGTCCATTTCATCCAGATTTTCCAGGTGTGTTGAATAAAGGCTTTTGTTGGAGGATCTAATGAATATTTGAATTTCTTCAGTTTCTATTGTTTTATCTCCCTTTCATTTCTGATTTTGTTAATTTGGACACTGTCTCTGTGCCTTCAGGTTAGTCTGGCTAAGAGTTTATCAAAGAATCAACTCCTGGTTTTGTTGATTCATTGGATAGTTCTTTTTGTTTCTACTTGGTTGATTTCAGCCCTGAGTTTGATTATTTCCTGCTGTCTAATCCTCTTGCGTGTATTTACTTTTTGTTGTAGAGCTTTCAGGTGTATTGTTAAGCTCCTAGTAGTGTTTGTTCTCTCCAGTTTCTTTTTGGAGGCTCTCAGAGCTGTGAGTTTCCTCTTAGCACTGCTTTCATTGTGTCGCATAAGTCTGGATATGTTGTGCCTTCCTTTACATTAAATTCTACAAAGTCTTTAATTTCTTTATTTCTTCCTTGACCCAATCATCAATGCATAGTGTGTGTTCAGTTTCCATCTGTATGTGGGCTTTCTGTTGTTTTTGGTGCTACTGAAGACCAGCTTTAGTCCATGGTGATCTGATAGGATACATGGGATTATTTCAATCTTCTTGCATATGTTCAGGTCTGTTTTGCAAACAATTATATTGTGATCATAAAACAAGAAAGAGGTGAGAGAATATGTTCTACGGTGGTGTGGGGGAAAGGGCTGCCTCAGTGGGCCCATGCCAAGGCCCTCCTTCTGCCTGAGGGACCAGACATACTATGGTATAGTATAGAATAGAGTTTATCCAGGATATGGGTAAGGGAGTTAAGGGGGTAGTAGAGGCAGAGAAAGGCAGAGAGAAGGAGAGAGTAGAGAAGCAGAGGCAGGCCATGACCACGTGGAGAGATGAGGAGGGGAGGAGGAGAGAGAAGGGCCCAAGAGGGTAAGAAAGAAGCTGAGGAGTGAGAGAATAGATGCAAGAGAAGTAGGAGGGGCAAGAAGCCCCCTTTATAGTGGGACAGACCTGCTTGGCTGTTGCCAGGTAACTGTGGGATGGAGCTTAGACAGAATCCTAACAGATTGTATGGTCAGTTTTGGAGAAGTTACCATAAGGTACAGAGAAGAAGGTATATTCTTTTGTTTGAGGATGAAATGTTCTATAGATATCTGTTAAATCCATTTGGGCTATAACTTCAGTTAGTTTCACTGTGTTGAAGTCTCCCACTATTATTGTGTGAGGTGCAGTGTGTGCTTTGAGCTTTAGTTAAGTTTTTTTTTCTTTTATGAATGTGGGTGCCCTTGCACTTGGAGCATAGATGTTCAGAATTGAGAGTTCTTCTTCATTGATTTTTCCTTTGATGAGTATGAAGTGTCTTTCCTTATCCTTTTTGATAACTTCTACTTGAAAGTTGATTTTATTTGATATTAGAATAGCTACTCCAGCTTGTTTCTTGGTTACATGTGCTTGGAAAATTGTTTTCCAGTGCTTTAGTCTGAGATAGTGTCTGTTTTTGACACTTAGGTGCATTTCCTGTATGCAGAAAAATGCTGTGTCTGTCCTGTTTATGTATCCAGTCTGGTAGTCTATGTCTTTTTATAGAGGAATTGAGTCCATTGATGTTAAGGACTATTATGGAAGAGTGATTGTTGTTTCCTTTTATTTTTGATGTTATTTTTGTTCCACCCATTTGCCTACAAATTTCATGAATTCATTGTTTTTAATAGCTGAGTAGTATTCCACTGTGTAAATATACCCCATTTTCTGTATCTATTCCTTCTTTGGGGGACATCTGGGTTCTTTCCAGCTTCAGGCTATTATAAATAGGGCTGCTATGAATATAGTGGAGCATGTGTCCTAATTACATGCTGGGAATCCTCTGGGTATATGCCCAGGAGTGGTATAACAGGGTCCTCTGGTAGTATCATGCCCAGTTTTCCGAGAAATTGCCAGACTGATTTCCAGAGTGGTTATACCAGCTTGCAATTCCACCAGCAGTGGAGGAGTTTCTCTTTCTCCACAGCCTCGACAGTACCTGCTGTTTCCTGAGTTTTTCATCTTAGCCATTCTGACTGGTGTGAAGTGAAATCTCAGGGTTGTTTTGATTTGCATTTACCTGATGATTGAGGAGGTTGAACATTTCTTTAGGTGCTTTTCAGCCATTCGATATTCCTCAGGTGAAAATTCTTTGTTTAGCTCTGTAGCCCATTTTTGATAGGGTTATTTGGTTCTCTGGAGTCTAACTTCTTGAGTTCTTTGTACATATTGGACATTATCCCTCTGTTGGATGTAGGGTTGGTAAAGATCTTTTCTCAATTTGTTGGTTGTGGTTTTGTCCTATTGACAGTGTCCTTTACCTTAAAGAAACTTTGTAATTTTATGAGGTCCCATTTGTCAATTCTTGATCTTAGAGCATAAGTTATTGGTGTTCTGTTCTATCCTGTATTTCTTTAAGGAAGTTATTTATGTCCTTCTTAAAGCCCTCTATCATCATCAGGAGAGTCTTTCTTTTCTGGTGTGTTGGGGTATCCAGAGTTCACTGTGGTGGGAATACTGGGTTCTGATGTTGCCAAGTAGCCTTGGTTTCTGTTTCTTATGTTCTTGCCCTTGCCCCTCAATATCAGGTTATCTCTGGTGTTAGCTAGTCTTACTGTCTCTGACTGTGGCTTGTCCCTCCCTCAAGCCTGTTTGTCGGCACTCCTGGCAGAGCAGTTCTTTTCTGTAGGTATTTGGATATGGAGAACTGTGGTACAGGGTCAGCTCTGGGGTGGAGATTGATCCTTTTCCCAGCTGTTCCTTGGTTCTTGTATCCTGATGGCTATGTAGGGTTCTCTTTTGAGCCAGGAATTTTAGCAGAAGTGGTGGCCTTACCTGTGCTCACAGTCATGTCCACACACCTGGGAGACCAGCTCTTTGCTGGTAGTATTTGGCCATGGAGCACTGTGGCAGCTCCAGGCACAGAAGGAAACCAGAAGCTTAACTTTCTAATTTTTTAAACATTTTACTTAATTTTTTCTTTACAATCCAGATTTTATTCCCATCCCATTCCACATTCTGAATGTTCCATATCCTGTATCTCCTCCCCATCCCCATCTCCAAGAGGATGTTGCTATCCCCACCTACACCCTACCAGACCTCCCTACTCCCTGTTGCCACCAATCTTGAGGGTTAGGTGCATCTTTTCTGACTAAACCCAGACTTAGCAGTCCTCTGTTGTATATGTGTAGGGGGCCTCATATCAGTTGGTGTAGTATTTCACCTTGTTGGTGGCTCTATGTCTGAGAGATATCAGTGGTACAGGTTAATTGAGAGTGCTGGTTTTTCTACAGGGTCATCCTCTTCCTCAGCTTCTTCCAGCTTTTCCCTAATTCAACCACAGGGGTTAGCAGCTTCTGTCCATTTGTTGGGTGTACATATTTGCATCTGACTCTTTCAGCTGCTTGTTGGGTCTTTTGGAGGGCAGTCATGATAGGCTCATTTTTGTGAACTCTCCATAGTGTCAGTAATAATGTCAGATCTTGGGGCCTCCCCTTGGGCTGGATCCCAATTTGGACCTATTACTGGGCTTCCTTTTCCTCAGTCTCTTCTCCAGTTTTGTCCCTGCAGGTCTTTCAAACAGGAACAATTCTGGTTCAGTGTTTTTGACTGTGGGAGGGCAACCTCTTTCCTCACTTGATGCACTGTCTTTTTGCTGGAGGTGGGCTCTACAATTTTCCTCTCCCCACTGTGGGGCATTTCATCAAATGTTCCTCCCCTTGAGTACTGAGTGTCTCACCTCCCAGGTCTCTGGTACATTCTGGAGGGTTCCCCCCACCTTCTACCCACTGAGGTTGCCTCTTTCTATTCTTTCTGCTGGCTCACAGGGCTTCAGTCCTTTTACCCCACCTAATGCCTGATTATCTTCCCCTCCCAGACCCCTTTATTACACAGGTCCCTCCCTCCCTCCACCGTCCTCTGATTGTTTTCTTCTCCTTCCCACATGGGATTGAGACATCCTCACTTGGGCCTTTCAAATTGGTGATCTTTTTGAGTTCTGTGGACTGTATCTTCGGTATTCTGCATTTTTTTTTTTTTGGCTAATGTCCACTTATTAGTGAGTATATACCATGCATTGCTTGTGGGATCTAATGTTACCTCACTCAGGATGATATTTTCTAGTTTGATCCATTTGCCTGCAAAACTCAGGATGCCCCCATTCTTAGTAGCTGAGTAGTATTCATTCCATTGAACATTTTCTGTGTTCATTCTTCTGTTATGAGACATATTGGTTGTTTCCACCTTCTGGCTATAACAAACAAGGCCACTTTGAACATAGTGGAACATGTACCCATGTGGCATGGTGGGGCATCTTTTGAGCATATGTCCAGGAGTGCTATAGCTGCGTCTTAAGGTAGATATATTTCCAGTTTTCTGAGGAATCTCAGATTGATTTCTAGAGTGGTTGTACCAGTTTGCAATTCCACCAATTGGAATTTCTCCACATCTTCTCCAGCATCTGCTTAACCTGAGGTTTTTGATCTTAGCCATTTTGATTGGTATAAGGTGAAATCTCAGGGTCATTTTGAGTTGCATTTCTGTGATGACTAAGGACGTTGAACATTTCTTTAAGTGCTTCTCGGCCATTCGAGATTCCTCTGTTGTGAATTCTCTGTTTAGTTCTATACCCGGTTTTTAAAATTGGGCTGTTTGGTTTGTTTGGTTGTTAGCTTCCTGACTTTATATATTTTGGATAGTAGCCCTCTACCAGATTTGCAGTTAGTGAAGATTTTTTTTTCCCAACCTGTAGGGAACTGTTTTTCTTATAGTTTGATATGACAATTTCTTTTAGACTAATTGTGTGTTGGGGAGAGAAGGAGTGAAGTAGAGGAATTGGGAAGGGAGACTGATCTATTGTAGGTTGTAGGTTTGTCTTCTCTAGATATTTATACATTAGGTTTGTGCCCCTTCCTGAGTCAGCTCAGAATGGGAACAGCACAGATGAGCCCTCATTCCTCTGGTGAAAGCTTTTGAGCTGCTCTGGGTGTTTGGCAGGCCGTGGTGCTGCTTATTACATTTCTGGCTTCTTTATTGCTTTTCTACAAAATCATTTCCTCATTCTGTCCACGTCTCCCTCTCAGTTTTTCTCATTTCAGTCATAGATACAAAGACCTTTCATGTGCTATCCTGGCTCTGTCCTTCTGTGTGGATAGTATAGCACAGTCTGGTTTACTTGACATCCAAGGTTTTTTAGTTACTCAGTTAAAAAGTTGTCTAGTTAACTTTTTTATTTTTATTTTGGGGATTGGATATAGTTCTGTGCATACAATAGGTAAGAGCTGAGTTATATACCTAGTTCCCTTTGTTTCTTGTTATTTTGAGTCAGGGCCTTGCTAAGCAAGCCAAGCTGACTTTAAGATTGTTATCCCTACATCCCAGGCTCCAGGGATGCTGAGATCACAGGTATGTATCATCACCCCAGATTTCATAACTTTAGATTTAGCACATGTGTTTAAATACTAATTTTTCTCTATACCAATCATTTGAAGGTTATGTTTTTAAATTACATAAATTAAGGTCTTTCAGTAGAAGGTCTGTTAAACAAAGTATTATAGCTTTTTTTTGGAGGGGGAATCTTATCAATATTTTAGATTTGAGAGCTATGGGTTTTGTAATTCACTTCTTTTCAAGTAATTCTTATTTATCTAGGTCTATATAATTATAATTTTATAAACCAATTTTTCCTCATATACATGCACCTAGAGAATTCATTCATCTTAGATTTTTTAGGTTAATTTCAGTGCATATACTTCTGAATTTCTTTTATTAGAGATACATTTAGAAGGGACCTCTAAGGTTTGACTTTTGATAGGAATGACATCGAAGGAAATATACTTACAAAAAGGGTTACAGGTAAAGAACGTGAAACTAAATGTTTTTATAAGTGAGAGAATAAATATACCCCCTCCAACTTCAATGTTCAGTGTTTTCAGTCTTTGTGGGTGAACACTAATGGGTAGTTTTAATCTTTTCTCAGGAAGCACTGTAAGCATTGCTTAAAGAGAATCCAGCCTCATGGAGAGAAATCAGGAAGAAACCCTGAGGGCCACACTTCTCTACCAAGAGGTCTGCTTGGCAGCTCAGAGACTGGATCTCTTCCTCCAAAAAGAAAATGCTCACAAAGAGGTTTTTAAGCCACACGTCCTGGCTCTCAGAGATATGGTCCAGCAAGCCTGCATTAAACTCATGTTCCTCCATCCGGTAGTTTATGGTAGGAAGGCCGAAGAACTCTTATGGAGGAAAATATACTCTGACATTGTCATGCTGCTCATGAAGACCAACAAGAAACAAATGGACACCTTCCAACACTGGGGAGAGCCCCTGCAGGCTCACCTGAAGGCTGGCCTAAAGTTCTATGAGCATCTCTTCCTGTTCCTTCAAGGCCACTATGAACTGAGGTTACAGAGCTACATCGATTGGCCTCACAGTGCCATTCACTTAATTGGCTGTAAGAAAGTGGGTCCCACATCAGTGGAAGAGGCTTCCTGGGCCCGCATGGCCTGTCATCGCTGTCTACTCTACTTAGGAGACCTGTTCCGGTATCAGCATGAGTTCCTAGACCTGGCCACCAAGAACTTGGCAGAAAGATGTTACTACAGAGCCTTGTCAGTGGCCCCGAATATGGGAATGCCCTTCAACCAACTGGGTGCTCTCATGGGGAGTAAGTATTATGATCTGGAAGCCACATACTACTATCAGCGCTGCCTCCATGCTGAAGTGCCTTTTAAAGGAGCAGCTTGGAACCTCAAACGGCTCTATGATCATGCCGGAAAGAGGTACAGCTGTCTGAAGAGGTACCAGGGAAGGAAAATGTCTCACAGCCAAAGGCAGTGTTGGGACAACAAAAGGCTTCTGGTTAGCTTCCTCTACCTTCAGAGCCTCCTGCAGCCTAAGAGAAAATTTAAAGCTGCAAGGCTTATAGCTCTGTGCCAACTGGTTCTTGATGACTTCCACCTCTGTCTTTCCTACCGGCCATATCAATCCGGCTTGTGCCAGGCATCCACTGAAGATAAGCCTCCTAAAGGCTACCTGTTTCTTCCAGATTTCCTCATCTTCCACATGGTGGTTCTTTGTCTCATGAATGTGCACAGCCTAAGGACATCAGGCTCAAAACAGCAAAAACCAGCTGTTATTTTCACCTTGACTCTTTTCTCTTATCTAGTACAACATGTGAACACACGAATCCAGGCTGAGCTGTGGAAGAGGAAGGTGAGTTCAGAAGAGGCTGCTCCAAGAGATGGATGCTGGGACAAAGAGCCTGGAAAGAATCATCAAGAGTTTCTATCTCCTGGGCTCCAAAACAGCCACTCTCAGAAAAGCCACAAGTGGTCTGTCATTTGTAGAGACAGTGAGGCCAGCTTTCATTCCTGTTGTGACTCAGATGAGACAGAGGACGATGAAAACTCATCCTTAAGTTCTCAGGCACAATCAGACACAAGCAGTGAGACATCCCACTCTGATACAACAGATGAAGAAGGGAGTGGGTTCTTGAGTTCAGATGAAATTCAGAGGAGTGGAGGTCCATCCAAAGCTAAAGGCACTCATTCAAGAAGCAACATGAAGGCATATGTACCTTCTGACAGTCTCCTTGAGCTCTTGAAAACAACTATTTCTAGCCTGCCAGCTCCTTTGAGCCAAAAGCTCCAAGGAAAACATGCCTCACCTTTGGCTCCTGTCTTTAGTCATAACGTTCTGCCACCTCCGACTGATCCAAGCCCCACTGTCAGCAGTTCCTTGAGCACTGAAGGTGAGATGGGCAGCTTTCCTGAGACAGAATTCCACATGGGTTCCTCTTGGGATCAGAGGTCCTTCATCACCCAGAACAATCTCCAGACCACTCAGTGTAAACTGGACATTCTTTCTGCAGAGGGACTGTTGCCTACCATCAAGGTGATCCTGAGTTGGCTCCGCAGCAATCACAGTCTCCTCTTGTCACACTGGAGGAGTGTCTGTAGCTTGTGGGACCACCTCTGTGTATTGCTGAACCTGTTACCCTCAGTAGGAGACCTTCAGCATCCGGGCCTTTGCCTGTCTCACCATCTCCAGGACTTGCTGCAGAGCTGTCATTGGCCGAATACTCCCAAGTACTTTCAGCTCCCTGAGGACATTGCCCTGTTCCAACAGTCTCCTCCTTCAGTGTCACAGGATAGGGAAGGTTTAGGGCAGGATCCACCTCAACTGACCAACCAGGAGGAAGTTATCGTGCGTATTTGTTTCTTCAGAAGTTTTGGTCATTTTGCAACAAGACTCCCAGGACAGTTCTTGAGGTTTGACTCTAAGCAGGGTGTCTTTGTGAGTGGTACTCTTGAAAGGTCAGAAAGTGCACCTCAGCAGCTTCCAAGAACAACTTCAAGAATCAGGCTTTCCAAAGACATAGTCCAGCTCTGGCTACAACGTGAAGTGGCATTGCTTGAAAAGACTCTTCGAGGTCCCCAGACTCGGTCAGTGTTGACCCCTTACCTGTTCCCTGACCCCAGGGCCCTCTGTGAACATCTTTCAGTCATACAGAAACTAGCCACTAGTGCTAAGTTTTTTCTTATCATACCCAAAATTGTGGTTGACACACTGTATATCCTAAAATGGGAAGACCGCAGGGCCTTGGCAGCCATCACTTTTCTAGAGGATGAGTTAAAGAGAAGGAATCAGTACATTCTCTGCCAGTCCTTTGTGTCTAAGAGGTTGGTAAGGCCCAGGATGACTAAACCAGACTCTGATGCTTGGGATCTCTACAATATTCTTGAGTTCTGCAAAAGTCTGCTCGATTCATCCAGACCAGGGGTCCTGGATCCCAGCAGCATGGTGACCATCATTACTGGCGTCTGTTTGGAACACCCTAGAAATTTCTCATACCCCTTGCAGCTGGTTCTGGGGATGGCAACTGAAGCTGGTGTGGAAATCAAGAACATCTTGAGTTTCCACAAAGAATGGAAGGTGATCAGTTGAAATGATCACACATTCCTGTTCCTTGTCTTTCCAGTGCGTATCACTCAAATTCAATGTGCTTCTCTCTTGTAAGCACCTAATACTGAGGTAGGCATTGTGTACATGGATATTTATGTCTGCCTATAGGTAGGGTTGTAGTGTAACAGCTTTCTGAGGCCTTCCTGTTTCCTGTTTAGCCATTTTAGCTCTGTCTTATGCTTCCTCTGGAAAAAAATTCAACATTAACCCACTGTTTAGTGATCTTATGGCAAAGCACCGAATTCACACATCACTTCTGTGTTCAAATACAGCTTCATGGATGTTCTGTGATTTAATCAAGCCTGTTTTGTGTCATGTAACTTTTGTGTATATTGTTTTACTATGGTGGGACCATGTCTATTGTTGATGCCACACCTCTACCATCTATTTAACTCAATAAATATAAAGCTAAAATTTCATGATGCAGGTGATGAGTGTTATTGATATTTCTGGTCGTGTCTAACTAAGGATAATTTTAATAGCTCTCAGAATTAACAGGATCCATCCTGCTTTGGTTAAGTTGGGAATACATATCCCATGGTCCAATATTAGCCTTTTAACCTACATCTGCAGAAAAACTTCCAGCCTTCATTGTAGAATTGTCCCTTGCTTTGTACTGGCTCCATGGTATGTTTTTGGGAGCTGTTCTCAATCTCCTATGTCACTGGGAATCCAGGAAACAACTGGGATATGCTTTCAGCATCAGGCATTATGGAGGTATTTCTGTTCTCTTTGTCCTATGGGCCTCCTCATAAATTCAGCCTCAGCCAAGCTGATCCCCTCATATGTAGAGAAAGCCCATAGTTATCTTCTTCCTCATTTTCAGGTACTTTATTATATTCATTGGGAAATTTTTAGCAAATTAAAAGAAAACTCAAATGTCTCACCCTAATCCTACCACTTCTGATATTTAATTTATTCTCTTATGCTTTTCCTGAAAACTTTTTTTTTAGATATATAATTAAAATTGGATAGGAATCTTGTATGTGTTTGTGCATACTCATATGTATGAGAGTATGCATGCACATGTGTCAGGGGATAACCTCAGGTATTGGTCTTTTCCTTTGACCTTAAGACAGGGTCTTTTGTTATTTGTCATAGCATATCCCAGGGTAGCTGGCCTGTGAGCTTCCAGAGATTCTCCTGTTTCTGCTTCCCATCTCATCTCCTGCTGTGTGTAACATTAAATGGGTTTTGGGTATGCAATAGTTGGTCCTCATCATTGCACATCCAGTACTTTATCCATCAAAATATCTCTCCCAACCCAGATAAACACTTTTCAGTCTACTTCAAGTTATCTTTTGTATTCTTCTATTACTTGACTCTTGGAATAGTTGCTTTTGAAGTGTTTAAGTAGTTTTACTTTTTTCACTTTTAAGTATTAAATTATTAATCGTGATAAAGATTTTTGCTATATGTTGAATTATTTTCATGATAGATGGGCAGATTTTTTTTTTTAGTAAGTAAAATATGCTTTTGGTACCATCACTTGGGAAGCAGAAGCCAGGGGACTGGATGTTGGAGAAGAGTCTGAGGGACACTTCAAGATCTTGCCTCAAAATAAAATTAAAAATATTAAAATAATTAATATATACATGTATCAAGTTTTCATTGTCTAGAAATTATCTTTAAAGAAAAAATAATGTTTTATAGCACATTTTTACCAAGTATATTGTGAAAATTTTCTTACTTATATTAAAACTGATCACCTTATGGGAACGTAATGCTTACATAATTTCCATTTCTGACATTTGTTTTTAAAGATTTTTGTCCCATCATATGTAATATAAACAATGTATTGTGTATTCTCTAGATCATTAGAATAAATCCCCAGAGATAGTATTTCAGGCAAGGAGAATTGAACATATAGGTTTCCACATATTCTGGAAAGAAGTTTTTCTTTCAAGCCAACAAACCTCAAATTCTTAAATACAGTTTTGAAAGCATCTCCTTCAGCACATGCTATCTATGTAACAAGTCTATTATATTTATGGACAGTAGTTTCTAACACATTTACCTTTTTTTCTTTTCCTTTCTTTTTTTTAAAAATTTAACTTAATTTTTTTTCACTTATTCACTTTATATCCAGCTCACCCCCCTCCAGGTCACTCCTTCCCCAAATCCTACCATCCCCCATCCCCTTCTCCTCTGAGTGGGTAACCATCCTGGGTATTCCCCCACCCTGGCACTTCAAGTCTCTGCCAGTCTTTCTCATTGAGGCCAAACAAAACAGCCCAGTTGTTAGAATATATCCACTTGTTTTCAATGGATGGATCAGTGGACTCTTGTCAGAAAGTTATGTGTTCATTTTGTATCTGTTGCCTCTCCAGTTTGCCCTGAGCATAGCACCCTTCTTCAAGGCACTAGAAGACTTTAGAAGAAGAAAGCAGATAAATGCCACACAGCCTCAAACATGACTTTTGTTGATACAGCCACTTTCTCTGTAGCTCAGGCTGGGCTTCTCCATAATGCTGTGTCATGCAAAGCTTGGTGCACTCTCTGGCTATAAATATCCAGGAAGAGGAAGCGGCAGTTGCTAGATTTTTTTATTCCCCAACTGCTTAATCATTTGTACACACGTAGACTGGGACCAGACAATGCCTTTGTTGTTCTGAGCCTGACCAAAGCCTTGGCACTTTCATAGGATCCATGCATTGCATCATTGACTTGGCTGTTCCCATGCCAACAGGACACATTCACTCATGGCTTTCTCTAATCCCCACACCATAGGCCAGGCTGGCCTCAAACTCATAATCATCCTGTCTCAGCCTCCCAAGGACTGGGATTACAAGCATCTCTCATTTTGGTAAACTATTTTAACTTCTTCCTGATTCTTTCTTCACAATATAAACTACAGATTTCTGTACTTTATTTTTTCTGTGCTGTTTTTACATGCTATGACTGCTTTTAGATATCAAGGAAAACCAGCTTCCCAAACTACCATTTAGCTGAAGCCTGCAGTATGGGTTTTAAACATTTCAAAAACTCATACACACTTATTTGTTGGACTTGTGTCTCTCTTAACATCACTGTTTCTCCAACAAATGTTAATCCAGTAAACCGCACTTATTTGTTCCACAGTCTACTTAGACACTTTTTGAACGTCTATATTCTGGCTTCTGTATTTATAGATCTGTTGGAATGCATTGAACAATATGAGTCTGATACACAACAGCATATGAATTTATGTTGATTATATGTGTGAGGATATAGTGCCAGCATGCTTAATGAGGCACCAGGTTTACTCCTAAGTGAAAATTTCCCATTAATTAATTAATTAATTTGGAAGCTCTTAAAGGAAGAAGAATCAAACTTGTTATTTTCTTGTTTTTCTAAATTTCCCAGTTTTCTTTTTTCACCATTGTTATTTGATAGATGCTTCATATGCCATTGAGCTTTGGAGTTCAGAAGTCCATAGACTTTCCAAAGAAGTTTTTTTTTTTTTCAAATCATCTGGTGATTAAATTGAGCTTCAGAGGGGTAATACATGGTTGCTTTATCCCTGGTGTTCGGGAAGAACATCATGGTGGTGGCAGTTTGTGCCATATCCCTGTGGATGGGAAGCTATGGCATAATTTTCTGAAGAAGGCTGACTATTTAATGCATGAAAAATTATCATCAGACAAAGCTGTTTCTAAGGTCATGGAAGATGCCTTTCTATAAGCAGACTGTTTCCTACTCCCCACCCCCCGGAATGTAAGAAGGCATATTCATATCAATGAGAGTACAAAAACCTGCCAGCTACTCAGTGACTTACCTCATATTCCATTTTAGATACATCTGGTCGTGAATCTGTAATAAGCAGGTCTCAGTCACTTATTGGGACCGATGATATCTCTATGGATATCAGGGATAACTGAGAAGTCAACTTGTGGAGAACTGAAAACAACTGCTCTCTTACTCAATCATATTGTTCTGTCTTTAATCTACTCTGTTTCATGGTAGGGAGAATTATTGGAACCCCAACAGGAGATTTAATCTCGACTTTGAGATGATATTTACCTAAGAAGAAGTTGTTTTATGTGTGAAGACACTGGGTTGTCTTTACAAGGGAAGTTTTATGTTTAGGTTGGAATACGTTTGAAGGTAAGTTATACTCAGTTATAGTAAGTTATAGTAGCTATAGCTAGATAGATCATATATATATATATATATATATATATATATATATGCTTTAATGTGTAAATCTCTGCTTTGTTACAATATGTATTTTGTAGGAACAGAGAAACTATATTATGGTTCAGTCATTGACCAATAATTTCTATTGTGAATTTAAGCCTTATATATTTTTATTCGCTGTCTCTGTATCTCTGCTGGATTTTTCCAGCAGAAATTAATATGCTTATTAGCCTATTCCTCTATGTACTCTTTGTAAGTGACCTTATTTGTTGAATACTAATTCTATTTTTCTATTCTTCTTTAATAAAACCAATGTATAATAAACCCACATATCTATATGGAAAGATAAGACAAACATATTCTCAAGGAATTAGCTCATAGCTGACAAATATGAAATCTGTAGGACATAAAGTCTTGGTTAGAAGCTAATGCTTCATTCTTAAGGCAGAATTCCCTTATGCCTCAGATATACCATTATTCTGTTCTTGATGCCTTTATACTGATTGCTTTTATACTTGATGCCTTTTAACTGATTGTTTGAATCCCATTTTATCTGTTGAAGTAATAATCTCTCTTATGAAATATCATCTGCCCATAAACAGTAGCCATATAAAATAATCTTCACCACAAATTTAATATTCAGTTTTGTTTTACTGTATGTGGACAGGTTCGTGAAAAGAAATCCCAGTCCTCCAAGTAGACGCTGATTTACTCAAATATACTCAAATATATCAAATGCATTTGTTATAAACAAAGTACTGTAGAATGTAGAGGAGATAGTCACAATGCCTAGAGTGCAGCCTGGAAGGAATATTATTGTCCAAAGTTCCTCTGACTGATCACTTAAATCCCTCTAATCCAATTTCTCCTCTACACAAGTTGACAAATCCCTGCATCTTCCCAACTGATCTCTTTGCCTGCCCTCCATCTGGTTGACCTCTGTCTTGCTTCCTTTATCATTGTTTCTCTTTTTTCTACATGTTGCCCCTCTCAGTTAACAGGCAAAAATGCCTCAGTGTACACACACTATGTCCATAGTTATTATGTAAGCAGTTCAGGGCTGGATGGCTGTAGTGAATTTTCTAGCTCCACCAATCATTTCTTCTCCTTCTAATATGCACTCCATTTTCTAGCTATATTAGATAGCTCCACTGATCTATACTCTTACCTACATTTTCTTTCTTTTTATATCCAAACATTTTCACTGAAATTGGATCCCCTGGAACTGGACAGACATGAGCTGTAATGTGTGTTTTGGGGAACTAAACCTGGGTTTTCTACGAGAGTAGTAAGTGCTCTTAACAGTGAATCGTCTCACCAGCCTATTTCTGAGTAATTATGATTAATTTAGTTCATCTCCTTTAGATATTATTTCTTCCTTTAGATATCATCCTCAGATATTGTTTATTTCAAAGAATAAAGACAGTCAAATAGAATAATAGGGAAGCTTTATAAAGGAATGCAAATATCACTGAGATTTCTGAAGCTGTCTCCTATGTGTGTTCCTTATAGACCCTTGTCCATGGAAGACATGGCTCATTTTATTATGAAATCATATTTATACGATTTTGTGAATTTTCTTCTTTTTGATATATGAGTTAAAAAAGAAATATTCCTTTGCTTACAGTCTAAAGAAAAATGTATATTCCTTTCTTGTTTAATTTGTTGATATTTAAGATATACAAAGAGAAAATATGATATTACCAACCAGCTGATAGAGAAATGTTGTTGCATTGAAATAATTTACAGTGGGAACATGGCCACTTACTGACAAATTATATACATATATTTTATATATATATAAGTATATATAAAAAGATGTGTGTATGTATATATACATATATATTCATATGTGTGTATAGATTATGTGTATTATTGATTAAATGTGTAAAAATTGGAAACATTACAAGGCAAGTTAGTGCTGTGATATTTTAAATCTTTACTAAAGACAATATTAACCTATGACAACTTTAAAGAAAAGAACTAAAACCTTTGATTGCCAAATTTAGTTTTATCTATAGAAATAAACCAGTCTTGTTAGAAATTTAGACATTTTGATTCTTTAAGTGGCCCAGGAATACTTTTGAGGTGGTTGCTTTATTTTCTTTACTGCTGTTGTGACAAAATACCTAGTAAATGGGTACTATTGAAACAAAGTACCTAGCAATGCTTTATTTTGGATTAAAGTTTGAAGGTACTACCCATCAGGGTAGAGATGGGGCAGGAGCTTTAGGTCACATTCAGGAACCAGAGTAAGGGTATACTGGTACTTTTCCCAGTTTCTCCTTTTATTCAGGCAGAGACCACAGCCCATGAAATAGTATTTCCAGGATTTCGAGTAGCTCTTTCCTTCTTACTTAAATCAATCTATAAACTACTTCATAATTTATTCCAGAGCTTCATCTCCTAAGCAATTGTAGAGATGTCAAGGTAACAATCAGAATTAATCATCACAATGGTGGTTGATCTTCTTTACTCAGCTTATGGTTGCAGTATTCTCAAAAATGCAAAATAACTAGAACTAGTTATTGATTTCCAACTCACAGAAATTGTACATATTTGAAGGGGATGGATGTATCGATTTCCATAGTTTAATCATGTTATAAATTGTATATATATACATATATATGTATATATATAATGTTATTCTTTGTCTGAAAAATGTGTACTATGTTTTGTGTCAAGTACAAACAAAAAGTAAATATATAAAGGGATCATAAATATGAAGATTTTTTCAAATTAATGTGGAATGCCACAGGCAATCCACTGCATTTTCTAACAAAATGAGGCTGTATGAGAAGGGTTGTACTTATTTGTAAGCAGTTATCTTTGATTCATCTACATGGTACCCTATTTAAACACTCCCACTCTCTGCTCTCTGAAGACTCAGTGTCAGGAAGGAAAGCTGGCATTGTAGTGGGAACAGATGTGCAGTCACTTCCTTTCCTCTAGCTTGGCTAGGCTGTCGATAAAATTAGCAGTCTATACTAACACCAAGGGTTTGGAACACTGCCTCGAAAAAGCAACATTTAGAATGAGTCCATGGCTCAAAAATCTTACACCAAGTGGAACTGCCTTCTTGCCTCTGGTTGAGTAGAAGTATTAGCAGAAGACAAACTGTGTGGAATTGCTTTTTATGATGTGAGAATGCAGGCTCTATTTGATCACCAATGGTAAATACTGTGTTCATATTACTTATCCTGTGTATCTATCCCTCTTTTAATTCTATTCTCTGGTTTAGAATCTCCAAACTTTAGTGATGATTCACTGCATACTCATATGTGTTAATTCTAAGTTGCCTGGCCAAGGTGAAAGTAACAGTAAATATTTAGATGGATTTCTCTGAAGTTCGAACCACTTGGTGGTAGAATATTTTGTTACCCAAGCAGATACTGTGGCATTTCCTTTATAGGTTTTGGTTTGGTCTCTGAAGTTATTTGGATTATTTGTTCTGGTTTATTATGCTTTTGAAAAGGGAGAATATCAGTCTGTGCACAAAATTCAATAGTCACTGGAATTATATTATCCAGGAATAACAACAAGACATTTAAAACTAAAAAAATAAAAACAAGATGTTAGCAACCTGAGTAGTGCCAGGTTAAAGGCATGATTTAACCATGTTGCTTCATCTAATACAATATTGATATGTTAACATTAGACGGTAGTTGAAATTCTCTAGATCGATGAAAGGATTCTTCACTTGAACTATGGGGTCACATGTGAGATGTTTTTAAGGAAAACTGATCTTCTATCTTCTCCTGTATCAGAAACTCTGGCTCTGAAATGAGATCAGATTTTTAAGTTGCCACTAAATGAACATCATTTAGCGTTTTCCTTCCTCTAAAAGAGCTCATCAAGTAATTGCTCTCTAATAGCAGCCAAGCAGGATGACGAGCAGGATGAGGCATGATGAAGCTAATGAAAATTTAAAGTCACCTCCGTCCTCTGTTGGCTTGGGAAAAAACCCATCAGAGCAATGACACTTTCCACAGATAATGACACACCTCCTAGATAATTGAAAGCAACACTTGCAGGAAACGCAGTAAGTCTTCCTGCTTCCCTAACTAGAGCCCGTTCAGATTATTATAGTTCCTGGAAGGCTTTGTGATTTTCCTATGCTAAATAGTACTGAAATTTGACAATTTCAAAGGTGAAAGGAGTCTGAGATCCCAGTATTTAACTATAACTGATCTTGTAAATGTTTTATATAATGTCTACATAGTCTATTAGACTTTCACTTAAAGTATCTGCTTTTAGATCCTTAGTTCCACATATTTCTGAATTTGTTCCAGGAAACTTGCCTTAAAAATTGGGACATCTTTTAAATTATACAAGACAGGCGTTTTGTCAAGGAAGGAAGGATCTTTTAAATTTAGTTTTACCTAACAACGGATACTGAGACAGTGACATTATTACACATGTTTTTATCTAGGAAGTGATCCCACAGATTTCTACAGAAGCTCTAGATGTTGAGAAAGTAGAAATGCCAAAAGGAGAACAAATAATGGATTGCTGGTGATGTATAGATGATTAAGATATAATTCTTTGAGGAGTCATCTAAGAAACAATGAAGAATTTGCCTCAGCTTTATCTCACCAATGGAAGAGAAGAGGAAGCAGGATCTATGACCCTGGAGTTTAGGAAATCCTTGAGGTGGGAATTCTTGTGGTACTGGAGGAGCCCGCAGACAGAAAAGAATCAGCATTTGAATGGGGAAAGCTGTCTATTCCATACATCAGCTCCACAGCATCTGGAGTTGATGACAGAATGGATTAAGAGATTATGGGACTGAGTATAGCATCTCTACAGTAAATCACACCATCAAATTCTCATATACTCTTCTTTAATGAATATTCTAGTCCTCCTTTCATATGTATAATAAATGTTTATTTATGCACAATTCACTCCTGGGTAAAGATTGGGCAGATAGCTATGTGACAGAATTGAGAAACAGCTCAGACTTGGACACTGGAAAAGAATAATAACATTATATAGTACCAATATCCTTGAGGAGCTTTGATTTTTATTGGTTTTTAAGAAGTGCTCTTATTTTCCCCTTACTTACTTATCTTCTATCAACAATAACCATGGTGTATCAGCCACTGTCACAACTCTTGTAGATCATGTCCTCTTGGCTATCTCTGTGGCCTTTCTCTTTATTTTTGTGACAGTTAAATACTGTCTTGGCATCCTGTTTTGAAAACGGACACTGGGTAGCCTGTTGTCATGAAATACCTTTTACTGTCCTGTAGTCCTATGGAAGACCACAAAACTTCTTTTCAACATTGATATTCCCAACACCAATGTGTACCTTACTGTTTTGGAGAAAAAAAGAGTATCTCTTCAGCCTTCTAAAAACATAGCTGGCAGATATCTGTCTTCAGTCTTATTTTTGTACCTTTTTATGATTATATGCATATTTTAATTAAAATTTTGAATTAATATATAGTTATATCACATCCTCCTTTCACTATCCTCTCTCTAGATCCTCCCAAGCCCTCTCATTCCTGCTAAATTGCTGACCTCTTTTGACCATTATTGTTGTATTTTTTATATGTATAAATATATAAATGCAACTTCCTGAGTCAGTGCAGTATGGCTCATGTGTATATGATTTCATGGATGTCCAATTTGTATTGGATTATCAGTTAGGGAGCTCATCTCTAGGAGAGCCTGATTTTCTTTCTGAGCAGTCATTAATTGCTTATAGTATTTTGTCTAGGGTGGGTCTTTGTGAGATTATTTTCCCTTTTGTGTTAGCATGACCATTGATAAGTTTTATTGTTCAGGTCTTGATTCAGCAGTCATATTGATAAGGTACCAGGGCTGTAACCTTATTTTTCCCCCAGGAGATACAATATCATAGCAGAATTTCTGGTCATCTGGCTCCTACAATTTTTCATTCTTCTATGATGATATTTGGGGAACATCACATACCTTTCTTAATTTCTAATACTTTGTTCATCATTTTGTAAAGGCAATTATGTATCTCAGTTTTGACTACTGCAGGGCATCAGTGTGTTCAATCTATAAGAATACCATGTTTACAGAAAACTGCCAAGTTAAGAACTCGTATTCTTTATCCAAATCCTGTACCATATACAAGTACACTTACCAGTTTTTTGTTGTTATGTGTTAGACACTAGAATTTTATTTGGAAAATAAACTATTTCATTATGTAATAAGCTATGCTGTGCTGATATATGACCCTACCAATCTAAACTAAGCATTCTGAACTGAAATTCAAGTAATCATTGGGAGCACGAAATATTTCATATTATAATGGTGTGTACCTCTCCAGTGGGCCTCAAAATATAAAACATATCTATGATAATATCTATAGGTATAAAATTTATAGACAAAAGCTAATAAATAAGATATATAATATTATATATGAGAAAGGTGATTGATAAGTCAAGTGTTTAAGGTTTCTTAGATTGTTTATAATCAGTCTGGTTCCTTTTGGTCAACTTGATACAAATTATAATCATATAGCAAGAGGAAACCTCAATCAAGGAATTTTCTACATCAGATTGACCTGTGGGCACATCTGTGGAATATTTTATAGGTTAATGATTGAAGTGAGATGAGCCATATAGTCTGCCACCCATGGACAGATGATCTTGGCTTATAAAAGAAAGCAAGCTGACCCAGCCATGGGGAGCAAGCCAGTAAATAGCCTTTCTCCATGGTGTCACTTTAGTTGCCATTTCCAGGTTCCTTCCTTGATCTCCCATTCTGCCTTCCTTTGATGATGAATTGTAACCTGAAATAAACTTTCTCTTTTCTCAAGCTTATTTTAGCTATGATATTCGTAACAGAACAAACAAGCAAAATATCAACAAAACAAAGCAAACAAATGAACAAACAAAAAAACCAAAGTCAATAATCAACTTAGATATAAACAAACACTTCTGCTGAACTTGAATAGGCCTTCCTTTTTTTTATTGGTTGTTTTATTTATTTACATTTCAAATGCTATCCCCCTTCCCAGTTTTCCCTCCACAAGCCCCCATCCCCTCCTTCCTCCCATCTGCCTTTATGAGGGTACTCCCCCACCTGCCCACTCATTCCTGCCTCAGCAGTGAATAGGACTTCTTAAATGCAGTTATTGAAATTGTGTGCTATCTAGTCTGTGCTGTGAAGGATGATCTATAGTATATATCGTTTGTCAGAATCTATGACCCTTGTCTACCAGAGACCAATAGCACTCCCCTTCCTCTGCTCTGTTGTGTTGGTCTAAAATGCCTCCAGGAATTTGAGCAGTCTCCAAACTAGCACATATCAGAATCACTTACAGACTTTGTTAAATCACATGTTCCTGGTTCTTCAAATGAGATCTGAGGGTTATCTCATGTTCTCAATGGAGACAGATTACAGACCAAGACTTTATATGCTTTCTCTTCTGTGATGACCAGTAGATGAGTAGTTGTACTGTATTTAAGATGCCTCAAACTTAAAATGAACAAAATCAAACTCAGTATTTTCTGAACTTCCCTCTTCCTTATTTTTCTCTGACTCAGCAAGCACCTGTTCTACTTCAGATCAAAATTTTGAAAGCTTCTCTTTTCATATAATACATTTCCCTACTAAGTAAGCCAACTTTTTCTTGAATACATTCCTTTTACTTGACTACTTATCTCTGCTTCAGCACTAATCCAAACCCCAGGTATGTTTTCTTGATTTATAAAATCCTCTTACTAGTTAGTCATTTATCATGCTTACATTCAGTCCATGTGTGCTTGTCACACATGGGTGACAAGGCAACCATGGTTGACTGTGGTTGTAAGCTAGACCATGCCATTCATCAACTCAGATCATTCTAGAAGCTCTCCAATAAAAAAGACAGTCAACATTTTCTTTCTTCTTTCTTTCTTTCTTTCTTTCTTTCTTTCTTTCTTTCTTTCTTTCTTTCTTTCTTTCTTTCTTTCTTTCTTTCTCTCTTCTTTCTTTCTTTCTTTCTTTTTTATTTTTTTGTTTTTTTTGAGACAGGGTTTCTCTGTGTAGCCCTGGTTGACCTGGAACTCACTCAGTAGACCAGGATGGCCTCAAACTCAGAAATCTGCCTGCCTCTGCCTCCCAAGTGCTGGGATTAAAGGTGTGCACCACTCCCCAGCTAACATTTTCTTCATAATCTAGCTCCTCACTCCTACTCATAATCCACTCGTCTAGTCGCTACTATTTCCACTAATCTACTCACTGACTTCTGTCTTCATTGAACAAACCAAGCAACTTTGCACCTCTTATATTAACTATTCTAGTCATATTTTATTTAATTAGCAAAAATAATCCCAAGGGATACATACTACAGAAATCTACTGGGACTCTGTCTCCTGCTTTGTTTGATAATTTCACTTATCATGCCTTAATATATGTATATAGTTTAGGATGTTTCTACTGTATTAGATTTACTGACTATCCCTCAATTACCACTTAATTTTAGCTACTCTCCCTGTATTTCCATCCCAATCCATGTCCCTTCCTACTCCTGACTTGATCTTCCTATTCTAGACCCCCATCTATTCATAACTATCTATTTTCATTTCTGAATGTATATGTATACTCATGCTCTTAAGTGTTATCGGAAAAGTGTAAATAATGTGTAATATTGAGGCATCTTACTGGAGAACAATCTAATAGGGGTAGCACACTCCTGACATTGGACTTTCATTTGTTAGTTTGTGGTATCTACAAGAGGTATTGTCTCATCATATAAAAACCTCATTGAAATTCTCTTCCTATAATCATATGTTAATAATTTAGGGAGCTTCAGAAGTACTAGTTTTTCATACGACCCTCTTTCATATAGTCTTCTCATTCTCCTCCACATTTAACTTTTGCTGTTCTGTTAGTCTTCCTCCCTCTGTATCATGCTCTTACTTTCTTCCCTTGGAAGCCCCTTTACCAACACCCTGACCTCTATAGCTATTCCAAACAAAACAGAAATACCTACAGCCAACATCCAAAAGTGAGAGAAAGTAGGTGACATCTGTCTTTCTGGGTTTGTTTGTTTACTCAGAATGGTATTTTTAGCTCAATGAATTTACATAAACATTTAATAATTTAATTTTTCTTAAAAGCTGAATATTACATTATTCAAATGTGATAAAAATGTGATAAAAAAGTTTATCACATTTTATGATCCATTCATCTCCTAATGAATATTTAGGCTGTTGTAGAAATTACATTAAATCCCATCCCTGGTTTCTACCCTGCATTTAACCAGTTAGTTCCTGAATGAAACACACACACACAACTCTTACATTTATAATACGCATTAAGCAGCACAAGAGCTGGGCAGCTGCCTATCCTCCATGCTGGTACAATCTATTTTCCTATTGATAATCCCGAGTTATTACTTACTAAGTTTCATCTGGGTTGCTCTTAGCTCCAGTTGGGCAGCTCTCAGGGCCACACTCTTCTGACTCTTACCCCATGGCCACTTCTTCCTTCTCCTACTGCATTCTCTTTTTCCTCATGGTCTTCCTCTCTTGGCAAGCCCCTGAAACCTAAACCCCACCTATGTCTCTTCTGCCCAGCTATTGGCTGTTGGCATCTTTATTCACCAGTCTGAAATAGCTTGGGGGCAGGGTCAAAGGGGCTATGTGCAGACTTCAGGTCTTGGGAGGGGGGTCCTTATTTAACATTATAATAGACAGTAAAAGACAAAACCTCAACATTAGGTTGTTTTAATTTCCTGGTTATTGTGAATAGAATAGATATGAGGGAAATGTGCAATTACTCTACTGTTACCTACTATGACTCTGAAAATTGGACACATCCTTAAAGTGACTCCTAGTAACCTCTCATTATATCCATAAACTAGTATATCTTTCAAACCTCATCATGAAGCTGCTTTTTGCAGTAGATGGTAATTAACAAAGAAACCTACAACTTGTCAAGGACTATAAAAACAAGTGTCTGTGGAGCACTGAGTCATAAATGGGACATCTTATGTTACGTCCTTTCCTCCTAAGGCTCAGGGACCATTGTGGAAGAAGGAAAAGAAAAAGTGGTTGCATGTATAGTTTCACAGTGTCTATGACAGTAGAAACAAGATCTGTGTAAACTCAAGACAGACAGAACCCTGATATGGAGGGGTGAAGTATGTATTATATACTCTTCCTAGCTGAAGGAATGACACATTGGTACTTGATAGCTTCTAGATGAGGAAGAGCTAGCTTTCCTTAAAGGTATGGCCACGGCGGGTTGAACATGCTCCAGGGGATGGCCCCACACTCACAAGTATACACCTAGCACTAATTGGACTCAACACTTCAAAAACTGAATGAAGGTTATAAAGTTATGTGGAAATGAAATGGGAGGAGGTTGGATCTCTGAGGTGTAGGAGGAGGATGAATATGATTAAAACACAATGTGTAAAATTCTCAAAGATATAACAAAACACTTTTACAAAGAACTGTTTACCCAATTCTTCCAAGTAAAATGATTGAAAAAGGTCCCATTTAAATGTCTGTTATTGGGATAGTTATGGAAAGGCTGACAAATTATTACTCTTCGCTTTGGAATTGAAAAGACTGGTACAATAGATGTATTAAAAAGTTACTTGGCATATAAATATTCATGGACTGTAACAACTACCTTCTGAAGCTCATTACAGAAATTAGTAAAAGTCTAAAACTCTTACTATTATATTTGAAGAGGAGTTTTGAAATTTGTTTTATCCTGCACAAAGAACTTGTTTGATGTATATTTCATGAGGTCTGGGTGGGAGGGAACATTTCATATTGCAGTGTAAGAAAGCTTCTAATCAAACATTTATGTCAGCAAGAATTTTCTTTTGTAGAAGAAAGATATTATTAAAAAGCTTAAAGCACAATCGTGCCCTAAAGTCATGAATTCTATTTGGGCAAGACAGAGACCAGTCAGGAGCCCGGATAATGGACAATTGCTGACAACTGCATTGAGTCAGGAACATTGCACATGGAAATGGCTTTTTATCTTGACTTCACTGGGAAGTCCCTTAACCTGCTCTTGTAACTGAGCCTTTTCTGTTAACACCTACTGAGTCACAAAACATTTGGAAGTGTTAACTTAAAGTCTCCTGTGTCATTTTTACGTTTGAATGAGAGAAAAACAAAGTCTCAGTCAAGAATTGAATATTGTCTGTGGATAATTCCTGAAGGGGATATAAGGTGCTTTAACATGCATTCATTTCAGCTGGTGTTGATATAGCAACCATTGGTTCCAATCTGTTCCAGCTGCTATGGAACCTAAGACCCTGTACAAGTTGTTAAGAAGGACTGTTCTCGAAGATCCTGAAATGTTTTTTAAAGAAACGTGCATAAACTGGTAGCCTGCATCAGATCTCTCACTTTCTCCAACCTCCTCTATCTTATGTATGGATTTTGAGTAACTGTAATAAATCTAATATGTAAGTAATGATTTGGGGCTGTTCTCTCTCTTCTGCTTTTCTCTCTGAAGGAATCATGGCTATTCAGTTGTCATTGTGCATTTTATATTGTATTAATGATTTAAAAGGCATTTGCCTACTGCAGATATTCAGTGCTGCTTGCTTATTGTGGGTGGGCCATGCTGGAATTAAATTCTGAACGAGGATATTTTGTTCAAATGATCAGTGTCCTTAAGATACTGGGCCCAGTTGAAGACTTGTTTATCCAGCAGCAGAAAATGGGAGAGATTTTACTGTTTTCAACACATGCCTATAAAAATACTCATAGTATCCCATGCTGCGCAATATGAGCCAACAATTCATTAATCTTAAATGGACCCAATGCTAGGAAAGCTAACATTACTACAATATTTAACATATTATAAGTTTCTAATAATCTACTGATTATTAGAGTAAAATCTGATTATTGCAGTAAAGATTAAATGTACTAACATTTATTATAAAATTGCTGTTGATCAATAAAAATTAGCTTCTAAATATGAATGTAATATAATTTTGAATCTTTTTACGAGGCTCAAATTTACTTTCATTGATGTCATATGAATTTCCTGAGGTTTTTCCAAAGCCAATTTTTTTAAATGTATGTAATCTAGTAAAAATAATAACATTTAATGAATCCTCAGCACTGGTTAATGAACTTTCTATATTTTCTTCTAATTAAAGAAATCAATATTTTATTTTATTTTTCATAATTCAGCTTATTTTAAAAACTACTTTGTACTGGAAAATTTAATTTTACATATGCTCAGTTCTATTACTGGCCTTGATATGATTATTTTAAACAGAGAACTGATGCTTTACCTTGTGTAAGTAGCAACATTTATGTAACCTGATGTGACCATTACATGATTAAAATTTAAGACAGAAATAAAATGTCTTTATACCCTGCTTTAAAAGTTATTCAAATATTTAAAAATTTAGGACCTTTACTTACCCTGAAGAAATGAAATACTCTGAATACCAAGCCATGTCTTTGGGTCCTACAAGCCTTTTATAGAACACATATGTATATCATCTTAGGCATGAAAGTGTTCTATATACACTTTTTTTTTTATCAGGTTAATGAGTAAAACTGAGCATGGATTTTGGAGTTTGACAATGTTAGACTTCAATTCTAATTGATATTTACTGTCCATTTGGCTTTGGCTATTTTCTAACTTGTGAGCGTTCATTTTTTAAAATTCTAGCAGTGATGGTGCTTATTCAGGGAAGTAGAGAGGATTGTATTAGTTAATATGTGCACTACTTGAGGCATATCTAAGAACTTGTGTACACCTAGGTTTGATAGAAACCTTACAAGATAAACCCAACATACTTACAAGGACTTAAAAAAATATCCTTAGTAGTTCAACATTTAACATTCTCCACTGCTTTAAAACACAAGTGGGGAATTTCATAGCTAGCCCTTAGCTACGCTGATCTGGGTCTTTACAGAAGAAGCAAACCCAGGACTTATATGAATGTTCATAAGAAGATGATGTAGAGGGAACAAAGAGCATTTTCAGATCCACAAGACTGGGACATGAATTGATATCAAGAGAGGACGGGGGTTGTGGGAGAAGAGGTGTGTGGAAGCAATACAAAGCCCAGTTTTGTTTTAAGTGAATTTCCTACAGACACCAGTGGTTTTAAGACTCAGTCTCCATTCAAGGAGTCTTGCATTTCCCTGGAATAGTTTTCTGCCTTAGTGTCGTTGCTGTGCTCAGTTGCTGGCCAGAAGAATCTCGTAGGAAGTAAAGCTTTCATGAACTATGGTAATAAGTATTAACAAATGGTAGCTGGGCTAATAATTAGTTATAATTCCTGCAGCTGGAGGTCAGAATAGTACATTTTCAAAAAACATGTTAAACTTTTCTCTCAACATCCTGACTTCACCTGGAGCACCATTTTCCTTTAATCTTCAATATCTAACAGTTCCCACAATCTTATTTATCCTTGGTCTTGTTATTCCTGAGAAATGTGCTGCTTCTGAAAATGACTCAGGAGATTCTCCGTCCTCTAGGAAAAGCCCATTAACTGTTCTATCATTGCAACCTCTGTACACATGCCTCGGCTTATCATACCCAGTGGAGCATCTACAGTGTATCTTGGTAATCAGTATCTTACATCCAGTGCACTTTCCCTCCTTTCTCAACTGTATTCACTCATCATAATTCAAATTTCATTAACATTAAATTATTCTATCACTTTATAACAGAACCTTAGAAATGGTTGGAGATTTCCTTGATCTTTCTCCACTCTGTTTCTTGGTCTCAATCTATACAGACTGCTACCTTTTTAACCATACAATGGTTCTTCAGCACTGGTTAAAATCTGTGTTTATACTCTGCTTGTACATGATGCAAAATGAACATTTTATAGCCATACTTTTCTCCTTATACCCTCCCACCTGCAAATTAATCTCAGTTGAAGTTTGTTTCCTGGGAAAATTTGGGAGAGATACTGTTTACTGAATAGTCAGATTTATGCTATTATAATGAAATAAGGTTTATTTAGACTTACGGTTTTGGAGACTTCAATCCAATATCTAAGATTTCCAGGTGACAATGATAAAGAACACACAGGATCAAATTACTTACCTCATAAGGGAGCAAAAATCAAAACCTAATAAGTAAGTATGTAGTGGCTTGTGTTCTCATGCTAATTATGATACTCAAAAATCTGTTTGTAGTGTTCCTCATGCACATAAGGCTAAAGGAAGCCTGTCCCCAGTTGGTTTTTGACTGGTCAATAAAGTTACTGGCAGCCAATGGCTGGGCAGAGAGAGAGGCAGGACTTTTAAGATTACTGGGAAGGAACTGAGAAAGGAGGGAGGAGGAAGAGGGGATTCCACCATGATGAAGGCATAGAAGGAGGACCACATCTGAAAAGTGCAGGAAGGAAAGACAGCTGACATGTAGGTGTCCCAGGAGGATTGACCAGCAGGGTCCAGGGCACCAAAGATAAAGTATAGATTTAATAAGTATTAACTCAGGAATATGGGAGGGGAGTGTGTGTTAGGCGTGTGGAGCTAGGGAGTGGCGCAGCCATTGAGCTGTTTAAGGTATTTGAAATACAAGGCTGTGCATGTGTGTCTTTCAGAAATCCATGACATTGGTGCAGTAGCGAGAAGCATGAGTGCACCTGCTGGGAAGTATAGAGTGAAATAACATAATACTGGAAGTATAGAACAGATTAACATAATACTTACATAAGTAAGTAAATATGAAAATAAATAAGAAAAAAGTGAGGTCTCACTATTGTCCTTCAAGGGCAGGAAATGCAACCATTGATCCAGTGACATGAAGAGCTTATACAGGGTCACATTTCGAAAGGGCTTACCACCTTTTGATAGTTCTATGTTGGTGACCATCACTTTAACAGGGGGACATATGATCTAATATAATATATCATTATAACATATATAATATTTAACATAATATGTATCTAATATAATATAATTATGATTATATTATATTTCTAATATATATAATATAATATGCTTAATATAATAAATACTAAAACACAAGTCACCCGCCTGTATCTTCTAACCTCTATTTTTATTCTCATTCTTGTTTATTTATGAACTTCAGCATAAGATCCAGGAGGAAAAACATCTTGTTTTTTGTTTATCATGGACACATCTGCAACTCTGGACAATAATAGTAACTCAGTAAAACTTTTAAATGAATAAATTTATTTATTCAGTAAAGAAATCTACATAAACTAAGTGAGTTTTAAAGTGATTATTGGTGGGGTCATTCTACAATGACAGAATGTACAGCGTAATGGTAAATTTTACAAAAAAACAGGGTTTGATAAAACATTTGTCAGTCTTGCTTCTCTTGTACCTGCCTGACTTGTCTTTAAATGATTGATTCCTCTTTCTTCAGCCTTGCAAATGCTAATAACACAAGTATTTGTTGCATATATGTCATATATAATATATATTTATAATATATATAATACATTATTGTATTTTATTCTTCAGTTTATGTTTACTATCTGTGGTGACACAATCTTCACAAAGGTAAAGAAATAGATACATATTCACCTGCATAAGTATTATGTGAAAATAAAGGATTTGTGAATCTAATTTGTAGAACACATGGTGATCCTGAGCATTCAAAGTGAGAAGTAAAAGTGGAAAGCATTCCATCTGGGCAGAATGATTAGGAATTTGTCAAAAGGAACATGGTCACAGTCCTCAGGCCAAAAGCAGAAGAACCTGTTTTAGAAGAACAGCAGGAAAATATGGCCCAGTGAATCAAGTAAGCAGGCTTCACATAGCAAAACAGACCCAGAAGCATCAAGCATGGGCCATGCCTGGATCTATACCACGTCCTTCCTCTCTGTATATGTAATGACCCTTAGTTGGTGTTTTTGTGGGACTCTTTTTTTTTAAATTTTTTTTATTCGATATAATTTATTTACATTTCAAATGATTTCTCCTTTTCTAGCCCCCCACTCCCCGAAAGTCCCATAAGCCCCCTTCTCTTCCCCTGTCCTCCCACCCACCCCTTCCCACTTCCCCGTTCTGGTTTTGCCCAATACTGCTTCACTGAGTCTTTCCAGAACCAGGGACCACTCCTCCGTTCTTGTATCTCATTTGATGTGTGGATTATGTTTTGGGTATTCCAGTTTTCTAGGTTAATATCCACTTATTAGTGAGTGCATACCATGATTCACCTTTTGAGTCTGGGTTACCTCATTTAGTATGATGTTCTCTAGCTCCATCCATTTGCCTAAGAATTTCATGAATTCATTGTTCCTAATGGCTGAATAGTGCTCCATTTTTGTGGGACTCTTAACAATGGGACTGTGTGTGTCTCTGACTCATTTGCCTCTTCTTGGGACTCTCTTCCTCCCTTTGCGTTTCTTGGTCCAGCCTTGATATGAGGGCTTTTGCCTTGTCTTATTTTATCTTGTTCTGTTGTGCTTGGTTGTTATGTTTTGAAGGCCTTATCCTTTCTGGAGGGAAATGGAGAAGGAGTGGATTTAAGGGAGAGGGAAGGTGAAGGGAAGTGGCAAGGAGGAATGGGGAATCTGTGTTTGGGATGTATTGTACAAGAGAAGAATCTATGTTTAATTTTGTTTTTGTTTTTGTTTTTGCTTTTTTAAAAAGGAATAAGATATAGGATCACAGCTCAGTAGAGCACCAAGTTCCCCATCACTGTTTCCTGGTGCACCAAGCCCTGCACCCTCTTGTGCTCTTGCCCTCTACAACAGAGCTGTGCCGCCTGCCCACCATGGTATTCTGAAATCTCGTCACAAGTGCTTCTCAACCTTCCTAATGCTGCAGCCTTTCATACAGTCCCTCATGTTGTGGTGATCCAAAACCATAAAATTATTTTTGTTGCTAATTCATAATTGTAACTTTTGCTACTATTATGAGTTATAATGTATGTATTGATGTTTTCTGATGGTCTTAAAAAAACCACTACCAAATGGCCAATCAACCCCCAAGGAGGTCATGAGTTACAAACTGAGAGCCACAGCCTTCCACCATGGGCTAAAATAAATCTTTCTTTACATTAGTTTTTCTGTCAATTATCTGCCACAGTGATACAAAGTTAACTAAGAGGCAAGTGATTAAGAATTGTGTCAAAGGATTTAAAAGTAAGCATAATGAACTGGGGGAAGGTGCACAGTGCATCTTTTTTCATTCTTCTCATTTGTAGTACTTACAGTAAGAAAGATTACCTAGATCACGGTCCTTGATTAGAGAAAGAGGCACCGACTTTTGTTGTAGTGTCCTTCTTCATCGAGGCCTTTAGATATGTCACTTTGCCCTTCCTGCATGAGTAAGTGATTTGATTATTGGTTTGATTTATTCCTAGCAATGCTGGGTCTCTAGTAACATAATGGCCAATGGCTAGGAAATGTGGATTAGAGAAATAAAGGGTATCATATTCTGTTTCCTGCAGTCTTAATCATAAATCCAGCAAACATAAACTCCTATTGACAGAATTATGTTGGTTCACAACTTCCTTAATTGTTCTCTACTTTGCTTTTTGAGAGAGAGTTTATCAATGAACATAGATCTTGCTAATTCAGATGGATTGGCTGAGCTACTTGGAATTACCATCTCACATGCTTACTTGGGTTCTGGGGGATCAAACCCAGGATTGTATGCTTGCAAGTTAAGAGCATCATTGATTAAGCCATGCCCTTACTCTGTTACCTTTATTTGTTGCCCTCTTCACTTGGAGAATTGGGTAGTTTGCCAATATTTGTCAAATTCCATGCTAGTACTTAGCACTCACTGAAGTTTCCTATTTTTATGTGAGTTTTTCTCCTACAATATTAATATTTCAAGGACAAACATGTTTCCTAGGCTTTAATTCTCTCTTAACAACAACAAAAACAATAACAACAACAACAACAACAGCAACAACAATGAAGATAATAAAAATCCATGTAAAAGAGGCCAAAGAAAACGTAAAACAGGGGCTGGAGAGATGGCTCAGTAGTTAAGAGCACTGACTGCTCTTCCAGAGGTCCTGAGTTCACTTCCCAACAACTATATGATGGCTTACAACCATCTGTAATGGGATCCAATGCCCTCTTCTGGTGTGTCTGAAGACAGTAACTATATTAGGGAAATTTAAAGTTCTAAACTTTCACATTCAAAATAAGAAAGAACACAAATAAGTGACTTAATGATGCAATTTATGAATTTGAAAAGCTAAGAAAAAATAAACCCAAATCTAGTAGACAGCAAAAAATAATGAAAATCAAAACATAAATTAATGAGATCAAAGCAAAGTAAACAATGCAAATAATCAATGAATCTAGAAGTTGGTTCTTAGAAAAGATACAGTCAACACACACTTGGCCCAATTAACCAAAAGGAAGAAACCAGATGAGCCAAATGAAGAGAATTAAAAATGAACAGGGAAATATTTCAACAAACAAAGAAATTCAGAATATTGCAAAAGAATATTTGGGAATCTTATACTTCATTAATTTGGAAAACTCAAAAGAAGTGGATAAATTTCTAAATTCAAATTTTGCAAAAGAACAAAGCTCAGTCAAGTGTCATTGGCATTGTTTTCCCTGAGAGAAGAATTTCTACCAAGGAGCTATATATGCAGTGATGCTCAGGCTCTGGGTCCTCATCCTAGGAGCAACAGAAGGAAAAGCATTCATTTTTAGGTTATCATAGAAGCACAGTCTGCATTTAGCTTGAGCAGTGGAAGCATATGCCACAACATGATCTGGCAACTAAAATGATTTGTGAGTAGAAAATGAGCCAAATGTGTTTTCTATAAGCTTTTCTTTATATTCTCAAACACTAGAATAAAAATATTAAATTTGTTATTGTATAACCAGTTGGGTTATCCCTGAAAGCATGCATAAAATAAAATTATGTACACTGAACAGGTTGTATGTATGCATTTAGGAATAAATATGGCTATACAAATATCTACATAACAACAGTTAATTACAAAAGAGGCCATGTGTTTGAAAGATAACAAGGAGTAGTACATGGGAGGTTTTGGAGGTGGGAAGAAAGGGGGAAGTATGTAATTATAATCTCAAAAATAAATAAAACAGATTTCTGTTATTGCTAAAGACTGTTAAATTTCCCTTCAAGGCAATCAAAGTATCCTTCAATTACATTAACAGCTTTTCAATGAATGTGGAATGAAGCAGGAGGAGGTAACAGGAAGAGAATTCGATGATACTTGTTTCTGATTAGAACCTCATCTCCAGGGAGTATTGATGGAGTATAATCATGAATACTTGCTAGAAGTTAAAGATTTAGTTTATGAGTCTTTTTAATTGAAAGTAGATTCTTTTCAGAATACAATATTCCGGCCACACTTTTCTCTCCCTTCACTCTTCCCAGCTCCCCCGACACACACCTCAGATGTTTCACTAATACGTTATACCTTACTGAAAAATTGAGTTTATGTTCTGAATAGCAAATAAATAATACTTTTGTTTTCCCTGTTGAGAAAAAAATTAGTTTAAAACAATAAGCATATTCTGATTTATCAAAGAGAAATTACTTACCTTGTTCTGTCTGAGAGGTCATGGTTGTAGCAGAATGATCGCTGTCAAGATAGTTTCCTAAGAGTCCATTCTGCAAGGCATCATGTTGAGTCAGATGGAGAAGGAATATGCTTTGTCTCCATTTGGGAGCAAAATCAGAACCCTTTCACCAAGTGCACATTGCCTAATAATGAAAGTGGCACTCTGTTCCGTGCAACATGTCTAGAAAACATTAATTAATATTGGCTAATCTTTGGTCTGAATGAACTCTCTGAGGATGATCATATTGTATTCTTGGTAAAAGATGAGATGCTAGGAACAAAACATTAGGCTCAAATGTAATGTTTTCTATATTCATCCTGAAGTCATTTCTATATCCAGTTAGATACTAAAATGTAAAAAAGCCAATTTTCACGCTGAGATGCTCAGTTTAAGAAACTTGAATTTCACACTATCACCTCTTATTACTACTACATTAACTTCCTATAGAAGCATAGAAACTTAATTTTGGCAGGCTAGATATTTGTATCTTTTGGAATCTAGAACATTCTATCATTTAAAAACAGAACACATATATTCCTTAAAATGAAATTTTTTTTGCACTTGGTTGTGGGTTGCATTTAAAAATATAGAATTATGAAACTGTATAGAATTATGAAACTGGTGTGGTGACTTAATCTTTTTGAGGTCAGAACATAGTTTATTTGGTCATTTTCCCCTTTAATTTTGCACTTCTTTGCTGTTTCTCCTTTTATGTGTATGAAACACCAGCTTACAAAATGGTGAACTTTTTGTTATGGGTCATGATATTCTTTCATGTAAGCATAATTTCCATGTGATGTGAATCAACTTGTAAGAAGTCATGAGAAATTAAGGTTATTTGGTCTAAGGAGGTCTTGTAAAAGAGCACACATGATGAGAATTTTAGTCTCTTATATATCTGCAGTTCTTGTAAGGGTATACTTGGCTAGCATTTCATTTGCATAAACATAGTTTTGCTTTACAGAGATAGATTTCTTTAGGGAACTATAAAGTATCATATATGAACCCTTTGAGAAATGCAAAGTACTGTAAATAAAAAGCATTATTGTTGGTTTCATCATGATTAGGTGACCTGCATTTTAAGAATTACCTTTGGTAGGGTCCAAAGATATAAGGACACAGGAAAATAGCTTGGTCAGCACTTTCCAATCTGAGTATATCAAAACATGGCTGTTTGACACAGTTTTTAAGCATGAGAATGATGGAGAATAGAACATGTTCTCTGATACTCCGTGCATTTCATGGCTGGGTTGTGGAAAGGGTGCCGAGTCAACAGAGAACAAAGTTCCAGCCTCTCTTCCCATCTATACAAAATTGGGAAATCAGTGAGTCTATAAAAGCTCTCCAGTGTTTGAAATGAGGATGGATATATTTCCTTGACCTAGCTTTGGTAGCAAGACCATTCATGGATTTAAAAATGTCACGAAGTTAGTTGATACTAGAATTTATTTACATGTGTATTGCTTCTCACCCAAGAGCCACAAACAAACATATAGTTACTGCTTTAAAATGAATTTTACGATACTGTATTTTGATATTATTCTACTAGCCTAATTTAAAGAACAATATAAGATAATGAAATTAATTTTTGTTTTCAATTATAGAAAAATAATTGAAAGAATTGTTTATAAGTAATATAGAATCTTTTCTGTGACTATTTAGAAATGGTTCATTTTTTTTATTTTTAGGATACCAAGATTTCTTTTAAATAGAGTTTTCTACATTTGCTTCTAACCACATTCTCTCCTTTTCATGAAAGTTTAGAGATGACATATTTTTCTTTTCTAGGACACCAGGATTTCTTTTAAAGAGGAATTTTCTACAGTTGTTTCTAAGTAATAACTAACCCTATTCTCACATTAGCCTTTAGGAAGATATGATTGAAACCCATGGACTAAATAGCTTAATGGTCTACATTTGACTTTACAATGCTATGTTGATGATACATGTGTAACTGCATTATCAGATGGTTCTTTCTTCATTTTCTTAACTATTTCTTCACTTTTCCATTCTTATATGTTTCATAAATTTGAAAATGGTGATTCATCTTATAATTGTTTACTAATAAAATAAGTGTACTGAATTCCATTACAGATTTGTATGACTCTAAACATTGAAGGTGATTATGACATTATTACATTTTAATGCAAATTACAGTATAATAGTGACAGTTCTGATGTTATTAAAAAATACCAATTGAGTGAGACATGTAACTTTATGAGGAATATATACAATTAAACTAAGATGTTTTAATCATTTATTATTTAAATCTTTCCTTGACAACTTAGTAGAGTGAGTTTTGCTATGTCTTGCTTTTACTGCCAAGAATTATTTCAAGACCTGTCTCCATATGTAACTTGGTGGAATACCAGGGAAATGTGCATGCTTCTTAATGACATATGGAGGAGCATACCCATCTATCCTGTTTTAGAACACAGCAAATCCTTTCTAATGCTTTCTAGTAAGGATTTGTTTCTTCCAGTGGTAAGTCAGTCGCGTTCTCTAAGCCTGTCTGTGCTTTTCAAATGGTAACACTCACTGGCATATTTCTGTTTGAATGGAAATGTTCTATTTTTACTACTTTTGGTACATGGAGGCCATCCTTAAAGGATCTGTTTCCTTCCAACATCATAGGCCCCGTTTAAAAGAAGGAAGATTGAAGAGGATGGAGATATGTCTCAGTAAAGTGCTTGCTGAACAAGCATGACAGCCTTAGTCTGATGCCCAGGACTCGTGTAAAAGCTGGGTTACCAGTGATTCCAATGCAGAGAAAGTGGATGATCTGGCGTGATTGCTTGATGGATGAAATGTGGACCCTATAGAGTTGATACAAAATAGTTAACAATAAGATTCTGGCTGGTGTACTTGGAAGTCAATGAGTGATTCATATCATAACAAAGAAAACCATCATAAAGTTACCAACCTTGAACAACATTTAGCTTCACACTAACGGTGGTACTTGGGACCATCATGGGTCTTGTTCTCCAGAAATATCATAAAAACTTTCCGCTACCAAGTAAGTTCTCAGAAAACAGAAGTAATATTCAAGGCTCTGCAAGGATAGAGCTTGGTCAGAGAATATCATTTCCAGGAAAAATGGTAGCCCAGACAGCTATTTCTCAGAGAATGGAAGGACATGAAATATCTAGCATTCCAACTTTTTAACAGATCTGTGAAACAACTACTAGGAATATAGGATCATTAGGACTTTAAGCAGGAGACTCGAATAAAGTCAGGCAATAAGGACAATTTTCTCCCAATCCAGTATTGCTAAATGTGTTACCCAGCCCCCATAGACATGGAAAATAACTTCTCAAGGGAGAACATCACTGTTTCTCATAGCCATGCCTTGATGTGGTGCTCCAGCCTCAGGCACCTAAGTGCTGTAATTATAGTTGCACAACACACATTTTTATCCCATAATTTCTGAATTAGGACTTTACACTCAAGAAGGAGGCATCTCGGTCCCTTGTACAGAGTCTAAACAGAAGGAAATCAATATATTTCTGGGGTTGTTAGCTTACCCGGAGACCTATTTCAGTTAATTAAGAGAATTATCATGGGAGTGATATTCCATCCCCTTTGCCATTTAATCTAATCCCATCAAGAGAATGACATCCTGCCAGCTTTACCATATCCCACAGGTCATAAGACCTGACTATACCTAAGGAAGGAAAGTTAAGAAAATGGAGAGAACTACATATCCAAACTGGATTAATTTGGGGTCATTATAGTGTGTATCTGCCTTTACATTTTTTCACCTAAGATTTGTTATCTAGTACATGCTTACTTATTATTTCTTTGGTTAAATTTATTTACTTTTAAAAGATTTCCTTATTATTATTATTATTATTATTATTATTATTATTATTATATGTAAGTACACAGTAGCTGTCTTCAGACACACCAGAAGAGGGTGTCAGGTCCCATTACAGATGGTTGTGAGCCACCATGTGTTTGCTGGGATTTGAACTCAGGGCCTTTGGAAGATCAGTCAGTGCTCTTAACCACTGAGCCATCTCTCCAGCCCTGGTTACATTTATAAGATTTTGACATTAGTCTCTTTCACACTGAATGTGAACATTTGAGCAGTTTGGCAAACAATAGGTGCAGAATTAGTGAATTCCAGAGAAGATCCTTTTGACATGAGAAGACAAAAGATATACATAAGAGGCAAATTTAGAAGAAAATTTGACTTACTTGTGAGTAATTTTTCTGAGTTCTTAATTTCCTTGTTCCACATATTGTGTCTGTTTCCTCAGTAACCTTTAGTTGGAAACTATGTCTAAGGCTATTCAATGGCTTCAAAGAATTGGAACAACAGACAATAAAACGTCAAAATTTTTGGCTTTTAGTATATTCCAATAACTCTTTTGGTCATAGGATCAATAGGTTCACTTCTATTTGTTTCTGTATTCTTTCTTCTATTATTTTTTTAGTTCTCTATCTCTTCGACTTTTGTCTTGTTTGTTTCATAATTTTTCTTTAGTTTGACTTATATTTCATTTTATAATTTCGACTTTCTTTTATTATTTGCTTCTCATACATGATCACACCTTCTTTCTAGTATGGTTACTTTCATACATCAACATATATACACACATACATGATATACTTATATATGTCTATGTAAATTCAGACTCACGTGTCTATGTACAAGTCAGTGTAGTACAATTTGGTAGCCTTACCCTTGTGTAATTGGGGTAAATGTCTTCTTTCACTCTGATATGGACAAGTCAAGATGGAATGGATCCTGACCAGAATAAATGATGCAGATGCCAATGACCTATGTGTCCTTAGAAGGTGTTATAAGTAAATGCAGCAAAGAGATTTGTTGAAGATACTGGTCTTGCAGTTAAAACGGTAGTATAATAGAACTCTGAGGATCAAGTAAAATGGAGTAAGTGTCACGAGAGAGGTTTTGAAGCTTTTAAGAAGAGCAGATACTTATGTAATAGTTGTAGCAGATTTTCCAGTAGAGGTGAGAGACTTAGAGGGCAGTGAGTATTGGCGATGCTTTAGTTTTAAACCTATCACTTTAGGGGTCATGCTACAAAGTAATCCTGATCTATGTACACTGCTCGTGGGCAATAAAATTAACTAATAAGACCTCATATATTTACAACAATTATTTGAAATTTTTATTCTAAAGAAATAAGATACATGTATTTAGAATGTAGTTCTGTCTCTGCTATATGATACAAACATTAGTTGAACTCCCAGATTCCAGATATATACTGAATCTATACATTCCAGGAGTGCAGACTAGTTGAGAATGTTGGTCTTCCTGTAGAGTTCCTATCCCCCTTTAGAGCCTTTATTTCTTCCCCCAACTCTTCTATAAGCATCCCAAACCAATGTTTAGTTGTGGGCATTTGCATCTGTTTGAGTCAGCTGCTATGTAGAGCCTCTCAGAAGACAGTTATGCTAGGTTCCAGATTTTGCATATTTTGGTGTGAGAGCATTATGAAGTTATTTTCCATGCATGAAAAATTTTTATCTTTCCCTATTTAATTTTTTCTTTTTGCCCCTCAGTGAGTGCTGATGCTTGAGATGGAGTCAGAGGAGGAACATGATGTGCTTGTATAATTTTTGCCATCTGTCCTTAAAATACAACACAGCAGACAGAACCTGTCTGTAAATGATATAACAACAAAAATTACCAAATAGAGACTTAACGAGTTTGAAGTACTTACCACTGATCATGGAGATTAAGAAGAGATGCAGGATTAAAGGGAAAACGATAATTGACGTGAGGTCAAAAGCCTATATGGAATCTATGAGGGTGACCCTAGTGAGTATCCTAGTATTGGAGGATATAAAGTCTGAAGTGGCCATCTTTTATAATGGGCTGGGGTTGCATTCAGTTGACTTGTTGGATGATGAGGCACCTTGAATATCCCCAAACTGCTCAGACTGAAGCTAGGACAGAAGGTCATTCAGAAAACTGACAACAGGGTCCCATTGCCAAGAACAACAGCCAAAAATTTCATTGAATGTAGAGAGGTCCAGCTGGTGTTTGCATGAGACTTCTTCCCTACATTCTAGTTTCTTTGGTGCTTGAAGGCACTCTGCAGGCTACTAAAAGGGAAACGGGAGCACCAAGCCAACCACAAAAACTTTGACCTATGTATGTCTTACCTCCAAGATGTGCTAGGGTAATGGTGGGGCAGAACCTGTGGGAGTGATCAACCAATATGTGGTTTAACTTGAGGCATATGCCACAAGATACACTGTCTGGATGGTCAGGAACTGTATAGCCCAAATGTGTGTGTGTGTGTGTGTGTGTGTGTGTGTGTGTGTGAGAGAGAGAGAGAGAGAGAGAGAGAGAGAGAGAGAGAGAGAGAGAGAGAGAGAGGAGGGAGGGAGGGAGAGAGAGAATGAATAATTGAAATAATTGAAATAAGTATGGTATTCTGCCATACTTATAGATCAGTGCCTTATCCAGTCATCATCAGAGAGACTCCCTTGAGTGGCAGATGGGAGCAAGTGCAGAGACCTGTAGCCAGACATTCTGTGGGGAAAGAGTATCCCATAAGAGCTACTCATTAGGTCCCGCCTCTTAGAGCTTGGGGAATCCCTGGAAGAGGGGATGGAAATATTGTAGCAGTCAGAAGGGATGGAGGACACCAGGATAACATGGCCCATTGATTCAACTAAACAGGAGTCATATGGGCACACAGAGACTGAAGCAGCAAGCACTGGACCTACAGGGGTATGCACCGGGTTTTCTATGTATACTTTATGACTATTAGCTTAGTGTTGTTGTTGTACTCCTGATAGTTGGACTGAGAGTTTCTCTGACTCCTTTGCTCACTTTTTTTGGTTCTCCTTTTTCCTATTGGACTGCATTTTTCAGCTTCAATATCAGGGCACTTACCTTATCTTATTGTATCTTCTTTGTCCTGTATGGTTGTTGTCTCTTACACACCTGCTCCTTTCTGAAGGGAAATAGAAATAGAGTAGATCTGGGGGAGAGGGCATTTGGTGGGTGGAAGGAATGTAGAGAGGGGAAAGTAGGGAAAGGAAACTGGTTGAAATTCATCACATGAGACAATAATATATTTGCAATTAAAATTAAAATAGAAAATCAGGTAGAGAATTGATTGTATAATGAGAAGAAGATGGTCAAGTTCCAGAATAGCATATTTCTTCCACTCTGCCTCTGGGGTTCTCCTACAGCTCTCTGAAAATTACTGGTGATGCTCCTTAGGGCTAATAAACTTCATTAGTTTCAGCTAGGGAACTTATCATTCTGTAACCACAGAAATGTGAATAGAGTTGCCTTAAATTTATTAAAATTCCATATTCTTAAATATATAAATACAACCTACAATGGTTGAAGTATGCCTATTTTTGTTGGTAAGTTTAGTGTTAAAAGTGTTAGCATCTACTGAAATAAACTTTATAAATATATAAAAAAATCATCTTTTAAACATGTTCAAAAATAAGTTTGGAAAGACATGCCACAAAGGTTCATGTGTAAAACAGCTTGATATCCAGCCTGGTATCATTGGGAGGTAGTTTAGCCTGAGGTGAGCAGATCTTTAGGTAATTGACATCCTCCTGAAGTGGACTGTGGGGCTCCAGTCTCTTCTGGTACTTTGCTTCTGAGCTGTAAGACAGGTTTTCTCCACAGTGTTTTTCTTGCATCATATGTTAATTTGCCATAGGTCTTAAACAAAGCCTCTAATCTAGCATTTCTCAATCTGTAGGTCACAACTCTTTTGGAGATCGAATCCCAGATATCATATATAGCAGATATTTACATTATAATCCAAAACAGTAATAGAATTACAGTTATGAAATAGCAAAGAAAAATTTTATGGTTGGGGGTCACCATAACATGAGAAAATGTATTAAAGAGCCTGAGCATTAGGAAGGCTAAGAAAGAAGGTATTCCAAATGGAAACTACCATAGCCATGAACCAAAATAAACCTTTTCTCTTCATAAACTGACTTACTTCTAGTATTTGCTATGGTGAATTAAAGCTAATACTGTTACAGTCAAATAAGACTATATGAGCAAACCAGGTTTGCTATGGGCAAAGTAGGTTTACCCCAAAATGTCAAAAAAGAGCACAGTTCAGAATTGCTAGGTTCCATTTTTACTACATTTGATTTAGTTAGAAAATTTCTTAGTAGGAATGTCTTCTTGATGAGTATAATATTGCATCATCAAACATAAGTTCTTTGTTCATATTCCTTTGCTATAGAACTTCAATTATGGAAGCTCATATCCTGAATCTCCACTTAAGAGAGCAGATTTGTACTGACTGTCAACTAAGTGGGATTTTGGAAAGTCCCCAATACATTCCAATTCCTGAGGGAACATTAAAATAAGCAGTATGGAGACTTGATAATTCTTTTAAAGTAGAAAGTACTTTATACTAATGGCTGATTTTTTTCTCAAAATCGCTAGAGGCTTGGAGCTGAAGTTGGTCATTATGCATAGAGCAAAGATATTTTCTTATTTGAGTTCTGTTTATATTTTTGGATCATTTTGTCCACAACAGGGGAGTAAATATGGATGCTTGGCTTGAATGAGAAGTTTTAATGGAGGGGGCATTACATAAAACAAGATTCAATCAAGGTGCTGTGACTCCCACTGAAAGAAGAAAAATAATATCTAGTACCTTGAAAGGAAAGGAGGCAATAATCTCCACGTTAAAATTTTACATTATAAGGAAATTGTTTTCAAAGCTCTGTACCGAAAGTTTGGTTAATTTGACTAAATGAATAAATTTCAGGGAAAATAGTTACCCAAGGCTTAACTAAAGCAACATTGAAAGTATGAGGCATAAAACTAAGCATAGAATTGAAAAGAATGAAAAATACCTCCATTTTCACAGTCTGCAGATAGTACATTTCCAAATTCTGTTACATCAAGGAATAGTTTTTAGCTATTGAAACTGTTCTAGTGTGTAGAGAATGTAAGAAATTATAATTCTTTTCTAAATCTGCATAACAACTATATCCAAATCTGAAATTTGCACAAAAAGGAAAACAAAGCCTTATCAAATGAAAAGAATGTAATTACAAAAGCCTAATAAAACACCAGAAATATTGTTATAAAATATTGTATAACAGAAGAATAGCACATTCTTGGTAAGTAATTACAAGAACACATGTGAATTGATTAATGACATCATTTTCCAGTGTGGCTTATCATGACATTTGAGACTATTCATAACTCATATTTCCTTGAATCCAATTCATTTTTTCTTTCATCTCAGCAGGATCCTTTTTCTTACTTATCCTTTTTTTAAAGTTATAACAAGACTCCCCATATTCTTCTGAGAATACCACAAGTGCTCCTGAAAAGTCCCTTCTAATCTTGAAATCATTTTTAGAAGCATTCTTTCCCTTGGAATCTGCTTTTACAGAGGGGAACAGAGTATTATTGAGAGATTAAGGAACACTTTTTTCTTCTATTTTTCAACTCCTGACAGAACTGATATTTCTCAGACCCATATTTGTCAACAGTCAAGGCAAATGGATAGCCCTGGCGACTTGCACGAGAGCAAGCTGCCTGACACACTATTCTTAGCTGATTTTTTTCTCTGTTCCTGGTTGCTTTCCATGAAAGATTCAATAAATAAATACAGTGCTCAGTAGTTTCCTACATTGCTTTATTCTAGGGTAAATCCAACTGAATTTTTCTATATCTGGTTCTTCAATCTGCATTCTCTATTTTTTTCTGTATAAATTTTAGGCTTTGTTTTGAAAATGATGATGAAATGGAAAGATGAAGGGCAGTGGAGAGTTGAATAAGGAGGCTTAGAAATTACTGCTTTGTTCAGGGTTAAATTTGACACCTTTAATAAACCTCACTGACACCATCCATTCCTCCTTGTCAATGCTCAATGAACACTAAAAGATGAGGTAAAAAGAATATAAAAGCTGGAACCTAGGGAGGGATGCTGTGAAATGTCTCCTGGACACCACATGCTATTGCAGCTATAAATTCAGAGCAAACTCAGTGGATTTCTTCAGAAGGCCTACATGAGATCAAAATTCTGCACAGCCTAAATTCTGGGATAGATGAAGATGTGCTCTCCAGACCACACCCTTCACTGAGAAACAATGGGCAGTTGATAGTGATTAAGGGAGGGAGAACCATCTTTTGTGCGGATGTGGACACCCTCACTCCAGTGCATGACCCCACACCCACGCACATATGAAAAGTACTGATTAAACAAAGTGGGTTATTTGAAAAAAATGAAGAAGACATGAAGTCATAAGGGGTGTCTGCTATGGGATGTAGTAGGAATTGGAGAAGAGGTGGAGATAGTTTATATTCCATTTTATACATGTGTAAAATTCTCAAAGAAATAAATAATTCATAAAGAAATGAAAACAAAATAAGTTGAGAATACGTTTCTAAACTAACTAAATACATACACAGATAAATATTCAGTTTGTTGCCAAGAAAAAATGAAATTATTGCTTTGCTTATGGTTCAATATAAGACTAAGGAGGCCACCCTTGATTTAGAATTACTCTTTTGATACTAGGGTGAGACTCCAAGGCAGAGGCAAAACAACAGTTAAGATAGTTATCTTTATAACATTTAAGACAGATTAGCTCAGCCAAAATTGGCCCTGAATGATAAATGGTAATTGAAAACACCCAATAGAGTAAAAGGAATTTCCAGCTCCAGGCTTAGGCTATCTTATTTTCAGTCAGTGGCAATGGAGGCTCTATGGATTTACAAACAACACAGAGTGAAACCGGCACTCTTGGCTGCCTAGCAGAATTGGATTGCTGAAGGCAATGTGCTATGGTTGTGGGAAACTGGAACTGAGCTGCAATCCTCCTAATGGCCAGCTTTCATAGTGCTAGAGTGTGTGACACAGGGTGCCAGGGAAGAAAAACAATCAACGTTCTTATCAGTTATGGACCTTCCAAGCTAACATACCAAATGTTCAGACAAGATATGCCTACTAGTGTAAGAGAGGTGTGACTATTATAACAACTAAGCAATCCCCAGTAAGCTCATTGGGTTACCAAATTACACAAAAAAGATGAAAGTGCAAGATTTTTAGTTGGACCCAGGAAAGAGACTGATGGGAGTGGGAAGGAGGCAAAAGGTAGCAACAGAGGGAGGATCTCTTTCTTCTTCTTCTTCTTCTTCTTCTTCTTCTTCTTCTTCTTCTTCTTCTTCTTCTTCTTCTTCTTCTTCTTCTTCTTCTTCTTCTTCTCTCTCTCTCTCTCTCTCTCTCTCTCTCTCTCTCTCTCTCTCTCTCTCTCTCTCTCTCTCTCTCTCTCTGTATCCTTCTATACATAAGTGAGATTTCATAGTGGAATTCATTTTATGCACAATTAGTTTATTCTGATTTAAAAATAAAAAGACTGGCATTTAAAACATTTACTCATTGTGTGAACAAATTGTAAGTATAACTTCTTTTTTTCTAAGTATTCATATTTTTATTACTATATTCCATTTTATAGCCTGAAGATTAGTAAAGTTAGGATGACCAACATTACAAAAATAACAAAGGGTACAAGTATGATTCAAACCTAGAGGAAGACTCTAGACTAGCTGTTAATATTACTTTACATTGTGAATGGCTTAGCAATTATAAACAGATCTCTTTACGCACATCTACATGTTTACCCAGGCATGTATAATTTTCAAATTAATTAAGATATTTAAAATCTCAGGATATTAATTACCACATTTCTGACAGCACAGAAATTAACAATAGCTTTACTAGATTTCAGGACAATGCATTTTGAGTAAGTGATATGCAGACAAAAAATATCTAGCATTAAATCATAGTAGCGTTTAATTCAATGATAGACTCTTAAGGATAAAAATAGTATTGACCATTTAATATGTGCTCAGAAATTTACTAGAAATTAATAGAGTGGGAGACAGACAGCAGATGCATTAGCATTAGGTACATGAGTATTTCTTTTCTTTTTGATTATTAATTTATTTATTTTTACACTCCCTGCTTTATTTTCCCCACCCCCCTATCCATCCTCTGTTTCACATCCCATACTTCCTCCCTACCCTCCTGTCTCCACATGGATGTCCCCACCCCTCACACCATCTGAGCTCTAAACTCCTTGGGACCTCTAGTCTCTTGAGGGTTAGGAGCATCATCTCTGAATGAACACAGACCTGGCAGTCCTCTACTGTATGTGTGTTGGGGGCCTCATATCAGCACCAGCTGTATGCTGCCTGTTTGGTGGTTCAGTGTGTAGGAGATCTGGGGTCCTGATTAAATGAGACTTCTCGTGCTCCTACAGGGTTGCCCTTCTCCTCAGCTTCTTTTAGCCTTCCCTAATCCAACAACAGTGGTCAGCTGCTTCTGTCCATTGGTTGGGTGCAAATATCTGCATCTGACTCTTTCAGCTACTTTTGGGTCTTCTGGAGTGTGATCATGCTCGGTCCCTTTTTGTGAACGCTCCATAGCCTCAGTAATAGTGTCAGGACTTGGGACCTTCTCTTGAGCTGGATCCCACTTTGGGCCTGTCTCTGGACCTTCTTTTCCTCAGGCTCCTCTACATTTCCATCCATGTAATCCTTTCAGAGAGGCACAATTATGGGTCAGAGATGTGACTGTGGGATAGGCCCCCTCTCCCTCATTTGATGCCCTGTCATCCTGCTGGAGATGGGCTCTATAAGTTCCCTTTCCCTACTGTTAGTCATTTCATCTAAGGTTCCTCCCATGAGGGCTCTGGTGTATTCTGGAGGGTCCCCCAACCCCCTATCTCCCAAGGTTGCCTTTTTCTATTCATTCTGCTGGACCTAAGGGCTTTAGTCCTCTTCCCTTACCCAATGCCAGATCATGTTCTCCTCTCTGCCCACTCCTCTCCCCCTGTCCACTTTCCCTCCCTCCCCATTTGTGATTGCTTTATTCTCTTTCCCAAGTAGGACTGAGGCATCCTCACTTGGGCATTTCAGCTTGTTGACATTTTTGAGTTCTGTGGACTGTTTCTTGGGTACTCTGTACTTTTTTTTTATTAGGTATATTTTTTATTTACATTTCAAATGTCCCCTTTCCTGGGTCCCCCCTCCCCCGAAAAGCCCATAAGCCATCTCCTCTTCCCTAATAAACCCTCCCCCACTTCCCTGTCCTGTATTCCTCTACACTATGGCATCGAGTCTTTCCAGGACCAAGGGCCTCTCCTCCCTTTAGTGTCTAACAAGACTGTCCTCTGTTGTTGATGTGTCTGGAGCCATGTGTACTCTTTGGTTGATGTTTTTGTCCCTGGGAGCTCTGGGACTACTAGGGATAACATACCATGCTTGTTCTTTTGGGTCTGAATTACCTCACTCAGGATGATATTTTCTAGTTCTATCCATTTGCCTGCAAAACTCAGGATGTCCTCATTCTTAATAGTGAAGTAGTATTCCATTGAGTAAATGAACCACATTTTCTGTGTCCATTCTTCTGTCCTAGGACATCTGGGTTGTTTCCAGCTTGTGGCTATTACAAATAAGTCCTCTATGGATATAATGGAACATGTGCCCCTGTGGCATGGTGGGGCATCTTTTGGGTATATTCTCAAGTCTAACTGTCTGTTTGCAGAAAAATGAAAATAGACCTATATTTGTCACCTTACACAAAGCTCAATTCCAAGTGGACCAAGGACCACAACATAAAACCAGATGCACTGTATCTAATAGAAGAGAAAGTGGGAAAGAGCCCTGAACTTATTGGCACAGGGGGGACTTTCCTAAACAGAACTACAGTGGCTCATGCTCTAAGATCAAGAATTGATAAATGGGACCCCATGAAACTGGAAAATTTCTGTAAAGCAAAGGACATAGTCAACAAGACAAATCAGCAACCTACATATTGGGAAAAAAAACTTCACTAATCCCATATCCAATAGAGGAATAATATCCAAAATATTTAAAGAACACAAGAGACTATTCACCAAAATATCAAACAACCCAATTTTAAAAAAATGGGGTATAGAACTAAACCGAGATTTCACAACAGAGGAATTTCAAGTGGCTGAGAAGCACCTAAAGACATGTTCAAAGTCCTTAGTGGTCAGAGAAATGCAAATCAAAACAACCCCGAGATTCCTCCTTACACTAATCAGAATGGCCGAGATCAAAACCACAGGTGACAACACATGTTGGAGAGGATGTAGAGAAAGAGGAACATTCCTCCATTGCTGGTGGGATTGCAAACTGGTACAACCATTCTGGAAATAAATCTACAGGTTCCACAGAAAATTGGAAAGTATAACTTCTAATGGGCAGAAAAAATATTGGTAAAGTGGCTCAAACAGAAGATGCTGGATCTAGTGATCGTATCACATCAGGAAACTAACAAGGAACAGTACAAATTCAGAAAATGTGAGAAGAAACTGGAGTCGAGGTACACATGAAGATATAATGTCTAATATGATAGGTGCACTAGATATCATTAAAAGTTGATTAAATACTTGGGAAAATGATAAATACATGTAAAGACAGTAGGAAGATACTGAAATAACTGGATATCCCTGTAGAAAAGAAGTAATTTTTGGTTGCTATATTATTAATAACAGACTTAAACATAAAATGAAAACCACAAAGCTTCTGGGAAAAACAGGTTAGATTCAAAGCTTTATATAGATATTGGGTTTCTTGAATTATGTCCATTAAATCTATATGCCATATTGTATGCTATGTTGGTTAGACCTTTTGTCACTGTGACAAACAGCAAAGGGAAACTGTGGTTCTGTGTTCATTTGGCTATAGGCATGTGGGCACTTCCACTGACTAAATGCTGAATGCTAGACTGCATTTACCCTATACCATCATTGGGTGATGGGCTTATGGAAAGCACCACTGTACTACCTAGTGGGTGAGAGAATGCAGCCTAGGATGGGCGCCTCAGCCTGAGTTTCAAACAGTATAGGCTGAGGCCAAAGCTGGGTTCTTTAACTCTCAGGAACCTAGTCACTGCTAGAAACCTAGTGGAGTTGCTAATGGAGGGGGCCAACAGGATAAGGAATGATGAGCACAGGGCAGAGGGTGGGGGAATTCTGGCTTATTTTGTCAGCAATTGTCCAGGTGTGGGGAGGGGCCTTCTGAGGGAGACTTAGGTGGCACTGCTTTGTATGGTAAAGGATTCCTCCATGCCCCCAACAGCGTCCTACAAGTAGAGACAGTCCTACTTGTTCATATTGTTTATTCATTGTTCATTGTAGAAAATGGATGCATATTACTTCTTAAGTGTGGAGCAGAGATTAAGTACATTTTACAGGAAGGAATGTCTGAGAAAGGAAGCTCATTGGCTAAACTCTCAGGGCCCATCTGAAAATCTCATTAGCATGGAGAACTCTTTGTTTCTGTGCTGTGGTGACCACTGGTCACATTCTCTATGTGGAGAGCTATGGTCATGTGTTCCAGGCCAGGAATCTGGTCAGGAGTAGGGAAACTCCTACCGTCCTTAGGTGGGCGCCTGGGTTTCTGAACCCACTCAACCTTACCAAGTTTCCTGGCATGGTCCACTGACCCACACGAAATGATTTAAAAGGAGGGAGGATTTATTTTGCCTCAAATCTTCAGCTCTCTTAGCTCATGGCCAGTTGACCTTAATGTTCTGGGAAGTGGAGAGAAAGGGTGTCATAGTGGAAAGACACGGCTGAGCTAAAATTTTCACCTCATGGTGCACAGATGCAAAGCAACAGGGAAGGTCTGGGTACAAAGTATGACTTTTCAGGGTCCCTAATGACTTACTTTCTCCTACTAGATTCTACCTCCCACTCCCCACTACCTCTCTGAGGTAAGTAGATATCTATGTGTTGCATCTCACCACGAAAGAGGCCTATACCACAACAAAACTGGATGAATTACAAACAGGAAACTAAGTTTTATACAAAGTGACTTCTCAATAAAATGCATTCAGATATAATTACTTTTAAAATTTTAATATGAGGACATTGAAAAGGAAAGTTTTAGTTCAAAGAAAAAAAATCAACAGAGTATCTGTTCTTTGTTTCCACACATTCTTGGGGACATTCTATCTTTAGGAATATTCCTTGTTTTCATTTTGTTTTTTAATTAAGTAAATTTAAATTGCTTTACAAATACTATCGGTTAATCACATTATATTCATCCTCCTTTGTTTTATTTGTTAATAAGCAAACCCTAGATTTTGGTTTAGTCTTTGGAGGCACTGCTGTTCAAAATATTATAGATAAATCTAAATTAGCTCACTTTAGTCATGCAAATTCTATTTCCTTTCACTAGTAATTAGAAATAATAATCCTGTAACTAAATTCTTAGTCATAAGACATTGAAAAATATTTATGTAGAGGTCATGGAATTTTATTTCACTCTTTATAAAATGATGAAAGAAGTGATATTCTTGTGTTGTTTAGCTCTGTTGTGTTAAGATGCTGCATTCAGAATTAGTGTAATCATCTTGCAACTTGATGAGATTAGTTTTAAGTCCGGAGTAGGTATGTTGATAGTTGCTGTGGTGAAAGAAAGGAAGGGGTCCTTGAGTGCCTAATGAGCCTACAAACTATAACTTGAAAGTCATCTGTATTTGCTCTTATTTTCCTATGCTGTCTCTCCTTTTCTTTCTTTTTTTTTTGTTTTTAGTTTATTTCTTTCCTACACAAATATATCAGAGCAAATTTGAAAAAAATTATTTTTAAATTTAATAGTCAGTAAGATTATTCACGAGTTAGTTTTAACCTATATTTTCAGTTTAATTTTAATCCCTATTCATATAACCACCCTTTACAAACATCATCTATTGGTTTAAAAATTCTAGTGAATAATTATCGTATACAATCTTTCTTTACATGAGGAAATCCCTCTCAAAAGTATCCTCAGAGTGCAACATTTGCCTCCTTACTGTTGTTTTTACCAGCTTCCTCAGGAATAATTGCTATTCTGTCCCATATTACTTCTACAGCTGCTTGCCACTTACGTTTCTTTTCTGTGTTTGCATTTTATCCACTGATGGCTTGAGTTTTCTAAAGTCAGAACAAACATCCTCTTTTGAATCAGAAGTTCCCTATAGTATTGGTGTTCAATAAATGCTGAATGTATATGATAAATATATGAGAGTGGGTGGTATTAACTGAGTTCCTGTCTAACAATGCCATAGACCTGTGTGTGTGTGTGTGTGCCTGTGTCTATGTGCATGCTTGTCTGTCTGGCTCCCTATGTGTATAGATGTGCAAGACAGTCAAGTGTCCAAGAGCTGTGTGAATTCAAGTTTTCTGAGCTCTAGTAAAGATGAGCTATTACTGACAACTCAGACTAAGAGAATTCTCTGCAACTAAGATTAGCTATATTTTTATTTTTAATCATTTCTGCTTGTATGTTATAGAAGAGAAATATCACCATGGCCTTAGCCATTTGTTCATTAGCTTCTTGTGTAGTATCTCTTCCATAGCATTGTTGGAGATTATTTGGAGAAATCCCGAATCAATCAATTCTGAGGCTTTCTTTGTCCTCCCAGCCCAATTTAGAACATTGACAATGGCAGGATTACCACCTCCTGACATGCCACAACTGTCCACAGTTGATCTAAAAACCAAACAGTTATGTTTAACGTAAGTTATTAGGGAGTATGCCAAACATGATTTTAAAAACACAACTAAGCAGTTCAGGCTTTGCACAGATTTCATATCAGTGAAGATACTTTCCATTTATTAAATTAATGAGGAAATAAAAGTCACAGTTTTAAAATTTCCTAGAAGATAGAAAGTGAGTTTAGGAATCACTGTTTACTGTTTTGAATCATTAAGTCTTGCTTGAAGAATATTTTTTCATCTTCAGGGAAAAGGTCATGTTAAGATTTGAACACTTAATTCAGTTTCACTAAGTCTCCAATGAGAATTGTACTAATTGAATTAGAAGACCTTCCAGGATCTGACTTCTCAAGATTGGGAGACCCACATTTTATCTCATTTATTGAAGACACTGGCACTTGAATTTCCTCAACTTGAATCTCATTCATTGCTTACAATCAGTACAATAACAAAGATGGGATTTATTTTTACATCATCATTATAGTTAGATTCAATGATTGGCATCAGCATCACATTCGGCTAGAACAGAGGATTGCATGGAAAGTGAAAAGGCCATTCCATTCATGCAGTAGCTTCCCATTTTAAGATTCAAAGAAACTTCAGGTCTGCATGTATGTGTAAGGAGTTATGTGCACCGATGCTGGGAATGCTAAGCAATCAGTGCAGTATTAAGACATGGGTTTTCTCTTGGGGGAGTTTTCTCATTAAGATAAGCACTTTGCCATAGTGATACATCTTACATCGGGAACAAACCACATGGTCAGAAATTGGTATACTTCTAATGAGCTTCAGATGCCTTTTCCTACTGCTATCAAAATGGTGTATTCAAAAGGAAATCTTTTAAGAAAGTAATTGAGCGATGTTTGCATTTGGAAGACAAATTATCTTGGTATAAGTTTCTCTTCTGGAGTTTTCTCTGGAGTTTAATAATTTCTCACTTTTCTAGGTCACCTCAGAAAATTGAGTACATAGAAAATGGAATTGAATTGTATTTTTCATCTTCAACATTAATAACCTGAGAGAAAATTTGCATTTCTTGGGGAAAAGTCAGCTGTCTTAGCTTTAAAATTGTTCCTTTGCAGTGTTTGCGGCAAGTGAAGATTTATATAATATTTCAGCTGCAAGTTAGAAAAGGTCAAGATGATGGAAATACTCTTTAAATTCAGAAATGATTAGAAACAATAAATGGGATTGTTTATTCAGTAGGTCAGGCAACTTAACAAAGGAAAATCCCATGAGGCCGGAGGAAAGTCATTCAGCCAGGAACTGGGGAGCCTGGCTCGCCTGTGGGCCTGGCCCTTGTTTTAACAGCTGAGGGAATTTTCACAGCATGCAAGACTTTCTTGCTCCCTGGGACCTCCTCTGTGAAATAAGCTCAAGAAATTAGAATGTAATTCAAGTCTCATTTAGTGGTGATAATTCATCATTTCTTTTATGGAAATAATTTTACATTTGGCTTGGACAGAATGGTAATCAGTGGGATATTTTTATACAAAAATTATTGTAAAATCAAAAAATTAAACTACAACAAAATCTCATATCTGCCACCCCACAAACACTGTGCTAGGTGCTGGAGCGATAGCAGCAAACAGACGGAATTTCTATACTTATTTTCCTTTCATTTTAAATGGTCCGATTTGGTACTTTGAAAGAAAGGGTTACTACATATGAAGTTGAACTTTTTTTTTGTCTTACTCGATCAGGAGCAAGGCAATAGTGGTGCAGAGATTAACTTTATGATGATTATAGTAGGCAATAATATTTGGGGACTTTGCTAGTAGGTACTATACTAGGACTTTATAAAAATGGAAAACAAAATGTTGGGCATATTGGTATGTGTCTGTGAGGATCACTGGGGTCACCAGCCAGCCAACCTAACCAACTGGGTGAATTATAGGTTATAGAAATACTTTGTTTAAAGGAGGTAGATGGTGTACCTGAGGATGATCCCAGAGGTTCCCTTTGGCCTCCACATGCATGCATATATACCTGAAAGTGTGCAAGTGAAACCCCAACACACACAATAACTAATATTCCAGTCTTTAAATTTTTCCTCCCCTTTCACATTAGACTGTGTCCTAGATTAGAATATCAATATAGCTAAAATCATTGCATGTTGCATTCTGTAGCTACTGGGAACTGGGTTCTTGGAACAGATGCTGAGGAATAGATGGGAGAAGTGGTGAAAAGAACGAAGGCCAGGACAATAGTTTACCGATTGAGGCCAAAACTTTAATGGAGGTCAGACCATTTAGCAGTTTGGGCAACCGGGAATGGCGGTTCTTGACTCCACTGCTGAGGCATCTGGGTAGGTTGCCTGCTTCATTCAGGAATTCATAGACCTGGAGGAACAATGAACTTCACCTTCACTCTGAGCATTCCACCCTAGGTAGAGCAGGATCCTGAATAGCCCAGGAATCCCTGCTCAACAATGTCTGGGAGAGAAAGTTCACTGTGATCAATGTGGAGTTCCTGCCAAGTGGCATGACACCCCAGTATGGCTCTGTACAATTGCACACTGATTCTGCTTATGGATATTCTTTTTTTCTGCTCTGAACTATCGTGGGAGGTGTGCTTAAATACATTGCTTGTTGGACAGAAAGGAAAAGAAGCAATAAACATGGATCATGACTATTTTCTATAACCTCCTGGTGTGGGTGACCTCTGTTGGTTAGCTTTTGTCAACTTGACACAAGGTAGGCTTCTTTCAGGAAGAGAACCTCAAATAAGAAAATTCTTCCACATGATTCCACTTTTCCTCCAGGAAAGTGTGTGGGGCACTTTCTTGATTAATGATTGATTTGGGAGAACCCAGTACCCTGTTGGTAGTCCATCCTTGGGCATGTGATCCTGGGATTTAAGAAAAAAGGCAGATTGAGCAAGTCAAAGTGAGCAAGCTAGTAAAAGACATTCCTCCATGGCCTCTGCTTCAGTTTTGGTCTGTTGGCTCCTGCCTTAAGTTTCTATCCTGACTTTCTTCAGTGACAGATGATATGTAGAAGTATAAGATTTTTCCTCTCCAAATTTCTTTTGTTCATGGTATTTCATCACAGAAATATAAGTAGAAAACTTAACTAAGAATTGATGGACCTTGAAACTTTCAAATTCTATCAGAAATGTCACTTCTTTCTTTGTGGCAAACCTGGAGAGAAAAACCCTAAGTGAGATTAGAATCAGACTATTGGCATTGATTTCTCTTAGACATTATGTATATCATAAGCTGATCCCATATGGATTTTGATTTTCTCACCATCACATGAGTTACTTGTCTTCCAGGTTAGTCTTGAAGGAGCTGCTTCGTTACAGCTCTTCTGAGTCCATATTCATTGTTGATTAATTCTAACAGTATAATTTTAGGGCTCCATTTTCCACATTGTTTCCCAACTTATTGGTGTTACTGATGAAAAACCTGCAGAAGCTAGACTTCCATCCCTCCCAGTGAAGTCCAGAGCTAGCACAGCAGCTATGGAACAGGATGTCAAGGTTGTTTTGAATCAGCCATCAGAAGAGTAGGCTGATTTCACATGGTTATGAACACATGTAGTGTAGTAGCATGAGCTATAAGTATAAAGAAGATTCCATTTCCTTATTTATCGACTATGAAAAAGTTGCCATAACCAGAGCAGGGAAGGTAGCTTCATCTATTAGGTCAAATAAGAGTAGAACATCATGTTTTTTTTTTTTTTCAGATTATGGCTCTACTGAGCATGAGAAAAAGTGAATTGAACGAAGAGCAATGATATTCAGATTTATTTTGATGAATTAATGACCATATAAGCTACAATGTCATCTACATGGCCTGTATATACTGAACTACTGATCCTGTTTCCCTATCCTATTCCACATAAATCAAACTTTTAAACTTGGAAATAGCAGATTCAAAATCCCCACTAAATTTCATAATTTAGAATGGCAGGTGTTGGAACCAGGTCCCAGCCAGGCTCTGCCTTGTCCTGAAACAGGTAACAATGACACCCTGCTGAGAGGTCCATGACAAATGACCATATAGCATAAAAACCTATAGTTAGTTCTCCATGCTAAATGAGGTGTCTAGATAGGCCTAGAGTATTTAGCCCGTGAACTTCCCTTCCTGGGCATCCTATCCAGCAAAAGGTATTTAAGCCCCAATTTACCCAGAGTAAGATGTATGCACTCACCTCCGCTATAAAACTTAAGCAGTTTGGACAAGCAAGAACCATCTCCTTCATCAAGGATCATAGGTAGGAGGTGGGGAGGCCTTCAATCAAAAGAGACATGACTTAATCTCTCAGAGAAGGCCTTTCTTGTAGCCCCTCTGAACAATCTACAGTCACTTGGATCCAAACCAGATTCTGTTCAGGGCTCATCTATCCCCTTCTTGCCTCATGTGTTGGGGAAGGGCAGACTCTCACTCGCATCTCCTTGTGGTCGCCGAGGGCATCTGGGTACACAGGAGATAGAAACAGCATCTGTCCTGCCCTCTTCTCAATGAGGAAGCCTGGGATGGGACCCCACCTATCTTGGACTGCATTCTGCCTTCCCTGAGTGCCATATCAGTGGCACTCCAACAGCAAGGCAGACACTCAGGCCAATAACTTTCTATACACTACCTGGCTTTGGTAGCCAGAACAACAGTTCCTATATCTGAAAGCCAGGAATGCCATGAGATTAATGACTCTCCAGCAGATCTCAGCGGCTTAGAAGGGGTTGAGTGTACGTATTCCAGCTCTTCACTTCTGGTTGTGTGACTCCTATGTATTTATTTCATGTTGATTCTAAGGAATTCTGATCACCAGGTGACTGGATTACTAATGTACTTATGGGCTAATTTATCTGCTGTCTTAGGGTTTTACTGCTGTGAACAGACACTTTGACCAAGGCAACTCTTATAAGGACAACATTTAATTGGGACTAGCTTGCAGGTGTAGGGGTTCAGTCCATTATAATCATGGCAGCATTCAAGCAGGCATGGTACAGGAAAAGCTGAGAGTTCTACATCTTCAGGCTCCTATGAATATACTGGCTTCCAAGCAGCTAGGTTGAGGGTCTTAAAGCCCACACCTACAGTGACACACCTACTCCAACAAGGCCACACTTCCAAATAGTGCCACTCCTTTGGCCAAGCATATTCAAACCACCACATCTGCCTAGCCTTATTTTTCCATGCTTTCAGTAATATTTCTCCTTGCCTTTCAAAAAAAAAATCAACTGGACCTATAGTTTCATCTCTGAGCTTGTTTCTGGGAATTTAATATAATACTGATAGGTGGATGATTTTCTTGTGCTATAATATATTACTGTTACATAAATGAGGGAAGAGTATGAAGACCATATAATCTGACATGACAAACCATGTAAGCCATGAAGAATGTACAAAGAGGATCTAATGTGAATGCCAGCAATGGTTTTTATGTATGTAATAGTTCCAAGGTCATCAGTCATATAGAAGATCACATTTCCATATAATCAAATATATATATGTGACTACTGTAGCCTCCTTATTTCTGAATAAAGAGCATCTCAAGATCTGAGACAAATAACTATTGTGCTTGCAAAATACATCTTAAAAATCCTTAATAGATAGGTTTCACATGATGTAAGTGAATTTTCATTTAGTAGAAAACACGTAAGAATTAATATATTTTACCTGTGCTTAGAAGTGTTTATCAAAAGTATAATTTATTTCCAGAGGTAGTATAGTATGCTAATTATCCAGAGTTACTTCTGTATTCAAATCCCCAACAATCTGATCTGTAATAGAAGTTGTCAGTCTAGAGAAAGAAACCAATTTAAAAATGCATTAATAGGAAAAACAACAGCTGTTATAAATAGTGCTTCATATGCCTTTTGAGTATGGTTATAAATTGCTCCTGAGACTTAAAAGAATTGGGAATACATGAAAGTTTCATAACACACCCACATAAATTTTAAGTCAATTCAATTTTGTAGCCATATATTAGTGTTCAATGACCAACACTTTCTCGTTTATTGAGGGGCCAACAAAACAACATAGCAAATGCTAACGGTTCATCATGCAACCTCTATCATTATCAGAAAACTCAAAATTCTATTTTGTAGATCTTTTGCTTTATATAACATATACAGATAAATTGTGTTTAACTTCCATAATTGAAACTATAACCATGATGAATGTGTCCAGAGGAGAGAGGAAATGCAGCCATAACCTACAGAACTTTTGTTCTTAGTAAGTAGTGTGAGATATTGGTCTCAGAATGGAGTGACCTCGAGTTCCTGTCTTAAAGGGAGGGGTTGAGTTAACATACTGGTTATCTATTGTACAAGAAGCTTAAATTTGAGGTGTATAGTAAAATAAAACATCAGATGTAACAGGTATCAAAATATACTTCTTCGATCCTTATCTACAGAAAGCATAGTCTACTGATGGCATCATCCACTGTCCCAGGAAATCTGTGCCCTGCCTTTGTGCTACAGTTGTATTTCTTGCTAAGCTTTTAATAGCCAATGACTGATCCTAGGGAAGGCACAAAGGAAGACCATTATTGCAAAAAAGATAGAATCCTGCCACTGTTGCCTCTGAATAAGGGTGCTCCACTGGCTTAACTGAACGCTTCCTAGAAATGTGGAGCTATTTGTGATTCTCTTTTCTTATAAGTACTAAGGAATCACAATCTGAAGTCTCCCTTTGCTGTCTCACATTCCCATTTCAAATAAATTTCTCACCTGCATAATCTCACATTGCAAAGTGCTTCCAACTGAGTTTTAATGAGCACAGTGATGAAGAGAACGGCCGATAAAGCAGGACAAGAATATGGAACCAGCTCAACGTTTCAGGAACAAAAAGATGCCTCTGTGAGCAGAAACCTTAGGCACAACTTGGTGGCCCAAATGTGAACTGTTTCATCAGGGGTAACTTGGGAAAACATTCCAATGAGAGGGCTCCAACTCCGGGTGTGATGACTCAGACATTTAAATGATAAAAACCCGAAGATACTGTTTACATGGCATTGTTGTCCTTGTCTTGTTTAGTACTAAGTTGTATTGCCATCCTGCAGATGGGTAAAGAAAAACTGAAAACTGTTGTAAGGCAGATATGGGAACCAGGACTATTACTTGGTAGTTTATGTAACTTGGATGAGCAAATACAGACAGCTACAGGGAAGATAACCATGTGATAGAGTTAATCAATGGTAATGTGATAGAATAAGGGCTCTGGAGAACTTCAAGTGCTCAGGACTTCAAGAAGAGCTTTCCTAATGAGTTCAGGTTCTGTACTGGACACCTGTAACCCAGAAACAGACTTGGATATGTGAGTTGATCCTAAGAAATCTGGGTTTTCAGTTGCTCTGGTTTCCTCAGAATTTGGAAAAGTAGTTCACCTTTTGCTAGAGAGGGAAGAAGTCTTATTTAGATAAGATGATAAACATGTCCCCCAGGAGCCATTTTTAATTCCTTCCTTGTCTCTAGGTTAGTTAAAATTAATTACTTGTATTATCTCAACAAAGAGGCCTGATAAGTGAGAGACTGTAGACTGATGTCTTATAAGACATAGTCCTGATGCAGACATAGTCCTGATGCATTATCAGCGGCCAGGGGACTATTACTGAAGCTATGAAGAGCAATTTCCATCAGAGAATGCTGGTACATCTTTCTGAATGTACACAGCTGTAGGAAGCTGCTAAGTGCTGCACCTTAAAGTTTCCGCCTTCTGTCCCCTCGCTGGCAGAAGGCCCCCGAGTATTTAGAAAGCCTGCTGCTTCTTACCCCTTCTGCATAGAGACAGCCTACCAGCAGTTCCCACGGGGCTTAACCTGATTTGATCTTGGGACAGCATAAAAAGTGTTGGTGGGCACTCCTTGGAAGAAGAAGAAGCTTTGTTCAAGGTTCCCGAATAAACTGCTTGGAGGAAGAAAACTCTCTGGTGTCGCGTTATCTCTTGCTGGACAAGGGGGGTCGCGTCACACAGCTATGAAGGTAACATTCTGAAAGACTGTGATACCATTATTTAGGGTATCGTATCCATTAAATCAGACATCACTAAAGTTCTGTAATTCCAAGAAGTTGAATGAACGAATGAGTCCAGGAACAAAGGGTGGTCTTACTTAACTATACCAACATTCCCAATGACATATTTGGAGACATTGTGCTTTCTGTCCCCCAAACTCTATACTTAGAAGATTGGAACTTTTTTTTCTCCAAAGGAGAATTGTCCTTGACAGGAGACACAGAGAGGTAACTAGTAAATCTACGAAAACAAGTGTCATCTCTTTTTCATATACTTTGGACTTTGTACATCTAGAAACTGGGGAAAATGTCATCATGCAGAAGTCATCAACTGTCACTGGGGAGAAGACACAGGACACTTCCATACAGTGGAAAAGAAATGAACATGTGTGGTGCTGGGCAGGTCCAGGTGGGTTTTCTGTCATCCCTGGCTTCACTGAAACCACGAATAAACAAACAGAGCCACATAACAGAGAAAAATATGACTATTGTGTGCACAAACACAACTCAGAGCAATCATTTGGTCAGACCTGCTGGAAAGGCATCTGAGCAAAATAACAAAGGTACAGACAGAAAGGTTGGAATGGTGACTGGAGGAAGGATGAAGGAGCTGTGGTCGTGTACGCAAACAGTCATGTGTCTATAACGTACCACACTAACCTCTGTCTTAAGTTTCTCCTTAGGAAGGGGTCCCACAGGAACAGAGCAGGAATTGACCTGGAGACTTCAATAGAGAAGCGGTGGTGTACCATATGAGTGCTACACATATGCAGCTCTAGGGACCACTGATGAACTCTCCTGCTGTAAGAAGTGTGCCTGGAAGATGGCTCTAGCTGCTGTTCCTCACTCTTCTATTGCTGTTCTTGTACTAAGACATGGTTCCTGATGTTTGCTCCTGTTTAGGAACTGGCTATGACAAGGGTCTATGGTTGGTCCATTCAAATCAGATATGACACTAGTTATTTGGATAATATTTGAAATATTAAAATATCATGTATTATGTATACATTTTTCATTCTTTAAGATAGAATTTTTATAATGTAAAGTCACAGGTTTTAGCTATAGATATGACGCTGAGAAAATATCAAGAACTGTGTGAAATATTCTATTGCTCACAACTAAAGGAACAAACAATGATGAGACATATTTTCCTAACCCATTAGTTTTGTAAAGCTTAAGTGACTTAATTCAGTGCTAAAAAGTATACTAGAATATGAGCAAGCATATGAAACATTTTAGTTAGATTAATTATTGAAAAATTTGGAGAATTTATTTATGCAAACTTTATTTTACTTTCTTGATGTATGTATGTGTGTATGTGCATATGTGTGTATGTGTGTGTGTGTGTATGTGTATGCACATGTGTGTGTGTGTACATATGGCAGAGGTCAGCTCTCAAAGACTTCATCCACTGCTGTACTTTTTGAGAGAGGCTCTGTCTCAACCTTTTGGTTATATACTGACAACCCAGTGAGCCCCAGGACTTGCAAATCTCCATTTTTCTCAGAACAAGTTTTATAATTTGTGTTGCTATACCTCACTTTGAGGTGGGTCTGAGGGATTTGAACTCATGTCCTCGTGCTTACACAGCAAGTACTTTATCCACTGAATCATATCTCAAGTCCATTATGCACTTTTAAAATTATTTTTCTTTTAACCCAACAATCTCATAGCTGGGAAGTTTCCATAGTTGCCTAAGTACAAAGATATAGGAATAAACAGACAAACAGAGGAACAAGCAAGCAAACAAAAAACTTGTGGTCTTTAATACTCATTGAGTGCTTAGTGAAATAGATAATTTGAAAGCCTAGCTTTCAATGTCCATTTTAGCTTCCAGGTATCATCTGCACCCAGAGCTGATCCTGTGCCACAGCGCCCCATACCCAAATAGACCAAAGAGCTGGTCTTTTAGGAGTACAGACATGCCTGTGAGCATAAGTAAGACCACCACTCCTGTTATAAAGGGACCTGCTCAGAGCCCTCAGCACACAGGAAATGAGGAGCAGCCAGGGACAGGATATGTCTGGTCTCTGTCTGCTCCCAGAACTGACCCTGTGCCACCCTGAGTTACAGAGCTGAACAAAGAATTTTCAACTGAGGAATATCAAATGGCAGAGGAACACCCATAGAAATGTTCAACATCCTTAGACATCAGGGAAATGCAAATCAAAACAACCCCGAGATTCTATTTTACACCAGTCAGAATTGCTAAGATGAAAAACTCAGGGGACAGCAGATGCTGGCGAGGATGTGGAGAAAGACAAACACTCCTCCGTTGTTGGTGGGACTGCAAGTTGATACAGCCACTCTGGAAATCAGTTTGCAGTTCCTCAGAAAATGGCACATAGGGTCCAGCTATACCACTCGTGGACATATATACAGAAGATGCTCCAACATTTAATAAGGACACGTTCTCTATTATGTTCATAGCAGTCATATCTATAGTAGTCAGAAACTGGAAACAGCCCAGATGTCCCTCAATAGAAGAATGAATACAGAAAATGTGGTACATTTACACAATGGAATACTGCTTAGCCATTAAAAACAATGACTTTCTGAAATTCTCAGGCAAATAGATTTAACTTGAAAATATCATCCTGAATGAGGTAACTCAGTCACAAAAGAACACACATGGTATGTTGTAGCTGCCTGCGGCCACATGTGAACTGGAGACCTGGAAGAGAATTCTGGGGATAAATGGGAAGGCGACGAAAGAGAATTGAGTCAAGACGACAGTTTGCCGATCAAGACTAACTTTACTATTATTTAGCCAATATATATAGTCTTTTAGAAAACAACCCTGCCCCGCCCCCCAATGGCCGCAAATTCCTTGGTTCTTCTTCTCAGTGGGATGCCTGCTTCCAGTCACACAGGTCTCTGCTGGTCTCCAGGTGAGACTGCCCTGAGGCAGCCTTGGTTGTCAAGGTGAAAGTGGCTGTATTGTTCTCAACAGAACAAGGGCCAGAGATAACACCAGCGGAAGGGTGGAGGCTGCCAGCCAGGAATGTCGCAGCTTGAATAGGCTGGGTAACACCAGCGGAAGGGTGGGAGCTGAGAAGTCCAGCTCAATGCTGTGGGGGAAGGGACAGTATGTATTCACTGATGAGTGGATACTACTCCAAATGTTTGTAATACTGAAGATTCAATTCACAGACTCAATAAAGCCCAAGAAGAAGAAAGACCAAAGTGTAGATGCTTCATTGCTTCTTAGAAGGGGGAACAAAATACTCACAGGGGGAAATATGGTGACAAATGTGGAGAAGAGACTGAAGGAATGGCCAGCAAGAGACTGTCCCACCTGGGGATCCATCCCATAAGCAGTTACCAAAGCCAGACACTAAGTAAATGCCAAGAAGTTCTCACAGACAAGAGCCTGATATGGCTGTCTCCTGAGAGGCTCTGCCAAGACCTGGCAAATAAGGAGGAGGATGCTTGCAGCCAACCATTGGACTCAGTGTGGGGTCCCCGATGGAGGAGTTGGAGAAGGGACCGAAAGAGCTGAGGGGGTTTGCAGCCCCATGAGGGGAGCACAGTGACAACAGGCCGTATGTATCGCAGGAGCTCATGGCGACTGGTCCACCAACCAAGGAGTACACATTCAGGGACCCATGTTTCTGGCCACATATGTGGCAGAGGATGATCTTGTCGGCCATCAGTAGGAGGAGCAGCTCTTGGGCCTGAGGGTGTTCAATTCCCCAGTGTAGGGGAATACCAGAGCAGGAAGATGGGAGTGGGTAGGTGGGTGAATGGTGGGGGCCTCATAGAGGCAGGGGTGGAGGGATGGGGGGTTTCTGAAGGGGAGACAAAAAGGGGGAAAACATTTGAAATGTAAATAAAGAAAATATTTAATTTTTTATGAAAGTCCATTTTAACACCCAGCTTTTCCATCTGGACTTTAAAACACCCTTCTGGATATTACAGAGAGCTCAAGTGTTAGCGACAGTTTTTAAAACATGAATACCATCTAAAGAGTTATGCCATTTTGAAGTGTGCTTTCTCTCTTTTTTGTTTTCTCACTAAAAGTCAATAAAGAGTAAGAACTTCATAAAGCATGCTTTTGCAAAGGGTGTCCCTGGATAATGGAGTGAGTTGACATTTTTTATTATGTGCTGCATCTAGATCCCACTTGACAATATGGTATTTAGACTCATACATGTGTGTTGAGATATCTTTGTCAGCAAAAATAAATAGCATAAAATGCTTAGGGAAGTAAAGTAGCAATTTGCATGAGGAAAAAATGATAAAGAATGATTTTGTGTCTTTTAAGCTAATGTGCTTACAAAATCAAGATTCTCAGGCTTTAAACTAAACATATAAAATAACGACATTGAAAAAATTGTACTATCGTTTTGTTTGCCTACACAATAGAGCTCTCTAGGAAATTATCCCTAGCTCCCACTTTTATATTACAAATCAGATAATTTAATCAAATTACTTAATTTCCTTCCCTTTGGCAATGAGCAAAGAGACACCTTGTTGGTGATGTTATTCTTATATCAGTCAGGGGCTGAGCAGATGGTGATTCTTTGTTCATCCTAGCTGGATGCCTGGCTTGGTGGCTTGGTGGCTAAACTCTTTTATGCCCAGGACACATAAAAGTAAAATCCAATAAAACCAGGTCCAGGCATCTAAGCACAGAAGGAGAAAGAGAGTTGTGGACTGCCATGCCATCCACAGATATGTCCTCCAGTGCTCAGAACAGGTAGGCCATACAGTCAGGACGGGGGATGTCATCCAGGGGTCTGCCGGCCATGTGGCTAGCTTGCAGGGTGAGTCATCACAATGGTCAAGTATGTGGTGGTCAAATGGGGAAGAAAGAGAAGGTGAGTGGCTTGAACACTATGAAGAGAGATTTAACTGGAGACTGGAGTGCGGAGAGGAGGAGCATGTTGTGAGTGGCCAGCCCTGCCACCTTTGGCCACGGTGAGGTCCCAGTCCGAGTTGATAGAGCCATGTCTGAGTCACTATTTAGCAGCAGTGTTTGGTGTCAATGTCTGTGGATGTCAATGTCTTAGTTAGGGTTTTACTGTTGTCAACAGACACCATGATAAAAGCAATTCTTATAAGGGCAACATTTAATTGGGGCTGACTTACAGCTTCAGAGGTTCAGTCCATTATCATCATGGTGGAAACACAGCAGCATTCAGGCAGGTGTGGTATAGAAGGAGCTGAGAGTTCTACATCTTCATCTGAAGGTGGTTAACAGAATACTGGCTTTCAGGAAGCTAGGATGAGGGTCTTAAAGCCCATGCCCACAGTGACACATCTACTTCAACAGGGCCACACCTTCTAATAGTATCATTCCCTGGGCTGACCATATACAAATCACCAGAGAAAGGTACTATTAGAGAACATGGGGATATTCCTGGTTGGAGCAGCCACCAGGGACCACGTCAATATTCAGGAGAACATAACCAGCTCCTCCCCTCAACAGATGCAGTGCTCTGGAAAGCTGGCCTCATCTCTCATGAGGGTAGCACTCAAGAAAGATGGCACTATGCCTCACCGAGGTAGCACAGTGGAGCTGGCCCTTGTGGGAGTATGAGTGTAGAAGAGCTGACAATGTCACTCACCTGCTACGGGGTGGGACACAGAGTTGACAGCACCCACTTCTGCCCTTTGTCACCTGTGGCAGTGGGGGAAGCTGCCTACAGGGACATGAGCTTGGGAAAGCTAGGCCTGCCTCTTATCAGCTGCAGCACTTGAGACTGAAGACCCTGCGCAATGTCTGGATAGATGTGGGACTGTGAAAGGTTGCCTGGTTCCCGGTTGAGCTAAGGCTTGAAACCCCAGAGACCATGAAGGGACAGTAGGCATTTGGCCTGTTCCTGGGCACCAGGTCCCTGTCACTAGCCGCAGCCCCTCATAGATTTGTGTCCCTCAGTTACATATAGGCAATGCCCCAAGACCCTCTACTTGTAGAGGATGTGACCTGTGTTCACATAGGCTCAAGACACATCTTCATTTTAATGAAGTACCTAAAGGCCTGGAGGACTTAAGACAATAACTCTCCTTCGCAGACACTCCTCCCTGCAAAAGGTATTTCATCTCAGGCCGACCCTGAGAAGTGGGGTATGATTTTACTCATCCACTTGCTGCCATGACAATAAATATCTTAAAACCATGGACTCCCTCATTTCATAGGGATCTGCCATGGGGAACCTCGGAGAAGCCCATCACCTATAGAGCTGCTATTTTCTGCAGAAGATCTTTCTGCACTCCATGACCAAGCCCAGGAGGGCTGCCCACCGAGCCAAGTACCTTCCCCTCAGGACCAGCGGGAGCTACCGTTTTCCCCCATTCCCGGGCTAGAACCAGCCTGCAGGTTCCCACTCCATTCACAGCTCTTCTGTGGTTTCCAGCCTAGATGCCTAAGAGCCTGACAACCAGATGGCCCTGGTCTCGTTGCAGGCCCGGGGACCCCTGAGTCAGCTCTGGCTGCCCTGTACCTCAGACTGTACTTCCCCAACCTCGGAGCTGTGTCCCAGGGCTTCCCTACGGCTCAGTGTAAGTGTGGTCAAACTTCCCCTGAGCAGCCTAGCCCTGTCGGGGAGCAGATGCGATACCCATAACCCTACAGATGGTACTGCAGAGCCGACCCTGGTGGCAGGAGCTCATGTGAGCCAGTCCCAAGGACAGAGCTTCATCTACCATGAGGTGACATGAGTGGAGGGGTGATGCCCCTCCTTTGCACATCATCACATATGCCTGTCAGGAGAACCGGCCCTGGGGTTCTGAAAGTGGGTGAGCTGGCCCTCCCCCTCCCCTATTGCAGTGCTCAGGAGGAAGAGTGGGCCATGCACCTTGCTTGTGGAGCTGACTCTGAGGGTGAAGGCACTAGTGAGCCAGCCCCGAGAGGATTGGAGGCAGAGAGCTGGCTCACTCGGTCTCTCTCAACCTGCAGCACTTGGGAGATTGGGCCCTGAACCTTGACTGGGCAGCACAGTAGATCTGGCTCTGAAGCTGTGTGGGTGTGGATGCGCTGGCCTCAGGAGCATGAGATCAGGAGTGCAGAGGCAGGCTGACCAGCTCAGCTACCACTCAAGTCCAAACCCAGGCCTCTGAACCAGCCCATCCCAAAATGTTATCATCTGCAAAATGGCTGGGACACGTGAAAGGGCCAGTTCTGCTCTTCCAAAACTGCAGGTCCTCCGTGACATAGACTAACGACAAGATAACAGAGAGGAATACAAATGAAGATTTTAATATTGACGGTGTCACAGAAACCTGAGATCTAAAAACGGACCAAGGACTCATTGCAATGAACATTTGCAAGTGAAGATGTGTGGACAGAGGAATATACTCTGAGACACACTGTGACATAATACAGTTTCCATGATGACATGTTTTCTATGCTTTTTGTTGTTGTTTGTTGGTTTGTGTGGTTTTTTGGGGGGTATGCAGGTGAAGGTCAGATATGAGGGGATGGGAGACAAAGGGACTGAGGTATTATATGAAACACAAGGAATCAATAAAAAAATTAAAAACCTATAATTTGAAGGAGTATTCTAACTAAAATTTTAAAATACTAAAAAAACCTTTGTGCTTATTTTATAATATGAATAAATTCAGCCTTTTGATTTGGGTTTTACAAAAAAGGTTTATTTTATTTTCTTCAATTATGAAATGCAATTCAAAAGTAAAAACAAAATTAAAAAGTGAAGACCACAGCAAGTAGAAAATATACCAAAATTCCTTCTAGAATATATAAAAGCTATCAAATGAAATAAACATCCTCTAAATGCTTTTGTTTTGTATGAAGTTTACATCCCTGAGAAAGTTAGAACTGGATCCTACTTAGTTATAGTTCACAATTTCCAGGACATATTTTTCCTTAATAGAAACAGAAAAAAAATGGTTTGTAGCAGTCCTATCTTGTAGCTCCAAAAAAATCAATCAGATTGAATATCTGTTATAATATACTACAGATATTAATTTATTTCCAAAATAACTTTCCACTCTCCTCTATTTTAACTGACACTCATTGATTACCCAAGCAACTCAGATCATTCATACTCACCTCGTCCCATGTCTGACCTGGTCGGCAAACTATCTAAGGGATGAGGACACTGACCCCTATGACCTCAGGCTCATCCATTATTTAGAATGAAAAAGCTGTTCTCTTAGGAGAGTCTCCTCTTAACATCTAGTGATTGCTGACTGCTGTGTAGAAAGCCACCTTTCCATTGTGCTTGCACTGCCATTCCCTCTAATGCCAGTGCTGCCTTTCCTTGTCTTGTTGAGGAGCTCCAGCTGAAGGGGAAGGGAGTTAAGTAAGGATGTTCTCATACCATGGTCATACAAAGCAGACTTCCCGCAAATCCGCCAGTGGTAAAGCTCCCAAGAAAGAACTGGCTGCAAAAGCTGCTCGTAAAAGTGTGCCCCCCACTGGACGGGCGAAGAAACCTCATCTTTACAGGCCTGGTACTGGGGCGCTCTGTGAAATCAGATGCTATCAGAAGTCCACTGAACTTCTGATTCACAAGCTCCCCCTCCAGCGAGTGGTGCAAGATATTGCTCAGGTCTTCAAAACAGATCTGCGATTCCAGAGTTCAGGGGGCAAGTGAGGTCTATCAAGTTGGTCTTTTTAAAGATCCCATCCTGTGTTACCCATGACAAATGTGTAACAATTATACCAAAAGATATCCAGCTAGCATGTCGCATACGTGGGTAGCATGCTCAGGAGTCCACTATGAGGAGAAACATTCCATTCTCAAAAACAATTTTTCTCCTCTTCTTCTTGTTATCAGTAGTTCTGAATGATAGATTATTGTTTTGATGGAGTCAAAACGTACCTAAGTATGTGATTGTAAGTAGAAAAATAGAGGACAGAATCAGGTATTGGCAGCTTGTCCACTTTTATTTGTGTGTGAATTTTTAATATAAATGCGAGCTATAAAGCATTAATGCAAGAAAAATCATTCAGTGAACATATTTCAACACGTTAACATGTATATTTATAATTTAAGAATTATAAATAAACCTTTTAAAATTTTTTGGACAATGCCAGAATTTTTTTTTTGATATTTTTTAAATTTACATTTCAAATGCTATTCCCTTTGCCAGTTGCTCCCCCCAAAACCCCCTATCTCATCCTCCTTCCCACTGATTCTATGAAGGTGTCCCCCCACCTACCCACCCATTCCTGCCTCTCCACCCTGGCATTCCCCTATACTGGGGCATTAAACATTCCCTGGAACAAGGGCCTCTCCTCCCATTGATGTCCAACAAGGCCATCCTCTGCTACATATTTGGGTGGAGTCATGGGTCCCTCCATGTGTCTTTTTGGTTGATAGTTTAGTCTCTGGGAGCTCTGGAGTGGGGGTCTGGTTGGTTGATATTGTTGTTCTTCCTATGAGATTGAAAATCCTTTAGCTCCTCCAGGCCTTTCTCCAACTCCTCCACTGGGGGCCCTGTGCTCAGTTCAGTGGTTGGCTGCAAGCATCCACCCCTGTATTTGTCAGGCACTGGCAGAGCCTCTCAGAGACAGCTATATAAGGTTTCTATAAGCAAGCACTTCTTGGCATCCACAATAGTGTCTGGGTTGGGTGACTTTATATGGGATGGATCCCAAGGTGGAGCAGTCTCTGGATGACCTTTCCTTCAGTCTCTGCTCCATACTTTGTCTCTGTATTTCCTCCTGTGAATATTTTGTTCCCCCTTCTAAGAAGCACTGAAGCATCCACACTTTGGCCTTTTTCTTCTTGAGCTTCACGTGGTCTGTGAGTTGTATCCTAGATATTCCGAGTTTTTGGGCTAATAGCCACTTATCAGTGAGTGAAAACCATGTGGGTTGTTCTGTAATTGGGTTACCTCACTCACACTGATATTCTTTAGTTCCATTTATTTGCTTAAGAATTTCATAAAGTCAATTTTAATAGCTGAGTAGTATTCCACTGTGAAAATGTATCAAATTTTCTGTATCCATTCATCTGTTGAAGGGCATCTGGGTTCTTACCAGCCGCTGGCTATTATAAATATGACTGCTATGAACATAGTGGAGCACATGTCCTTATTACATGTTTGAGCATTTTCTGGGTATATAGCTGGGTCCTCAGGTAGTACCATATCCAATCTTCTGAGGAAATTCCAGACTGATTTCTAGTGGTTGTACCAGCTTTCAGTTCCACCAATAACAGAGGAGTGATCCTCTTTCTCCACACCCTTGCCAGCACCTGCTGTCACCTGAGTTTTTGATCTTAGCCATTCTGACTCACGGTGTGAGGTAGTATCTCAGGATTTTTTGATTTGCATTTCCCTGATGTCTAAGGATGCTGAACATTTTTTTAGGTGCTTCTCAGCCATTCGATATTCCTCAGGTGAAAATTCTTTGTTTAGCTCTGTACCCCATTTTTAATAGGGTTATTTGACTCTCTGGAGTCTAACTTCTTGAGTTCTTTGTATGTATTGGATATTAGCCCACTGTCGGATGTAGGGTTGATAAAGATCTCTTCCCAATTTGTTGGTTGCCGTTTTTTGTCCTATTTACAGTGTCCTTTGCCTTACAGAAGCTTTGCAATTTTATGAGGTGCCATTTGTCTATTATAGATCTTAGAACATAAGCCATTGATGTTCTGTTCAGGAACTAATTTTCTGTACCCATGTGTTCGAGGATCTTCCCAACTTTCTCTTCTGTTAGATTCAGTGTATCTGGTTTTATGTGAAGGTCCTTGACCCACTTGTACTTGAACTTTGTATAAAGAAATAAGAATGGAACAGTGTGCATTCTTCTACATGCTGACTGCCAGTTGAACGAACACCAGTTTTTGAAAATGATGTCTTTTTCCCCACTGGATGGTTTTAGCTACTTTGTCAAGTGACCATATGTGTGTGGGTTCATTTCTGGGTCTTTAATTCTATTCTATTGGTCTATGTGCCTTTCACTGTAGCAATACCATGCAGTTTTTATCATGACTGCTCTTTAGTACAGGTTGAGGTCAGGGATGCTGATTCCCCCAAAAGTTCTTTTATTGTTCAAAAAAGTTTCCGCTATCCTAGTTTTTTTGTTATTCAAAGTGAATTTGCAAATTGCTCCAACTCTATGAAGAACTAAGTGGGAATTTTGATGTAGATTGCATAGAATCTGTGGATTGCTTTTGGATTTTACTACATCAATCTTACTATATTAATTTTACTATATTAATTTTACTTTATTAATTTTACTATATTAATCTTAATTTTACTATATTAATCTGCCAATCCATGAGCATGGGTGGGTCTTTCCATTTTATGAAATCTTCAGTTTCTTTCTTCAGAGACTGGAAGTTCTTGTTATGCAGATCTTTCTCTTGCTTGGATACAGTCACACCAACATATTTAATATTATTTGTGACTATCATGAAGGATTTCATTTCTCTTATTTTATTCTCAGCCTGTTTATCCTTTGAGTAGAGGAAGGCTACTGATTGGCGTGAGGTAATTTTATATCTTGGCAAATTACTGAGTAGTTTATCAGTTGTATTAGTACTCTGGTGGAATTTCATCATCTGCAAATGGTGATATTTTGACTTCTTCATTTCCAATTTCTATCCCTTTCACCTTCTTTTGTTGTCTAACTACTTGGGTGAGGTCTTCAAGCACTATCTTGTATAGAAAGGAAGTGAGTGGGCAGCCTTGTCTAGTTTTTCAGTGGTATTTCTTCAAGTTTCTATCCATTTAGTTTGATGTTGGGTACTTGTTTACTGTATTTTGCTTTTACTATGTTTAGATATGGGCCTTGAATTCCTGATCTTTCCAAGGCTTTTACCATGAAGGTACCATGAAGGAGTGTTGAATTTTGTCAAATGCTTTTTCAGCGTCTAATGAAATGATCATGTCTTTTTTGAATTTGAGTTTCTTTATATAGTGGATTATGTTGTTAGCTTTCTGTATACTGAACCATACCTGCATCCCTGGATGAAGCCTACTTAATCATGATGGATGATTGTTTTGAGATGTTCTTGGATGCAGTTTGCTAGAATTTTATTGAGTATTATTGCATAGATATTTATAAGGGAAATTGAAGTTCTCTTTCTTTGTTGGGCCTTTGTGTGGTTTAGGTGTAAGCATAATTGTGACTTCATAGACCAAATTGGGCATTGTGCTCTCCATTTCTATTTTGTGGAATAGTTTGAAGAGTATTGATATTAGATCCTCCTAGAAGGTCTGATAGAATTGTGCACTAAACCTGTCTGATCCTGGGCTTTTATTGGTTGGAGGACTTTTAATGATGCTTCTATTTCTTTAGGAGTTATGGGACTGTTTATATGATTTATGTGATCCTGATTAACTTTGCTCTTTGGATCTGTCTAGAAAATTTTCCATTTCATCCACTTTTCCCAGTTTTGTTGAGTATAGCCTTTCAGAGTAGAATCTGATGATTTTTTGAATTTCCTCTATTTCCATTATTATGTTTCCCTTTTCATTTTTAATTTTATTAATTTTGATACTGTCTCTGAGCCCTCTGGTTAGTTTGGCTAAGGATTTATCTATCTTGTTGGTCTTCTCAAAGAACCAGCTCCTTGTTTTGTTGATTCTTTGTATAGTTCTTTTTGTTTCTATTTGGTTGATTTCAGACCTTCTTTTTATTATTTCCTCCCATCTAATCTTGGGTGGATTTGCTTCTTTTTGTTCTAGAGGTTTCAGGTATTCTGTCAAGCTGCTAGTGTATGCTCTCACCAGTTTCTTTTAGGAAGCACTCAGAGCTATGAGTTTTCCTCTTAGCACAGCTTTCATTGTGTCCCATAATTCGGATATGTTGTGCCTTCATTTTCATTGAATTCTAAAAACTCTTTAATTACTTTCTTATTTTTTCCTTGACAAAGCTATCATTGAGTAGATCATTGTTCAGCTTTCATATGTATGTGGGGTTTCTGTTGTTTTTGTTGTTATTGAATACCAGCCTTAGTCTTTGGTGATCTGATGAAGGCATGGGATTATTCAATCATCTTGTATCTGTTGAGTCCTGTCTTGTGACCAATTTTATGGTTAATTTTGTAGAAGATACAATGAGGTGCTAAGAAGAAGGTATATTCTTTTGTTGTTTTAGGAGGAAATGTTCTATAGTTATCTGTTAAACCCATTTGGTTCATAACTTCTGTTTGTTTCATTGTATCTCTGTTTAGATTCTGTTTCCATGATTATTCCATTACTAAGACTGGGGTGTTGAAATATCCCACTATTATTGTGTGTTGCAATGTGTCCTTTGAGATTTAGTAAAAAGCTTCTTTTATGAATGTGGTTACCCTTGCATTTGAAGAATAGATGTTCAGAATTGAGAGTTCATCTTGTTAGATTTTTCTTTTTGTGAGTATGAAATTTCCTTCTGTGTCTTTTTTGATAACTTTTGGTTGAAAGTTGATTTTATTTATAATTAGAATGGCTACTCCAGCTTGTTTCTTGGGACCATTGCTTGGAAAATGTTTTTCCAGTCTCTCACTCTAAGGTAGTGTCTGTCTTTGTCACTTATGTGCATTTTTCTGTATGCAGCAAAATGCTGGGTCCTGTGTATGTATCCAGTTTGTTAGTCTATGTCTTTTTTATCGAGGAATTGAGTCCATTGATGTTAAGAGATATTAAGGAAAGTGATTGTTGCTTCGTGTTATTTTTGTTGTTACAAGTGGAATTTTATTTGTGTGGCTATCTTCTTTTGAGTTTGTTGAAAGATTACTTTCTTGCTTTTTCTAGGATGAAGTTCCCCTCCTTGTATTGGTGTTTTCCATCTATTATCCTTTCTAGAGGCTGGATTTGTAGAAAGATATTTTGTAAATTTGTTTCATCATGGAATATCTTGCTCTTTCTGTCTATGGTAATTGAGAGTTTTGCTGGGTATAGCCTGGCTGGCATTTGAGTTATCTTAGGGTTTGTATGACATCAGCCCAGGATCTTCTGGCTTTTATAGTCTCTGTTGAGTAGTCCTGTGTAATTCTGATATGTCTGCATTTAAGTATTACTTGACCTTTTCCTCTTACTGCTTTTAATATTCTTTCTTTTATATGCATTTGGTGTTTTGACTATTATGTGACAGGAAGAATTTCTTTTCTGGTTCAATTTATTTGGAGTTCTGTATGCTTCTGGTATGTTCATGGGCCTCTCTTTCTTCAGGTTATGTAAGTTTTCTTCTATAATTTTTTTTGCAGATATTTAGATACTTTAAGTTGGAAATCTTCACTCTCTTCTATACCTATTATCCTTAGGTTCCTCTTCATTGTGTCCTCTATTTCCTGGATATTTTGGGTTAGGAGATTTTTGCATTTTGCATTTTTTTATTGTTGTGTCAATGTTTTCTATGGTATCTTCTGCACCTGAGATTCTTTCTTCTATCTCTTGTATTCTGTTGGTGATGCTTTCATCTACGACTCTGATCTCTTTCTTAGTTTTTTTTTATCTTCAGTATTGTCTCCCTTTGTGATTTCTTTATTGTTTCATTTTTAGGTTCTGGAAGGTTTTGGCCAATTCCTTTACCTCTTTGGTTGTGCTTTCCTCTAATTCTTTAAGAGCTTTTTTGCTTTCTCGTTAAGTGCTTCTACCCATTTACCTGTGTTCTCTTGTATTTCTTTAAGGGAGTTATTTATGTTTGTCTTAAAGTCCTCTATCATCATCATGAGATGTAATTTTAAATCAGAACGTTGCTTTTCTGATGTGATAGGGTATACAGGGCTTGCTGTAGTCAGACAACTGTGCTTTGATGATGCCATGTAGCCTTGATTTCTATTGCTTATGTTCTTGTGCTTGCTTTTTGCCATCTTGTTATCTCTGGTGCTACCTGACCTTGTTGTCTCTGACTGGAGTCTGTCCCTCCTATTTTTCTGATTGTGTCAGAACTCCTCAGAGTTCAGCTATCTTTGTGATCCTGTTAATCAGGGATCCTATGATCCTGAGATTCTGGGTGTGTCAGAGCTCCTGTGAGTCAATCTGCCTCTGGGATCCTGAAATCCTGAGGTGACCAAGCTCTCGAGATCCTGAGATTGTGTTAGAGGACATGGGAGTCAAGCTTTCTCTGGGTGTTGCAGGGGTGGGTGGGAGCCAGAGCCCTGTGTTTGCTCGGTTGCAGGTGCAAGCTGGAAGGAACCTTTGCTTCTAGCTTGACAGGGTTTGTTTTTTCCTGGTTCCTGTTCCTGTGTGTGTGTGTGTGTGTGTGTGTGTGTGAATCTCATTTATACTGGGTATTGGGAAAGATGTTGTGGCCCCAGCTGTGGTCTTGAGTGTGTCAGAGCTCCAGTGTTCCTTGGTGTGTCCAATCTTCTGGAATTCAAGCTTCCTCTGTGATACTATGTTCTTGTGATCCCGTGATCCTGGGAGTTTCAGAGTGCCTGGAAGTTGGGCTCCCTCTGTGATCCTGGGTGTCTTAGAGTACTTGGGAGTCCAGCTTCCTCTTGCTTTCGTAGCACTGTGTGTGGAATCAGTGCCCAAGGTCTGCTCAGGGCACAGGCTCAGACCAGAAGCACATTTTTAATATGTAAATTTCTTATTGCTGGCAACTAAATTGTGTTTGTAGCATTTTTGTCATAGAGAAGATTTCAACTGCTCACTATACTTTTCTGAGTTGTGCTATATGCAAGTAAGTACATGTTTTTTAATGTTGTCTGTCTTTTGTGCTGTTCCTGTAAGTTTGCTATTGAAAGACATTAAACCATAGAAAAGAAATTATGATCTCTGCCAGCATATAAATATTTTAATTTTTGTCATATTGTCACTTAATAAAAATTTCAGGATGAAGAATTTAATTTTTTCCTTTTTGAAAAGCAATGACACCTTGCTAGAGGGAGTCATATCCTGACTTTTGATTAGCTGTCATTTACATTTCCTTCCTCTTTATTTTATGTATCAAAATACCTATAAAAATGCATTTCCTTCATTATAATGCTTCATTTTATTTTGTATCAGAAACAAATAAAAAACATTTTGTATCATAGAGTAGGGTTATTATTCATTTCACATCAGTAATTTTAAATCCAATAAAATGGATTCAATTTTAAAACATTTAATGCTTAGAGTTTTTGACTGGTATTTAATTTCAAGCATGGCATCAACTATAAACCCTCCTCCAGCCTTGATGAAATCTAGGATTAGACATACAGCTTGTATAACAGCTACTGAGGAGCAGCATTTTATCTTGGTGCCATGCCCAGTATGTGGCAAGTTCATGAAAATCAACATTGTTATTACTGTCGTAAAACCAATAATTTTAAGGAAGAACAACCAACAATTTAAAAATAAAAGTGAATCAACATTGAAGAGATTCCTGTTGCCAGGATTCTTGTGCATTACAATACTTTTAAAATGGCACTTTGGAACTGTAAATTATGGCAAGTTGTCTTTAGACAAAACAGTGGAACAAAAGACAATATTTCTGAGGTTATTTCCAGGTAAATTTGAATAAATTTGAATATGTTATCATTAAAGATTCTATTTATAATAAAAAAGAAAATTTTCCATCATGGACTGTACATATTGCCATTTTCTTAACTTTGCTATTTTTTTTTTTGCGACCATAAATGTATCAAGTTTTTCTTTGCATAATAGTAGTGTTCTAAGTCTTTTATTAAAAGAAACATGCAATATATTTTATGATTATGGGCAAATATTTATATGTTAATTCCATTTGAGGATCTTACACATTTTCTTTCTTTTAAAATTTTATTTCATTTATTTTTAATTAATTAATTAATTCATTCTTTTTTTTTTTGAGTATTCACTTTACAACCTACTCTCTGGCCCCCTCATAATCACCCCTCCCACATACTTCCCCCTTCCACCTCCCTTCTCTTTTGAGTAGGTGGGGATCTCTCTGGGTATCCGTCCACACTGGAATATCAACTCTGTGAAACTAGGGATATCCTCTCCCATTAAAGCCAGACAAGGCAGCCAAGTTAGAAGAACCTATTTCACAGACTTTTGGAACAGCTCCCACTCTAGTTGCTCAAGATCCACATGAAGACCAAGCTGAATATATTACATATGTAGGGAGGCCTAGGTCCCACCTGTGTATGTTCTCTGATTGGTGGTTCAGCCCTAAGGATCCACATTAGCTGACTCTGTTGGTTTTTCTGTGGAGTTATTATCCCCTTCAGGGCCCACAATACTTCCTCCTATTCTTCCATAAGAGTCCCCAAACTTCATCCAATGTTTGGCTGTGTGTATCTATATTTGTCTGAGTCAACTACTGGATGGAACCTCTCAGAGGGCAGCCATGCTAAACTCCTGTCTGCAAGTATAACAGAGTATCGTTAATAGTGACAGGGAATGTTTTTTGTCCATCAGATGGGTCTCAAGGTAGGCTGATTATTGGTTGGCTGTTCCCTCAGGCTCTGCTCTATCCCCCATGCTTACATTTCTGGTAGACAGGATAAATTTTGGGTGGAAAGTTTTGAGTGAATTGGTGTCCCTATTGCTCCACTGGAGTTCCTGCTTGACTACAGGAAATGGCCTTTTCAATTTCCATATTCCCAATGCTGTGAGTCATAGCAAAGGTTACCCTCATTGATTCTTGGCTACCCTTCCTTATTCCAGGTTTGCACCTCATCCTAACCCCATCAGTTGTAGATTTCTATTCATTCTCTGGAATCTGGCCATCTCTCTTGTCCCTCTCCACACATGATCCTGAACTACCCCCAATCCCTTCCCCAACCCCTCTCCTACCTAATTCCCTCCACCTCCCTCAAGACAGTGGTATCTATCTAAAATAATGGTCCATTTTGTTAAGATTTTCCAATTTTTAGAGTAGAGGCTTTGAAAGTAAGACAATGATTTTTTGAATTTCCTTAGTATCTCTTGTTATGTGTCCTATTTCATTTCTGATTTTGTTTATTTGGATACTGCCTCTCTGTATTTTGGTTAGTTTGACTAAGAGTTTGCCTATCTTGGTGATGTTTTCAAAGAATAGCTCTTGGTTTTGTTGATTCTTTGCATTGATTTCTTGTTTTTAATTTTGATTTCAGCCTTGATTTTGATTATTTCCTGCCTTCTAATCCTCTTTGGTGTGCTTAATTTTTCTCCTTCTCCTTCCCCCTCCCCCTCCCTTTCTGTCTCCCTCTCCTTCTCCTTCTCCTTTTCCACAGCTTTCAGGTATACTTTTAAATTGCTGGTATGAAAACTTTCTAGTTTCTTTATGGAGACACTAGTGTTATGAACTTTCCTCTTAGAACTGCTTTCATTATATCTCATAAATTTTGGTATTTCATGTTTTCATTTTCATTGAATTAAAAAAGTCTTTAATTTCCATCCTTATTTCTTCCCTGACTCTGAGATCACTGAATAGAGAGTTGTTCAATTTCATTGAGTGTGTAGGCTTTCCAGGGTCTCTATTGTTAAAGATGAGCTTTAGTCCATGGTGGTCTGATGAAATATAAGACGTTACTTCAATTTTCTTGTATTTGTTGAGGTTTGTTTTGTGACTGACTATATGGTCAAGTTTGGAGAAGGATACAAGAGGTGCTGAGAAGGTATATTCTTTTGTATTTGGGTGAAATATTCTATAGATGCCTGTTAGGTCCATTTGATTCTTAATGTCTGTTAGTTTTTAAATTTTTCTGTTTTGTTTTTATTTGGATGACCTGTCAATTGGTGAGAGTGGGGTGTTAAAATCTCACACTATTAATGTGTGGAATTCAATGTGCAATTTAAACTTTAGCAATGTTTCTTTTCTTTATTTCTTTTATTTCTTTACATTCTAGCCATTGTCCCCAACTCCCTGTTCCCTCCCACAGTTCCTCATTTCATTCTTCCTCCCACTTTCCTCTGAAAGTGTTCTCTCCCCTAACCAGGCCTCCCTCTTTCCTGGGGACTGAGTCTCTCAAGGATTAAGTGCATCTTCTCCACTGAGGCCAGACCAGGCATTCCTCTGGTATATATGTGTCAGAAGCCTTGAATTATCCTGTGTAGGCTGCCTGGTTGGTGTCTCAGTCTCTGGGTGCTCTCTTGGTTCCAGGTTAGTTGAGATAGCTGGTCTTTCTATATGGTCACCCTCCCCTTCATCTTCTTCAATCCTTTCCATAACTCAACCCTAGGAGGCTCTGACTTAAGTCCAGAGTTAAAAGTTGAGTGTAGGTATCTGTGTCTGTCTCAGTCAGCAGCTGTTATGGCTTCTCAGAGGACAGCCATACCAGGCTCCTATCAGTAAACACATCATAGCATCAGTAATAGTGTCAGTCCTTGGTACCCTTTCCCATGATATGGATCCCAAGTTGGGCAAGTCATCAGACTATTTTTTCTTCAGTCTCCTCAATTTTTGTCCCTTCCATTCTTTTAGATAGGAACAGTTCTGCATTAGAAATATTGACAGTGGGTTAAGTAACCCTGTTCATCCACTTGAGGCCCTGTATATCAACTGGAGGTGGACTTTTACAGTTCCCTCTTCCCAGTGTTGGCCATTTTGGCTAAGGTCACCCCCAGAGAGTTCTAAGAGTCTTTTACCTCCTGGGTCTCAGGTACTTTCTAGAGGGTCCCCCTACTTTCCTCCCTGCCAAGGTTGCATATTTCCATTCATACTCTTGGCCCTTTAGACTTCTCTCCTGTTCTTACCCCCCATACCTCATACTTTTCCTTTCCCACTCCCCTCTCCCACCAAGGTCCCTCCCTCCCTCTGTCTGCAGCCCATGATTATTTTCTTCCCACTTCTGGGTAGAATTGAAGCAACCCCACTTAGACTTTTCTGTTTGTTATACTTCATATAGTCTGTGGGTTTTATCCTAGGTTTTCTGTACTTTTTTCTAATATGAACTTTGTTACAGACCATGGGTCTGCTGTGGAATAACCAGGATTCTTTGGTCCAGGAAGACACAGGTCCGGCAGGAATTACAAACTGACATGACCACAGAGGTGGTTTGAAATCTGAATGTATTTTTCGGGTATCTCCCAAAGTCCAGTCAAGTTAACATCTCAAATTAAACATCACATACGTCTGTAAAAGGCTAGCTAGGTTTTCTCGGGCAATACAGGGTGTTTACCCAAAGTCAAGGGCCCATGTGGCTAAACTGCTTCTTCATCTTCGTCTGGATGTTGTGTTGGCTCAGAAGCTGAAGAAGGATGATTCTAGCGCTGGCAAAAATGGCAACATTGTAGAGCTTGGGAAGCTGTCTGGCTCGTGCTGTCTTTCAAGAGTACTTCTGCCTAGTCTGTCGGTTGCATTCTTCTCTGTGCCATGCCTGGGGCCATCTTAGGCCCTCTGAGGCCCCTGGTGATCAGTTCCTTGTAGTCCCTAGCCTCAGCCCGGGGCTACCCTAAGCCCTGGGCGAGTAGCTGGATCCGCTCCAGCATCTAGCCCTTAGCTGGATGAATTAACTAACTCATTCCTCCTCTGAGTCTCTGACTAGAAAGTATCTACTGCCTTTCTGAGTAAAAGTTAACTATTGTCTCTCCTCTCTCTCTCTCTCTCTCTCTCTCTCTCTCTCTCTCTCTCTCTCTCTCTGATTCAATTCAGTCTTCCTGAGTATTAAGTATTAACTGTAAACTGAATCACACCTGGATAAGCTAAGAAAGGTTGTTTTTCTCAAGGGCTCCCTGCGTGAGTCCTGCAACACAAAAGGCCAGTTCCTCATAAACTTCCCTTGCTATTCAGGTAAGCCTGAGGTAGCCTGTCTGTAAGCAAAATCAAGAATTAAAGGCAGAACTGGATTAACTTGTGGGGGAAGGTAGTAGCTATGGGACTAGGTATCAACTCAAATGTAAATTCTTTCTACTTTGCCCAATACTCTTCTGTATGGCAGGGACCTCGTAAGATTTTTCAGATGTAAATATGCTTAGTCTGGCCTATTGTTTGGAATCCACCTGCCCTGAAAGGAAATGACTGAAAAGCAGAAAAGAACCTGTGACTAGAGTTTCTGGAATGCCTTTTCTACCATAATAACATAAGTGGTTGGAGCAAAGCAAAGCAGAATGTTTTGATATAAGATGGATTCTTACATCTCTATATTTGCTTGGTTATACCATGTCTCAGCTATAAGGAAAGAGGAGAATTTAGGAAATTGCCAAATGAGAGTTTCAGCTTTTAAGTATACAGAGAGGTCCGTTATTCCCAGGAGACATTTTTTTCTTTCACCTCTGTCTGTAAAATATCATGTTTACAGACTTCCCTGGGCCACTGCGGCAGCACTTATCATTGAATATATATTATGCACGTCCTTTCAGGTCTGGTTTATCTCATTCAGCATGATATTTTCTAGTTCCATCCATTTAACTGCAAAAATAATACTTAGATTTGGTCTTCTCATTGTGTCCTGGAGTTCCTGGATGTTTTTTTTTTTTTTCTTTTTTTTTTTTTTATTATTCGATATAATTTATTTACATTTCAAATGATTTCCCCTTTTCTAGCCCCCCCACTCCCCGAAAGTCCCGCAAGCCCCCTTCTCTTCCCCTGTCCTCCCACCCACCCCTTCCCACTTCCCCGTTCTGGTTTTGCTGAATACTGTTTCACTGAGTCTTTCCAGAACCAGGGGCCACTCCTCCTTTCTTCTTGTACCTCATTTGATGTGTGGATTATGTTTTGGGTATTCCAGTTTTCTAGGTTAATAACCACTTATTAGTGAGTGCATACCATGATTCACCTTTTGAGTCTGGGTTACCTCACTTAGTATGATATTCTCTAGCTCCATCCATTTGCCTAAGAATTTCATGAATTCATTGTTTCTAATGGCTGAATAGTACTCCATTGTGTAGATATACCACATTTTTTGCATCCACTCTTCTGTTGAGGGATACCTGGGTTCTTTCCAGCATCTGGCAATTACAAATAGGGCTGCTATGAACATAGTAGAACATGTATCCTTATTACATGGTGGGGAGTCTTCTGGGTATATGCCCAGGAGTGGTATAGCAGGATCTTCTGGAAGTAAGGTGCCCAGTTTTCGGAGGAACCGCCAGACTGATTTCCAGAGTGGTTGTACCAATTTGCAACCCCACCAGCAGTGGAGGAGTGTTCCTCTTTCTCCACACCCTCTCCAACACCTGCTGTCTCCTGAATTTTTAATCTTAGCCATTCTGACTGGTGTAAGATGAAATCTTAGGGTTGTTTTGATTTGCATTTCCCTAATGACTAATGAAGTTGAGCATTTTTTAAGATGCTTCTCCGCCATCCGAAGTTCTTCAGGTGAGAATTCTTTGTTTAACTCTGTACCCCATTTTTTAATAGGGTTGTTTGGTTTTCTGGAGTCTAACTTCTTGAGTTCTTTATATATATTGGATATTAGCCCTCTATCTGATGTAGGATTGGTGAAGATCTTTTCCCAATTTGTTGGTTGCCGATTTGTCCTCTTGATGGTGTCCTTTGCCTTACAGAAACTTTGTAATTTTATGAGGTCCCATTTGTCAATTCTTGCTCTTAGAGCATACGCTATTGGTGTTCTGTTCAGAAACTTTCTCCCTGTACCGATGTCCTCAAGGGTCTTCCCCAGTTTTTTTTCTATTAGCTTCAGAGTGTCTGGCTTTATGTGGAGGTCCTTGATCCATTTGGATTTGAGCTTAGTACAAGGAGACAAGGATGGATCAATTCGCATTCTTCTGCATGCTGACCTCCAGTTGAACCAGCACCATTTGTTGAAAAGGCTATCTTTTTTCCATTGGATGTTTTCAGCCTCTTTGTCGAGGATCAAGTGGCCATAGGTGTGTGGGTTCATTTCTGGATCTTCAATCCTGTTCCATTGATCCTCCTGCCTGTCACTGTACCAATACCATGCAGTTTTTAACACTATTGCTCTGTAGTATTGCTTGAGGTCAGGGATACTGATTCCCCCAGATTTCCTTTTGTTGCTGAGAATAGTTTTAGCTATCCTGGGTTTTTTGTTGTTCCAGATGAATTTGATAATTGCTCTTTCTAGCTCTGTGAAGAATTGAGTTGGGATTTTGATGGGTATTGCATTGAATCTGTATAGTGCTTTAGGCAAAATGGCCATTTTAACTATATTGATTCTGCCGATCCATGAGCATGGGAGGTTTTCCCATTTTTTGAGGTCTTCTTCCATTTCCTTCTTCAGAGTCTTGAAGTTCTTGTCATACAGATCTTTCACATGTTTGGTAAGAGTCACCCCAAGATACTTTATACTGTTTGTGGCTATTGTGAAGGGGGTCATTTCCCTAATTTCTTTCTCAGCCTGCTTATCCTTTGAGTATAGGAAGGCCACTGATTTGCTTGAGTTGACTTTATAACCTGCCACTTTGCTGAAGTTGTTTATCAGCTGTAGGAGCTCTCTAGTGGAGTTCTTTGGGTCACTTAGGTAGACGATCATGTCGTCTGCAAATAATGATAGTTTGACTTCTTCCTTTCCAATTTGTATCCCTTTGACCTCCTTATGTTGTCGAATTGCCCGAGCTAGTACCTCAAGTACAATATTGAAAAGATAAGGAGAAAGGGGGCAGCCTTGTCTGGTCCCTGATTTCAGTGGGATTGCTTCAAGTTTCTCTCCATTTAGTTTGATGCTGGCTACCGGTTTGCTGTATATTGCTTTTACTATGTTTAGGTATGGGCCTTGAATTCCTGTTCTCTCCAAGACTTTAAGCATGAAGGGATGCTGAATTTTGTCAAATGCTTTTTCAGCATCCAATGAAATGACCATGTGGTTTTGTTCTTTGAGTTTGTTTATGTAGTGGATTGTATTGATGGATTTCCGTATATTGAACCAACCCTGCATTCCTGGGATAAAGCCTACTTGATCATGGTGGATGATCGTTTTGATGTGTTCTTGGATTCGGTTGGCAAGAATTTTATTGAGTATTTTTGCATCGATGTTCATAAGGGAAATTGGTCTGAAGTTCTCTTTCTTTGTTGGATCTTTGTGTGGCTTTGGTATCAGCGTAATTGTGGCTTCGTAGAAGGAATTGGGTAGTGTTCCTTCTGTTTCTATTTTGTGGAATAGTTTGAAGAGTATTGGTGTTAACTCTTCTTTGAAGGTCTGGTAGAATTCTGCACTGAAGCCATCTGGTCCTGTGCTTTTTTTGGTTGGAAGACTTTCTATGACTCCTTCTATTTCTTTAGGCATTATGGGACTGTTTAGATGGTCTAGTTGGTCCTGATTTAATTTTGGTATTTGGTATCTGTCAAGGAAATTGTCCATTTCCTCCAGATTCTCCAGTTGTGTTGAGTATAGGCTCTTGTAGTAGGATCTGATGATTTTTTGGATTTCCTCAGTTTCCGTTGTTATATCTCCCTTTTCATTTCTAAGTTTGTTAATTTGGATACTTTCTCTGTGCCCTTTGGTCATTCTGGCTAAGGGTTTATCTATCTTGTTGATTTTCTCAAAGAACCAGCTCCTGGTATTGTTGATTTTTTGTATGGTTCTCTTTGTTTCTACTTGATTGATTTCGGCCCTGAGTTTGATGATTTCCTGCCTTCTACTCCTCCTGGGCGAAATAGCTTCTTTTTGTTCCAGGGCTTTCAGGTGTGTCATTAAGCTGGTAATGTATGCTCTCTCCATTTTCTTTTTGGAGGCACTCAGGGCTATGAGTTTTCCTCTTAGCACTGCTTTCATTGTGTCCCATAGATTTGGGTATGTTGTGTTTTCATTTTCATTGTGTTCTAAAAAGTCTTTAATTTCTTTCTTTATTTCTTCCTTGACCAAGGTATCATTGAGTAGAGTATTGTTCAGTTTCCACGTGTATGTGGGCTTTCTGTTGTTTCTGTTGCTATTGAAGACCACTTTTACTCCATAGTGATCAGATAGGAGGCATGGGATTAGTTCGATCTTCTTATATTTGTTGAGGTCTGTCTTGTGACCAATTATATGGTCGATTTTGGAGAAGGTACCATGAGGTGCTGAGAAAAAGGTATATTCTTTTGTTTTAGGATAGAATGTTCTATATATATCTGTTAAATCTAATTGGTCCAAAGCTTCAATTAGTTTCATTGTGTCCCTGTTTAGTTTCTGTTTTCCTGATCGGTCCATTGAGGAAAGTGCAGTGTTGAAGTCACCCACAATTATTGTGTTAGGTGCAATGTGTGCTTTTAGTTTTAATAAAGTTTCTTTTACAAAAGAGGGTGCCCTTACATTTGGGGCATAGATGTTCAGGATTGTCAGTTCTTCTTTTTGTATTTTTCCTTTGACCAGCAAGAAGTGTCCCTCAGGGTCTCTTTTGATGACTTTGGGTTGAAAGTCAATTTTATCTGATATTAAAATGGCTATTCCAGCTTGTTTCCTGAGACCATTTGCTTGTAAAATTGTCTTCCAGCCTTTTACTCTAAGGTAGTGTTTGTCTTTGACCCTGAGGTGTGTTTCCTGTAAGCAGCAAAATGTAGGGTCCTGTTTACGTATCCATTCAGTTAGTCTGTGTCTTTTTATTGGGGCATTGAGTCCATTGATGTTAAGAGATATTAAGGAATAGTGATTGTTACTTCCTATCATTTTTGATGTTATTTTTTAAATTTGAATGCTTAACTTCTTTTGGGTTTGATGAAAGGTTACTATCTTGCTTTTTCCAGGGTGAAGTTTCCCTCCTTGTATTGGTGTTGTCCTCCTATTATCCTTTTTAGGGCCGGGTTTGTGGATAGATATTGGGTAAACTTGGTTTTGTCATGAAATATCTTAGTTTCTCCATCTATGGTGATTGAGAGTTTTGCTGGATATAGTAGTTTTGGTTGGCATTTGTGTTCTCTTAGAGTCTGCATGAGATCTGCCCAGGACCTTCTAGCCTTCATAGTCTCAGGTGAAAAGTCTGCTGTGATTCTGATAGGTCTTCCTTTATATGTTACTTGGCCTTTTTCTCTTACTGCCTTTAGTATTCTTTCTTTGTTTAGAACATTTGGTGTTTTGATTATTATGTGACGGGAAGTATTTCTGTTCTGGTCCAGTCTGTTTGGAGTTCTGTAGGCTTCTTGTATATTCATGGGCATCTCTCTCTTTAGGTTAGGGAAGTTTTCTTCCATAATTTTATTGAAGATATTTGCTGGCCCTTTAAGTTGTAAATCTTCACTCTCATCTATGCCTATAATCCTTAGGTTTGGTCTTCTCATTGTGTCCTGGATTTCCTGGATATTTTGGGTTACAAGCTTTTTGCATTTTGCATTTTCTTTAACTGTTGAGTCCATGGTTTCTATGGAATCTTCAGCATCTGAGATTCTTTCTTCTATCTCTTGTATTCTGTTGTTGATATTTGCATCTCTGTCCCCTGATTTCTTCCCAAGGCTTTCTATCTCCAAAGTTGTCTCCCTTTGAGTTTTCTTAGTTGTTTCTACTTCTGATTTTAGATCCTGGATGGTTTTGCTTAGCTCCTTCACTTGCATGTTTGTGTTTTCCTGTAATTCTTTAAGAGATTTTTGTGTTTTCTCTTTCATGAGCTCAGCCTGTTGACCAAAGTTCTCCTGTATTTCTTTAAGAGATTTTTGTGTTTCGTCTTTCATGACCTCAGCCTGTTGAGCAAAGTTCTCCTGTATTTCTTTAAGTGTTTTTTGCATTTCTTCCTTGTTGGCTTTTGTATTCTCCTGGATTTCTTTCAATGATTTTTGTGTTTCCCTTGCAAGGGCTTCTAACTTTTGATCCATTGTCTCCTGAATTTCTTTCTGTATGACCTTCATGTGTTCCTGTACCAGCATCATGACCAGTGATTTTAAATCCAAATCTTGTTTTACTGGTGTGATGGGGTATCCAGGACATGTTGGTAGAGGAGAATTGGGTTCAGATGTTGCCATATTGCCTTGATTTCTGTTAGTGACGTTCCTGCGTTTGCCTTTTGCCATCTAGATCTCACTGGTGTTAGTTTATCTTGTCAGTGCTGGACTCACCAGTGCAAGCTGCCCCTTCCCAGTTGGCCTCTGGTGCACAGCTTACCTCCTGCACTGCTTGTAGACAGTGTGCTGCTGCCCAGGCTGTTCAGATCCCAAAGCAGGCACCCGAAGGCTCCCGCTGGGGCCCGCTGGATTCACTGGAGCACACTGACTTCTCCCAGCTGGCCGCCCGGAAGCCCAGCTAGCCACTTGCAGGACTTGGAGATGTAATGCTGCCGCCCAGACTGATCTGGATCCGGAAGCGGAGAGAGTAGAGCTAAGGGCTTCTGCCTGAGGCCTTGCCCCAGATTGTGTCTGTGGAGCAGATGGAGCCCGTGTGCACTCCCAGGGAGTGCCGACGGTGTATGCTACTGTGACCTCCCCTGAGTTCCGCTCACTCCGCTGGGCAGCCGATCTGCCAACCGGGCTGTCGCACACAAGGTTAGCCTGGCCGCCCAGTCCCTGAGTCCAGGCAAAAGCCTGGGAGGCCAAGGTCAGAGCAAAGTTCCCCTACGGCTTTGACTGTTAATTGGGTTTGCCAGGTGACTAGGATGGCGGGCGTGTGCGCCCGCGCTCCCTGAAAGCGCCGGGAGAGTCTGCTTTGCTAACAGTCACCTGGGCGGGTTGACTCACAGATGGCCCACCAAGCCGCCCAGTTCTTGGGGTCAGTCCTGTGCCTTTTGGGGCCTGGACCCCCGCTTTGTTAGCCTTAGGCTATGCCTGTTACAGGTCTGCCCGCTTGAGCTCTCTGTCGTCCTGCAGGCAAAATGGCGGCAGCGCGCTCGCAGGCCTGGGCAAAAAACCTCCTGGTTGGGTTGGCACCCCGATGGCCCCCCGACCCGCCCAGGGCCTGGGTGCAGGCCAACGCCCGTCGGGCTCAGACCACCGCGGTGTTGGTCTCGGATTATGTTTGTGTACCTCAGTCTGTCCGATTCCTGGAGTACGGAACCAAGATGGATCCTCCTCTCCTGACTGGTGGGAGGCCGAGTTCTGAAGTGGCCTCCGTGCAGGAAAGGCGCCGCACAACTGCAGCTGCTTGCTGTCCGGCTGGTCAGCGAAGGTCAGTGGTCGTGGGCGCAGGGCCTAAGTGGTCCCTGTGACGCCTTGGTTCCACTGCTGATGGCCCTTCAGCTGGAGCAGCCACTGCTGCCGCTGCTGCCGCCGCCGCCGCCGCCCCTGGATGTTTTGAATTACCTGCTTTATGTCTCCATTTTCTTTGACTGTTGAGTCAATGTTTTCAATAGTATCTTGAGCACCTGAGTTTCTTTCTTCTATCTCTTGTAATCTGTTGTTGATGCTTGCATCTATGACTCCTGAATTCTTTCCAAGGTTTTCTATCTCCAGATATCTCACTTTGATTTCTTTATTGTTTCTACTTCCACTTTTAGATCCTGGATGGTTTTGTTCAGTTCCTTTACTTGATTGTTTGTGTTTTCCTGTAATTCTTTAAGGGATTTTTGTGTTTCCTCTTTAAGGGCTTTTACCTGTTGACCAATATTCTCCTGTATTTCTTTAAGGGAGTTATTTAAGTCTTCCTTGAAGCCCTCTATCAGCATTATGAGATACAATTTTAAATCCAACTCTTGCTTTTCTGGTGTGTTGGGGTATCTGAGACTTGCTGTAGTGGGAGAGCTGGTTTCTGATGTTGCCAAGAGGCCTTGGTTTCTGTTGGTAGGGTTCTTGTGCTTGCCTTTCGCCATCTGGTGCTAGTTGGTAGTGTTGTCTCTGGCTGGAGTTTGTTCCTCCTGTGGGCCTGTAAGCTTATGTTCTTACTTCTCTGATCTCAAAAGTGAAAGCACTGCTGGGAGCTCTCTCTCTCTCTCTCTCTCTCTCTCTCTCTCTCTCTCTCTCTCTCTCTCTCTCTCTCCTGGTGGGCTATGAACAGAAGGCTGTAGCTCTTGTCTCCTGGCTCCCTGGTGCAAATGATGGCAGAAAGACTTCAGTCCCAGCTGCCCTACTGATCTTAGGCCCTGTGTGCTCCTAGCTGGGTCCACTCCAGAGAGAAGGTGGAGATTTTACCTCTGTGCTCAGAAGTGATAGCCTACTGGGAGTTCACTCCCTCCTGGCGGGCTATGCACAGAAGGCTGTGGAGTCTCCTGGCTCACTGGTGCAAATGGAGGCAGACACATTTTTTTTTTAATCTATTCTTTGGTTGAGGGATATTTGGGTTATTTCCAGGCTTTGGTTACTATAAGTAAGGCTATGAACATAGTGGAACACATGTCCTTGTGATATGGTGGGATATCTTTTGGGTATATGCCCAAGAGTGGGATAACTAGGTCTTCAGATTTCAAATTTTCTGAGGAACTGCCAGATTGATTTCCAGAGTGGTTGTACCAGCTTGCAATCCCACCAATAATGGAGGAATGTTCCTCTTTCTTCACATCTTTGCCAGCATGTAATGCCACTTGAGTTTTTGATCTTAGTCATTCTGATTTGAATAAGGTGCAATCTCAGGATTGTCTTGATTTATATTTCTCTGGTGACTAAGAAGTGTGAGCATTCCTTTAAGTGCTTCTTGACCATTCAAGATTCCTCTGTTGTGAATTGTCTGTTTAGCTCTATAACTCATTTTTTGATTGGGTTGTTTGGTTTTTTCATAGGTTAACTTCTTGAGTTCTTTATATATTTTGGATATTAACCCTCTATCATATTTACAGTTATGTGAAGAGTTTTTTTCCCAATGTGTAGATTGTTGATTTGTCTTGTTTTGTGGAGAAATATATGGTCAGTGTTAGAGAAGGTTCCATGAGGTGCAGAGAAGAAGGTATATTGTCTTGTTTTAGGGTGAAATTTTTTTTTAAATATTTTCTAAATCCATTTGGTTCATAATTTCGGTTAGTCTCACTGTGTCTCTGTTTAGTTTCTGTTTCTACTATCTGTCCATTGGTGACATTGGGGTGTTAAAGTTTCCCACTATATGTGGAGTTCAATATATATTTTGAGATTTAGCAAAGTTTGTTTTACAAATGTGAATGGCCTTACATTTGTGGCATAAATGATCAGAATTGAGAGTTCATCTTGGGGGATTTTTCCTTTGATTAAGATAAAGCATCCTTCCTCATTTCATTTGACAACTTTAGGTTGAAAGACTATTTTATTGGATGTTAAAATGGCAACTCCAGCTTGTTTCTTGGAACCATTTGCTTGAAAAACCTTTTCCAGCCTTTTACTTGAGGTAGTATCTGTCTTTGTCACTGAGGTATTTTCCCTTCACACAACAAGATGCTGGGTCCTGTTTACATATCCAGTCTGTTAGCCTATGCCTTTTTATTGGGGAATTAAGTCCACTGATGTTGAGAGACTTTTAAAGACCAATGATTATTGCTTCATGTTATTTTTGTTGTTAGAGGTGGCATTATTTTTGTGTTGTTCTCTTCTTTTGGGATTTTTGTAAGAAGATTAATTTCTTGGTTTTTCTTGGATGTCGTTCCCCTCCTTGTGTTGGACTTTTACTCGTAGAGTCCTCTGTATGGATAGATTGGTAGAAAGATAATGTTTAAATTTGGTTTTGACATGGGATATCTTGGTTTCCCCATCTATGGTGATGGGGTATAGTAGCATGTGTACTAGCATTTGTGTTGTCTTAGAGTCTGCATGACCTCTGTTCATGCTCTTCTGGCTTTTAGAGTCTTTGTTAAGAAGTCTGGTGTAATTATGTTAGGTCTGCCTTTATATGTTACTTGGCCTTTCCCCTTGCAACTTTTAACATTCTTTCTTTGTTCTGTACATTTAGTACTTTGATTATTATGTGACAAGATGATTTTCTTTCTGGTCCAAACTATTTGGTGTTCTTTAGCGTTTTTATACATTTGTGGCCATCTCTTTCTTTAGGTTTAGGGAATTTTTTCCCTAGGATTTTGTTGAAGATGGGTTTTTGCCAGTTGATCTGGGATCCTTTACCCTCTTCCATTCTTATTACTCTTATGTTTTACTCTGAATTTCCTAGATATTTTGGTTAAGAGTTTTTAACACTGTATTTTCTTTGACAAATATGTCAGTATTTTCTATGGTATATTCTATGCCTGAGATTCTCTTTTATATCTCTTGGATTCTGTTGTCGATGCTTATATCTATAATTCTTGATCTCTGTCCTAAGTTGTCCATCTCCAGGATTGCCTCAATTCGCTTTCTTCATTGTTTCTATTTCTATTTTTAGTTCTTGGATGTTTTGTTCAATTCCTTCATCAGCTTGATTGTATTTTTCTGTATTTCTTTAAGGGATTTATTTGTTTCCTCTACAAGGACTTCTATATGTTTGCCTGTTTTCTTTTTCCTCTGTATTTCTTTAAGGGAGCTACTTATAACCAACTTAAAGGCCTCTATCGTCTTCATGAGATTGGATTTTAGGTCATCATCTTGCTTTTCAGGCCTGTTAGGTTATCCAAGGCTTGCTGTGGTGAGAGAACTGGGTTCTGGTAGTGCTGAATTGCAGGGATCTTTAGTTTGTCTCCTGCCATCTGGTTATTTATGATGTTAAACTAGCTTTGCTGTCTCTGGCATGTAGAGCTCTGTTACCTGGGTTAGAGCTGGTTTCTCGGGAGGCAAGCAGTGCTACCTCTAGATAGAGTAAGACTTCCTGTGTCTTTTGTTAGAGCAAGTGTACTGTGTCCATGGTAACATGGTTACCTGGGTGGTCGACAGGCTGTAAGATAGGGCCCACTGATCTGTCCTGGGTAGAGAAGCAGACCAGAAGTTCATACATTCTCAGGTTTTTAGTTTTATCCTCCTTATTCCTTCCAAGCTCTGGATTGTCCATAACTGCAGCTCCCAATATATAAAGCATTGAGCTGGGGCTACAGGGACTCTTCACAGCAAGTAGGCTCTCACATTTCTGGTTCAATGAATAGCAAACTCTGGCCTTTCTTGGATGCTGCTTCCCCAACAAAACCTGGTTTGCTGGTTTCAGCAACCTTCTTTATACAAATATGGGTGTCCTTGTGTTTGGTGCATAGATTTTCAGAATTAAGATATCCTCTTGGTAGATTCTTTTCTTTTGATTAGTATGAAGTGTCCTTCCATGTCTCTTTTGATTAATTTTGGTTGAGCATGCATTTATTAGATAGTAGAATGGCTACTCCAGCTTGTTTCTTGGGTACTTTTGTTCAGAAAACTTTTTTTCCAGTTCATTGAAGTGTTTGTCTATTGTTATTGCTGAGGTCTGCTTTTTGTACGCAGCAGAATGATGGATCCTGTTTTTGCATCCATTCTGTTGGCCTGTGTCTTTTTATTGAGGATTTGAATCTATGGATGTGGAATGATATTAAGGAGCAGTGATTGTTATTTCTTATTATGGGTTTTTGTTCTGTGTGTGTGTATGTGTGTGTGTGTGTGTGTGTGTGTGTGTGTGTGTTTACCTTGCTTTTGCTAGTATGGAGTTACTTATTTCCTAAGTTTTCCTGGATTCCTTGGGTTAGAGGTTTCATATTTTCTCTAGGGCCAGATTTGTGAATAGATATTCTTTGCATTTGCATTTGTCTTGAAATATCCTGTTTTCTCCATCTATAGTGATTGACAAAGTTTTGCTGTATAGTAGTTTATGTTGGCACCTGTGGTTTTTTTTTTTTAAGAGGTTGGATATTATCTATCCAAGGCCTTCTATCTTTTAGAGTCTCTGTTGTGAAGTTGGGTAAAATTTTCATAGGTCTGCCTTTGTATGTTACCTGGCCTTTTCCCCTAGCTTCTTTTAATATTCTTTCTTTGTTCTGAAGAACAAAGAATTTGTGATTTGATTCTTTTATGGCAGGAGTATTCTCTTGATTGGTCCAGTCTAATTGGTGTTCTATGTGCTTCTGATATGTTCAGAGTCATATCTTTTTTAGGTTGGGGACATTTTCTTCTATGATTTTGTTGAAAATATTTTTGGTACCTTGGAGCTGGGACTTTGTACCTTTTCATCCTACTATTCTTAGATTATGTATTGTCATGGTATCCCAAATTTCTTGGATATTTTGTGTCAGGATTTTTTTAGCTTTAATATTTTTTTATTATCAATTTCTTCTAGTATATCTTCTATGTCTGAGATTCTCTCTTTCAACTCCTTTATTCTGTTGGCGATGCTTACATCTGCTGTTCCTGTTCTCTTTGCAGGTTTTCCATTTCCAGGATTCCCTCAATTTGTGTTTTATTTATTGCTTCTATTCCCATTTTCAGGTCTTTCATGGTCTTATTTATTTTCTTCACCTGTTTGATTGTACTTTCTTGTATATCTTTAAGGAATTTATTTATATTCTTTTTAAAGACCTCTACCTGTTTGATTGTCTTTCCCTTATTTTTAAGGAAATTTTTTATTTCCTTCTTAAAGGCCTCTATCATCTTTATAAAAACAGATTTAAAGTCCTTTTCTTGTGTTTTGGTTGTGTTAGGATATCCAGGGCTTACTATAGTGGGGTAGCTGTGCTTTGAATGTGTCATATTGCCTTAGCATTTGCTTATTGTGTTCTTTCTACGTCTTTAGCCATCTGGATGGTTTGGGTCCCTGGATGTTCTTTTTGTTGTAGATATTGGGAAGGCAATTAACCTCAGGGGTCCTGGTATGGCAGGCCTCTTATGGGTATCCTTGAGCTGTATGATTCTGGATCTTCAGGTCTTTATGGTTCAGGAGCCACAGGTCTGATGAAGGTAGGCAGAGAGGTTTTGAGAGAATAGAGGTCCCTCTTGGATTGCAGGCTGCTCAAAGCAGCTTGGCTTGCCCCAGATAGCTTGGCAAGCAGGGAAGATGGGTAAGGGAAGAGTTCTTACAACTTACAGAATATATATATATATATATATATATATATATATATATATATATATATATATATATATATATTTGTTAAGTAGAGTGGTATAAAATGCAGAGCTAGACAGAGTTTCTACTGACGTTGGAAACTCAAGAATAAAGAATGAATCTAAGAGGTAGAATTGTCCTCTGATTCACTAAGTCTTCTATACATTCCCCACAGTTATGAACTACTCCTATTCTCAAGTGTTGAGAAGCATACAACATATACCAGTTACCTCTACACATACTTAGATGCTGTCTATTTCTCATGTTCCTTAAATGTATCTCCCCTCCTGGGATAAACTTCTTTTACTTTTTCTCTATATTTCTTCTTCATGACTGTTACAGGTTTAATTCAATAGCTCTAGATTGTACTAAACAGTATAAAGTATATTTCAGAGATTCCTGAATTTGTCCCATTATCAAAATTTACTAAGAATTTCTGAGGTAGGGTGCTCAGGGTTATATATGAGAAAAGAAGAAATTTATACAAATGTGAAAATATCACAGTAAAAGCTATTATTAGAATTCTTTTCTAATAAAAAAGAAATTAATTAAAATTTTAAAGGAAGAATTTTTATGGAATTGTGTTAGATGATGGAGAAATTAGGAAACCACACCACTCATTATTGCCTTTGATTTTAGGAAAACACAGAAGCCAACACTCTCCTGCAATGTGTTTTTTATTAGATATATTCTTTATTTACATTTCAAATGATTTTCCCTTTCCTGGTTCTCCTCCACCCCCTGAAAATTCCATAAGTCATCTCCCCTCCCCCTGTTCCCCAATCAACCCTCTCCCACTTCTCTGTCCTGATAGATCAGGAATTCCAGAACATATTACAAGAGAACAAAGAGTAAGATTCCAATTCTTTTTAGTAAAAGCAGCTTGAATCAGGACTGTCCTAGAAGCCAGCTTCTTATCCAAGCTGCCTTCCAGCCACCTGCTGTCTATATACACCTCCAAGTTCCAAACAAATACATATTTTATTTCATACACATTGCATATTTCTGAGACTGCAATAGTAAGAAAGAAGCACATGTGGTTTTAAGTTAAAATTGAATGACTTGAAAGTCATTCTAGCATTTTTGTTGTTTGTTCATTTTGTTTTCTTTTATTTGCTTGTTTCAATGTGTGGACCATGTTAATGTGTATATTTGTGGGTGGTTTCTCCACCCCCTTGTGATTTATCTCTTTCTGTTTACAAATCAAATTCATTTTCTGATAATTTTGTTTATAATTACTTTCACGTAATCCACTTTTATCTCCTTCCCACCCTGGTCAACCTACACTTTCCCCCAGTTCCCTCTGGAGGGCAGTGAGTGCAGAGCCTGTGACTACCTGAAGCAATGAGAAAGAGGGAAGGTTGTATACACTTCTCCAAGCAGGGCATATTAGCAGAGAATATACAAGTCCAGTAGCAGGGAGAAGCACTCACTATAAAATGCTAACGCCTTGTAAGTGTATGTCTGTTTCAAATATACATGGACAAGATATATATTTCCTTGGAAATTAAATAGGAAATTTGGATATGGTAATGGATGGGGGTTTTCCAGGTGAAAAGTAAAATAATCAAAAGAATTGAACAACTAAATACTCCAAAGGGCCCTAATACTTTAGGAGCAATTTCTCTCCCATTATATTTTATTTTACCTATTGACTTTTGAGTATATTTTTTAAGGAAAGAGAAAGAGATATTTAACTTTTTACCTAGGCTACAAGCATTCATTTAAAAATTGGAAATTTCATGTTGATACACTGTATTTAGAGCACATCCCCCTAACTACCTCTCTCCCCACACACCTTCTCCCAGAACTCACTCCCAGTGACCTCAGTTGTTTCTTTCCATATTCATATCTTACCTCACTTCTGAATATTCATGTGAAGACCACTTGTTCTATTTGATGCTATTCTTTTCTGATTTAGTGTTTGAGGTTTTTTTCAAATTATACTTCTTTTTTTTCTTAAATTTCCTCTCCCTGTTGATCTGTGTTAATGTTCTTTACAAACATGGGCTTTAGTTGGGAGGCTTACTGCACATTTCTTTTATTTCTTTCTGTTTCTTTCTATTTTTACTTTTCCACTTGACTTTGTAGCTGTCTTTACTTGGCCTGGTCAGCACACCCTGCCAGTCAAAAATAATTCTTGTATTGCATATAAAGATGATTTTATTATCAGTTTGTTTACTTTGATTATGATTGTCTATCTTAGGAATCTCAAGACTGTCTTTGATTCCTTCGTGGTAATACAATAACAAAACTGTGGAGTTTTGATGTTAGTCAACTACCTTTACTGTGATTTGTAACCCAAGATCTAGTTTCGGTCAGTGGACTTAACTCTAGCTGTGAAAGGGGTTTTTACTTAAATAAAGGAGCTTTACTCATGGCCCAGAAACAGAGGCAAGCCAGGGCAAGCCCGAACAAGCCCTGGAATGCAGAGCCCACCCTCAAGGCTGTTAAGATATTCCAGGAACCAAAGGGTCGTAAAGATAAAGAGAGCTACCTCTGCAGAGTCAGGGACCATCTGGGCTCTTTCTCCTCCTCCCGCACATACTACCCGCTGATGTAATTGTATGAGTTACCCAATCTTGTAAAAGTGCCCGAAACCCCCTAGCCTTTCCTATAAAAACCCCCAGTTTCTGAGTCTCAGGGTTGGCTCCTGTCTTTTGCACAAGACACGTGTCGACCCGGAGCTCCGCCATTAAAACTACCTCGTGTGTTTGCAGCAAGTTGGTCTCTCGTGCTTCTTTGGGTGTGCACCGATCCGAGACTCGAGTGGGGTCCCTCATTCGGGGGTCCTACAGCTGTCCATCTCACATAGGACCCTTTATTTCCATGACTCCATGTGATACAAACTGTCATCTATGCCAGCTTATTCCCAAACCTGACCATAAAATCATCACGCCTGTAACTAGCTTGGGCAGTATAGGAAGACTATGTTTTACTTTTGAATGATTCTTGATTTTGTATCTACTGTCCTCAAAAAGTGTGAGTATCATTTTATATGTTCTTTTCACAGAGTAGAATAGCTTAAACTCCATGCCAATGTTTTTGTTAAATGCCATACCAGAAATTTTTTATTTCATTTTCTATACATATCTTTCTATTGCTGTAATTATCACAAATATAGTTTAAAAGCTGATTGTGCAAAATGTCTGACATGAATTAGCTTGTGTAGGTTTTCATGCCCGCTTCAAGGTCTTAATGATAGTGTAATCCTCTCTGAGGTTCACAGTCCTCATCAGGGGTCACTGGTTCCAGGTAACACTCATTTACATGAGCACATGACTGAGGCGGACCTTTCCTTGTTATTGTTTGATGAAAAATAGCCTTGGAACCTTGAGGCTACCTTCAAATTCTTATATTGGACCCCACCTTCTTACATCAAGGAATACAGTATAGATATCTACCTCCTGATTCACCTTCTTTTACAGGTTTGCCTGATTAAGCTGGCCAAGTTCATTAGCTTCAAAGCAACTGATTAGTTTCAGAAAAGGGGAATAGTACATGCTGTGTATCCTCATGTTTTTCTATAAAAGGGCTTATCTGAAAATAACACCCCAAGGATAATTGAGGTTTAACATATCTGCACATGTATATAATATTGTGCTGGTTATAATATTCAGCTGCTAATGTACTAGTATTAAATAAAGAAAGAATAAATTTGGTAAACCTTTGCTGTTGACTGTTTCATACTGTGCTTCATTCCTTGACGTGGCAACTTTAAACAATTCTAATTATTCCCACCAGTAATATTCTCTCACAGTTAATACTACATAGCATATCTAAAAGAGCAGAATTCCATAATTTTTGTCTTTAGTTTTTATTTTTGTTTTCAAGACAGAATTTCTCTGTGAGATGCTGGGATTAAAGACATGTGCCACCACTGACAGACATCAATTTTTATAGCTAAAATTAAAAAATGCACCAAGCTTTGTAAGTGAATGCATACATGATTTTTTGTATATCTTTGTGTAATATATAAGATCAACCAACATTTAATAATATTTTGTGCTTAGTCAAAATATAAGATTTATATGATAAAATTAGTATTTAGAAAGTTATTCGATAGGCTTGGGAAGTATTACTTAACATTACATTACATATCAGTTATCTGCAAACTATGTGTTATTTCTATAGACAGTAATTTAGCTATAATGCAGTATAAGTTAGTTAAAAATCAAAACAGAATCACAAGAGAGATCAAGAACAAGACTTTTGGCATACATATACATGAGTAAAAGCATCATAAAAGAGTCATAAATTGATGCAAATAAACACAAGCTAAACATAGGCAGAGATGCCTTTGGAGCTTAGATTGGACGGGCCCTGTGCATGGGTGTGTTCATGAAGACTGTGTCATGTAAAATGCTGCTGGCAGTCAATCCTGTTAGAGTTAGCACTTTCTAGGGAGAGAACATGGAGGTCTGGGCTGGAGTCTCACTCCTGGCTGGGAAGCATACATGAGGTTGTCTCAATAGCAAGGACAGCTTAGAAAAAAATAAAAACAAAAATTTACCAATAATTCAATGGTCATTTCTAAATTGGGGTTGAATCTGTGAAGGAAAATGCTAAAAACTGATAGAAAAATATAGTCTACTACCTAATAAAATATATTAAAATATCCAAGCACAAAGTATAAGCAAAGAGAAGTTTAATTGTATCTAAACAAAATACTCCTGTTCAGAATAGATATGTGCTAGCTAGTTTTATGTCAACTTGACATGTTTTGGAAGAAGGAACCTTGATTGGCATGTGGACAAGCCTTAGGTATAATTTTTGGGTTGATTATTGATGTAGGAGCTTCCTGTGAATGGTGTCACCCCAGGGATAATGGTCCTAGATGTTTTGTGAAAATAACCTTAGTAAATTATGAAAAGCAAGACAGTGAGTGGCACTTCTCAATGGCTTCTGCTCTAGTTTTGGCCTCGAGGTTCCTACCATTTGTATTTCTGCTCTGTACTTGTGTGCGTGCAAGCATGCAGAAGTTGCTTTCAGTTCTAGTGATCTAAGACAGCATTTGAGACCCTAGGTAAGACATTATAATGGATACAGTTGACAGATGGATGACACAATGACAGCAAAAGGTTTTAATGAATAAATCTACCAAGGTTTTAATAGCTATGTTAAAAACTTGATTGCTTTGCCAAATCTTTCAAAACAAGTTTTCTTGCATTACTTTGTGTATCGTACTTTGCCAGTCTTACATCGATTGCCAGGTGAATCGTATGCATGTGTACTACCAAGGGAAAGATAAACATTGTGTATCACAAATCACAGTTAAAGGCTGTCTCCATGAGAACATGGAGAATGGTTTAAAATTCAGATTTCTAACACCCACAGCACTCCTATTTAAACTCACTCTGAAACTGGCAATTCTTTCTACCTTGTAAGATGTTGGATTCTTTCTTTTAGCTGTGGTATGTAAGTAGAATTAATTTCTTTTTAGGAAACACCAGTGTTCTATAATTCTCTCCATAGGTTGATTCTAAAATTTAACTCTGCTATAACTGTCAGTAATTATCACCAGAACTATTTAGTTGCAATTTTCTCTGTCCAGAAGAGTCATTCTTTCCAATAGGACCATGGTTCCATGTGTATTTTTTATTATTGGAACTATTTTATTTCAAATATTAATGTATTCCAAATCATAAAGTGAGAAAAAGTTGCTTATTTTCCTATAGTAAACCTTACCCTAAATGATATTTCTGGTTTAAAAGTAAGTACAAATGTAGATTAACTCAGAAAGAAAAAAATAACATTTGAAGAACAAAATGGGTAATTTTCCACACTCATGGCTTTAAATCTGTGGTTGTCCATGGTCAGGTTTGAATGTGAAATGTCTCACATAGAATGCATTTTTAAACATTTAGTCCCAAGCTAGTGGCACTGGTTCAGAAGCTGTGGAACCCTTAAGAGGTGGAGCATCACTGGGAAAATTGGATCACTAAGGTTGGGTCTTGGAACTTAATAATGTTATCTCAATTCTGGGTTTACTCTTTACCTCCTGAGTGTGGATGCAATGTGATCAGTCAGTTTCCTGTTCCTGTCACCAGGCCTTCTCTGACTTGGTGAACTCTACCCCTATGGAACTTTAAGTCAAATTAAAACTTTCTCCCTTAAGCTGCTTCTGTCAGGGTATTTATCACAGGAATAAGTAAGTCATTCTATTTCTTAGAAAATGCATGTTACTTACTTCTTCAGATTTTAAGATTTGAAGAGAACTGTAAGCATAAGAGAAATGTATGTTATATATTATCAGTTTTGCAACTATCTTGGTAGCTATTCTTTAATGATCACAAGCCAGCATTAATTATCAGTATTGATTTTAAGCGCTTGAAGGAAGTTAGGTATAGGCAAACTGCTTCCATAAACAGCTAGGGAACCAATAAATACCGTAGACTTTATGGTTTCTGTGATCTGTGTCCCAACAACTCACACTGTAGTGGAAACATTGTTATAGAGAGTACATAAATGTTTGCTTTACCTATGTTCCAATAAAACTTTAATCATAAGAACACTCATAGACCAGCACCTAGCAGCCTTTCCCAGATCTCTGTTTTAGTTCTAAAGCATAATTACATAAATAGTTGTGGTGTGAGGTGGAGATAGTTTCTTGTAGTTTTCATGTCAACAGTAGATAAACAGTTGTGAGGCCAGCAGAGGCTCTTGAGTCAGAAACAGAGACGTGAGTATCTTGAGATAGAGATTTACTTCACAAATATAGTGGAGACTTCGCCATTAAGAATGTATTTATCATGACAAATTAGTATACTTGAGACAGGCTTGTGAGTCTCCATTTCTGTGGAGACTTAATGTAATACAGTGCCATTTCACTATGCCATTTTAAGGAATTACTGTTAGTACTCTGTCTATTAATTCAATACAATCAGAGACTGTAAAGGTCAGCCAGCTTTGTGCTGGATCCAGTAGAAACATTTCTCTGTAATTCGTCCACATTTTATAATTGAGTTTTCTTGTCCAACCTGTCAATATTGTATTTAGTTTTCCTGTTCCTATTAAAATAAAATGAAATTGCTAACAAATCATCAGTATTCATTCATATTAAAATTATTTTTTGTTTCAGTTTACAAATTTACTCTTGTTTGGCCTAGGTAAGTAAGTAGGAAGGTCTTCATATTTTTGATCTTAGGACATCATTTTTGTTTGTTTTTAATGTACTCAGACACCACAGAAGAGGGCAACGTATCCCATTGCAGATCATTGTAAGTTACCAGGTGGTTGCTGGGAATTGAGCTTAGGACTTCTGGAAGAGCAGTTAGTGCTCTGAACCACTGAGATATCCAGCTCTCCAGCCCAAGGACATCATTTTTTTTGATCTCAGTGAGAATGAAGAAGCAACTGTCACTTGTGAACAAAGCAAGCCGTTAGACATTTCTAGCCTCCTCTAGCTAGTGACCTGACCCAGAATCAATTCCATTTAGCTGGCAGACTGGGAGTTGCTTTGAGGTCCCAGCCTTCTCCTTCACTTATCACTTCATCTATATAGCATAATGACTAAACTGTGATCACTCCACTTATCTCTGATCACCCCACTACTCACTTGTATCCCTACATGCGAAATCACGTGGAAAGTTACACTTTTCCAATAACATGTGACACAGAGTCAACACACTGACATTTGCCTTTAAGGAAAAGACAATATTCTTTTATAATGTTAGCATGGATTGCCAGTTTGAGAGAGCATCTTTAGAGGTCTTGGTGTTTTTCCATTTGCTTTCTGTTTAATGCAGAGTGCACAAATTGGGAATACATAAATGCATTCTGAAATCCAGAAAGAAATCAGTACTAATTTTGTGGTTGTTTTGAGGAACCAGGTGCCATCGTTTTGTAAATTCCATCACGACAGTTCTTTTTGAGGAGTTGTATGCTCACCATTGCAAACAATTGGACAAACAGGTGAGAGTCTTCCTGCGGCTGTGCTGACACCTACAGTGAGAGAAGTCAAGGTCTTGCTCCAAAGTCCTCAGGACATCACCATTCATCTGGGAGGCAGTATAACCTTTTACTTTTTCTGCTTTTTTTCATGTGTTTTTCTTCCCTTGGTCTGTCCTTGTGTTCATGTATGCTTGTGCTCCCATGTGCATTTGGAAGCCAGAGGAAAATCTGGGATGCTGTTTATAAGGAGCCTTTTACCTTGTGTTTTGAGAAAGAATTTCACATTTGCCTAGAGTTTGCTGAGTAGGCTAAGTTTGCTGGACAGTGAGACCTGGTATTAACCTCTTTCTACCACTGCTGGGGATCATATTCATTCAGGGACATTTTTGGTTCTCTCTCTCTCTCTCTCTCACTCTCTCTCTCTCTCTCTCTCTCTCTCTCTCTCTCAAAAATTCACTTTACATCCCAATGCACAGACCCCTCTCCTCCAAGTAACCCCTCATGCAGATCTCACTCCTCACCCCCTCATACGGTGCCCCCATCCACCTCCTACACATGCATGCATGTACATCAAGTCACTGCCATACTAGGTGCACCCTCTCCCATAGAAGCCAGACAAGCCAGTCTAATTAGGGGAATGGGATCCACAGGTAAGCAACAGAGTCAGGGATAGGCCCTACTCCAGTTGTTGGGGAACCCACATGAAGACCAAGCTGCACATCTGTTACATATGTTCAGGGGCCCTAGGTCTAGCCTGTGCTCTTTGGTTGGTGGTTCAGTTGGTTGGGGTGGGAGCCCCCAAGAGTCCAGATTAGTTGATTCTGTTAGTCTTCCTCTAGAGTCCCTGTCTTCTTTGGGTTTCTCAGGCCTTCTCCCAACTATTCCATAAGACCCCAATCCCCATCTAATGTTTGGATATCTCTGCAGCTCTTCCCATTAGTTTCTGGGTGGAGCATCTCAGAGGACAGTTACATTATGTTTCTATAGTCAGGCGACAGATTCAGGGACAAACCTGCTCCTGATGTTGGGAAGCAGTGTGAATTCCAAGTTGTGAATCTGCTATATAGGTTCAGGGGGGGCTAGCTCCAGCCTGTGTTCACTCTTTGGTTGGTGGTTCAGTTTCTGGGAGTCCTCAGCTGTCCAGGTTAGTTGACTCTGTTGGACTTCTATGGTGTGCCTACTTTTTCAGGGCCCTCAATCCTTTCCCCAACTCTTCCAGAAGACACATTAAGCTCTATGTAATGTTGAGCTGTGGGTCTATAAATATATTTCCACTGGCTGCTCTGTGGAGCCTCTCAGAGGACAGTTTTGCCAGGCTTCTGTCTGCAAGCACAACAGAGTGTCAATATTACCAGGGATTATTTCTTGCCTGTGTATGGGTATCTATTTGGGGCAGTCATTGGTTGAGTATTCCCTCCATCTCTTCTCTACCTTTGTCCCTGTAGGCAGGACATACTTTGGATCAAAAGTTTTGTGGGTAGGTTGGTGTCCTTATCCCTCTACTAGAAGCCCTTTCTAGATACAGGAAGTGGTTACCTCAGGATCCATATCACTGACTGCTAGGAGTCTCAGCTAGATTTGCCCCCATAGGCCCACAGGACCTCCATCTATCCAAGATCTTTGGTGTGCCCTACCAATTGCCCCTTCTCACCATGAATTTCCATTCTCTCTTCCTTGCTCTCCCTAAATCTGATCTGCACCCCATATCCTGCCCCTGCCCCTCTCTCCATCCACTCTCCTACACAGTTTCCTCCCTCCATCCACTTTCAATATCTATTTTATTTCCCATTCTGAGGAAGATTCAAGCATCCTCCCTTGGGTACTCTTTGTTATTTGGTTTATTTGAGTCTGTTGATTGTAGTGTAGTTAACCTGTCTGTACTTTATGTCTTAGATACACTTCTAAGTGGGTTTATACCCACTAAGTGGGTATATACCAAAAGGACCACATATGTCCTTTTGGGTCTTGGTTACCTTACTCAGGATGACATTTTTCCAGTTCCATCCATTTGCCTGTAAAATTCATGATGCCTTTTTTTTTTTTTTTAAATAATAGCCAAGTAGTAGTCCATTGTGTAAATGAACCACATTTTTTTTTAACCATTCTTCAGATGAGGGGTGGCACATACTGGTGAGGATACAAAACAAGGGGAACACTCTGTCATTGTTGGTGGGAGTGCAAACTTGTACAACCACTCTGGAAATCAATTTGGCAGTTTCTCAGAAAATTGGGAATAGTTCTATCTCAAAATCCAGCTATACCACTCCTGGGCATATTCCCCAAAGATGTCACACAATCCCACAAGGACACTTACTCAGCTGTGTTCAAAACAGTTTTCTTTGTAATATCTAGACACTGGGGTATCTGATATTTAAGTGAAGATTCTTAGATCAGAATCCACATCCACATGTTTGTATACTGACATAGCCATTCCCCTACTTCTCATCTCTATTTTCATTTGTGACATTGAATCATTCATTGTTACCTATTTTATTAATTGTATATCCCAGTGGCTTACATAACATCTGTCTTCACTCTTCTAATTAAGTTTTCACACTACCACCAACATGGCTTTTCAAACAAGCATCTTTACTTTCCTGTTTAGTTCTCCAGGAAGATTTCAAATTGCTCATAGAATATGTATTTAAAATCTTGGGCATGATATATTTTTTCTAAGTAGACATGTTTATTTATTTGCATGATATGTCATACTTCTGCTCTGGTTTTTCACACTGTTTGGGATATAACAAAATGCCTTCTGCAAAATGACATGTTAATATAACTCCATAAAATACAGAGGCCAAAACAAACAAAATTACATGAGTTTTTTGTTTTTCAATTTTGTTAGTATGTTTAGTTTTTTGAAGGATGCTGTTAATAAAGTAAATTTTAGAAAATGCATTGTCAAAGTATGTCAAATAGTGTGGAAAATATTCTTTAGTTTCATAGTAGTGGCTGGAGTGAGAAGTGTGGGGTTAGAATTGGAGCTAGTATAAAACAATTGCCAGCATCAGATGTGACACAAATGCTTTTTCTGTTATATAACTTAAATTTCTGCTCAACTAGATATTTCAACATTCTTCTTTTTTGTTGAGATCAAATTTACAGAGGCTGGTAGCTTACTTATTAATTAGTATAATTAATTAGTATAATTTATTAACAAATGTTTCTTTACTGAGGTCATGTGTAGGCACACTTATAGAAATTAGATATTCAGAGAAGGTTGTAAGGTCTCATAGAGGTAGGATTTGAGTTGACAGAGGCAGATAAAAGCAATGTGAGGAAATGAGTGCAATCATTTCCTTTATTGTGATAAAGCAGAGAGAGGACAGAGTAAAGGCCTTTTGGTGAAAATGACATTTCCCTTTAGTCTAAAGGATGAAAATGAAAAGGCTATAAAGCAGTCAGAAGACATTGCATTACAGGTGAAGAAAATGAATGAGCAAAGACCTAGAACAGTGGTTCTCAACCTTCCTTTACGATCACCAACCGTAAAGTTATTTCTGTTGCTACTTTACAATTATAATTTGTAATGACCTAGAGTCACAAAGTCCTTGTGTTTTCTGGAGACAGTGTTACTTTACAGTGAATAGAAAACAGGTGAGAAAGATGGTATATAGGTAGACCCCATGGCATCAAGGCAAGATATCCAGACTTGAGTAAAAGTTTCTTCAAATAACATCAAAGAAGTTTAGGAAGGGAAAATATTTAATTTGTATTCTATGAATCAACTTAAGTTAGGCTCAGATGGGTCAGCATATGAAGGGGCTTATTGCCTCTGTTGAGATAGGTGGAATTCCTGGGATTAGTATAGAAATGAGAGAATGGATTCTATCAAATTGTCTTCTGACCTCCAAAAAAAGTGTCATGGCACACACTCACATGCACACAAATAAGCAAGAGTAAGTACTTAAGTAAGGAAAGAGAGAAAGGTGCTATAAGATGCTGTATAGATTCCCTGCAGCTGGCCCTCTTTCACTCACCACCAAATGTCATTGTGGGTGCTTTCATAACATGTCACCTTGTGATTGTGTTATCATCACACCAATTTTCCAGTAGGCTGAAGATCAGGCTCCAAGTTACTGTGTTTCTGTGGATGTTGAACATCACGAATTAGAATGCCTTAGACCATACCTGACAGTCCACAATGCATAGGATAGAAAAACAAATTCATGCTCCTATGGGTGTTTGGGTAAATCCTAGTAGAATAAGAAAGACCCTTGAGCAGACAGGGCACTGGCTGGGCTCTGTTGTGCCTCCCATTTTGCAATGCTCTGTATCTGGGTCTCAATATGACATCTGATGTTATAAGCCATGCTCATTTTGAGCTTTATTCAATCTTCTAGATAAGACGTTCTTCTTCTGATGACTAGTTTAGATGTTCTTCTCTGTGAAGTTAATTTTGTTTCCTAAGTACAAGAGAGGCAGTAGAATGTAGGTTTGAAAGAGCAGGCGTTGGAGGCAGAAAACGAGGATTTAAAAGCTAAATTAAAATATGATTTTGAAGCAGTACAAACAAGATTTAGCACTTAACAAAAGGTCACCAGTGATGTGGAAAATCCTTCTAGAATGTAGAGGATTAGGACTACTTAGCTTGTGATTGTGATTTGTGCTTGGATACAGGGTTCAATCATGAGTGTACCATTTATGATCCCAGTGGGATTAATAAATTCACATTTTAAGTGATTTATCTGTGATGTGGTTTAAAGCCAGGCTCTCATACATGCCTTGGGAGCTTTCTACCACTGAGCCATATCCACATCAAATCATTTAAGCTTACTAAGGCTCAATTTCTCATGTGTTTTATGTTTATAATAGTATATGCCATATAGGGCATTTGTGAGATCCAAAGAGCATCATTCTAATAGATGTTCTAGACAGGACAAATTTAGAGACATTTTATACTTTCAAAGCTAGATAATTTCATTCTTATCTGCCAAAATATCTCTAAAAAACTGACCCAATAACAGTCCTTTATAACTCTTAATGAATTAACTGTTCCTAATAATTCTGGGATAATTCTATAGTACAGAACTAGGGTACACAGTCCAAAGTCAAAACTTCAGTTTTGAGTTCCAACAAAGGGTAAAAGAAAAACATTTTAGAGCTTTCCATTAAATCTCTCTTCAAAGAAAAATCATTTGAAGGTCAGTTATAAAAAAAAAAACCTGTAATGATTCTGAGTAGAACTGAATTCTGCTTCATTATATAATTTTTATTTTAAATAAATTTTTAAGTAAAATTGAATTATTTAACTTTTCACTTTTCCTTTCTTCCCTTTTGTCCCTCCCAGGTACTCTCCCTCCAACTCCTCCCATGTGACATACTCTCAAATTGTTAGGCTCTTTTTATTTGATTATTATTAATGTGCACAAAAATAAAACTATAACCTTTGTTGGTATGTATATGGTTTGGGGATGATTACTTTCTATTAAGTAAGGGTGGCAAGTTAGAAGCAGAGAGAAGCCACTGGGGATGGGGTGAATCATTTGAAACCTCAAAACCTGTCCCCAGTAACATAGCTCTTCCAACAAGACTACACCTCTGAATCCTTCTCAGACAGTTCCACCAACTTCAGATCAAGTTTTCAAGCACATGACCCTATGGGAGTCAATTTTATTTGAACCATCATGTTCCATTCCCTGGCCATCAGGGCCTGCTGGTTCTTTCATAATGCAAAAATGCCATTAATCCAATTTCAAAAGTTCCCATAGTCTTTCACAGTCAATACATTCTAAAATTCCAAAGTCTCTTCTGAGATGGAAGGCAGTTTATTAACAGTCACCCACTAAAGCCACAAGCAATTATAGTCTGGCAACGTATAATGGCACAGAATGTCCATTGTCATTCTAAAGAAGAACACTGGGGTCATACTGATTAAACAGTGGACCAATGCAAGACTAAAACCCCACAGGAAAACTCCAAAACCTATAGTTCCATATCTGGTGTTTAAGTGTTTGGATGGCTGTGCCATGGCTTCTGCTTCCTGCAGCAGATGTTTCACCTCATGTTTACAACTTGTTTTGGAAGATGTTTTATGGTTCTAGTGTCTCTAACAGCTTGGGGTTTCCAGTACAATTCAGGGTTCACTTTCACAGCTTTGTGCAGTGGCATCTCAGGGTCTCTACTCAAGGAATTCCCTGCAGAATGCTTGGACTCAGAAGCTCTCCTCAACTGCAGAGGAAGATTCCATATTCCCTTTACTTGTGTATCCTGTATGACTCTAAAGCCAGAACCGTATGGATAATCCTATCAAATTTGGCTGATCACTTGGGTGGACCCTGACCCGCTACATTTGAAGAACCTTTCCTTTGTACTGTTGTTTTAAGAGTAGAAAAGTCCTCAGGTCTCTCCTTTTTACATTTTGGAAGCTTACCTGCATGGTGTCTTTCTCTCCCTTTATTCCATTTCAGAACAGATCTTACCTCTTTCAGCACAAGCCTGGCACTCTTTGTTTTGCTTCAAACTCTATGTTGTATTTTTCATTTTGCCTTGATTGTTCTTTTCCTGGCAGACCCACATAGGAATAATTACTAATAACCATATGACAGAATCAATATTAGGCTCTTTTGGAACCTCCTCCACCAAGCAAATTAATTCAATACTTCAATTTAGCCTGAGTTATATTCTTTTGACATGGACAAAAGAAAGTCACATTATTTGCCAGAATATTACAAGAATGGCCTCTAACCCAGTTGCTAATATTGTTCTGCTATGAAATCTCTTGAGTTGGGTTTACATAGTCTACATTGATTTTAGCACTATTTTCTTCCAAACTCTTACTGGGATAGTCTGTTAAATCCTGCTTATAGTATTTACGCACTTTCTTAGTCCAAAGTCCCAAAATATTTCACATCCCCCACCCTGAAAACCCCCAAGACAGCATGGCCAGAATTGTCACAACAATACCCCATCATCATACTAAATTCTGTCTTAGTTACTTTTCCGTTGCTGTAACAAGACACTGCAAGCAAGGCAAGTTATTGAAGAAAGCCTTTAACTTGGGGCTCACAGTTCCAGAGAGTTAGAATTATGGTGGGGAGCACAACTGCTGGCTGGTGTGGCACTAGAGCTTTAGATGAGAACTTACACCCTTATCCACAAGCCATGAATTAAGGAGAGCTATCTAGGAATGTTGTAGGTGTTTGTAACCTCAGCCCCAGTGATGCACTCCTTCCAACAAGGCAATACTTCTTAATTCTTCCCAAATGAGACACCAACTATGAATCAAAGACTGAATCTATGGGAGGCATTCTTATTTAACCTACCAGAGGGGCCCATCTTAGGGAGGGGGTAATTTTCCCTCTTCCAGCAGTCATAAATTATGTAGAATTCCTTAACTTTTGTTGGATCTCTAGAAACTTCCCCTCTTCACATTAGCATGTCTTTTGATACTGAGATTTCCTTCTATTTGGTTAGTCAGGGTAGTCCAAGTGACTCCAATCAGAACTTTAGGGTAAGTCCCCATTGCTGAATTAGGGACACATTGGTACTTGCATGGTAGTAACTAAGAGCTGTCTACTTGGACACAAGATCAACTTAGCAGGAAGTAAATTGTACATGGAAGGTACTTGGAAACCCAGTCAATTGCCTGAGGGTAGTGAGTTCATGGACCTTGGAAAATAGTCTAGTACCACCACTTTGCTAAAACAGCATTATTCTTTACTTCATTCCAAATCTTATCCTTATATACACTTATACATGTAGCTATCACCACTTCGCATAGAATCTTCACATTATAGGAATTGGAGATGATTACAGAAAATCACAAGTGGACACAATGTAGAGCTCAACAGATCAAGGGCAACCTAGCCCTAATGGATGGATCTACATCACAGCTCCTGCCTCTGTGATTCAGAAGGCATTATGGAAGAGGGACAGAAAGCTTCTAAGAGTCAGAATACCAAGAAGCTTGTTGTGAAAGAGTCTTTCTTAGAAGTGACTGTGTAAGCAAGACCAGAACAATGCTATGTAATTTTATACGCTATTACATAGGCAATCTTAGCAATTCAGACTAATTTAAGGGCTTATTGACTAAAACATTTTTTGATTAGACATTATAGAAAATTCAATCCAAAGTGACTCAACAAACAGGCTTTTATTTTTCCTCACATAAGGAAAATTGTAAGTGTTCATCGAAGCTGTTAATCAATGTTTTGATTTTCTTCCTTTTTGACACATGGTAGAAATTTGCTAGTTTCCTCCTGGATGTGAGGTATAGTTTCGTAACGTGCTTTAGCCATTGGGATGGGAGCAGATGTAGCTTGTGCTATTTTGGGGCAGAAACCTTTAAGAGTGAGTGTTTCTGCCAAGTTTTCTTCTCTGTGCTATGGTGATGGGCCAAGTGTCACGTGACTGCTACAGAGTGCAACCTTCACTGTCCACTATGGTTCCAGGATTCTTGTGGTAGCAGCACATGCATCTCAACTGACAAAAGACACATAGTTCATCTTTTTCTGTTTCTCCATTTTTCTGTTTCTTCCATTTTTGTCTTTTAGTCACCTCATAGTCTCAGAATGATAGCTGAAATTCCAGGGATCATTTTTATGTTCAAAATACGAAGAACTGGTAAGGTAGAATTTATGGGATTTACTTTACCTAGAATGGAAAAAAAATGATTCTGGAGAGTTTTTCTGAAGAAATCTCTTTATAGCTGCAGGACTGTGTTAAATGGCTTCTACTTGTTAGGCAGGAAGTTCCCAAAAGTGGAAATAGTTTTACTCCACAAAATCTCGATATATGGAGAAGGGACACAATGTCATGTAGACAGCTGACATTATGTATCATAAAGGCACAATTAGCATGGAAAGTCTTCAGTTTTTTCCCTTAGGATAAAATAGTTGATACCATTATTTGGCCACAGCACACCTTAGCAGGAGTTACCTAACACATCTTTTTATAATCATTAATGAACTCTTGAAGCTACGTTTTGAGGTAATCCTCCAGGGCACTGCATTGTCACTCAGCAGTTTCATGACCTGGTCCTTATTTCAGAGATTGTTATTGGGCAGTTCTGTGGGTCACAATTTAAAACCTGTTGGATGCCAGGTTTCATGTTTGTGCATCTTCCCTTCTGCAAGGCACTTCATCAGGTAAGAAAAATTAAATTGATCTGGTAACAGCACTCTTTCACAAAAGAAAAAAAAAATTAGTCTCTGAAAAATATTAAGCAATTATTGCAGATTATCTAACCTACTGCCTATATGAGTCAAGAAATTGACATGTCATTTGTACCATTATCTTAGAAGGCATTAGAGTTTCAAGTTGTGAGTCTTAGCAGGCAAAGCAATAATACTTACACCTTTTCATATTTTCCAATTTGAGGAAACTACATGTACTGTGATTGTCCTTTTTTGAACTTTTTGACAAGAATTCCATTTTTAATCTGGTCTTCTCGATGTGCAGGATACAAAATCAGTATTGCTTTTTATATTTAAAAATGCTTTGTTGATGGTATAATGTGTTCAACATATGTATGGGGGTGGTGGCTGAGAAGACCGGCACTCAAATAACAGCTTTTCTCAAACTTGAGGGCTCTCTAGATTTGGTTTAAAAATATAGCCACTAGTCATTTTGTCACTTCCTTGGAGAGAGCTTAATGACGCAGACACTGCTGAGCCTGCTCTTCCCACTCTTCTTTCTTTTCCTTTGGGGCTGATAGTGCAAACAGTCTCATAACTCTGACATGTGTGAGCTTGTACTGTAGAGACTGTTTCTGGGTTTGGCTTGGTCATCGAGGCTATATAATTCTGCTTAGAACCTCTGGTTATAATTCTGATTATAACTTAAAGTCAGAATATATGGTTCTAGTTAAGTTTGTGGTGGCTTCACTTTAGCCAGGCATCCAACAGAGGCTTCTGTGTTACAAATCTCACATTTTTTCATCTTCTCCATTAGTTGGAAAGTTTATTACAAATGGGTTGACAGGGGGGATCACTTACACATTGTTAGCAGGAGCTGACCTAAGGACCCACTTTGAAGCCCATGAGGTTTGAGACTTGATCTCATTATTGTGGAGATAGTATGCTATTTGGAGCCATAAGAACCCTTTAAAACATAATTGGAGTAAATTATATCCCATATTAATTAAATGTTATCATTAAAATTAAAAGTTTCAGAACATCCTGCACAGTGCTTATAAAATGATCAGATTGCTGGATGCTATGAGGAAAATGAAATTTCACTTTGTTAAGTTAATCAAATACTAAAAAAAAAAATAACCCCACCAAACTATAACGATAGTTTTTGTGACACTAATAGATTCACTTGTTGAGTCTTCCATAAAATATTAAATTTTCCAAAACAATGGTTTAGCCTTCTATTAGCTTCTACAGGACAATCTCTTAAGCTCTTGGGATATCCTGCTAATAAAACTTAGACTCTTGTCTACTGCCTAGGGTTATGTGTTATAATCTCTGCTAGGAATATGATTCACAGCAGGGCTAGTTGGATCATGAAGTACCCTACATCTATGTTTGAGGGGCTAGAGACAGGCTCAGGCAGGAAGAAATTGGAGTTATGCTATCCTTCTGTACCTCAATAAAACTCTGAACACTAAAGCTTGCAAGTTCTTCTGCTTTGAAAATGCACATTTTCACATTGGCTAGTTTTATGTTAAATTGACATTAGCTAGAGTGGAAAGGATTGGGAAGTTCATTTGTAAAAATAAAATCTAAGGCTATAATCATTATGAGTGGTGCCATCCCTTAGCTGTTGGTTCTGGATTCTATAAGAACAGCCCATGTAGAGGAAGTCAGTCAGCAGCACCCCTCCATAGCCTTTGTATTGGATCTTGTCTCCATGTTCTTATCCTGCGTGTGTTTCTGCCCTGACTTCCTTTCACGATGAACAATGATTTACAAATGTAAACCGAATTAACTCCCTGAGATGATTTTAATCATGGCATTTCATCACCTAATAACTCTAACTAGGACAGAGCCATTATTTCAGTTACTTTTCTAGTTATGGTGACCTGTCAAGAAACAACTTAATGGACGAGAGGTTTATTCTGTGACATGGTCTTAGGTGATACAGTGTTACAATCCATGATGAAAGGAAGGTCAAGGCACTGGCCATGTCGGTGTTGGCAGAAGCATGCTGCAGTTGCTTTCTTATAACTCTGCAGATCTGGAAGCAGAGACGAGACAAGAAGTGGCATGGGCAATGAGACCTCAAGGCTTGTCCCAGTGATCCTACTTTCTTTAGTGAGGTTCTTTCTCCTAAATGTTTTACAAACTCCCAAAACAGTGTTCTAGCAGAGAACTCAATGTTCATACACATGTTCCTACAGGGAGCATTTCCCATTAAACCATAGCCGCCATCTGTGTGACTCCACTGAGAGGAAGAACTGGAAACTGCACCTGGAACTCCTGTGACTCTGCTCAGCCAGCCTCTTCCTTTTGCTAGATTGTGGCTGTGTCTTTTTAAAACTATACCCTGTTACGGTGAGCAGAATGACTTTCTGAGTTCTGAGAGTTCTCCAGTGAAAGCATTGAGCTACACATGACCTTGGGGACCTGCCAAATAGGCATCTTATATTGCAGAAATACTAGTAACCTGGAAATATTTGTAATCAATTTCTACCTATGCCTCCCCCATCCCCTATCCACAACAAAACATACAAGCAAGCAAGGAAACCATTCTCCCATCTGACAGGATAGGATGTCACTGGATATTATGAATAGGGTTTTGATGCTTTTCTTCAGGCCCCCAGCAGGCAGGTGATAGCTAGTTTCCTATGTAATATAATCTTTCCCCCATTACTAGTGAATCTAAGCCCCATATATAAGGTCTTTCACTAACATGTCCATGGTCAGCCTTGGGTAAATTGGGAAGGAGGCTAAGGATATGTGAACCTAGGTATCTTTGCATTCAGCTTAACTATATTGCTTAAGGATCTCTTGATTATTGAGTTACCTTCCCAAATGTCTAACAAATAAACCCAATGCTTATTAGTTAAGACTGGCCTAGGACACTCCCTTTAAATGCATTGTCCTTCAGGTTAAGAATACAAAACACTGGCTTTCTGGAGAGCCCGTATATAAATTAGTTGGAGGCCAGAGAGCTGGCTCGACAGCTAATAATACTGTTTTCTCTTTCAGAGAAATTCTCAGGACCAGAAAATAGGTTTATAACCATCTGTAACCCCAGTCTCAGAAGATGAGATACAGGTGTTAAACAGGCTTTCCTGCAGTCAAGCACCTATAAACAGGTAAAACACATATAATGAAAAAATAAGATAAAATACTTAAAAGGTGTTGGGAGAACAGGTTCTTCAGGACCCATTTCTAGAGTTCCATTGAGCATGAGAAAGAAGGAAGGTATGCTTATATTACTCAATATTTTGCCTGAAAAGACAAGTGGATTAAATTGAATCGGAATCAGCTCTTCTTCATTTTGACATTTCCAAGGCTTCTATTTCAGGATTTTGTATAAGCATGCACACGTAGTGCCAATAGTACTTTCCCATCCACTCAAGAGTTATTTCTGATGCACTTTATAATAACTCTTAGGCAGAAATTCTAGACCCTTGGAATTGTACTGGGCACTTCCTCACTAAGCTGTTTGTACCACGTCTGGAGCTCTTGTGCTCCACCTGGCAGGTCCCTCCTCGAGTGGCCCTGCATGTTGTGCCTTTTCCTGTGGATTTTGTCATTATCTCTGGGACTGTGCAGCTTTCGCCAGCTTATTGTATCTTTGTCTAGAACATGAAAGAATCATATACCCCATGTTTTAGAACTTAAAAGTAGTGCTTCCAATGCAATAACTGCTCATTGACCGATGGCTGTTGAGCCCACAAATGTAGAAAAGCCTTAGACTGTTTTTAAGGAATGTCAGTTTAGGTCAGAGACGACATCTCCAGTTCTTGGCTTGAGCATTTTGATTATTTAGGAGATATAATAAAATGACCTTTTAAAAGATTTGGTCAATAAGAATACCATTACAAGGTGGGTGTTTTTTTTTTTTTATCTAAGCAAGTTGCTAGCAAATTTTAAAGATGTTTATATAAAATCAATACTTATCAGGAAAATCATAGGTAGGAAATATTCTACATACCATATGAAACAGAAACTGGGCCATGGAAGGGGTGAGTGTGAAGCAGAGAGACTTCTTACAAGTTGTCATTCTTCACTTAAAGGGTGCATTCTATTTTGGTAGCGTCTCTGCTGCATGCATTCCCACAGTTTTTAATAGCTCAGCTTCAGCTGTCAGGAACATTTGTGTTAATTTTTCCTCTTCAGCACACAAGAATGGCTGTGCCTGTTGTTTTCAGATACCCAAATCTGCTACATAATAGTGTGACTGGAAGTGTCCATCAACCAGAACTCTAAAGGTATCCTTCTATGTCTTGAGAACTTGGGGACGCTGGATGTCAGGAGACTTACATTCTGCATTAAAGATCACACTAGAACTTAAATGAAACAGAGAAATTATTTGGAAACTACATTTCTGTTGCTGCTGCCAGTAGGTTCTGTTAATAATGTCAGGATGATAGCATATGATTATCTTTTTAGGCTTTGGTTTAAGTTTCATAAAGAGAAGCCCTCAAAGAACTGAAACCATTAGCTATATGTGGACAATAGGCACATCGAGGATTAAGAAATATTTCTACATATTCCAATGGATTCAAAAGCTCTCTATTCTCAGAACATCATTTGAATGTATTCTACAGTGGATATATTAACTTACCACTGTTGCTATCACTTATCTCAAGTATTACAGACAATAGTAATCTGTCACTACAGTCCTGTGTATTATCAATAAAATGTAGGTGGTGCATCTTCTTGTAGTTGGATTCCACAGAGACAAATTCAAGGTATTGAGAAGACTTTCCAGAGGCTGTAGTGGTAATTTTGCCCACCATAGGTTGTTCAAAAAGGTTCTTGTGCTCCATTTGTTTTTTTTTTTTTAATTCAGGTTCTCAGTTTTTAAAGGGTATTTGTATTCACTGACATTTGTCCCCCTCCTACCTTTCCCTGGGGGAGGGTCTTCTTGTGCACAAAATGATATTCTGAACTTTATTCCTAATAGATTCTTCCTTCATATTCAGTGTCAGAAATGATAATCTGAGGCCAGTTTTTGCTTCAGACACCTCTTTAGTCTCATCTTTCATCTGCTTCCCTTCTGTTGTTGCAACTGTCCCCTGGATCCAGTAAGAGGAATTTGCTTGAAATGTTTGCAGTAGTGGACCCACTTATATAATTTATGATAAACTACATATCTTAATGCCCATAACCTAAATTATATGTGCAATGTGCAAAAGGTTGTTATGTGATTGACTAATCAAATATTAGAAATTCAGTGTAAACATTAGAATCCCACTTGGCAGAAGTATTATGGTTTGGATTTGGAGTGTGCTCATAAAGTGTTCATGTGATATCGGTTTGCTTCCCCAACTTGTGGAGCTAATCAAAAGTGATTGGTGATAACAATCAATTGACAGTCCACTAAGGAATGCATAGTTAATTGCACTCTTTTTTTTTTGTACTGCACACTTATTTTTTTTATTCGATATATTTTTTATTTACATTTCAAATGATTTCCCCTTTTCTAGCCCCCCCACTCCCCGAAAGTCCCGTAAGCCCCCTTCTCTCCCCCTGTCCTCCCACCCATCCCTTCCCACTTCCCCGTTCTGGTTTTGCCGAATACTGCTTCACTGAGTCTTTCCAGAACAAGGGGCCACTCCTCCTTTCTTCTTGTACCTCATTTGATGTGTGGATTATGTTTTGGGTATTCTAGTTTTCTAAGTTAATATCCACTTATTAGTGAGTGCATACCATGATTCACCTTTTGAGTCTGGGTTACCTCACTTAGTATGATGTTCTTTAGCTCCATCCATTTGCCTAAGAATTTCATGAATTCATTGTTTCTAATGGTAATTGCACTCTTAAGAAATAGTAAGTACTTGTAGGAAGTGGACATGGAAAATCAGTCTTTGTAGATTGTGTTTTGGGGTCTTTATCTTCTCTTTCTCCCTGCTTCCTAACCATCGTGATGTTATCTGCTATGCTCTGCTATATAGATGTTGCTATTTTATTTTATATTTGAAGTTGGGTTTTGTTAAGGAAATCTAGAATGACCAAGGAACATGATATAAACGACAATGCCATTTATGTGTAGGCTCAGGCAGTGGACAACATTGTCTGGTTGCTTGGTGAACACACATTTTAGATCATTTGAGAATAGTAGTACCTTACCCCTGGGCATGTGGCTGGTTTTTAACTAGGCTCATAAAGTCACAGTGGATGTTAGAAAGAACAGAGAAAGCAGTGGGTCATAGGCCACATATAAAACAGAGAATATGGATGCCCACAAGGGCAAGTGGATTTGCTAAGTAATAGCCATCATGAATGTGAGCTTTGACTTCTAGATAGCACATAATTACCAATAAATTGTCAGTAAAATATTGTAAGATCAAGGCAATGTGGATACTATACTATAAGAGTTATTATAATTCTTTGCTAAAATTCTCCAAGTTTTTCAAGTATTCCCATATTTTACTAAACCTACCAACTTACAATCAGGAATTAAATTTAAAAATCTTTGCCTTTGACTAAAAATAATGTGATTCTTAACTTTTATTATGGTGTATCAAGTAAGCTAACTACATCGGAGCATAGGCTGGATACTGCCTTTTTTCTTGTTACTGAAGATATGTCAATAGAAGGCATAGGATGTAGGGGATCTTCAGACATTTACTCTTCCTTCCATTCTCCAAATCCTATCTCTCATTACCATTCTCAGAATTTGGGCAGACTATCTCCTGCAGCCTCCCCTCTTCTTAGATCACTATCAGATCACTAGTACTTCTCCTATAGCCTCATTCACTACCCAATTTCTTTGACCCAGATGCCATCTTCAACAGGCACTCTCTGAGAACGTCCTGGTTATGTGGCAGGAAAGCAGATAGGCCAGGGACACAGGTAGGTAATCTTTAGATCTTCACTATCTTCTCTCTTCTTCAACCTCAATTGCTTAGCTGTATTCCCAGCTTTGAAGCAAACTACTGCTGTGGACTCTTCTTCATGTCTGGCCTCATACCTAGGGGACTAAGTAGATCCTGGTAGCTCACTCTGATATCCTCCTACTAAGTGTTCTTGGGAAAGTCAGTTGTGTTGGATGGTCTTTTCCTTGGTCAACCATGAGAAGGCATGTTTTCCTGAAGCAGACACAGTTGAAAGGATGTTCTGCTAAAGCAAGCATGTGAAAGAAAATGTGTTGAAGGATTTTTCAGTGATGATGTGCATGTATTAGTCCACTGGATAGACTGGTGCAATAGATGTACAAAACTTGTGGAAGTAAGCAACCGATATCTAATTTGACTAAAGGCCCACTTCATGAGGTGGAGCTTGTAGCCAACACTACTCAGGTAGCCAAGAAACTGAGACATGATAGGAGAGAGACATAGGAAAAAAATAAATATTACTGTTCTTCTAAAGGAACATAGCAATAAAATGATTCCTAATGACATTTTGCTATACTTATAGATCAATTCATTGCTCAGCCATTATCTGAGAAGATTCCTTCTATAGCAGATGGGAATAAATACAACTAAACACTACACAGAGATAAGGAGACCTTGGAATACTCAGACCTAAAGGAGTGTTTCCATTAAAAATCTCCCCTCAGGGCTCAAGGAGCCATGGGTAAGAGAAGAGGACAGTTGTTTAAGATCAGAGGGAATGGAGGAGAGCATGAAATCAAAGTTGTCTAGATACAACAGTGTAAGTGCACATATGAATTCACAGAGACTGAGACCCTATATATAGGGCCTGCATGGCTCTTCACCAGATGAAGTCTTACAATTGAATGAAGACATAGACACATGCCCTCATCCCTAATCCAGAGCCATCATTAACTCCAGATAATAATCACTTGCAAATGAAAATTTAGTTTTCTCCTAAAGAGTTTCACTGTAGAAACAATCTGCTCTGAGTGGGAGATCCAATGCCCAATAGTAGATGGCAAACAGAATTTGAACTGAAGAACATCTTTAGAGGTTCATTGTCTTATAATGTTAATTCAGTTTTTTTTTAAAAAAAACATCTTTTATGTATATAACACAGCTTTCACTTTGGCGGGTTTTTGAATTTTCTGTGTGTAGAAGCATGTGTGTCTGTGAATATATGGATTTTTGTGCCTTTTCTTTGTATCTTTTTCTTGTTTGGTTGTTTTGATCTATCTTCATTAGATTTTTTAAAAATTATCTTATTTAATTTTTAGTTATTATTCCTTAGATGACTGCTTTGTAATAAGAAACAGAAAGTGTATGGATATGGATCAGTGGGAGGAGGGAAAGAACTGAGAGAAGTAAGGGAAGGGGAAAACTTTAGTCATAATGTATTGCATGAATAAAACATTTTCAATATAAGAAAGATAAGGTGAAGTATGCTGAATTCTATACAAATTATGAAATCTTAGTTTTATTTTATTATGTGACTCAAGAAAGCTTCCAATATTTCACAAAATATGTAAAAATGTCACAGTATACATTTAAAATTAAATTCAGATTTGTTTGAAACTATGTTTCAATATTTATTTTATGCTTCAAAAAAGGTATCAACTATAGATATAGCAAAATTTTATAGCAATGATTTATAAATTGTTTGACTCAATTTGTCACAGAATTTTTTCCTGTTTATTTATTTATTCACCTTATATCCCAGTGACACTCACTCACACTACCCTTGTACCCCCTCTCCTTCCAGTCCCAACCTTACAAATCCCTTCCCACATTAAATGCTTCCTTTCTCCTTGGAAGCACCTTGGGGTAAGTCACTGTAGGTCAATGGGCATCCATCCTCTCCACTGAGGCCCAACTAAATAGTCCAATTAGGGAAAGGGAAGTCAGAGACAGTCCCTGCTCCAATTGTTAGGGGAACCATGTGAAGACCAAGCTGCACATCTGCTGCAAATGCATGCTTTTTAGTTGGTGGTTCAGTCTCTGTGAGCTTTCATGGGCCCAGGTTCCTTGACTCTGTAGGTTTTCTTGGGGTGTCCTAAACCCCTCTAGCTTGCTCAATTTTATTCCCAACTCTTCTACAATGCTCCTCAAGCATCACTTAATGTTTGGCTGTGGGGGCTTTGCATCTGTTTCCATGCACTGCTGGATCAAGCTTCTCACGAGACAGTTATGCCAGTTTCCTATCTATAAGCATAGCAGAGTATCATAAACAGTGTCAGGGACTGGCTGTCTTACATGGGATGCCTTTCAAGTTGGGCCAGTCAATGTCTAGCTATGTCAAATTTGGGGTTGAATGTTTTGTGAGTGAGTCCTTCTACTGGAATCCTAGCTGGCTACAGGTGGCCACTTCAGTCTCCATATACCAAGCTGCTGGAAGTCTCAGATAGGGCTATAGACTCCCCAGAACCTCACCAATCCAATGTCACCAGTTACTTCCAGAGATGCCCCTATTGATTAACATTCTCACTCCCAGCCCTCTCCCACAACCCCTCTCCCTACACCTGATCCCCTGTTCTCCTTCTTATACCCTCCCAACCAGACCTGTCCCTTCATCCACCTCTGATGACTATTTTGTTTCCCCTTCATCAGAAAATATTTTCAGAAGTAAAATCTATAAAAAAATTCACCTTAGATTTTCATAGTATAAGAGATATCTTGTGTGACTAAGTGAAAATGAAGTTTCCCGAAATTCGATTTTTTTATAGCCTAATAATTTTTACAGAAGTAAAATTTAGAAAACTTGTATGGGGAAAATTTCCTGAACATAACACCAAAGGCTTATGCTCTAAGATCAACAATAGACAATAGACAAAAAAATAAACAATAGACAAATCATAAAACTTAAAGATTCTGTAAGGCAAAGAACACTGTCAATAGGACAAGATCTTTACCAATCCTACATCTGATAGAGGGCTAATATTCAATATATACAAAGAACTCAAGAAGTTAGACTCCAGAGAATCAAATAACCCTATTAAAAATTAGGGTACAAAGCTAAGCAAAGAATTCTCAACTGAGGAATATTGAATGGCTGAGAAGCACCTAAAGAAATGTTCAACATTCTTAGTCATCAGAAAAATGCAAATCAAAATAACCTTGAGATTTCACCTCATACCAGTCAGAATGGGTAAAATCAAAAACTCAGGTGACAGCAAATGCTGGCAAGGATATAGAGAAAGAGGAACACTCCTCCATTGCTGGTGGGATGGCAAGCTGGTAAAATCACTCTGAAAATCAGTCTGGCAATTCCTCAGAAAACTGGAGACTACTGGAGGACCTAGATATACCACTCCTGGGCATATACCCAAAAGATACTCCACATATAACAAGGACACATGCTTCACTATGTTCATAGAATCCTTATTTATAATAGACAGAAACTGGAAAGAACCCAGAGGAATGGATACAGAAAATGTGTGGTACATTTACACATTTGCACAATTAATAGCTATTCAGCTATTAATAACAATGACTCCATGACATTCTTAGGCAAATGAATGGAACTAGAAAATATCATCCTGAGTGAGGTAACCCAATCACAAAAGAGCACACATGGTATGCACTCACTTATAAGTGGATATTAGCCCAAAGCTCAGAATACCCAGGATACAATTCATAGACCATATGAAGCTCAAGAAGAAGGAAGATCAAACTCTGCATGTTTCAGTTCTTCTTAGTAGGGGGAACAAAATACTCACAGGAGGAAATATAGAGACAAAGTATGAGCAGAGACTGAAGGAAAGGTCATCCAGAGAATTGTACCCAGGATACAATTCATAGACCATATGAAGCTCAAGAAGAAGGAAGACCAAACTCTGCATGTTTCAGTTCTTCTTAGTTGGGGGAACAAAATACTCAGAGGAGGAAATATAGAGACAAAGTATGAGCAGAGACTGAAGGAAAGGTCATCCAGAGACTTCCCAACCTGGGGATCCATCCAATATACAGACACCAAACCCAGACACTTTTGTGGATGCCAAGAAGTGCTTGCTGACAGGAGCCTGATATAGCTGTCTCCTGAGAGGCTCTGCCAGTGCCTGACAAATACAGTGGTGGATGTCTTAGACAACCATTGGACTGAGCACCGGGTCCCCAGTGAAGGAGTTAGAGAAAGGCCTGGAGGAACTGAAGGGTTTGCAATCCCATAGGAAGAACAACAATATTAGCCAACCAGATCCCCCAGAACTCTCAGGGACTAAACTACCAACCAAAGAGTACACATGGAGTGACCAATGGCTTTATCCCAACAGGTAGCAGAGGATGGCCTTGTCAAGCATCAATATGAAGAAAGCCCTTAACCTGTGAAGGCTTGATGCCCCAGTGTAGGGGAATGCCAGGGCAAGAGGCAGGAGTGTGTGGGTAGGTGAGGGAACATCCTCTTGGAATCAGGGGGAGGAGGAAATGGAATAGGTGCTTTCCGGAGGGAAAACTAGGAAAGGAGATTCCATTTGAAATGTAAATAAAGAAAACATCCAATAAAAGAAAAGACAAAAAAGAAAACTTGTATGGTGTAATGGCTATTGTATTCCTGGTTGTCAGCTTGACTCTATCTGGAATGAGCTACAATCCAGAATTGAAGGGCTCATCTGTGTTCCAGTTTTTGAGGCTGAATGACACATGTTTCTGACCTGAATCTTGACAAGGAGCTCTTGAGGTATAGTGGCTATGAAAATCTTAGGCCCAGGCAAGGTAGTATATGACTTTTTTTCTTGGGAGACTGAGGCAAGATCTCTAAAATCAAGATCAGTCTGGGACAAAGCAAATCCCAGATCCAGGCATGGTAGCATACATCTTTAATCTGGGCCACACCTTTAATCTGGGCCACACCTTTTGCTGGAGACCTATATAAATTGGAAGAAGGAAGATTCACTCTTCTTTGCCTGCTTACATTTGCCAGCATGTCTTTGGAACCTTTTTCTACAGAAGACCAGCTGAAACAACCAGCCTTGTGGGACTGAGCAACTATTAGATTCTTGGACTTCCCATTCATAGCTGACCATTCTTGGGGTAATTGGACAACAGACATCACAATAAATTCCTTTAATATAGAGAGACATTCCATAAGTTCTGTGACTCTAGAGAACCCTGACTAGTATATGTATATGTATGTGCATGCGCATGCATATGTGTATGCATATGTAATGCATATGCATATGAATATGTATATGTATATATAATTGAGCAACAATATTAATAAAATATTATTTTTGTAAATGTCTGGAAATGAAGTATCAAACATCTTTACTCACGATGAAACTGTCATTTAATGTCACTGTATGATTCCATCTCACCCCAATCATAATGGCCATATAGATGACAACAAATACTGACATGATTGTACTGAAGGAGGAACTTTATTCACAGTTGGTGGGAGTGTAAACTAGTGCATCCAATTTGAAAATCAGTCTGGAGTTTTCTGAAAAGGACTAAAACTAGAGTTTCCATGCACCCAACTATGCCATTCCTGATCCAGGAAAATACCCAAAAGAATACTACAGAGACAGTTGAGCATCCATCTTTGTTTCTGGTATATTCAGAACAGCTGAGAAATTGAATCAGCCTAGATATCTGTCAATTAATGAATGGATAAGAAAAATGTAGTACATATACACCTAATCTCAGCAATGAAGGAAAACAAAATCATGAAATTTCTAGGGTAATGAATGAACTGGAAATTATGTTACTGTGTGAGATAACTCAAGCTCAGAAAGACAAACTTCCATACCCTTTCTCATGTGCAGAAGGTATTGATCATGCAATCTTTTTGTTTTGTATATTTAACTTGGAATGCAAGCAGAAACCAGGAAGTTAGAAAGGGAAATTTGCAGGAGATATATTAAATGAGAGGGATAAGAGAATATAGGTAAACTGAAAATCATGAGATGGAATACTAAGGGTGAGATTGCTTAAACAGGGAGGGGCATGAGATCCTAGGTGATTCAGAGGGTGAAGGGCAGAGAAAATGCAAAAGAAGCATGTGAAACAAAGAGAACCATACAATGAATCAACGAATCCAGAAGCTGGTTTTTTGAGAAAATCAACAAGATAGATAGACCCTTAGGCAGAATGACCAAAGGGCAGAGAGAAAGTATCCAAATTAACAAAATTAGAAATGAAAAGGGAGCTATAACAACAGAAACTGAGGAAATTCAAAATCATCAGATCCTACTACAAAAGCCTATACTCAACACAACTGGAGAATCTGGAGGAAATGGACAATTTCCTAGACAGATACCAAATACCAAAATTAAATCAGGACCAAATAGATCATCTAAACAGTCCCATAACCCCTAAAGAAATAGAAGGGGTCATAGAAAGCCTTCCAACCAAAAAAAGCCCAGGACCAGATGGCTTCAGTGCAGAATTCTATCAGACGTTCAAAGAAGACCTAACACTAATACTCTTCAAACTATTCCACAAAATAGAAACAGAAGGAATACTACCCAATTCCTTCTATGAAGCCACAATGACTGTGATACCAAAACCACACAAAGATCCAACAAAGAAAGAGAACTTCAGACCAATTTCCCTTATGAACATCGATGCAAAAATACTCAATAAAATTCTGGCTAACGGAATTCAAGAACACATAAAAACGATCATCCACCATGATCAAGTAGGCTTTATTCCAGGGATGCAGGGTTGGTTCAATATATGGAAATCCATCAATGCAATCCACTACAAAAACAAACTCAAAGAAAAAAACCACATGGTCATTTCATTGGATGCTGAAAAAGCATTTGACAAAATTCAGCATCCTTTCATGCTTAAAAAGTCTTGGAAAGAACAGGAATTCAAGGCCCATACCTAAACATAGTAAGAGCAATATACAGCAAACCAGTAGCCAGCATCAAACTAAATGGAGAGAAACTTGAAGCAATCCCACTAAAATCAGGGACTAGACAGGGCTGCCCATTTTCTCCCTATCTTTTCAATATTGTACTTGAGGTACTAGCTCGGGCAATTAGACAACATAAGGAGGTCAAAGGGATACAAATTGGAAAGGAGGAAATCAAACTATCATTATTTGCAGATGATATGATAGTCTACCTAAGTGACCCAAAAAACTCCACTAGAGAACTCCTACAGCTGATAAACAACTTCAGCAAAGTGGCAGGTTATAAAATCAACTCAAGCAAATTAGTAGCCTTCCTATACTTAAAGGATAAGCAGGCTGAGAAAGAAATTAGGGAAATAACACCCTTCCACAAACAGTATAAAGTACCTTGGGGTGACTCTTACCAAACATGTGAAAGATCTATATGACAAGAACTTCAAGACTCTGAAGAAGGAAATAGAAGAAGACCTCAAAAAATGGAAAAACCTCCCATGCTCATGGATCTGCAGGATTAATATAGTTAAAATAGCCGTTTTGCCAAAAGCAATATACAGATTCAATGCAATATCCATCAAAATCCCAACTCAATTCTTCAGAGAGTTAGAAAGAGCAATTCTCAAATTCATCTGGAATAACAAAAAACCCAGGATAGCTAAAACTATTCTCAGCAACAAAAGAAAGTCTGGGGGAATCAGTATCCCTGACCTCAAGCAATACTACAGAGCAATAGTGTTAAAAACTGCATGATATTGGTACAGTGACAGGCAGGCGGATCAATGGAACAGGATTGAAGATCCAGAAATGAACCCACACACCTATGGCCACTTGATCCTCGACAAAGGGGCTGAAAACATCCAATGGAAAAAAGATAGCCTTTTCAACAAATGGTGCTGGTTCAACTGGAAGTCAGCATGCAGAAGAATGTGAATTGATCCATCCTTGTCTCCTTGTACTAAGCTCAAATCCATTTGGATCAAGGACCTCCGCATAAAGCCAGACACTCTGAAGCTAATAGAAAAGAAACTGGGGAAGACCCTTGAGGACATCGGTACAGGGAGAAAGTTTCTGAACAGAACACCAATAGCTTATGCTCTAAGATCAAGAACTGACAAATGGGACCTCATAAAATTACAAAGTTTCTGTAAGGCAAAGGACACCATCAAGAGGACAAATCGGCAACCAACAAATTGGGAAAAGATCTTCACCAACCCTACATCAGATAGAGGGCTAATATCCAATATATACAAAGAACTCAAGAAGTTAGACCCCAGAAAACCAAATAAGCCTATTAAAAAATGGGGTACAGAGTTAAACAAAGAATTTTGACCTGAAGAACTTAGGATGGCAGAGAAACATCTTAAAAAATGCTCAACTTCACTAGTCATCAGGGAAATGCAAATCAAAACAACCCTGAGATTTCACCTTACACCAGTCAGAATGGCTAAGATTAAAAACTCAGGTGACAGCACGTGTTGGCAAGGATGTGGAGAAAGAGGAACACTCCTCCACTGCTGGTGGGGTTGCAAATTGGTACAACCACTCTGGAAATCAGTCAGGCGGTTCCTCAGAAAACTGGGCATGTCACTTCCAAAAGATCCTGCTATACCACTCCTGGGCCTATACCCAGAGGATTCCCCAGCATGTAATAAGGATATATGCTCCACTATATTCATGGCAGCCCTATTATAATAGCCAGAAGCTGGAAAGAACCCCAGTATCCCTCAACAGAAGAATGGATGCAAAAAAATATGGTATATAAACACAATGGACTACTATTCAGACATTAGAAACAATGAATTCATGAAATTCTTAGGCAAATGGATGGAGCTGGAGAACATCATACTAAGTGAGGTAACCCAGTCTCAAAGATCAATCATGGTATGCACTCACTAATAATTGGATATTAGCCTGGAGAACTGGAATACCCAAAACATAATCCACACTCAAATGAGGTACAAGAAGAATGGAGGAGTGGCCCCTGGTTTTGGAAAGACTCAGTGTAGCAGTACAAGGCAGAACCAGAACAGGGAAGTGGGAAGGGGTGGGTGGGAGAACAGGGGGAGGGAAGGGGGCTTATGTGACTTTCGGGGAGTGGGGGACCAGAAAAGGGGAAATAATTTGAAATGTACATAAATAAATATATCGAATAAAATAAAAAAAATTAAAAAAAGAAGTATAGAGCCTCATAGAACCTGAAAAAAAATAGAGGAATAATGGAAAACATGTGAAATAGAAGAGAAGGGGGGGTAAATATTGAGTATTAAAATTATTACATTACTGTTTGTCTTCAAAACAACATAGGTTCCTGACATTGCTCCTAGTTACTCACCATTAAAAAACTGAGCTTGCCAAGAGGCACTTGGGAGGTTCTGCCAGCAACTGACCAATGTAGATGTTGATGCTTGGAGACAACCATTAGACTGAGCTCAGGGACTCAGGTCAGGGAGCTGGCAGAACGACTGGAGGAGTGGAGGGTTTTTTGACTGCATAGAAAGCACAATGACTGGACCATCCAGTGCATCCAGGGACTAGACCACCAACCAAGTGGTGTACAGGGAGGAATCCATGGTTCCAGATACATATGCAGCAGAGGATGGCCCTGGCTTCATCAATGGGAGTGGAGGCCCTTGGTCCTGCGGAGGATTGATGCCCCAGCATAGGGGGATGCTGGAGTGGTGGAGTGGGACAGAGTAGGTGGATGAGGGAGCACCCTCATAAAGGCAAAGGGGAGGGGGGAAAGGGCAGATGTGGGATGGCGGCTTGTGGATGGGTAACCAGGAAGTAGAATATCATTTAAGATATACACAAATAGAATGAGTACTAACAAAAGAAAGAAAAAAGATAAGAAAACTGAACTCTCTGAAAGCTGAATTCATAATAGACTTGTGACTTACTTTCAGTTCATAATCTCCTTAAATTTTGAAACTAAAACTCCCTGACTACAGAATTTTGTGAATTGTTTTCTGGACATAGAACTATAATAAATAAAATGAATATGTAAAGAGATAATTGCATTCCTATGTTTTGAGGAGTTAGCTGAGATATTTATCATTAAACAAATGGATAAAGATATTCATATAGTCATACATCAAATTGTTTTTAAGAAGTAAGATTTTGCTTTATTTATTTTTATTTTATGTGGACTTCTGGTTTGTCTGCATGTCTGTATGAAAGTGTTTGATTCCCTGGAACTGGAGTTACAGACTATAGTGTGCTGCCATGTGGGTGCTGGGAATTGACCTTTGTTCTCTGAAACAGTAGCCAGTTTTCTTTATTGCTAAGCCAATTCTCTAGTCCTTACAATGAATTGTTATTTGTTTTCAAAGGTAATTAAATTTTATCCTCTATGGCTGTACTGGCTGGTCTTGTGTGTCAACTTGACACAGGCTGGAGTTATCACAGAGAAAGGAGTTTCAGTTGGGGAAGTGCCTCCATGAGATCCAACTGTGAGGCATTTTCTCAATTAGTGATCAAGGGGGAGGGCCCCTTGTGGGTGGTGCCATCTCTGGGCTGGTGCCCTTGGGTTCTATAAGAGAGCAGGCTGAGCAAGCCAGGAGAAGCAAGCCAGTAAGAAACATCCCTCCATGGCCAATGCATCAGCTCCTGCTTCCTGACCTGCTTGAGTTCCAGTCCTGACTTCCTTTAGTGATGAACAGCATCATGGAAGTGTAAGCTCAATAAACCCTTTCCTTCCCAAGTTGCTTCTTGGTCATGATGTTTGTGCAGGAATAGAAACCCTGATTAAGACAATGGCATTCTCTCAAGTAAACTACATCAGATTTTGGCAGACATAGAAAGGACGATTCCCTGAGAACAAGAAGGGAAGAGTTTGTAGTGTCCAGATGTGGAGAGCTGGTAATGATTGAGATAGATAAGCTGAACACCCCAATCTGATCGTTGCATAATATATACATGTATCTGATATTCATCCTGTATCACCAACACTCACAGCTTTTCTGGATCAGTCAGTAAAGCTTGAGTGCATGCTTTAAAACATGATGACTGGATTGGATTGTTTATTTCAAATACCTAGCTTCCCTAGTAACTAGCTAGAAGATCTTGGAAGAGTGACTTAATTTTCTGAAAAGTGAATATTTATCTTAATTATCTGTTTCATAGGCATTGATGATTCAAATATCAAGACTCCATAGATATTTCTCACCTCTCAGTCTGCTTACAGGCTAAAACGTGCGCTGATTCATGTTTTACTGTGTGTGCAAGGCTAGGTTACAGTTGGAATAGTTATGTTTCTTTTCTGGGCATTGAAGTTGATTTCAGAATTTATTTAGTACACATTGGCTAACTGTGTAACATTTGATATTAATTTGTGTCCTTAATATCTTTAGCAAAAAAATTGGTGTTAAGGCTTTTAAATTTCACACTCCTACCATTCTAATAAAAATAGCAGTGCATTATAATATCGACATTGACTTTTAGGTGGATTTGAGTTAATTTTAGGGCTTTATTTTAGCCAGAACTGTTGTTTGCTTGTCTTGAGTACCATTTGGATTTTACCCACATGCCCTTGAATGTGAACACTATTGAATCTCCTTCCTTCTTAGAGTTATAGGAGTGAATCTTGTTTAAGTTTACTTTGTGTAAAAGAAAGTTTGTAATCATCTAGTTTCATAATCTTTCTTATGATAGTTTATTGGTATTTAGTTAAATTTATAGTTTATTTTATAATAAAGCAATGACTTTGAAATGGTGGTTTTAATTTAAAATTCGCACAAGTTTTCACATTTTCAAAACTGTACTTATCTGGGCCATAAGCAAGTATATGTAACTATTGGGCATCATGTGTCAGTCTTTGTAGATTGTTCCTATTACTGATGGTTCTTCCATAGAACCATCTTCCTGGCTTCATTAGATTGCATTCATAAAATTTAGAATTAGTCTTGAGCTCAGTGCCTTAAGATCTAAAGGCACAAGTTGCTGGCAAATAATGGAAAAGGTTTAAAACAATTACTAGCAACAAACAAACAAAAAACAAACAAACAAAAAACAAAACAAAACATCTTATAGCACACACTCAGGACTATTTTTCTCTTGACACCAGAATGAAATCCCCAAAGAAAACATGCATTGGATTGCTATATCACCTACTGTCAAATTTATAGGAATATGTACTTTTTTGATTCTTTTTTGATACTATAATCAGAAGAAAAAAATCATTGCATGGCCGATTGAATGTAAAGGTAGAAAGTTTACTTCATGCAGTTCCAAGCAGATATATCTCCTAGCTGTCATTCTGTCACATCCATGAAATTATTAGATGTTAAAATGTCTTTATAAATTACTATAAGGACCAAAGCATCAAATAGTTCAGTTTGGACTTGAAAGATTACATAGTTTATTTTTCAGAGCTATCTATGTCAGCTGATGAAGAGTTCCTTAGTGAATGGTTTGAGAAACTCTATCCATGTAAAACTAAAGGTGCAGTCAATGAAATGTGAGTCGCTTGTGATAGTTTTAAATGTCATTCAGTATGTACAAAGTGACAAGAAACTTTCAACAGGTTCATAAAGTCTCTGGCTTCAGAGAGATGTGTAAGTCATACATGGGATGGACATACATAAAGTGAATAATAGTGTTGTGTATGGAATTACCAAAAGGCTCTTGTGGACGCTTGAGTGAAATAAGGAAGATATCACCAAGAATGTAAATATCACTTTTTCCATTGTTTGGAGGGAAATCTTCAAGGCATATTTAATCTCCACATTAATTGGAAAGTCTAGTAGTCACAGAACACAAACAAACAAACAAAAACCTATTCAAAACAAATTGAATGGGACTAATGGCTATAATGTCTGCACAAAATAAGACCCAAACCATGATGATTTCTAAATAGGTACTCTTGTGACTCAGTTATATAAGAGCAAAAATTAGGATGATTTGTATAGTTCACAAATTATTTACCCTTATTTCATTTTTTAATTTTATTTTATGTGTGTGGCATGCTCAGAGATTGGTATTATGGGGAGGTGTGGCCTTGCTGGAGGAGGTGTGGCCTTGTTGGAGGAGGTGTGGCCTTGTTGGAGGAGGTGTGGCCTTGGAAAAAGTGTGTCACTGGGTTTTGAAGTCTCAAAAGTTCAAGCCAGGATTAGTGTATCTCATTCTCTTCCTGTTACCTATGGATCCACAGGTAGACCTCATCTGCTTCTCCAGCATCTTGTCTGCCTGAGTATCACCATGATTCCTGCCATGATATTAATGAACTAAATCTTTGAAATGCAAGCCAGCCCCAATTTGTTTTTTGTTTGTTTGTTTTTTAAATAAGAGTTGTGGTTCTTATGATGTTTTTCTACAGCAATAGAAATCCAAACTAAGACAATGTGTATGGGTTTTTGCCTATGTATATGTCTGTATATCACCTACCTATAGAGATAAGAAATGAACATTGGAGATGATGAGACACCCAAAGACTGGAGTTAGAAATTATCATGAGCCATCAAGAAGGATCTGGTAACAAAATCCAGGTCTTCTGCAAGAGCACTCCCTGCTCTTAAGTTTTGAGCCATTCCCCCAGCTCTTCTTGCTTTATTTTTAATTTTTTTATGACTCTTTTATTGTATAATCTGATTTTTTTAGTCAAATTCATTTTCTCTATAATGTTGTCAAAGGAGTTAAAATAAGTTACTAGATATTATTAGCTTAACATGCAACTTCAGTATAAACAGTTCCAGGTAAAATAGGATATTCACCATTTTCATTGTTTCTTAGTGTCAGAATTCAATCCCAGGGTCTTGCACATATTAGATTGTTCCTTATTGAGTTATACCTCAAGTTCATCTGGGTATCTTAATTTAAATATGTAATAATTTCTCAAGAGTAAGTTTTTCATAATATAGACAATAGAAGATGCCTTAGTAGCCAGAGAAATGATAAGACTATCGTTTTGTGTCCCCTCAGTATGCATGAAAGTCATTGGTTAGATAAGCAGTTGGAGGGTGAAAGTATTAGTAGGATTCTTATTTTAAATATGGTATTTCAAAACTGACTCAGCATCTGTGTGTATGCTGTAATATTTCTTCTGAAGGATTTATTGTTACTTAGGAAGATTTCAGTGATTATATCTAAAGGACCAGATGATGATTGACAGCCACACGAATAACAATAACACTATAATTTGTTATGCTGTTTGCAATGTATTATTCTGTGAAAAAAATAAAGTCTAGAATTTTCATTTAAAATACTCTGTAAATATGAAGCCAATATTTTATCAGCTTGGTTGAAGTGGGATTTCCTTTCTGCAATGCTGCCCCAGGGTATGTTGACTAGCTGATTGGATAGTTGGTGGTGGCCTGTTTTCATTGCTAAAATCAAAATTAAAATTTCAAATAAACTCAGTGCCAGTAAGTATTACCCAAGTATACAGCAATTTAGACTAAGCATAAGTCTTGTGTAGCTATCCAGCAGCCACAGGCAAACTGGTTTTACCTGAAAAGGTGGCAAAGAATTAAGGTGGAGCAAGGGGGGATGAGAGAAGAATGAAGCCAAGACAAAAATTCTGTTCAAGGCTCAAAGTTTAATTTTCATTTCTGCATTTATATAGATTTGTATAGGTAAAGACCCATCCTTAGTTTCAGCTGAGTTTTTGTTCAGCAAAACAAGCTCAGCAGGCATTCTTGTTCCTGAGGAATACTGTGGATATGGTAAACAAGAGACTTCTACCTGGTCAGAAGGTTCCACGCCTGGTTGGATAGACAACTGTGGCAAACAAGGTCTGATTAGCCAGCTCAAAGCTGGGGGAAAGGTACCTCCTTGCAGACTTAGAATTTTTCAAAATCTACTTCAATAAGGATTCTCAAAAGCTTCTACCCACCTTTCTAGTCCACTGCCCAGCGGCAGGGGAGAAAAGATGGTAAATAGGATCAGGGTATGTGGAACTGTTTAGAAGTAGTTCTTTGGGGGCGATTCCAATCTCTGTTGTCAGCACACCAGCAGTCCAGTTCTGTAGTGTCAAGATACCAACAGTCTAGTTCCAAAAGTATCACCAACCATGAAACAGCAGCAGTGGCATAATCCAGCAGTGCTAGGTCTGGGTCAAATTGGCACAAGTCAACAGGAGTGACCAAAACCAGCCGTAACACGAGGAGAAGTACTCCGCTGTGCTTCTCTCAATGAGGTGAAGAACAGTGAAGAAACAAGACCAAAGAAGTCTTTGCATTGCAAGCACCACAAGTGCCCCGTCACTGTCTGTTGGTTCCTGATTATTCTCTGACTAAACATCATGTGTTCTCTCACAGATCTTGCTCCAGGAAAACATCACTTGAGTCTGCATCACATGATACAACCAGAAACTTCCACTTCAGTCTCCAATGCACAATCAGAACTAAACTACTGTCACACTGCTACATGAAAGGGTATTTGATTTCTTTCTCAAGTCCTCTTTAACCACAGGATAAATAGATTTTGTTACTTTTCATTTTCATTATTTTCCTTCTCATATTGTGGTTATATCATGATAATTTGAGATCTTTACATAAAGTTTGAATGGCCATTTGAACTTTTTGTTTCTTTTCTTTTTCCTTCTAGTTGTATCTGATGACAAGGTTTCACCTATAATTCACGGTGATCTTTAATTCACTCCATGTTCCAGGGTGACCTCAAGTTCACTGCAATCCTCCTGACTCAGCCTTTCACGTGTTGAAATTATAGGTGTGTGGAAATATTATATTCAGCTTCATTTGAACTTAAAAATAAATAAAATCAATTTTTTATATAGTATATAGGGATTTTATATAGTATCAGTCCAATTCACCATTTTCTTCTCTTCAATTAGCATCCTTTCATTAGGACAAGCATGTGTACTGTAAAAACCCAGATCCTTTTGATGTCTGCTATGCTTCTGAAACTGAGTTTTATGTGATTGGATGTGCCCTATAGACACTAACAAAGAGTGAGAAGACAATCACCTTCAATTACAGTTTGATTCCTTAGCTCCCTAAACATCACAATACTGTATCCAGTGGAGTGTGAGAGAGAAATAAAAGAGAAAGAGAAGACTGGAGTGTGTTAAGGGCTGAATATACAGATGGCCATCTCTTTGACCAAATGAAGTTTTTAGGACTGGGATTGGGTTACATATAATTGAGTTGGTGACCAAAGAGATCCCTTCCCAAACAACCCAGGATGTTTCCAATACTATAAGTTGAGCTTCATGAACTGACAGCAAGTACTCATTGCTGGAGACAACACCTATAGAACTCATTTAACATGGAGAAGTCAAACTGATGCCTACACAGAGGCCTTACCACTGTGTTCTAGCATCTTTGGTATAGTAAGATACCAAACTAGCAAATGGAAAGTGTAAATGCTAACCCAATCACAAACCTTTTTTAACTATTATAATGTCCTACTACCAACCATTCTACAAAGTGTATCCCACACTGCTTGGATGACCAAGAACCTCTAACTAGGTAGACCGAGGTACCTTGGAAGAAAAAATACTACTGTTCTTAAGAAAGCAAAAAGTAACAAAATGACTCCTAATAGTATTCTGCCATATTCATAAATTAGTGCCTTACACAGCCATCATGAGAGAAGCTTTTCCTTGTAACAAAAAGGAATAAATACAGAGACAGAGACCCACAGACAGACATTATGCAGGAAGTAAAAGACTTTGGAACAGTGAGTCCTAGACAGGATGTCTCCATCAATTCTTCCCACTCAGGGGTCAGAGAACCTTATGGAAAAGAATGTAAAAAGAGTGTTAAGAACAAGAGGGGATGGAGGATACCAAGAAAACAAGGCCCTCTAAATCAACATGTCTCAGGGTTTCCATTGCTGTGAAGGGATACCATGACCAAGGCAACTTTTAAAAAGGCAAACATTTAATTGGGGCTTGTTTACAAGTTCAGAGGTATAGTCCATTATAATCAAGGCCGGAAGCATGACAGTATCCAGGAAGACATGGAGTCTGAGAATTCTACATCTTGATTCAAGGCAACTAGGAGAAGAGACTGTCTTCCAGGCACCTAGGAGAAGGGTTTAAAGCCCACCTCCAAAGTGACACACTTCCTCCAACTAAGCCATAACTCCTCCAACAAGGTCACACCTCCGAAAAGTGTCACTCACTGGACCAAACAAAACTAAACTACCACAATAACCAAAACATACAAATTTATAGAGACAGAAGCAACATTCTGGTTCCTGGCAGGCATCCATAGCAGGTCCTCTGCTTCCAGTTTAATGTTTTTATGGGATTCCTGGGTATGAAGAAGAGTGGCTCTTTGATTCTTGTGTTGCCTTTTAGGCTCTTTTCCTTTCGTTGGTTTATTTTCTTCAATTCTAATATGTTAGATTTTATTTATTTTTATTATTATCCCTTGGAAGCCTGTTTGTTTTTTAATGAGAGACGGAAGTAGATAAAGATGTGAAGGGAGATGAAAACAATCTGGGAAGAGTAGAGGGAGGGAAAAACCATGATCAGGTTATATTATGTGAAGAAAAAAATTATTTTTAATTAAAAAAAAAAACAAGAAAAAATACCTACATGGTCCAAGCCCTGAGTTGAGGATTCCAGAACAGTTGTTAAATAGGTTTTTGTTCACTCCTTCCTTGTCAAAGCTTCTCTAATGGAGTGTCTCCAAACTAATATGCATATCAGGCTCATCAATGTGGATTTTAACAATTGTTTTATGTAGGCTATCCTTCCCTCCTCTCTGCTTCCTCCTCTTCCTCTTCTTCCTCTACTTCCCTTTCCCTTCCCTCCCCTCTTCTTCTCTTTCTTTCTTTCTTTCTTTCTTTCTTTCTTTCTTTCTTTCTTTCTTTCTTTCTTTCTTTCTTTCTTTCTTTCTTTCTTTCCTTCCTTCCTTCCTTCCTTCCTTCCTTCCTTCCTTCCTTCCTTCCTTCCTTTCTTTCTTTCTTTCTTTCTTTCTTTCTTTCTTTCTTTCTTTCTTTCTTTCTTTCTTTCTCTCTCTCTCTCTCTCTCTCTCTCTCTCTCTCTCTCTTTCTTTCTCTTTCTCTTTCTTTCTCTTTCTTTCTCCTCCTCCTCCTCCTCCTCCTCCTCCTTCTCCTCCTTTGGTTTTTTTTTTTTTTTTTTTGAGACATGAAACTCTGGCTGTCCTAGAACTCAGAGATCTGCCTGACTGTGCCTCCCTAGTTCTGGGATTAAAGAAAGGCATTCACCACCAATGCTCCCACCTTTACCTGCTTCAGTCTCTTCTTTTGAGAAATGCTAATTTGCCTAATGTCACCAAATCTAAGATGTCTTTGGATAGTTGATGCATCCTTTTTGTACAATTAAACACAAAAATATGTTAAATTATTTACACAATGATTTTTTTAGTAAAGTGATTATAAAACAATACTTCAAAATGTTTATTAGACTTATAAATCTCAGTACACCTTAAGACTTTTGTCATCTGCCCAGCTTTGCTAACTGACCTTGGCCTGTCCCTTTAAGAAACCTTCTTTTTTCCCCCACTTGGCAGTTTCTTCTCCTGTAAATCCATACTCTATGAGACCTAGCTGTTAAAATATAAACCTGCCTGATTTTATGAAACACTTCAAAGCCTCCCATGGCTCCCTGCAGCCCTGTAATAGAAGCTGAACCATTTACCACCGAGCTCTGGATCCCTCACTGTCTAATGTGTCATTAATCTCTGTCTTATGCTTATGTCTCCTTTGTTGTAAGCACATCACACTATTTGGTATGGCCTTTTAATGTACTAGTCACTTGATTTCAAATGTCTGATTCTACTATTGCCGTAGATGAGCATTTTAATAATCTGTGGGACTTTGTCCTGATTCCCCAGTTCTCTAGCTAGAGGCAGTTACTTTCTCTTCAATAATTTTGTAATGTTCTGTTAATGTCTCTCCTATCCATTTATTGTGCCACACTGCAATTATTTGTTCATTGCTCTAACCTACAATGTGTTAAGAACAGGGATTTACCTTAGCCCTTCTTCCAGTTAAATGGTGATGCTTGGCTTGTTACAAGATTCAGATCTAGGTGTTCTGACACCTAGATAAGAGATTTTCTTAAAGGTCACCATTTAAGTAGCATTTGCCTCCTTGAGGGATGAGCCCTCTTTGACTGACCAATGCACATGGGTTAGCCTGAAACTATATACATGCAAACAACAAAAATGGACTCAGAAGATTGTATTTATACACATACACACATGCACATGCATATATACGAAATAATAATAAAGAAATTGGGCCTATCTGTCGCGTCCACCCTCGCCGGCAAGGAATGACGCAACACAGGAAGATCTTCTTCAAGCAGTTTACTCAGGACCCTTGTGCTTCTTCTCCTTCTTCTCCCTCTTCTGACCCCGAGAGAATCAGCCCAGCCCTTAAATACTAATAGCCAGCCAATCAGGCTTAGCCATGTGGGCATTGCTGATAGGTTGTATCCACGTGGAAGGCGCAAGACTCAACAGGCTCCACCCAAATAAGGACTTGTTAACAGTTAACGACAGTTAACGACAGTTAACGGGCAAGCAGCTCCCTACACCTATCAACTCAAGAGTGAGGAAGGGTAGCTTGAAACAGCTGGAATGAGTCAAGGGAGGAGGAAAAAGTGATATAACTTTATTCCAATTAACAACATTGTAAAATAATAAAATAATTTCAAAAAGAGGATTGTACGCACATATCCATGTGAGAACATCTCTTAGCATGTCTTTGTGTCTGTGTGTTCCTGCATGCATGTGTTTGCATGCATGAATAGTAAGTGTTCCAAAAATTGTGCCAGGATATTTAATGCCACATCTATAAGAAGGAAGGAATTAAAAGAATGGAAAGTTAGGTGACAATTATAACTAGAGGTATAGCCAGACAATGGTGGTGCATGCCTTTAATCCCAGCACTTGGGAGGCAGATGCAGGTGGATTTCTGAGTTTGAGGCCAGCCTGGCCTACAGAGTGAGTTCCAGGACAGACAGGGCTACACAGAGAAACCCTTTCTTGAAAAAAACCAATAAATAAATAAATAAATAAATAAATAAATAGAGGTATATGAGGCAAATAAAATCTAACAAAATGGTTTGTGGCAAAATTTTACATGATTAAAAAATTCTTACAATGACTTCTTTCTGCTGTTTCACTATTTCTCTGAGAGTATTCTGAGTCTTGCATTCCAAATAAGTAAATAGGAGAGTTTTTACATTTATGTTTAAAAATAATTCCACAGATGGTCTTCAAACTTTCTAAGGAAAAAAAAAACACTTGAGAAATAAACTCAACAGACAATTTCTTAACCTAAAAGCATACACATCAAGAATAACAAAGTTATGGATATGTCTTGACTAGAGATAATTAGACTTTGGTTAATTATTACTCTGATTGTCACTAATATCATTTATTAAACATTGATTTTCTATTTTTTTGCTAGTTTTAAATATACTATACTAAGTAAACTTATTTATCTTTAAAATTTAAATGTTTGCTTCATCATTCTCATCAAATAAACATACTTTTGAATATTGTTGGTGATATACATTTTGTTGGCAATACTAATGTTATGCCTTATTCATAAGCACAAAAGATCAACCAGGTTTGACTCTGATGCAATCATATTATGGTCTCTTTATTACAAACTTGAGTATGGGCTTACTTACCACTGGCCCACAGGATGGTTTGGTGAAGCAGCCCCAAACTCTCATTGGGACAAGGTTTTGTAGGAATTGGGAGCAGATATGTTGGCATCCATCCTGGCAAGCATCTAATAGAATGAATATAAGCTGACAGATGGGTGCCCTGAAGCAAGACCATACACAATCACAAACTCTCTGAAAGTACATCTGAAACAACATGACTAATTGTTGATTAATTATTGCTAGGAAATAGCTAAGAAATAACTCTGGCCATGAACAAGCTGTGGGGTCCTTTCTGGTACTTGTGTGCAACTTGGGTATAGCTGTAGGCCAAGTTCTCAGTTATTTTTTCTTCTTTTTCTTTTTTTTTCTTTTATGATAAAGGCTGGTCCCAAGATGGAGTTGGTTTGGCCTCTCAATACATCTTTTATATTGTCTGTTCTCATAGTTTATCATCTCCATAATTTGGAGGAATTTTATACAAAATTAATATATTTTTTTACACCTTCCCTCTTACAACTCCTCCATGACCCATGCTTTGTATCAAATTTTTAAACTTTTCTATCATTATTGTTGCAAGCACTATATCCTTAAAGCCATTCACAACAAATGATGTTCATATAACAGAATTTGGGGAAAATATGGGTTAAGTACTTATTTAAAAGAAAATAAGTGCAATAAAGAATTTTCCAAGAAAAATATGATTGTGTGGGGATACATAAAGCAATTTAAAAGAATTGGAGAAGTAGGTTGTAGAAAACTATATTGGATCTAAAGGAAATCAATTAAGATTCCTGTTATTTGAAAGACACTGTATTGCTTGCTATATGAATACAGGGGATCTATATAAAAAGACAACTATGGCTGCTTGAGCTGAAATAAAGCTCTCTGAAAGCTGTTATAAAAACATTAATTATGAATGTGGCCAAGCTGATTTTATCTGCTTTAGACAATTTTACTTTGTTACACTAGTTTTGGATATAAGTTATTGTACATAGAATTAGGATGTGAACCAAAGTTTACATAATGCTGTGTGTGTGTGTGTGTGTGTGTGAGAGAGAGAGAGAGAGAGAGAGAGAGACAGAGAGAGAGAGAGAGAGAGACAGAGAGAGTGAGAGACAGAGAGACAGAGAGAGGGGAGGGGAGGGGGAAGGGAAGAGGAGGTGAGAGGGAAAGGGAGAGGGGGAGGGAGAGGGGGAGGAGGAGGAGGGAGGAGAGGGAGAATGAGAATTTTAGAGTTGAGAAGCTAGTCAGCCATGAGCCCTGACCATTCCTCACATTCTTGTTGGAATTACAGACCTCAATCTTTTTGTTCCTGATATCCAGTAACCTTGTAGTCAGACATACAGATAACCAAGTAGGTTACAGTAACAGCAGAGTTTCTGTGTGACTGGTTTCTCCTTTGGGAGAAGGAATTGGCTTGTAATATGATACCTACAATGGCTTTTTCTCATTTCTCTTCTCTTGGGATATTCCCACAGTGCTTGCAGGTGTAATGGAGCCCTTTATGAAGTAGGGCAAATATCCACTATAATCATCCTGTCAGAAGGGCTGTGAGAATTGACCTTTGGCTTGGCCCAGAGAGCTCATGCTCTTCTCAGAGCACTCATGGCATCTGAGAAGCTAATTTCTTAGACTGGATATGAAATAATAACATTTTAGGTTCTTCCAGTTCTTTAAAATTGAAGTTCTCTAGGCAAGATCTATATCAGTAGAAAAGTAAAACTTGGTATAAAGGTCATGTGACTTACAAGATGTGATCTTTTTTGTAAATACTGCCTTCTTAAAAACTGAAATTAAACATGAAAAAAAATCTTCTAACATTTTGAGACACAATGGCTTTCACATTTTCATCAACCTGTAAAATTAATTTTGTCACACTGAATCATTAAATTCTCTTACTTATGCTAAGTTGATATTTGAACTATGTAGGTCACTTAAAGTATAAGAGTTTAGAATACCACGTGCTGACTAAAGGGTGCAATTGACACTAGGCAAAGATCAAATACTGGAACTTCCAAGAAATTATGTAATATATACATATATACACATATATATATATGAATAGTTTTATTGAAAATTTAGAATTGTGCTGAGAAATTTACAAGGAATCAATACAATAGCATAAATGCTTTTATAGATGTGGAATATATGGAAGTTAACCTTGTGAAGGAATAAGTAAGATGGAGAGCTGGAGAGAAAGAATCACAACTTCTCAAAGAGTCCTGACCTAAGATGCCTCCAGGAACATGGATAGTAAAAAGGCACTGAGGCCAGGGCAGTGGCTGCTTCCTTTTTTTTCACCAAAGTCCTAACAGGCGCTGATTCCCCCAGCCCCTTTCTGAATAACTTTTACTCCTTCTGAGTAACTTTATTGGGCTGAGCTTTTTTAGTGATAGTGTTGTGTGATAAGATTGAAGATTTAGGGGCTTGGAACTGGCTCAAGCACTATATATAAGCTTATGTGCTATGCAATAAACTTAGCTCTGCACCCTGATGCTGGTCTCTGGAGTCTGATTCCTCAGATTCATCATGTGACTCCATCACTCCTCATTCCATATCCTCAGTCCTGTTTCCACATATAGACACTAGTAGTTACATATAAAATTAATTATAAATAGTTCTTTTCAAGAAATAATCTTTTATTTAAAAGCAGTGGAGTGAACACTGCAGCAATATTAACATTTTACAGACACTGGAAGATAATAGCTTCTGTTAACAGTGTCCTGTATTCTTTGTCAACTTTTAAGTATTTTCTCTCCTCTCAAATGTTACATGAAGTAGTCTACTATGACAAAATGTATATGGAAAAAACAAAATACATCTGGATTGCTGAGTAAGAAAGAAGACTTGGAATTATGGAGCCAAAGAAACATAAAAAGTAATTTAAGTTTTATATGTCTATAAAATGCTCCAAAGAATCACATTAATTCAGTAACATTTACAGTTTTGAAGAAAGATCCCAGCATCGGCATATCTATTTATAAACATTTAAGAATCTAGAAGCAATTATCCAAGAGTGTAGAATTTTAATTAAATGCCCAGAGGCAATGTAATCTGATATAAGTGAATCTAAATTTAAAAAGGGAGTAATCAGTTACACTCACAAATACTGCTATAGATAAGGAGATTGAATTTCAAAACTGATGCAATAGAATGTATGGCATGTCCTTTGGTCTCCAGCTCATTCGTTCAATAATTGACCTGCTCTCATCTACCCTCATTATCCTGTTCTTAAAGCTGTTGCTTTTTTTAGAGGGAGTGAAGGAACGCAGACTGAGCAGAATGTGCCTGATTTAGTTACCCAACATAATAGAAGATCATGGTTGTATTTAAATCAATTTCTATTGAAGCAATCTTCAAGGCTTCAAGGAAGAGTTCAGGTTGCTGCTAAGCCCGTATACTCACCTGAGTCATAAAGGCAAATGGAAATGGCAGCCAGAGCAAGTGGTCATGACCACTTCAGGTAAGATCAGAGACTGCAAGGTAGTCTGGAAGAACAGTCAAGTTTTACATTGTAGTTTTTAAAGCAAAAATTTAACCCTTGTGCTTTCCCTAAAAATTGTTCTAAGAGTCCAGCTATGCAAGGTGAAGATGTTCTAAAGCTCCACATACAGTAGAGCATACTGTCTGAGATTGAATTCCCTCTTTGGGTGCTCAGTTTCATTACTGAAAGTATTTAAGGATAGGTTCAAATGGAAACTCAAGGAACATTTTGGTAGAGTTTGAAAAAAAATCCCCAGGGCAAGCAGATTGTAAATATTAGCAGCTGCTGAGTGGAGTGAGAAAGAGGGAAAAAGAAAGACCATAGAGATGGAGACACGTGGTCAAGATGGCCACATTAGAGAAAGAATGAAAAAGTCTACATTACTGGCACTTCAAGAAGAAACAGGGATTCTGGGAAAGAAAAGTTCATTATCTCTTTAAAGGATTAATTATTGTTAACATTTCTATCTTTGCTTAAGATAACCTGACTTCCAGAGCATTGGTCTATTGGCCAGGTGATTTGCTAGACCAATGAACTCTTAAGGGAGGAGACACTGGGATGCCACCACCTAGAAATAGATTCCATTTTTTTTTTGGCTATAGCCCCAGAGTCAACTTCTTTAGTCAGTCTTTAATGTTACTTGTACATGCTCTTAAATTTTTGTTGATCTCAACATAATTACAGACACGTGAGAAGTTTTATAGTTTATAGATATACTTTTAATATTTTGAATGTATTGATGGTGATATATATGTATGTTCAAAAGTATCAAATGTATGCTTTAAACATGTGAAATTTTGGTAGATCAAAAAGCTATGCCTTAACAAATTTACTAAAGTCCCCAAACTGGAAACAATCCAGATGTCCCTCATCTGAGGAATGGATAAAGAAAATGTGTCTCATTTATGCAATGGAATATTACTCAGCAGTTAACAAAAGGACAACAACAGTTTGAACCAACCAGTATCCCCAGAGCTCCCAGGGACTAAATCACCAACCAAAGAGTACACATGGAGGGAACCATGACTCCAGATGCATATGCAGCAGAGGATGACCTTGTTGGACATCAAAAGGAGGAGAGGCCCTTAGTCCTGAGAAGGCTAGATGCCCCAGTATAGGGGAATGCCAGGACAGGGAATTGGGAGTGGGTATATTGGTGAGCAGGGGGAGGAGGAATGGGTTAGAGGATTGTTTTGGGTGGGGACCAGGAAAGGGGACAACATTTGAAATGTAAATAAAGAATATATCTAATAAAAATAAATAAAAAATCAAGAATATCATAAAATTGGTAGGCAAATAGATGGAACTAGAAAAGATTAAACTGAGTGGGGTAACATCAACTCAAAAGGATATACATGGCATGTACACAATGATAAGTGGATATTATCCATATGTACAGTATACCCATGCTACACTCCTTAAACCCAAAGAAGGGTCTATGAGTAAAACAAATAACAGAGAGCGATGTAGGGAGGATGGTTGAATCTTTCTCAAAGGGGGAAATAAAATAGATACTGATGATGGATGGATGGATGGAACTACGTGGAGAGGGGAGAGGCAGGGAAATGGGTTGCGATCAGGTGTCAGGAGAACTTGGGAGAGACGGCCATCCAGGAGAGTGAACAAAAAATTGGCAGGGTTGTGGTGGGGTACATCTCTAGGGCATGCCAGAGCCCTGGGATGAGGGTAGACTCCAGGGAGTCTATTAGGGTTACTCTAGCTAAGACCCCAAGAAGTAGGCAATATAGAGCCTGAAATGCCCCTCCCCCAATATAGTGAGGGGCACATATATTTCTGCTTATGTTAAGTGGTTTAGTAAACATATTTGGGCTATATTCTGCCAGTTTAGGTTCATAAGATCCTAATCTTTCTTTCCTTTATTTAATCAATCTTATTTTTGAGTATTTTTTTTCATGGGGATGATGTTTTATTTTAAATCAACGATTACTTTTGCATTGGTGCATTTGTGTGATGTCTTTAGTCTATCACTTTTGCGACCTCTTCACTCCTGTAGTTCTGTCTTCTGTTCTTATCGAGGCATTAATTAATATGAACCATCTGTGATGATCTAATGCTGTCTGGTTCTTCCCATCACTTCTCCATCCTCATGTGCTATTTCAGGCAATATCATTTTCCTTTTGCTAGTGTCTGTGTTGCTACCTTACTTTCAACTAATATAGTGAATGAATTTGTTTTGCCTTTTAATATACTCTGAATTGCCTGTCCCTATCTCACTTTTGATAATTCCAATATATGTATGTATTCATAAATAGATGTTACCTAGAATCATCTCTTTATAGAAACCATTTATTTCTAATTAAAAAAAAGACCTACATTTTAATGTTCTTTATTTTTTTACTATCTGGGTTATTCCTACCAATATTTGCATGATAGTTCCTGTTACTTCACAGAATTTACATTTACTGTAGTATTTATGCTTGGAAAACAGAAAAATGGTCCACATTATTTTTGTTCCAGTAATGAAAATGTCTTTGATTTTTGAGCTAAGAATTAGTGTTGAATGTTATACAATATAACATTTTTTCTGATACCTTTTAAGAACATGAATGATTAGATATTTTATGTTATGAAATCTTCATAGTTTTAAAGAATATTGAGTTTTAAACTCCTTTTGTACATATGGATTGTATCTAATGATATTTACTATATTGAAAATTAAAATATAAATTTAAAATATTGTCAATAATTCACTTAAATACAATGGCAAAAGAATTACAAATGAACCAACATAATGAATATTAAGTTAAAAAAGCATTTTTATGCAGCAAAACCCCAAGAATAATTAGTTGACAATTTAGTAATTCTCTACTCTCTGATGAAATAGATGACAGTTGGATTGTGATATCTTATATAGCCAATCTTTGAAATTTATTGTTGGGCTAAAATATTTGAATAAAATCAGTCTAAAGTTATGAAGATGAAAGTTGAAAAATATTTGTTTCTTTGATATTGGTCTAAAAATTTTTCTAGAGACAGAGTAATAAAATTTAGCAGCAATATGAAACCTAAACCATATTAATTTGGGGGGTCTCAACTACATTTTAAATATAATTTCTACAGCCAAAATATTGTTCATTTGGGAGACAGGTGTTCACTCAGTTGTTCAAACCTTTTGAATATTGACAGATATTATACTAATTAAATACAAAATCTATGTGTATAAAGTTACTGTTGCTATTTTTCAGAAATTTTTTTAAAATTAGAAAGTTGTAAATTACAATGATAGAAAGTTTTGATTAAACTACTAATTTGACCAAGATCAGATGTTTTAAGTTTATATATGTCATTCTTTGAAGTCTAAACAATGTAATAAATCATATGTAATACTCTAATTCAAATCATTCCACATTAAGACATGCTTCTGCATTTTAGTATTTATATGTAATCTGGTTATAGTAATTTCCCTTAGATCTTTGCATGCTTCATATATTGATTTGCTACTGTGAATGACTTTTTTCCCAGAAAGTTCCAGAACTGGGGTATAACCCTCTACCTAGTTTTTTTTTTCTTTTGAATTTTCATTATTGTATCTTGTACCGCTTCATCAGTTTTGGTTGCTGTTCCTTTGATTACATTTGACGATTCTACTGTAGGAATATTAAAATGTATCACCCTCCTTCTTCCTTGCCCCAATCCACAAGAATTGCTCATATTATGCTGACATGATGACACAGCTGTTAAAAGCTAGAAAACATCTGTAAACCGTTGACAGTTGTGGTGACTAATTATTTCACAGTGCTCTCCTCTTTACTTTGTCTAGAATACAATCTAAGTCTTTTATCTATATTATATATTATTCATTGGATAACATGTCCTATGACTACACAGGAAAGCATGCTTACTCTTATAAAGTGATCTGTGAAGAGGTTCATGTTTGTGAACCAAACTGTACTCAGTATAATCTGCCTATAATTTGACTACATTTTAATGTTCTTTATTTTTTTTACTATCTGGGTTATTCCTACCAATATTTGCATGATAATTCCTATTACTTCACAGAATTTACATTTACTGTACTATTTATGCTTGTACTCACTATAATCTGCCTATAATTTGACTACATTCTGTACTAGACTGCCTGAGAAGGAAGTTTATTATTGTTATAGTAATCATAGAAGAGGACGAAGAAAAAGGAAAAGCAGGCATAATCAACTCAAAAAAAGATAAGGCACAGAGGTAGGTAAAGTATGGACTAACCTAGTTGAAATGAAAAACTTTTATTTCTTCAAATATTATTCATGTTTAAAAAACTTTTGAACCAGCTTAATATACAGATGCTTTCATTGCAAAAATACTGAATTCAAAACTTATCTGGCATATACACGATACAGGTGATTGTATATAGCATCCCATTGGTCTGCCCTCGGGGACCTAGTAATTGCTTATGACATGACTTGGCACCATCAGTTGTGACAAGTGTGTGCTGCATATAAAAGAACCTTCCTGCCACCACTTTCTCTCTTTGCCCCTTGGCTCTACTCCTGTCTGTCTGGTATTTCCATGATTGTTCACCTGCTTCTATCCATTTTCAGGTCCCCACTTCTCTCCCTTACCCCCAATAAACTGCTTTTACTCCAGGTAGCATAGCATACTTTCCCAGGGCACACCTTGGCATGAGCTTTCCAAAGGCACCCCCTCACCACATTATATTTTATAACAATAAGAATGGAGAAAATTAACAGGCATTAAGCAAAAATTTGGTGCTAAAATCCAGTGTCATAATACAGAGATGTGATCGTGTGGTAGCTTAAAATATTTGGAAGAAGTAGAAAGAAATATGACCTCTATGTCAAGGAGCTGGACATTCACAAAATGGAGGAATTCAAAACTTCAGACCTGCCCAAAGAGATGAAATTGGGACTCTAATAAATGTCTCCCCAAAAGCTGATATAGGCATCTTTGCAAATTGAGTCTGTAAGAACCTCTACCACCAAGGGCAGCATGAACCTTCTTTCTTCTGATAATTCGACAATAAAAATCATTAAAAACCTCAGCCCACCAAGGACAATAAAATTATATATTCACAAATGGTGAAGACAGATCTAAAATAAGATGGCGAGATAAAACTGATCTCATCAGGGTGCTCCCAGAGCAGTAAGGAACAAGCTGAGGAAGTCTGTCTAGAAAGGCATTTCTTACAGCAGAGCAAAGACTTCTCAAAAACGGTTTCTCCCTTTCAAACAATGAATCACCACTGAATCATGTAATTCAACATGAAGGTTGTGCCGTAGACACAAGACAGAAAAGCAACAACAACAACAATAACATCAGAAAAAAAATTCTTCAAGAACTTGAGATTATGGAGAGAGAGAACTAAATAATTGTGATATTAAACTTAACATTATTAGTTTACCAAAAATACTGAAAATGAATTATTGTCTAATAAAATAACTGGAAACATCATTTCCTTTTTCTTTTTTTATAAATATTTTTATTTTCTGTATTCTTTGTTTACATTCCAAATGATTTCCCCTTTCCCAGATCCCCCCTCCCCATATGTCCCATAAACCTTCTTCTCTCCATCCATTCTCCAATGACCTCCCTCCTTTTTTTCTCTGTCTTTATATTCCCCTCCAATGCTAGATCAATCCTTTCCAGGATCAGGACCTTCTCCATACTTCTTCATGGGAGTCATTTGTTATACGATTTGTGCCTTGGGTATTCAGGGCTTCTGGGCTAATTAATATCCACTTATCAGAGATTGCATTCCATGTGTATTCTTTTGTGACTGGGTTACCTCACTTAGGATGATATTTTCCAGATCAAACCATTTGCCTAAAAATTTTGTGAATTCATTGTTTCTAATTGCTGAGTAGCATTCCATTGTGTAAATATACCACATTTTCTGGAAACATCATTTTCAATGCTTTTAGTGCTTATTTTATTATTTTATATATTATTATATCATTTTATACATTATAAAGTTTTCATTATTTTTTTGATTTCTTTTTTTATTTGATATATTTTTTATTTACATTTCAAATGATTTCCCCTTTTCTAGACCCCCACTTCCCGAAAGTCCCATCAGCCCCCTTCCCTTCCCCTGTTTTCCCACCCAAACCTTCCCACTTCTCTGTTCTGGTTTTGCCCTATACTGCTTCACTGAGTCTTTCCAGAATAAGGGGCCACTCCTCCATTCTTCTTATACCTCATTTGATGTATGGATTATATTTTTGGTATTCCAGTTTTCTAGGTTAATATCCACTTATTAGTGAGTACATACCATGATTCATCTTTTGAGTCTGGGTTACCTCACTTAGTCTGATGTTCTCCAGCTCCATCCGTTTGCCTAAGAATTTCATGAATTCATTGTTTCTAATGGCTGAATAGTACTCCATTGTGTATATATACCACATTTTTTGCATCCACTCTTCTGTTGAGGGATACCTGGGTTCTTTTCAGCTTCTGGCAATTATAAATAGGGCTGCTATGAACATAGTGGAACATGTATTCTTATTACATGCTGGGGAATCTTCTGGGTATATGCCCAGGAGTGGTATAGCAGGTTCTTCTGGAAGTGAGGTGCCCAGTTTTCGGGGGAACTGCCAGACTGATTTCCAGAGTGGTTGCACCAATTTGCAACCCCACCAGCAGTGGAGTAGTGTTCCTCTTTCTCCACATCTTCACCAACATCTGCTGTCTCCTGAATTTTTAATCTTAGCCATTCTGACTGGTGTAAGGTGAAATCTCAGGGTTGTTTTGATTTGCATTTCCCTAATGACTAACGAAGTTGAGCATTTTTTAAGATGCTTCTCCACCATCCGAAGTTCTTCAGGTGAAAATTCTTTGTTTAACTCTGTACCCCATTTTTTAATAGGGTTGTTTGGTTTTCTGGAGTCTAACTTCTTGAGTTCTTTATATATATTGGATATTAGCCCTCTATCTGATGTAGGGTTGCTAAAGATCTTTTCCCGATTTGTTGGTTGCCAATTTGTCCTTTTGATGGTGTCCTTTGCCTTACAGAAACTTTGTAATTTTATGAGGTCCCATTTGTCAATTCTTGATCTTAGAGCATAAGCTATTGGTGTTCTGTTCAGGAACTTTCCCCCTGTACTGATGTCCTCAAGGGTCTTCCCCAGTTTCTTTTCTATTAGCTTCAGAGTGTCAGGCTTTATGTGGAGATCCTTGATCCATTACTACCCAATTCCTTCTACGAAGCAACGATTATGCTGATAGAAAAACCACACAAAGATCCAACAAAGAAAGAGAACTTCAGACCAATTTCCCTTATGAACATCGATGCAAAAATACTCAATAAAATTCTTGCCAACCGAATCCAAGAACACATCAAAACGATCATCCACCATGATCAAGTAGGTTTTATCCCAGGCATGCAGGATTGGTTCAATATACGGAAATCCATCAATGCAATCCACTACATAAACAAACTCAAAGAACAAAACCACATGGTCATTTCATTGGATGCTGAAAAGGCATTTGACAAAATTCAGCATCCTTTCATGCTTAAAGTCTTGGAAAGAACAGGAATTCAAGGCCCATACCTAAACATAGTAAAAGCAATATACAGCAAACCGGTAGCCAGCATCAAACTAAATGGAGAGAAACTTGAAGCAATCCCACTAAAATCAGGGACTAGACAGGGTTGCCCCCTTTCTTCTTATCTTTTCAATATTGTACTTGAGGTACTAGCTCGGGAAATAAGACAACATAAGGAGGTCAAAGTGATACAAATTGGAAAGGAAGAAGTCAAACTATCATTATTTTCAGATGATATGATAGTCTACCTAAGTGACCCAAAAAACTCCACTAGAGAACTCCTACAGCTGATAAACAACTTCAGCAAAGTGGCAGGTTATAAAATCAACTCAAGCAAATCAGTAGCCTTCTTCTTTTTTTTTTCATTATTTTTTTTATTCGATATATTTTTTATTTACATTTCAAATGATTTCCCCTTTTCTAGCCCCCCACTCCCCGAAAGTCCCATAAGCCCCCTTTTCTACCCCTGTCCTCCCACCCACCCCTTCCCACTTCCCCGTTCTGGTTTTGCCCTATACTTCTTCACTGAGTCTTTCTAGAACAAGGGTCCACTCCTCCTTTCTTCTTGTACCTCATTTGATGTATGGATTATGTTTGGGGTATTCCAGTTTTCTAGGTTAATATCCACTTAGCAGCCCTATTTATAATTGCCAGATGCTGGAAAGAACCCAGGTATCCCTCAACAGAAGAGTGGATGCAAAAAATGTGGTATATCTACACAATGGAGTACTATTCAGCCATTAGAAACAATGAATTCATGAAATTCTTAGGCAAATGGATGGAGCTAGAAAACATCATACTAAGTGAGGTAACCCAGACTCAAAAGGTGACTCATGGTATGCAATCAGTAGCCTTCTTATACTCAATGGATAAGCAGGCTGAGAAAGAAATTAGGGAAATAACACCCTTCTACAAACAGTATAAAGTACCTTGGGGTGACTCTTACCAAACATGTGAAAGATCTGTATGACAAGAACTTCAAGACTCTGAAGAAGGAAATAGAAGAAGACCTCAAAAAATGGAAAAACCTCCCATGCTCATGGATCAGCAGGATTAATATAGTTAAAATGGCCATTTAGCCAAAAGCAATATACAGATTCAACGCAATACCCATCAAAATCCCAACTCAATTCTTCACAGAGTTAGAAAGAGCAATCCTCAAATTCATCTGGAATAACAAAAAACCCAGGATAGCTAAAACTATTCTCAGCAACAAAAGAAATTCTGGGGGAATCAGTATCCCCGACCTCAAGCAATACTACAGAGCAATAGTGTTAAAAACTGCATGGTATTGGTACAGTGACCGGCAGGCAGATCAATGGAACAGGATTGAAGATCCAGAAATGAACCCACACACCTATGGCCACTTGATCCTCGACAAAGGGGCTGAAAACATCCAATGGAAAAAAGATAGCCTTTTCAACAAATGGTGCTGGTTCAACTGGAGGTCAGCATGCAGAAGAATGCGAATTGATCCATTCTTGTCTCCTTGTACTAAGTTTTCATTATTTTAATGGGAAAATATACTCTCTGTAATCCTTACACTCCATAATTTAAAAATATCAAAGGCATAGCAAAACCCTTAAATTTAAGAAAATATTTGCATCTCAGCCTGTGAAGTACTTAAAGGCTGGTTTCCTGAGTGAATAACAGCTATCAATCATTATGTTGCTCTATTTTCAGTAATGTGTAGATGATTCACACATTATATTGCAGACACTGACTTCAAAAAAATAGACATATACCAGAATGGTGAAATGTGTACAACAAAGACAGACTCCCATTAGTAATTTTTTTTTTCAAAAGGAGGAGCTACATTTCGAAGTATGTAGATGGTGGGGGAGAAAGGAGGAAAAGACCACTGAAATGATCACTCTGTGTCCAGTTACAAAACCGGTGCTACATATAGACAAGTGGCAATAAACGCCTGATTCCAGGTAAAGTATCAAAGTCTAAGAAACAGATATGAATTCACCATTTTGTGGTTCCCTGGAATAAATGGCTTTAAAAAAATTTCAGAAGTCACACTGTTTGTTAAGCTCAAGTTTCTATACCACAAGAGTCTATAGTTCCTCATACAGGCTTTGTTAGCCAGGTGTCTTAGTCAGGGTTTCTATTCCTGTAAACATCATGACCAAGAAGCAAGTTGGGGAGGAAAGGGTTTATTGAGCTAAAGTCAGGACTGGAACTCAAGCAGGTCAGGAAGCAGGAACTGATGCATAAGCCATAGAGGGATGTTTCTTACTGACTTGCTTCCCCTGGCTTGCTCAGCCTGCTCTCTTATAGAACCAAAAACTACCAGCTCAGAGATGGTACCACCCACCAGGGCCCTCCCCACTTGATCACTAATTGAGGAAATGCCCCACAGTGGGATCTCATGGAGGCACTTCCCCAACTGAAGCTCCTTTCTCTGTGATAACTCCAGCCTGTGTCAAGTTGACTCACAAAACCAGCCAATACAACAGGTTTTCATTTGTGTGAAAATCACCTGAGGGACACAGTTTAGTAATGTTTAGCTATATTTAATAATATTAAAACCACGGTGCTTACTCTTTTTCCTGTGTAACTACAGCCAGCATCATGATGATGGGAGCAGGTGGCATAAGTTGCTCCTCTCATTGCAGTCAGGAACAGTATGAGAGCATACCTGTGCTAGCAGATTTTTCTTCTTCCCATGTTATTTCATCTGGACAGCTATGATATTGACAGTTAAACTTATACTTATCATACATTTTATAGTATCTTAGGGTATTCAAGTGAATTGTCACACATATTTATAAAAAAATCAAACAAAAACACAAAACAAAAGATAAATTTTCTCTAAGTATAAGCAGAGTTCCAACTAATGATTCAAATCAATTAGGTTCAGCTATTATCTCCAAACAAAAATAAAGTTACATTGAAAATAATTTTATTCAATATAGTCATATTGGATTAAGTGTCTCAGAAAGCTTCGGGTATTGACTTAAATTTGGATTTAAGTACAGAAAGAAATGGGGCACAAAGAGTGGGAGGTATGTGCAATTAGGTAGTCTTGACCAAACTGTTGTCTAGATGATCATTTCCATCTTGATCCTATAAGGTGGTTACCCCTGCAGTCCTCATGGCTTGAGGGGACAATCAGGTTCAATTGTTTCCACGTAGGAGACTGATTGCTTCATAAGGTAATCCATCTGTAATGTCTAACTGTTTCTAGAATAGACTGTAATTTCATGTTCAAGGACTTTTCATGGGGAGAACCCTCTTTAAGGTCTCTAGTTATTGTCTTAAATTTGTTGCAAAAGATAATACTAAAATAGCTCTGTGAGTTTTAACTTTGAACTTTTGCATTGGAAGGCAGATGTGTAAAAGTAACTTTTATTCATCAGATGTAATTGTAGTCTTCAAGGCTTACTTTTGCATAAGCTCATCCTGTCTAGATCGTTCTGAATGTTGGCTGGTTGTTTCAATTCATCTGTTCTGATTCAAACTCCTGTCCAAGCTGACAGATGGACTCTGGCTTCTCTCAGCTTCTGACTGAATTGTTCTTCTTAACCTGAATCTGGCATTTTGTTCTAATTATCTGGCTCCTTCTTATTCTCTGGCTTCAACTGCCTCTGCTGACTTCCACTGAACTGCATGAACTCAACTCACCTGTATTCATTCACTGAACTCAACTACCTCAACTGACTGAACTGAAGCGAATTCAACTCAACTCCATTGTACACATTGTGCATTTACTCTATGCTGCTCCTAAGTAGCCTCTTTCCTGTCTGTTCTTGTGAAAGTTCGGCATATCCCATCTCTGATTCATTCTGTCAAATCTTTTTCTGATTGATCACTTTGTCTCACCCTAAATTAGATGTCACTTTCAAACATGGCTGCTTTCTTCTACACACTAACCTTGCCTTCATTGTGTGGGATTAAAAATGTGTCATTCTAGCCAGATCACATAAACCTAGAATGTATTTGGATATGATCTCTTGCCAGAGTAGACACATTGCAAGATTAAAATTTCTCTACAGAGACGAGGTAGAGTAGTAAATTTAGGACTAATCAGTTGTATATGTGTTTTTAGACAGACATTTCTTGAGTGACTGACATGCTTACATGCTGAGTTTAGCAGGAATCTCACCCACAATTTCAAGACAAAGGATGTACATGTAAAATGAAATGGAGACCCTAAACTTTAGTTTAGTTTTGTTTTGTTTTGTTTTGTTTTCCAGCAAGCTACTCCAAACCCAAGTTAAAAGCATCTTCTCCCAGCAAAGAACTTTCTAGGTACCTGTTTTACTTTAAAGTTACTCTTAACCTTGTCTGGCACACACTATGATTTTTTTTCCTTAAAACATCTGACATAACATTTTACCAATTTTATTTGTACTGTAGTGTGAAGCTTTGCTTTAAATGTCATTTTGTGAAGATGTTGAATTGAATTCTAGAGGTATAAATGCAAATTTTCATACCTCTACATCAGCCAAAAAGCATGGTATCAAGAAATGTATTTTTAAAAAGCTTGAGTATAAAAAAAGAAAGCTACCAGGAAAATGTTGATAAGGAAGTTTTCATGGTATGGATGGACATGATTAAATAATTAGATATGTTAAAGGAATATAATTCATAAATAAAGAGCATTCTTATCTATAAGGAATTTATAGCAAAAAACACAGAGAAAATGAGCCAGTCTAAATTTCTTGAAATAACATTTACAAGCAAGTAATAACCTTAATGAATAAATTAAAATTAATATCAAAAAAGACAAAAAGATTTTTGATAACCCTATTGAATTTTGGTTGAGTAATTACAGTGAAAGAACTTGAGAAGTGAAAAGTGTTTCCCCCCATTCATTTTTAAAAGAGTAGATTTTTACAAAACTGCTAAAACACAGAATAAAGAATGAAGAAAAGATGATGACGTCTTTAGTATGATATATAACTACACACAGAAGAAACAAAGTCTCACATCTCATATAAAAGTGACTCAAATATGAGAAAAACTTAAATATAAGACTGGAAACTAAAAACAGAAAAATAAAATCTGCAGGAACAGAGTTCCAGGAATTATTTGGCTAATGACTGTTTTTAACCAACAAAAAGTAGACAGATGGGATGTATCAGGCTCAAACGCATCTGCACAGAAAAGAGAACAGGCTGCATTGTAATGACAATTTGTAGAAGAGAACACATTTCCAAACCATGTAACAGATAGAATCGAGCATCAAAATGTATAGTTACTATTCCAGCTTTTATTTATTAGTTTTCTTAAAGATCCTGCCTGGAGACTATAATCTGAATAATCAGCCAATCTAATTAATTCCTATTTATAACTAAATATTATATTGGCTTTCTTTCTCTAGAGAACCCTAATACATTCTGATATTTATAAAAATCTGGGTGAATACAGAGGACATAGAATTAAATGAAATATGCCAGGGTAAGAAAGAAGAATATTACATAACTGCAATTATATATGACTGTACCAAACTTAAGTCCATAGAGAGTACAATGGTGACTATCAGGAATTAGGGTAGGTATGGGGATAAACACGTGTTGGCAAAATGATTAATAAATCCTCCTCTAGATAAGAGGAATGATTTCAAGATATTTATTGTATACTATGGAAACTATAGTTAATACCTACTGATTAACTGATAACAGCTGATCTCTGAGCTAAGGCGGGAGTGAGGGCCATCATCCCAGGCAAAGATGGGAGCATTTTTTAAAATTACAGGGAACATCTAATGAACATTGATCCTTACCCAGAAACATCATCAAACCACACTAAAACTCAAAGAGAAATGGATAAATCTAAAAATCTTTCAGAGATAAAAATGGTGATATCTATAGAAGATTACATTAAATTAAACAGAAATTTACTAATGGTTAGATGACCAGCCTTTGTGACTAATATTGTAAGGATTCAGGATTCACCAATGGATGATGCCCCAGACTTAAATAGTGTGAAAAAGCAAATAGAGTTTTATTTTTTAGAACTTTAGCATGTTGAGGTTTATCATCTACCAAGATGGAGGCACCCAATTTAAATCACATTAGGGGATTTCCACAATTTTATCTGGTTGGCTCTCTATCTAGGGACATTCCAGAACCATTGTGGGGATTGTGGGACTGGGGACTGCTAGAAATTGTTGCTAGATAAGCCTGGAAACTGTTATTGACCTATTGCCCTTGACTCAGGCCAGGTGTTGGAGTAGCTATTGATGTTGGGGCAGTCTCTGATTGGCTGCCTTAGTGAGGGTTTTACTGTTGTGAATAGACATCATGACTAAGTCAACTCATAAGGACAACATTTAACTGGGGCTACCTGACAGGTTTAGAAGTTCAGTCCATCATCATCAAGGTGGGAGCATGGCAGCATCCAGGTAGGCATGGTGTAGGAGAAGCTGAGAGTTCTGTATCTTCATCTGAAGGCTGCTAACAGCATACTAGCTTATAGGCAGCTAGGATGCAGGTCTTAAAGTCCACACCCACAGGGACACACTTACTCCAACAAGGCCACACCTTCTAATAGTGCCTTTCCCTGGGCAGAACATATACAAACTACCTGAGGCCTGGGGTTTTTCCAGTAATTGACTTGTCTGAACTTGTCCAGTTTTTGGAAACAGAGATGTACACCTCGTCTCATGAACTGCCAACTTGAAGCCTGCCATGAAGTCAGCCTGTCTCAGTCTTTTCAATATGAATGTCTAATAGTGAATGGAACAAAAGAATATGAATGAAAGACAGGAATGCAGTATTTGGGTTGAGGACTAAATATTAAAATGTTTGTTTTATTCTAAAGAAATATATACCAATTAATATCAGATTTTCTTATCCACAAATGATACAACCTAGTAAAATAATTTACTAGAAATTATAAAATATAGCTTTGGGATGACTAGCATGACTGTTACCTTAGCAGGATTTAGAAACACCATGAAAATATATATTTGGATATATTATGAAGATATTTAAAGAACAGTTAAAGTGAAGAGGAAAAGCTCACTCTGTGGGTAGCATCTGTGATGGGATGGAATGGCAGACAGGGAGGAAGCTGGTATCAGAATTCATATTGTCTGTATCCTGACTGCAGATGAAAGATGAGTAAGTGCGTATGTTCTTCTTGACTTGCCTACCTAGGAAGGACTGTGCTCCTTCAAATTGTGAGCCAAGTAAAGCCATTTACCCACAACAATGGAGACAGTGAGCAACACAGCTTTCAAGAATAAAAAAATAAACAAAAATGCTAAAAAAAATGTCTGAGTGAGAATAAATGCAAAATATTTTGTGAGGCAATACTGAATTTCTTCTGATAAGAGTAGCACAAACTAAGATCAAGTTGTCTATTGCTTTCTAAAGACATGTCAAAAATATAAGTAAGACTAAAGTTTTAAAATACTAGAATGAAAATAAAGTAGATGTAAATATCTGATTAAGTTGATAGATCTGGATTATACAATATAATATAGGGAAATAAAAATCATTTCAGATAAGAAGTCACAAAAGGAACAATTTCTCCTGAAGAGGCACTGATCCTAAAGCATTCTTTGTACAAGAAAGCATAAGAGAAGTGAAACCCTGAAACAATTATGAGGCAAAAATAACCCTTGATCATACCGATGTGCTTATAACAGACATACTTTGGAAGTGTCTTTGAAAGTACAGACAATTTTCTGTCATACTTTAGAAAATTATAAAATAACTTTTAGGTCAAAGAAAAAACAATAAAATTAATACCAATTTGAGATCTAAATTAAAAAGGTAGTCAATCTGTGAGTCCAGAAGAGTGGAATGGAGTAAAAATATTCAATTAATAATTAATAAATAATTCTGGCCATGGGTGGTTTTGCTACCTGCCCCAAAGCTTTATGTTCCTGAATGGAACACACACACACACACACACACACACATGCACACGTACACACACAGTCTTTGTATTTTGGTACACCTTAATCATCACAATAGCTAGGCTACTGCCTAACCTCCACTACTGATAGAATCTCCCCCTTGCTGTAATGCCAAGTTATAACGTACAAAATTCTGTGTTCTACCTTGCCGTGCTCTGGCCCACACTCTCACAGCTCCTTCTCAGGTGGCCATGCTTCTCAGCCCTGTACTCTTCTCAGTCATGGAATCTCAACTCTTCACTCTCTCCGGGCATGGTGGAGATCCTCTCACTTGTCCTCCCAGTGCCATGCCTGGGAATCCTAAAGGTCCTGCCTCTGTCAGCCCTACCCAGCAATTGGCTGCCAGCATCTTTATTTACCAGTCAGAACTAACTGGACATGTGGTCCCTCAGTGTCTTACATGCATACATGATGACTCTCTCATGCAAACAATTTTGGGGACCCAAAATAGTATGGGAATTCAAGAGCATTAGGCCAAACCTATTACTTTTTCCACTTTTTCTCCAGTTAAAAAGGCTCTTTTCTCTCAGATATATATTAAACACAATTATAACAATTATGCAAGTTATAAGGTATCATATACACTTATAACATCCAGTCTGGTATATTTGTCAGTTTAGATAAAGTATCCAGTATTCTATCATCTATCCTAACTTGAAGAGTTTACAATTCTGTACCTAAATTATGTTTGATTTTAACTGGTAATAACATCTAAAAACCATCCTTTCAAATCTAGAACATCTTAGTTAATATTAAATAACTTAAGTTCAATTATGAGACTATAATTATTCTTTAACCCTGTCAGAGATCTGAGAAGGAATTAAATATTATCCAAATATGTAGGAAGCACAAAGACATAGTTTCTAAATTTGTACAGACAGCTGATTGTCTGGACAGTCCCCAATATTTGTCATAATACTGGAGCATCTATCTTTAGCCTTCTGGCCCAGAACTATCTGACAGACCTTAAATGAAGCAGGAATGATGAAGGACTAGCTTACCTCTTATTGGCAGAGCTTAGCAATGGACTCTTTTGTATCCCTATGTCCTTTTCTTGACGGTAATCACCTGCAGAATAAAATTAGGGTATTTCTAACCCAGTGGCTAACTTGCCAAAATTGAAGCAACTCCATTTGGAGGCAACGATGAATGCACAATATCTTCTTTGCAGTGGGATGGGAGCACTTTTAGGAACTGACATGTCTACTAGTCCAAATATATATCAGTAGTGAAATTATTTTAAATACCTTATTTTGTGGATTTCTGATGCTTTTGAAGACTATATATATATATATATATATATATATATATATATATATATATATATAAAACAGTACTGTTATAGCTTAACTACTTTTAGCTATTTACTAATTGAATAATATTGAAACACTTATTTGTAATCAGATCAGGATCTAATATTGCCAGGATTTTACTAACTGACCTTTAACTTGCATTACTCAATCATCCTTAATAGTTTATAATATCAGCTATTTGAAGGACTGGGTCTAAGTCATGTATTAATAAATAAATTTCATAGACACAATTCCTATCTAAGAGTAATAAAATTAATTTATACCAAAGAAAACTTAAACCTATATCAATATATAAATTATGTACCAATGCAGGAAAAATATAACTTCAATACTACATATAAATGTAAAGATTTCTACCAATGTAATATTATGGCTACAAGCTGTTTTAAGAGTAAATTTAGTAATCTATCCCTATATATCTGATTTCTTTTAACATTACTTTATCCTTTTTTTTTCAACCTTCTTCCCTTTACCTAAGAAAGAAAAGATAGAGAAGAAGAAAGGGAAGGTAGAAACCCCAGAGTCTTAGCACCCTATTTAGTTTCCTCCCTGTTCAAAATTATGACCATTTCCAAATTATCCGTTAAAATGAAAACCCATATATAATTTATAAAATAACCCAAACCCAAGGAATTTGGATGATGACTCTCCATAGCTTCTTCCTGCTGAATTGGGACGATGAATATTTTTTAAGGGGTGGAGAGGGGCAGTAAAAATGGGAAAAAATGCTTAGACTTAAGAAAGCTTACTTTATCATTTGTAATCCATTCTCTGTGTGCTTTGAAAGCTAAAGGGTTAACTGAAGTTCTGACTGGATACATTTGAAAAACTGGATGAACTGAGGTTATTTAAAAGTTGTTCTGGGAGCAAGTCTCTGGAAAGAGCATCAGGTGAGGCAGGGAGCTGGAACAGGTCATTTCAGTATCTCTGATGATGAATCTTATCAAAGCTGCATCTTGGTGTTTCATTCTGCAATATATGAATCCTACAACCAAATTTTTAGTTCTGTAAAGATATTTGGGTGGATTGCGCAAGGTGCACAGATCAGTTAAGGATGAAAATTTGCTCCTGGTTTGAGCAGGTGAAAGACAACTGTCTTTTTTTTTTTTTTATGAGTTAGTTTGATCAATAACCAATTGTAATAAATCTTCATTCATGCCATGGAAAGGATGGCATGATGATTCTTCAGCGATTTATGTTACCTGTTCAGTTTGGTCTTTTTGAATTTTTCTTTCCTGTAAGTATCCAAGATCTCAAGGGGCTCTTCCCTTATCATATCTGATCTACATTACTACAGAAGGGGTCTAAAGCCTTTTCTCCTTTCTTTTTTTTTAACACAAATACAGAGCATTTCTCTCAAAATAGCATCTTCTTGATCCAGCAACCCAAAATTGATGGGTTCAATTTTGTAGCCTCCCTTTTCTTAGGGCTTGCTCTACTCTGACCTATCTCCCAGAAAATTAGTAATGTCAGTAATATCGCCAAATTTATAATCACCTTCATTTTGATAACTAAACAACTCAAAACAATTAAAACAACTTCAAACAATTATTTGTTGAGAAAGGGTTTCTTTCAATCTCTGTGCCTTTGTTTCTACATTTGAGATCAAATACCTGAATTTCTTAATTCCTCCTTTTTAAGGACATTAGTATATGTGGATATATTTATTTATTTATTTGTTTGTTTTTTATTTTATTTTTATTGATATATTTTTTATTTACATTTCAAATGATTTCCACTTTTCTGGGTCCCCACTCCCCGCAAGTCCCATAAGCCCTCCCCCTGTTCCTCCATCTACCCCTTCCTGCTTCCCTGTTTGGAATTCCCCTATACTGATGCACTGAGTCTTTCCAGAACCAGGGGCCACTCCTGCATTCTTTTTGGACATCATTTAATATGTGGATTATGTCTTGGGTATTCAAATTTTCTAGGCTAACATCCACTTATCAGTGAGTGCATACCATGATTGATCTTTTGAGACTGGGTTACCTCACTTAGTATGATGTTCTCCAGCTCCATCCATTTGTCTAAGAATTTCATGAATTCATTGTTTCTAATGGTCGAATAGTACTCCATTGTGTAAATATACCACATTTTTTGTATCCATTCCTCCGTTGAAGGACACCTGGGTTCTTTCCAGCTTCTGGCTACTACAAATAGGGCTGCTATGAACATAGTGGAGCATGTGTCCTATACAAAGAATCAACAAAACCAGGAGCTGGTTCTTTGAGAAAATCAAAAGATAGCTAAATCTTTAGCCAGAGTAACCAGAGGGCATAGAGACAGTACCCAAGTTAACAAAATCAGAAATGAAAAGGGTGAAATAACAACAGAAACTGAGGAAATCCAAAAAATTATCATATCCTACTACAAAGGCCTATACTCAACACAACTGGAAAATCTGGAGGAAATGGACAATTTTGTAGACAGAAGAAACCAAGTACCAAAATTTAATCAAGAACAGATATACCATCTAAATGGTCCCATAACTCCTAAAGAAATAAAAGTGGTTATTGACAGTCTCCCAACCAAAAAAAGCTCAGGACCAGATGGCTTTAGTGTAGAATTCTATCAGACATTCAAAGGAGACCTAATGCCAATACTCTTCAAAGTATTCCACAAAATAGAAACAGAAGGAACACTACACTACTCGTTCTATAAAGCCACAATTTTGCTAATACCAAAACCACACAAAGATCCAACAAAAAAGAGTACCTTAGACTAATATCCCTTAAGAATATCGAGGCAAAAATACTAAATAAAATTCTTGCCAACCAAATCCAAGAACACATCAAAATGATCATTCATCATGATCAAGTAGGCTTCATCCCAGGGATGCAGGGATGGTTCAATATACAGAAATCCATCAATGTAATCCACTACATAAACAAACTCAAAGAAAAAAAAACACATGGTCACTTAATTAGATGCTGAAAAAGCATTTGACAAAATTCAGCATCCTTTCATGCTAAAAGTCTCAGAAAGAACAGGAATTCAAAATTCATACCTAAACATAGTTAAAGCAATGTATAGCAAGCCGGCAGCCAACACCAAACTAAATGGAGAGAAACTTGAAGCAATCCCACTAAAATCAGGGACTAGAAAAGGCTGCCCCCTCTCTCCATAGCTTTTCAATATAGTACTTGAAGCACTTGAAGCTAGAGCAATTAGACAACAGAAGGAGGTCAAAGGAATACAAATTGGAAAGGAAGAAGTCAAATTATCACTATTTGCAGATGATATGATAGTATACTTAAGTGACCCAAAAAACTCCACCAGAGAACACCTACAGCTGATAAACAATTTCAGCAAAGTGGCTGGTTATAAAATCAACTCAAGCAAATGAGTTGCCTCCCTATACTCAAAGGATAAACAGGCTGAAAAAGAAATTACAGAAATGACACCCTTCATAATGGCCACAAACAATATAAAGTATCTTGGTGTGACTCTAAACAAACAAGTGAAAGATCTGTATGACAAGAGCTTCAGGTCTCTTAAGAAGGAAATCGAAGAAGATCTCAGAAAATGGAAAAATTTTCCCTGCTCTTGGATTGGCAGGATTAATATAGTAAAAATGTCCATGTTGCCAAAAGCAATATACAGATTCAATGTAATCCCCAACAAAATCCCAACTCAGTTCTTTATAGAGTTACAAAAAGCAATTGTTAAATTTATCTGGGATAACAAAAAACCCAGGATAGCTAAAACTATTGTCAACAGTAAAAGAACTTCTTGGAGAATCAGTATCCAGGAGCTCAAGCAATACTACAGAACAATAGTGTTAAAAACTGCATGGTGTTTGTACAGTGACAGGCAAGTAGATCAATGTAATAGGATTGAAGACCCATGAACATAGTGGAGCATGTGTCCTTATTACATTTATAATAGCCAGAAGCTGGAAAAAACCCAGGTGTCCCTCAAAACAGGAATGGATTAAAAAAAATGTGGTATTTTACACAATGGAGTACTACTCAGCCATTAGAAACAATGGATTCATGAAATTCTTAGACAAATGGATGGAGCTGGAGAACATCATACTAAGTGAGGTAACCCAGTCTCGAAAGATCAGTCATGGTATGTACTCACTGATAAGCAGATATTAGCCTAGAAACTTGGAATACCCAAGACATAATCCACATATTAAATGATGTCCAAGAAGAACGGAGGAGTGACCCCTGGTTCTGGAAAGGCTCAGTGCAGCAGTACAGGGCAATACCAGAACAGGGAAGTGGGAAGAGCTGGATGGGGGATGAGGGGGAGGAAAGAGGGCTTATGGGACTTTCAAGGAGTGGGGAGCCAGGAAAGGGGAAATCATTTGAAATATAAATAAAAAAATATATTGAATAAAAAATTTATGCACCTAAAAAAAAGAAATCTTAAAAAAAAAAAAAAGGATTGACGACTCAAAAATGAACTCATATACCTATGGTCACTTGATCTTTGACAAAGGAGCTAAAAACATCCAGTGGAAAAAAGATAGCCTTTTCAACAATTGGTGCTGGTTCAATTGGAGGTCAGTATGCAGAAGAATGCGAATTGATCCATTCATATTCCCTTGTAATAAGCTAAACTCCAAGTGGATTAAGGACCTCCACATAAAACCAGACACACTGAAACTAAAAGAAAAGAAACTGGGGAAGACCCTTGAGAATATGGGCACTGGGAAAATTTTTCTTAAGAGAACATCAATAGCTTATGCGCTAAGATCAAGAATTGACAAATGGGACCCCATAAAATCACAAATTTTCTGTAAGGCAAAGGACACTGTCAAAAAGACAAAACAGCAACTAACAAATTGGGAAAAGATCTTCACCAACCCTATGTCTGACAGAGGGCTAATATCCAATATATACAAAGAACTCAAGAAGTTAGACTCCAGAGAGCCAAATAGCCCTCTTAAAAAATGGGGTAAAGAGCTAAACAAAGAATTTTCACCTGACGAACTTCAGATGGCTGAGAAGCACCTTAAGAAATGCTCAACATCGTTAGTCAGTAGGGAAATGCAAATCAAAACAACCCTGAGATTTCACCTCACACCAGTCAGAATAGCTAAGATTAAAAACTCAGGAGACAGCAGGTGTTGGCAAGGATGTGGAGAAAGAGGAACACTCCTCCACTGCTGGTGGGACTTCAAGATGGTACAACCATTCTGGAAATCAGTCTGGCGGTTCCTCAGAAAACTGGGCATGACACTTCCGGTGGACCCCACTATACCACTCCTGGGCATATACCCAGAGGATTCCCTGGCATGCAATAAGGACACACGCTCCACTATGTTCACAGCAGCCTTATTTATAATAGCCTGAAGCTGGAAAGAACCCAGATGTCCCTCAATGGAGGAATGGCTGTAGAAAATGTGGTATATTTACACAATGGAATTCTACTTAGCAATTAAAAACAATGAATTCTTAGGCAAAAGGTTGGATCTGGAAAATATCATCCTAAGTGAGGTAACCCAATCACAAAAGAACACACATGGAATGCAGTCACTGATAAATGGATATTAGCCCAGAAGTACTGAATACCCAAGACACAATTAACATATCAAATCTTTCCCAAGAAGAAGGAAGGAGTGCCCTGGTCCTGGAAAGGCTTGATGCAGTATTATAGTGGATTGCTAGGACAGAGAAGTGGGAGGGGATTGATTGGGGAAAGAGTGGAAGGAAGAGGTCTTATGGGACTTATGGGGAGGGGGGAACTGGGAAAGGGGAAATCATTTGTAATGTAAACAAAGGATATAGACAATTCAAAATGAATGAATAAATAAATAAATAAATAAATAAATAAATAAATAAAAAATTATAGGCAACATCTAATGAACATTCATCCTTACCCAGAAACACCACTAAGCCACACTAATATTGAAAGAAATGGGTAAATCTGAAAATCTTTCAGAGATCAAAGTAACATCTATTGGAGATTATATTAAATTAAACTAAACAAATTTAACAATGGTCAGATGACAAATTTTTTTTAACTAATATTGTAAGGGTATACAATTTGCCAACAAATGATGTCCCAGACTTAAATACTATGTAAAAGCAAAGAATTTAAACGAGCAAGAGCTTCTATCCTAGTTCCTGAATCTGCAAGGCTTTGGAAGGAACCACATAGCTCGGCTAGGTGTAGTCTCTGTTTTTTTTTCCACAGTTGATTCTCTTTTTTTCCCCATTTTTCTTTATATTTTAATTGGTTATTTTATTTATTAACATTTCAAATGTTATCTCCCTTCCCAGTTTTCCCTCCACAAGCCCCCTCCTTCCTTCCCCCTGCATCTACGAATGTATTCCCCCATCTGCCCACTCAGTGTCCTAGCAGTCCCCTATCCTGAGTCATCAAGTCTCCACAGGACCAAGGGACTCCTCTCCCAGTGATGCAAGATGAAAATCCAGCTGGAGCCATGGGAACCCCCTGTTGGTGGTTTAATCCCTGGGAGTTTTGAGGGGTCTGGTTGGTTGATACTATTATGCTTCCTATGAGGTTGCAAACCTCTTCAGCTCCTACAGAGCTTGCCCTAACTTCTCCTTTGGGGTCTCTGCACTCAGTACAATGTTTGGCTGTGTACTCCCACATCTGTATTGGTCCTGCTCTGGCAGAACCTCTTAATAGGACAGTTATACTAGGCTCCTGTAAGTGAGCACTTGACATCAGCAATAGTGTCTGGGTTTTGTGTCAGCAGATGGGATGGATCCCTAGGTGGGACAGCCTATGGATGGCCTTTCCTTCACTTTCTGCTCCACTCTTTGTCTCTGCATTTCCTTTTGACAGGAGGAATTCCAGATTAACATTTTTGAGGTGGGGGGTTAGCCCCATACCTCAACTGGGGACCATGTCTATCCACTGGATATTGTCTCTACAGGTTCAATCTCCCCTTTGTTGGGTATTTTGGCTAAAGTCCTCACTGTTGGGTCCTGGGAGCCTCTTTTTTTTTTTAATTTTTTTATTCGATATAATTTATTTACATCTCAAATGATTTCCCCTTTTCTAGCCCCCCACTCCCCGAAAGTCCCTCAAGCCCCCTTCTCTCCCACTCACCCCTTCCCATTTCCCCATTCTGGTTTTGCCGAATACTGCTTCACTGAGTCTTTCCAGAACCAGGGGCCACTCCTCCTTTCTTCTCGTACCTCATTTGATGTGTGGATTATGTTTTGGGTGATCCAGGTTTCTAGGTTAATATCCACTTATTAGTGAGTGCATACCATGATTCACCTTTTGAGTCTGGGTTACCTCACTTAGTATGATGTTCTCTAGCTCCATCCATTTGCCTAAGAATTTCATGAATTCATTGTTTCTAATGGCTGAATAGTACTCCATTGTGTAGATATACCACATTTTTTGCATCCACTCTTCTGTTGAGGGATACCTGGGTTCTTTCCAGCATCTGGCAATTATAAATAGGGTTGCTATGAACATAGTAGAGCATGTATTCTTATTACATGGTGGGGAATCCTCTGGGTATATGCCCAGGAGTGGTATAGCAGGATCTTCTGGAAGTGAGGTGCCCAGTTTTAGGAGGAACCGTCAGACTGATTTCCAGAGTGGTTGTACCAATTTGCAACCCCACCAGCAGTGGAGGAGTGTTCCTCTTTCTCCACACCCTCTCCAACACCTGCTGTCTCCTGAATTTTTAATCTTAGCCATTCTGACTGGTGTAAGATGAAATCTCAGGGTTGTTTTGATTTGCATTTCCCTGGGAGCCTCTTGAATCCCTGGACTTTCCCCCTCCCCCACTGTTATATAGCTGCGTTCAAATTCCTGACCCCCCTTACTTCTCCCCTATCTCCTCCCATATCTGAACTGGTCCCCCATTTTCCTTCCCCTCCTCTCTCCCTCCCAGACTCCTCTCTCTCTACTTCCCAGAGATTATTCTCTTCTCTTTTCTGAGTAGTATTGTTGAATCCACACTTTGGTGTGATCTTCTTTCTTGTTGGCTTTCACATGGTCTGTGAATTGTATCCTGAGCATTCCAAGCATCTTTTGGGCTAACATCCACTTATCAGTGAGTGTACACCATGTGTGTTCTTTTGTGACGTGGTTACCTCACTCAGGATGATATTTTCTAGTTCCATCAATTTGCCTTGAATTTTATGAAATCATTGTTTTAAATAGCTGAGTATTCATTCCTCTGCTGAAGGACATCTGGGTTCTTTCCTGCTTCTAGCTATTATAAATAAGGCTGCTATGAACATAGTGGAGCATGTGTCCTTGTTATTTATTGGAGCATCTTTTGGGTATATGCCAAAGAGTGGTATAGCTATAGTCTTTTAAGGGAAGGTATTTGTATTCTGTTTGGGAATCTCCAATTAAATTTTAAGAGCGGATTCTTCCCTAATGTTGAATGCCATCTGTAGTAATATTTTTTAATTAATAAAACTGGGACAGGTAGTTTTGCTACCAGCTCTAATGGTTTGTGTTCCTGAATAAAAGACATGCCCACACTACCTTTAATTTTACTATGCCTTATATAGCTCAATAACTGGGACACTGCCTTATCTCCATGCAGTTAATTCCAAGTTATTCTATCTTGGCTGCTCTGGACACAGAGAACTGCCCAAAGGGGCCACGCTCTGGCCTCACTCTCCCAGCTCCTTCATGTGGTGGCCATTCCTGTCTGCCCTGCACACTCCTGTCAGGCATAGCATGTCACCTTTCCACTCTCTCCCAGTATGACAGATATCCTTTCCATTGTCCTCCAGGTCCCAAACTGGGGAATCCTAGAAGTCCTGCCTCTGTCAGCCTTGCCCAACCATTGGCTGTCAGCATCATTATTTACCAATTAGAACCAACTGAGAGCAGGGTCCGTCAGTATTTTACATATGGACGTGGGTACTCTCCCATGCAAACAATTTTGGGGACCCAAATTTACATTAGAACACAAACAGCATTAAGCCAAACTGATTACATAAAAATAGAGTGAAAAGTAAAAATTTATAAGTAGAACTATTAAGAATAAAGAAAAGCATGAGACATTTTTCAGAAAATATACTCTTAATTGATATACAATTATATCACTTTCTCCATTCCCCTAATCACTATCCCCCATTCCTCTAAAGTTGATAGCCTATTTTCTTCATTATCTATATCTGTATCTATCTCTATCTCTGTCTCTGTCTCTCTCTCTCTCTCTCTTGCTCTCTCTCTTTCTGTCTCTCTATCATCTATCTCTCTCTATCTATCTATCTAATCTATATCTATATATCTATATCTATATCATCTATATCTAATCTCTATCTAATCTCTATCTCTATATCTAATCTATATCTATATCTATATCTATGCCTATATCTATATCATCTATATCTAATCTATATCTAATATATATCTAATCTATATCTATATCTATATCAATATCTATATGTGTGTGTGTGTATGTGTAATCTGTTGAGTCTATTTTTGTGTTTGTGTGTATATCATTTCATGGCTGATCACTCTTCATTGGATAATACAGGGGCTCATAGAAAATATATGATAGGCATCTACAAATTATTTTAAGTCAGTAGAATAAATGAATTATAGAAATAGAAGAGCATAATTAAAATCAACAGTGTTTTGTTGATCAGACTAATATATTTAATGATTATAGAATTTAATAATTCTTCTATACAATCTTTTTTATTTGATTTTTAAATTTTTTTTTCTTTCTTTTTTTTTTATTCGATATAATTTATTTACATTTCAAATGATTTCCCCTTTTCTAGCCCCCCCACTCCCCGAAAGTCCCGCAAACCCCCTTCTCTTCCCCTGTCCTCCCACCCACCCCTTCCCACTTTCCCGTTCTGGTTTTGCTGAATACTGTTTCACTGAGTCTTTCCAGAACCAGGGGCCACTCCTCCTTTCTTCTTGTACCTCATTTGATGTGTGGATTATGTTTTGGGTATTCCAGTTTTCTAGGTTAATATCCACTTATTAGTGAGTGCATACCATGATTCACCTTTTGAGTCTGGGTTATCCCACTTAGTATGATATTCTCTAGCTCCATCCATTTGCCTAAGAATTTCATAAATTCATTGTTTCTAATGGCTGAATAGTACTCCATTGTGTAGATATACCACATTTTTTGCATCCACTCTTCTGTTGAGGGATACCTGGGTTCTTTCCAGCATCTGGCAATTACAAATAGGGCTACTATGAACATAGTAGAACATGTATCCTTATTACATGGTAGGGAGTCTTCTGGGTATATGCCCAGGAGTGGTATAGCAGGATCTTCTGGAAGTAAGGTACCCAGTTTTCAGAGGAACCGCCAGACTGATTTCCAGAGTGGTTGTACCAATTTGCAACCCCACCAGCAGTGGAGGAGTGTTCCTCTTTCTCCACACCCTCTCCAACACCTGCTGTCTCCTGAATTTTTAATCTTAGCCATTCTGACTGGTGTAAGATGAAATCTTAGGGTTGTTTTGATTTGCATTTCCCTAATGACTAATGAAGTTGAGCATTTTTTAAGATGTTTCTCCGCCATCCGAAGTTCTTCAGGTGAGAATTCTTTGTTTAACTCTGTACCCCATTTTTTAATAGGGTTGTTTGGTTTTCTGGAGTCTAACTTCTTGGGTTCTTTATATATATTGGATATTAGCCCTCTATCTGATGTAGGATTGGTGAAGATCTTTTCCCAATTTGTTGGTTGCCGATTTGTCCTCTTGATGGTGTCCTTTGCCTTACAGAAACTTTGTAATTTTATGAGGTCCCATTTGTCAATTCTTGCTCTTAGAGCATACGCTATTGGTGTTCTGTTCAGAAACTTTCTCCCTGTACCGATGTCCTCAAGGGTCTTCCCCAATTTCTTTTCTATTAGCTTCAGAGTGTCTGGCTTTATGTGGAGGTCCTTGATCCATTTGGATTTGAGCTTAGTACAAGGAGACAAGGATGGATCAATTCGCATTCTTCTGCATGCTGACCTCCAGTTGAACCAGCACCATTTGTTGAAAAGGCTATCTTTTTTCCATTGGATGTTTTCAGCCTCTTTGTCGAGGATCAAGTGGCCATAGGTGTGTGGGTTCATTTCTGGATCTTCAATCCTGTTCCATTGATCCTCCTGCCTGTCACTGTACCAATACCATGCAGTTTTTAACACTATTGCTCTGTAGTATTGCTTGAGGTCAGGGATACTGATTCCCCCAGATTTTCTTTTGTTGCTGAGAATAGTTTTAGCTATCCTGGGTTTTTTGTTGTTCCAGATGAATTTGATAATTGCTCTTTCTAACTCTGTGAAGAATTGAGTTGGGATTTTGATGGGTATTGCATTGAATCTGTATAGTGCTTTAGGCAAAATAGCCATTTTAACTATATTGATTCTACCGATCCAGGAGCATGGGAGTTTTTCCCATTTTTTGAGGTCTTCTTCCATTTCCTTCTTCAGAGTCTTGAAGTTCTTGTCATACAGATCTTTCACATGTTTGGTAAGAGTCACCCCAAGATACTTTATACTGTTTGTGGCTATTGTGAAGGGGGTCATTTCCCTAATTTCTTTCTCAGCCTGCTTATCCTTTGAGTATAGGAAGGCCACTGATTTGCTTGAGTTGATTTTATAACCTGCCACTTTGCTGAAGTTGTTTATCAGCTGTAGGAGCTCTCTAGTGGAGTTCTTTGGGTCACTTAGGTAGACGATCATGTCGTCTGCAAATAATGATAGTTTGACTTCTTCCTTTCCAATTTGTATCCCTTTGATCTCCTTATGTTGTCGAATTGCCCGAGCTAGTACCTCAAGTACAATATTGAAAAGATAAGGAGAAAGGGGGCAGCCTTGTCTGGTCCCTGATTTCAGTGGGATTGCTTCAAGTTTCTCTCCATTTAGTTTGATGCTGGCTACCGGTTTGCTGTATATTGCTTTTACTATGTTTAGGTATGGGCCTTGAATTCCTGTTCTCTCCAAGACTTTAAGCATGAAGGGATGCTGAATTTTGTCAAATGCTTTTTCAGCATCCAATGAAATGACCATGTGGTTTTGTTCTTTGAGTTCGTTTATGTAGTGGATTGTATTGATGGATTTCCGTATATTGAACCAACCCTGCATTCCCGGGATAAAGCTTACTTGATCATGGTGGATGATCGTTTTGATGTGTTCTTGGATTCGGTTGGCAAGAATTTTATTGAGTATTTTTGCATCGATGTTCATAAGGGAAATTGGTCTGAAGTTCTCTTTCTTTGTTGGATCTTTGTGTGGCTTTGGTATCAGCGTAATTGTGGCTTCGTAGAAGGAATTGGGTAGTGTTCCTTCTGTTTCTATTTTGTGGAATAGTTTGAAGAGTATTGGTGTTAACTCTTCTTTGAAGGTCTGGTAGAATTCTGCACTGAAGCCATCTGGTCCTGTGCTTTTTTTGGTTGGAAGACTTTCTATGACTCCTTCTATTTCTTTAGGCATTATGGGACTGTTTAGATGGTCTAGTTGGTCCTGATTTAATTTTGGTATTTGGTATCTGTCAAGGAAATTGTCCATTTCCTCCAGATTCTCCAGTTGTGTTGAGTATAGGCTCTTGTAGTAGGATCTGATGATTTTTTGGATTTCCTCAGTTTCCGTTGTTATATCTCCCTTTTCATTTCTAAGTTTGTTAATTTGGATACTTTCTCTGTGCCCTTTGGTCATTCTGGCTAAGGGTTTATCTATCTTGTTGATTTTCTCAAAGAACCAGCTCCTGGTATTGTTGATTTTTTGTATGGTTCTCTTTGTTTCTACTTGATTGATTTCGGCCCTGAGTTTGATGATTTCCTGCCTTCTACTCCTCCTGGGTGAAATAGCTTCTTTTTGTTCTAAGGCTTTCAGGTGTGTCATTAAGCTGGTAATGTATGCTCTCTCCATTTTCTTTTTGGAGGCACTCAGGGCTATGAGTTTTCCTCTTAGCACTGCTTTCATTGTGTCCCATAGGTTTGGGTATGTTGTGTTTTCATTTTCATTGTGTTCTAAAAAGTCTTTAATTTCTTTCTTTATTTCTTCCTTGACCAAGGTATCATTGAGTAGAGTATTGTTCAGTTTCCACGTGTATGTGGGCTTTCTGTTGTTTCTGTTGCTATTGAAGACCACTTTTACTCCATAGTGATCAGATAGGAGGCATGGGATTAGTTCGATCTTCTTATATTTGTTGAGGTCTGTCTTGTGACCAATTATATGGTCGATTTTGGAGAAGGTACCATGAGGTGCTGAAAAAAAGGTATATTCTTTTGTTTTAGGATAGAATGTTCTATATATATCTGTTAAATCTAATTGGTCCAAAGCTTCAATTAGTTTCATTGTGTCCCTGTTTAGTTTCTGTTTTCCTGCTCGGTCCATTGAGGAAAGTGCAGTGTTGAAGTCACCCACAATTATTGTGTTAGGTGCAATGTGTGCTTTGAGTTTTAATAAAGTTTCTTTTACGAAAGAGGGTGCCCTTGCATTTGGGGCATAGATGTTCAGGATTGACAGTTCTTCTTTTTGTATTTTTCCTTTGACCAGCAAGAAGTGTCCCTCAGGGTCTCTTTTGATGACTTTGGGTTGAAAGTAAATTTTATCTGATATTAAAATGGCTACTCCAGCTTGTTTCCTGAGACCATTTGCTTGTAAAATTGTCTTCCAGCCTTTTACTCTAAGGTAGTGTTTGTCTTTGACCCTGAGGTGTGTTTCCTGTAAGCAGCAAAATGTAGGGTCCTGTTTACGTATCCATTCAGTTAGTCTGTGTCTTTTTATTGGGGCATTAAGTCCATTGATGTTAAGAGATATTAAGGAATAGTGATTGTTACTTCCTATCATTTTTGACGTTATTTTTTAAATTTGAATGCTTAACTTCTTTTGGGTTTGATGAAAGGTTACTATCTTGCTTTTTCCAGGGTGAAGTTTCCCTCCTTGTATTGGTGTTGTCCTCCTATTATCCTTTTTAGAGCCGGGTTTGTGGATAGATATTGGGTAAACTTGGTTTTGTCATGAAATATCTTAGTTTCTCCATCTATGGTGATTGAGAGTTTTGCTGGATATAGTAGTTTTGGTTGGCATTTGTGTTCTCTTAGAGTCTGCATGAGATCTGCCCAGGACCTTCTAGCCTTCATAGTCTCAGGTGAGAAGTCTGCTGTGATTCTGATAGGTCTTCCTTTATATGTTACTTGGCCTTTTTCTCTTACTGCCTTTAGTATTCTTTCTTTGTTTAGAACATTTGGTGTTTTGATTATTATGTGACGGGAAGTATTTCTGCTCTGGTCCAGTCTGTTTGGAGTTCTGTAGGCTTCTTGTATATTCATGGGCATCTCTCTCTTTAGGTTAGGGAAGTTTTCTTCCATAATTTTATTGAAGATGTTTGCTGGCCCTTTAAGTTGTAAATCTTCACTCTCATCTATGCCTATAATCCTTAGGTTTGGTCTTCTCATTGTGTCCTGGATTTCCTGGATATTTTGGGTTACAAGCTTTTTGCATTTTGCATTTTCTTTAACTGTTGAGTCCATGGTTTCTATGGAATCTTCAGCATCTGAGATTCTTTCTTCTATCTCTTGTATTCTGTTGTTGATATTTGCATCTCTGTCCCCTGATTTCTTCCCAAGGCTTTCTATCTCCAAAGTTGTCTCCCTTTGAGTTTTCTTAGTTGTTTCTACTTCTGATTTTAGATCCTGGATGGTTTTGCTTAGCTCCTTCACTTGCATGTTTGTGTTTTCCTGTAATTCTTTAAGAGATTTTTGTGTTTCCTCTTTCATGAGCTCAGCCTGTTGACCAAAGTTCTCCTGTATTTCTTTAAGAGATTTTTGTGTTTCGTCTTTCATGACCTCAGCCTGTTGAGCAAAGTTCTCCTGTATTTCTTTAAGTGTTTTTTGCATTTCCTCCTTGTTGGCTTTTGTATTCTCCTGGATTTCTTTCAATGATTTTTGTGTTTCCCTTGCAAGGGCTTCTAACTTTTGATCCATTTTCTCCTGAATTTCTTTATGTATGACCTTCATGTGTTCCTGTACCAGCATCATGACCAGTGATTTTAAATCCAAATCTTGTTTTACTGGTGTGCTGGGGTATCCAGGACATGTTGGTAGAGGAGAATTGGGTTCAGATGTTGCCATATTGCCTTGATTTCTGTTAGTGACGTTCCTGCGTTTGCCTTTTGCCATCTAGTTCTCACTGGTGTTAGTTTATCTTGTCAGTGCTGGACTCACCAGTGCAAGCTGCCCCTTCCCAGTTGGCCTCTGGTGCACAGCTTACCTCCTGCACTGCTTGTAGACAGTGTGCTGCTGCCCAGGCTGTTCCGATCCCAAAGCAGGCACCCGAAGGCTCCCGCTGGGGCCTGCTGGATTCACTGGAGCACACTGACTTCTCCCAGCTGGCCGCCCGGAAGCCCAGCTAGCCACTTGCAGGACTTAGAGATGTAATGCTGCCGCCCAGACTGATCTGGATCCGGAAGCGGAGAGAGTAGAGCCAAGGGCTTCTGCCTAAGGCCTTGCCCCAGATTGTGTCTGTGGAGCAGATGGAGCCCGTGTGCACTCCCAGGGAGTGCAGACGGTGTATGCTACTGTGACCTCCCCTGTGTTCCGCTCACTCCGCTGGGCAGCCGATCCGCCAACCGGGCTGTCGCACACAAGGTTAGCCTGGCCGCCCAGTCCCTGAGTCCAGGCAAAAGCCTGGGAGGCCAAGGTCCGAGCAAAGTTCCCCTAGGGCTATGACTGTTAATTGGGTCTGCCTGGTGACTAGGATGGCGGGCGTGCACGCCCGCGCTCCCTGAAAGCGCCGGGAGAGTCTGCTTTGCTAACAATCACCTGGGCGGGTTGACTCACAGATGGCCCACCAAGCCGCCCAGTTCTTGGGGTCAGTCCTGTGCCTTTTGGGGCCTGGACCCCCGCTTTGTTAGCCTTAGGCTATGCCTGTTACAGGTCTGCCCGCCTGAGCTCTCTGTCGTCCTGCAGGCAAAATGGCGGCGGCGCGCTCGCAGGCCTGGGCAAAAAACCTCCTGCCTGGGTTGGCACCCCGATGGCCCCCCGACCCGCCCAGGGCCTGGGTGCAGGCCAACGCCCGTCGGGCTCAGACCACCGCGGTGTTGGCCTCGGATTATGTTTGTGTACCTCAGTCCGATCCGTGGAGTACGGAACCAAGATGGATGCTCCTCTCCTGACTGGTGGGAGGCCGAGTTCTGAAGTGGCCTCCGTGCAGGAAAGGCGCCGCACAACTGCAGCTGCTTGTTGCCCGGCTGGTCAGCGAAGGTCAGTAGACGTGGGCGCAGGGCCTAACTGGTCCCTGTGACGCCTTGGTTCCACTGCTGATGGCCCTTCAGCTGGAGCAGCCACTGCTGCCGCTGCCGCCGCCGCCGCCGCCGCCCTTGATTTTTAAATTATTTAACAACTTTATCATTTAACAGTTGTTTGAGGATTTTTGTTTTGTGAGAGAAAGTTTCACTACATATCTCAGGCTGACCTCCAATTCACAACTTTTCTGTCTCATCATCTTAAGCACTGAAATTATAAGCATGTAACACCATGCCCATTGATCAATGGTCATTAAAAAATATAACCTCTTATTTCAAAGAACTAGAGTGTCTAAAGTCTTCCTATTAAGACCCATATTATGATATAATACTAATATAATGGCTAAGTGTGAAACTAAGATAGACCGAATGACTGCAGTTTTTACTGGTGCAGAAGAAGGTTGTAAACTGCATCAGAGATTGGGTTAAGGGAGTACAATTATGGATTTTAACTATGAAAAATTTCAAATATATCAAGTGTATAATGAAATATCTCCAAATAAGTTGATCTCATTCAGTAAAATGAAACTGGGAAAAACTGGGCAATGCTTGAGAAAGTAATCATGACTATGAAACTTCAGGGACTTAAAAAGTGGCTAGACTATTTGAATGCAAGAACTATTTGAGAATAAATTCTATCTTTACCTTATTTATGATCGTCAGTCAGAAAGTGGAGAAGGCACATAGATGAGTAGAGAGTAGGACAGGTCCAATAAGATACACACTTTTAATCTTATAAGCTTTGATTATTATTCATCCTAGTTTTGTGTTAACCCTATTATTATTATTTCTTCTTCTTCTTCTTCTTCTTCTTCTTCTTCTTCTTCTTCTTCTTCTTCTTCTTCTTCTTCTTCTTCTTTCTTCTCCTCCTCCTCCTCCTCTTTCTCCTTCTCCTTTTCCTCCTCCTTCTCCTCCTCCATATATTATTATTATTACTATTATTGTTATTAATTATTTGAGATGGTCTTGATATGTAGCTCATATTAACCTACAACTGTCTTCTCAAGCCAAGTGAGATGATCTTGCTTGAAATCCTCCTACCTCAGCCTCCTGAGTGATAAGATGACAGGTATGAACCACCATGTCTACTTTACCTGGATCAGTAAGTATACATTTTAATAACTAGAACATAATATTTGTGAAAATTAAACATGCAGGTATATAACACAGAAGTAAGTTCTAAACAAACATTACCACAGTTTACTGATTTTTTTCCTATAGTAATTTCTACAAGTCTCATTAATGTTAATCATTCATGATTACCTATATTTTATGCATTGTGTATGTATAATTGTGCTGGTTGTTGGCTCTTTTGGTATAATTTATAGCAGTTATCAGTAGTATTGACTCTAAATACAAGTTATATTAAAAGAATGGTTGTGTGATAGGAGAGCTGGATGGATTACACAGAATTTTTCTGGAGGAAAAGAACTAATGTAATGTGTATATATTATAAAATTCTATTTTTAATCATGTTATACAGTTTGGGCATTTCTATAATTACTATCTCCATGCTGAAGAGGCAGAACCTGGTAGCTGCTGAGTCAGCAAAGCTGGATACTGCAACAGCTTCACTTGGACACTGGAAGCTTAGAAAATTCCTGGAAAGTTGTGGCTTTCCACTGCATGTGAGAAAGGAGAAAAAAACTGGAGCCTTAGCTCAAAAGAGGATGGCAATGGCAGTAGCAATAGATTGAGTCAGGAAGAAACAATGATAGCAGGTAAGACTCCCTTTCTAAATGTCTTTATACTTAGGGTGCCTTTTTTGTTATTGTTTTTTTGTTTGTTTGTTTGTTTTTCTGGTGGTTATGGAAATGTTTATATTGTAAGTCTTATTTGCTATTTTTATTTTCAACCACATAATAACATAATATCTACCTTTAGCTTGTTATTTGCATAAATTCAGGAATCAGATAGTATTTTATCTATAGACCATGACACATAAATGCCTGTTTTACATCTAATGCCACTTGTTCCCGTAAAAACTGAGAGTTTACTGGATCATGAGTGAGGGGAGCCCTCAGCTCTTTGCTTAACATCCAGTTACAAAACTTAGTCATCACTAAACAAATAGCCTATGTATTTATCACTAGTGGTTTGATTGGTAATAATACATATTTATAAATTTAATTTCTTGAATGTAAGTAAAAATAAGAATCCTCTATAAAGAGTAATGTAAATATATTGACACCTTGAAATAGATCAAATACACAGGTTCTCACAATGATAATAATAATGGATTTTATTACTACATGAACATGCAAACTGTACAAAGATATTGCATTCTGTATTTGTCAGTTTACAAAAGTAGTATTTATTTTAGAACAAAGAATAATCTTAACAAACGTTTTCAAATACTTCTGACTTTCAACCAGGATTTCAGATAATGTGCCACCATGGATGATCAAAATCTGATATTATTCCAGTAACATCCAAGCCCAGTGTCCATAGTCCTTTGCATATAGGACCCTATAGTAAACTAATTCACATTTCTTAAAACCATTAAAATTTTCCAGTCTCATCTTTTATTACCTATCTGTCAAGCATTGCTGCTTGCTTTGTAATGCCATTATCTCAGACTTACAGTGAATTGCCCTCCTGGATTTCTCTACCTGAATTGTTCTATGTCACACTTTCTGCTGGACATTGTCTCGGTTATGACATGGCTCTGGGTTCTGTGGCTCAGCTTGGCTCACTCGTGTCTTTCCCTGTGTCTCCATTTCTATCAGATTTAATAACATTAAGTCTCTATTATCATGAATATCCTTAAGATCAAATAAAAATGTAAATAACATAATTCACAATTAGTCCTGCCAATCACATAAACCAAATCAAGTTTAAATATATGCTCTAAGCTTACCTATGTTGTGTAAAGACCATCTTTTGCTTTTATATGGGTTTATATGGACAATAGAGTGATATTTTTTCAGTTGGCCAGGATTTCTCAAGCATGACACCACTGACATTTTGGACTGCATCTTGTTTGCTCTGGGTGCAGTCCTATGTATTGTAGGACCTTTCACCGGGTCCGTGGCTTGAATCTATTAGAAATCAAGTAGCACTTTTTCCAGCTGTAAAACCATAGATAACTTCACACATTGTTAACTTTTCTGATAGTTAAAATTGTCCCTTGCTGAGATCCATTGTAATTAATGCATTTTTCTTATTTCAATGCCTATGTATTAAATGATTAATCTTCATTTGGTTTTATTATTCTTTTAGCACAATCTTGGCATTTTAAAAATTACACATGCTTTTTTGATGATAAGAAGATATTCTATTCTGATCCCAGTTAGTCCAAAGACTGGCTGTTGAAAATCAACTGAGAGTGAAGCAATAAATAAAGTCTGCTAAGGCAATTGGCAAGACCAAGTTTGAAAATATCTCAAGTGTCAAGTCTGAATTGGTACTTACAGAATAATCTAGACAGATATAAATCTCTTAGATATGTATTAGTACATTAATTGCTCTTTTTAATTCAATATATTATTTACATTTCCAGTGAGTTTCCCGTTCCTGGATTCCCCCTCCCTGAAAGTTCCATAAGCCCTCTTCTCTCCCTCTGTTCCCCAATCTACCCTTTCCCATTTCCCCTACACTGCTGCACTGAGCCTTTCCAGGCCCAGGGGCCACTCCCTCCTTCTCCTTGGGCATCATTTGATATGTGAATTGTGTCTTGGGTATTCCAAGCTTCTAGGCTAATATCAGTGAGTGCATACCATGAGTGTTCTTTTGAGACTGGGTTACCTCACTTAGGATGATGTTCTCCAGTTCCATTCATTTGTCTAAGAATTTCATGAATTTATTGTTTCTAATGGCTGAATAGTACTCCATTGTTTACATATACCACATTTTGTGTATTCATTCCTCCATTGAGGGATATCTGGTTTTTTTCCAGCTTTTGGCTATTATAAATAGGGCTGCTATGAACATAGTGGAGCATGTGTCCTTATTACATGCTGGGGAATCCTCTGGGTATATGCCCAGGAGTGGTAGCAGGGTCTTCTGGAAGTATCATTCCCAGTTTTCTGAGGAACTGCCAGACTGACTTCCAGAGTGGTATTACCAGCTTGCAACCCCACCAGCAGTGGAGGAGTGATCCTCTTTCTCCACATCCTCACCAGCACCTGTTTTCTCCTGAATTTTTGATCTTAGCCATTCTGACTGATATGAGGTGAAATCTCAGGGTTGTTTTAATTTACATTTCCCTGATGACTAAGGATGTTGAACATTTCTTTAGGTGCTTCTCAGCCATTCGATATTACTCAGGTGAAAATTCTTTTTTAGCTCTCTACCCCATTTTTAAGGGGGATATTTGGCTCTCTGGAGTCTACCTTCTTGAGTTCTTTGTATATTTTGGATATAAGCCCTCTGTAGGATGTAGTGTTGGTAAAGATCTTTTCCCAATTTGTTGGTTGCTGCTTTGTCCTTTTGATAATGTCCTTTGCCTTACAGAAACTTTGTAGTTTCATGAAGTCCCATTTGTTAATTCTTGATCTTAGATCTAGATCTGTTGAGGAAAATTTTCCCTGTGCCCATGTCCTTAAGGGTATTTCCCAGTTTCTTTTCTGTTAGTTTCAGTGTGTCTGGTTTTATGTGGAGGTTCTTGATCCACTTGGACTTGAATTTAGTAGAAGGAGATAAGAATGGATCAATTTGCATTCTTTTGCATGCTGACCTCCACTTGAACCAGCACCATTTGTTGAAAAGGCTATCTTTTTTCCACTGGATGATTGTAGCTCCTTTATCAAAGATCAAGTGACTATAATCCTGTGGGTTCATTTCCAGGTCTTCAATTCTATACCATTGATCTACTTGCCTGTCACTGTATTAATACGATGCAGTTTTTAACAGAATTGCTCTGTAGTGCTGCTTGAGGTCGGGGATACTGATAACCCCAGAAGTTCTTTTACTGTTGAGGATAGTTTTAGCTAGACTAGGTTTTTTGTGATTCCAGATGAATTTGAGAATTGCTCTTTCTAAGTCTATGAAGAACTGAGTTGGGATTTTGATGGGGATTGCATTGAATCTGCAGATTGCTTTTGGCAAGATGGCCATTTTTACTATGTTAATCCTGCCAATCAGTCCAAGAACATGGGTGATTTTTCCATCTTCTGAGGTCTTCTTCAATTTCTTTCTTCAAAGACTTGAAGTTCTTGTCACACAGATCTTTCACTTGTTTGGTTAGAGTCACACCAAGATACTTTATATTGTTTGTGGCTATTGAGAAGGGTGTCATTTCCCTAATTTCTCTCTTAGCCTATTTATCCTTTGAGTATAGGAAGGCTATTGATTTGCTTGAGTTAATTTTATATCCAGCCACTTTGCTGAAGTTGTTTATCAGCTGTAAAAGTTCTCTGGTGGTGTTTTTTGGGTCGCTTATGTATACTATCATACCATCTGCAAATAGTGATAGTTTGATTTCTTCCTTTCCAATTTGTATCCCTTTGACCTCCTTCTGTTGTCTAATTGCTCTGGCTAGAACTTCAAGTACTATATTGAATAAATCTGGAGAGAGAGGGCAGCCTTGTCTAGTCCCTGATTTTAGTGGGATTGCTTAAGTTTCTCTCCATTTAGTGTGATGTTGGCTACTGGTTTGCTGTTTATTGCTTTTATTATGTTTAGGTATGGGCCTTGAATTCCTGTTCTTTCCAAGACCTTCAACATGAAAGGATGCTGAATTTTGTCAAATGCTTTTTCATCATCTAATGAAATGACCATGTGGTTTTTTTCTTTGAGTTTGTTTATGTAGTAGATTACATTGATGGATTTCAATATATTGCACCATGCCTGCATCCCTGGGATGAAGCCTACTTGATCATGATGAAAGATCGTTTTGATGTGTTCTTAGATTAGGTTGGCAAGAATTTTATTAAGTATTTTTCATCAATATTCATAAGGGAAATTGGTCTAAGGTACTCTTTTTTGTTGGATCTTTGTGTGGCTTTGGTATTAGCGAAATTGTGGCTTCACAGAATGAGTTGTGTAGTGTTCCTTCTGTTTCTATTTTGAGGAATAGTTTGAAGAGTATTGGCATTTGGTCTCCTTTGAATGTCTGATAGAATTCTACACTAAAGCCATCTGGTCCTGTGCTTTTTTTGGTTGGGAGCCTTTCAGTGACCACTTCTGTTTCTTGAGGGGTTATGGGACCATTTAGATGGTCTATATGATCCTGATTAAATTTTGGTAATTGGTATCTGTCTAGGAAATTGTCCATTTCAACCAGATTTTCCAGTTTTCTTGAGTATAGTCTTTTGTAGTAGGATATGATAATTTTTTGGATTTCCTCTTTTCTGTTGTTATTTAACCCTTTTCATTTCTGATTTTGTTAATTTGAGTACTGTCTCTGTGCCCTCTGGTTAGTCTGGCTAAAGGTTTAGCTATCTTGTTGATTTTCTCAAAGAACTAGCTCCTGGGTTTGTTGATTCTTTGTATGGTTCTCTTTGTCTACTTGATTGATTTCAGCCCTGAGTTTCATGGTTTCCTGCTTTCTACACCTCTTGGGTGTATTAGCTTCTTTTTGTTCTAAAGCTTTCAGGTGGTCTGTTAAACTGCTAGTATAAGCTCTCTCCAGCTTCTTTTTGTAGGCACTCAAAGCTATGAGTTTTCCTCTTAGCATTGCTTTCATTGTGTCCCAAAAATTTGGATATGTTGTGCCTTCATTTTCATTAAGTTCTAAAAAAATCTTTGATTTCTTTCCTTATTGCTTCCTTGACCAAGGTATCATTGAGTAGAGAATTGTTCAGCTTCCATGGGAATGTGGGCTTTTTTTTTTTTTTTTTTTTTTTTTTTTGGCTATTTAAGACCATCCTTATTCCATAGTGATCTGATAGGAGACATGGAATTAATTCTGTTTTGATCTATTTTGTGACCAATTATATAGTCAATTTTGGAGAAGGTACCATGAGGTGCTGAGAAGAAGGTATATTCTTTTGATTTAGGATGAAATCTTCTATAGATATGTATTAAGTCCATTTGGTCCAAAACTTCTGTTACTTTCACTGTGACTCCATTTCGTTTGTGTTTCCCTGATCTGTCCATTGAAGAGAGTGGGGTGTTTAAGTCCCACACAATTATTGTGTGGGGTGTGATGTGTGCTTTAAGGTTTAGTAAGTTTACTTAAGGAATGCAGGTGCCCTTGTATTTGGGGCATAAATGTTCAAAATTGAGAGTTCTTCCTGGTAGATTTTTCCTTTGATGAGTATAAAGTGGCCTTGGGTATCTTTTTTGCTGACTTTTGGTTGAAAGTCTATTTTATCTGATATTAGAATGGCTACTCCAGCTTGTTTTCTGGAACCATTTTCTTGGAGAACTGTTTTCCAATCTTTTACTCTTAGGTAGTGTTTGTCTTTGACACTGAGATGCGTTTCCTGTATGCAGCAAAATGTTGGGTCTTGTTTATGAATCTATCTGTTCGTCTGTCTTTTTATTGGGGAATTGAGTCCATTGATGCTAAGAGATATTAAGGAATAGTGATTGTTACTTCCTGCTGTTTTTGATGTAATTTTTATATTTGTGTGGTTTGTTGAAAGGAGATTACTTCTTTTGGGTTTGTTGAAAGGAGATTACTTTCTTGCTTTTTCTTGTGTGCAGTTTCCCTCCCTTTGTTGGTGTTTTCCATTCATTATCCTTTCAAGGGCTGGATTTGTGGAAAGATACTGTGTAAATTTGTTTTTGTCATGGAAAACCTTGGTTTCGCCATTTATGGTAATTGAGAGATTTGCTGGATATAGCAGTTTGGGTTGGCATTTGTGTTCCCTTAGGGTCTGCATGACGTCTGGCCAGGCTCTTCTGGTTTTCATAGCCTGTGATGAGAAATCCGGTGTAATTCTGATAGGGCTACCTTTATATAAATATATGGTGCCTTTTGAATGCCTACTTTGAAGGCAGATCATCACCTTCAGTTACTCCTTTTGGGAAACATCCTCATACACATTCTCAAAAGTTTATCTGTCTAAGTGACACCAACTCTTATCAAGTTGGCAATTAGAATGGAACACAATTACTAAAGTATTTTTTAACAGCATTTTTAAACAATTACACAAACACTACATTTCAGAGGAAACTTCTGTTTTAATATAATTTTAGGTTTTGTGAATATAAGATAATCAGTAACACTTTTATTACTATGATTTCCATGTTTTTACTAATGAAAAGATAGAGTACATGCTTGTTCCATAAGAAACCCCGAAACCCTAAGGTAAGTCCCCCCTTTTCTTAATTAGATTATGTTAATTATTTAACTTAGTTTTATTTATTACCAGTCTCAATCTTATGTTTTTGAATACTACAAATTGGTATGGTTTCTTCGTTATTATGCATGATCATAATTATATGACTATAATTTAATTTTCCCAGCCTCTAAAGGTGTATTGATTTTGAATTCTCCTAATCAAATTAAAGGCTAAAACTATAATACCCCAAAGTCTCAAAGATATCTAATATGTTAAAAAGGAAACATGTACCTAACTCTAAAAGAACTAGTGTCTACTAACTACTTTATGTAGGCAGTGAAAGGTAGTGCATGAAAATGAAAGTTTATATAGGAGTCACAAGAGGCAAAAATCAGAACAGTTTTCATTTTCTGTCAAGTCCAATTTAGAGATGATTATGTAGAGGATTAGGTGATGATCTTGATATTGGATATTCTAATTTAAAGGACACATGCTTGAATGGCACTCGATGCCTCTGTAATGGACTTACCTCTCTTTGAAGGCTGAGCCTTGTCTAGGTGTCACCAGCTCAAGTTGCTAGATGGCTGTCACAGAGCTTAAGGTGAGAGCAAGTGAAAATGTCTGGCAACAGAGTGGTGAAGCTTACTGCGTAATAAAGAATAAATGACACATTTTTGAGTTGAGCCAATTCTTTTAAATAACAATGGCCATGCCAAGCATTTGTTCTAGTTTGTTATACTGCTGTGATAAACAGCATGACCAAATACAACTGGGAGAGAAAAAAAATTTTGTTGTTATTTTATGTTTAATTTTATAGTTATATAGTTACATCCCATCATAAAAGGAAGTCAGATTAAAAATAAAGACAGAAACTGAAGCAGAGGATGTGAAGACTGCCTCTCACTGGCTTGCATACCTTGTTTTCTTAGACAAGTCATGTCTACCTGCCTAGGAATAGCACTGCCTACAATTGTCTTGTCCTCCCATGTCAATCAATAAAATGCTCCACAGACTTGCCCACAGGCCAGTCTGATGGAAGTGGTTTCTGAACTGACATTTACTCATTTCAGTGTATTTCAAGGTAAAAAAAAAAAAGCAAAAAACCAAACAAGAACCACTTTAGCAGCATATCATTATCTCTGTAGAGCATGTCTTATCTTACTGAGGTCTTTGATCCCTGTGATCAGTCAAGTCTATAAGATTCCTTATGTTCTTATGTTCTTGATATATATATATATCCTTGATATAAGAAACTCCTTAATGTTCAGTGGAAAAAGCACAAGAGCTCAACTGTGCAGATAAAAACAATAGTAGTTAGGCTACAGATAAATGAGGCTTATAGATCATAATATTGGCACAAAGTTTAATTTGACCTGTAACTACAAAAATATATTTTACCGGTTTGATTGTATATGAGAATCTTCTCTTTGAAGTCTGCCATTTCACACAGGATCATAGGAAAACATAACATTCTTCTATTTCAATACAAATATTTTTAGTGTGGAAACCACTGAGATACTTATTGTAAATATAGCAGTTATACTCATCAGTGGGTGAAGCTCTACAATTTGAAGACAAATTGTGTTTATGATGAAGTAAATAACATTTTAGTAAGCTCATGTATATACCAACTTGAGCCAAATGAGTGTTAAAGAAGTTAAATTTATTCTCACACTACATTACTATAAAAAATTGAAGGAGAGAAAGTGAATTATCTCAGGTATAAATGATATGATGAAAGGGTATATGTGAGTATGAGATTTCAGCATATATACTGTCCTAGTATAGGACAGAAACCCTAGTATAGGGTTTCTACTGATATGATAATACATTATGACCAAAAAGCAAGTTTGGGAGGAAGGGGTTTATTTGACTTATACTTGTTCATCATCAAAGAGAAGCAAGGCAGGAACCAGAAAGAAGGCAGGAGCTGATGCAGAGGCTATGGGGCAGTACTGTTAGCAGTCTTTCTCATCATGGCTCAGGTTGCTTTCCTCTAGATGCCAGAACCACAAACACCCACAATGGCCTGGACCATCCTCCATTAACCACAAATTAAAAAAAATGCCCTAGAGCTGGATCATTTTTTTGTTTTGCTTTTAAATTGGTTAGTTTATTTATTTACAGGTCAAATGTTATGTCCCTTCCCAGTTTCCCCTCCTCAACCCCTCCATTCCATCCTCCATCTCCTTTGCCTTTAAAAGGGTACTTCCCAGGGTTGTTTTGATTTGCATTTCCCTAATGATTAATGATGTTGAACATTTCTTAAGGTGTTTCTCAGCTCTCCGAAGTTCTTCATGTGAAAATTCTTTGTTTAGCTCCGTACCCCACTTTTTAATGGGGTTATTTGGATCTCTGGGTTCTGCTTTCTTGAGTTCTTTGTATATATTAGATATTAGCCCTGGTTCTGGAAAGACTCAGTGCAAGAGTATAGGGGAATTCCAGAACAGGGAAGTGGGAAGGGCTGGGTGGAAGAACAGGGGGACGGAAGAGGGCTTATGGAACTTGCGGGGAGTGGGGACCCAGAAAAGGGGAAATCATTTGCAATGTAAATAAAAAAATAAAATAAATAAAAAAATAATACCTTCTAATTATAACATACCTACTTATGCCTTTATTTTAGAAGACCTGTAGCTGAATAAAACATAAGTCTGATAAAGAAAAAAAAAAAGGGTACTTCCCCACCTCCCTACCCACTCCTGCCTCACCCCTTTGGCATTCCCCTTCTCTGGGGTAACAAACCTCTACAGGAGGCTCTTCCCCTCCCATTGAAGAGGCAATCCTTTTGTACATATGTGGTAGGAGCCAGGGACCCACCCATGGTTGTTGGTTTAGTACTTGAAGGCTATGGAAGCATGTTCTCAATTAATGGTCTCTCTTATCAGGTGACTCTAGCTTGTATCAAGCTGACATAAAACTTTCCAGGTAATGCATTCATTGAACTTTCCATTGATATTTTTATGAAGAAAACTTCATAATAATAGAAAAGAGGGGAGTTGATGCCATTGATAAGAAAGGTAAAAGGAGTTGATATCTATTATCCATACACTAAACATACCTTGTCAGGTTATATGCCAACTTTTGTGGGACATATTCATTAAGATTTCTTTCAAATACCTGTTGATATATTCAAGGAATATGTTGGATAGACATCTGGTAGCCATACTCATATTCTTTTACCACACTTTGATAAAATTTTATGTAAAAGACTACATGTGATTGTTTTTTTAGAAACAAAAAATTATAAGTCTTAGTTTTAACTTGTGTTATATGACATGCTGTCAAAACTACTATTTTACAACTCATTTAAATTAGGTCAATGGGAATTAATCTTTGAGTCCCTGCTATTCACTTATTTTAATGTTTAATGTAGAGTGAACTTGATTTTGTACAGAGGAGTCTATAGAACTTTTTTAAACTTGTGCTCCCAAATGGTTGGCCATATTTATGGAAAATAGTAACCGGTAGAACCAGTATTCATTTCAACCTCTTAGGACTCCTTTCTACTGATCAGAGAGAATAGTTTCCACACGTAGAGTTTCAGTTTTCTGCTAGACTTCACTCTATTATTAACTATAGAATTGTGTGAGTTTCTCAGCATTAGAGAGAAAAGGGAAAAATGCCTTTCTGTGCTTCTTCTGCTTATTATAATTCTCTTTTCCTTCAGTTTGAATTTGGCTTATCTTAGCTTTCTCTCTATTCACAATGAGGCTAATTTCTGGTTGTGAAATAAAATATTAGGTAGATGTGGAAGTGATAAATTCAGTCTTGATTCTGTAAGAAATGTCCTTCTCTTATCAAAGGTGGTTCGTCCACTAAGGTGCAATAGTCCACAAGTCCCTCTACCTTGTAACACTTTTACCTGAAACTCTCTCTCTCTCTCTCTCTCTCTCTCTCTCTCTCTCTCTCTCTCTCTCTCTCTCTCCCTCTCCCTCTCTCTCTCTCTCTCTCTCTCTCTCTCTCTGTGTGTGTGTGTGTGTGTGTGTGTGTCTGTCTGTCTGTCTGTCTCTCTCCCCCCTGTCACTTAGAGACAGAGTCTCACTAAGACATCCTCACTGTCTTCTACCTCATAGATGCCTGCATGCCTCTGCTTCCCAAGTGCTGGGATTAAAGGAAAATCAAGTCTGGCCTTTATGTAAATATTCTTATCTCTCCCACTTGTAAAAGTTTGGTCTTCTCCCACCTGCCCCCTTCCAGGATCTGGATAGTCTGGAGAAGCTTACTCCCTTCCTCCTTTCCTTCATTTTCTTTCATTGATTCTTTTAAAAACTACCCAATTTCAAGACTGGGAGTTTAGACCCCAGACATCAGGGAAAAGACAGACTCCACCTGCATTAGAATATAACCAAGTGAATTCCCTGCCCCATGTACTTGTTAGACCTCGCTCTGGATCACCAACTCTGTAAAAAGAAAGTATTGTGGCATACCTGTCAGAGTTTTCAAACAGTTCTTTATGGCAGGTGTTAGAGATGCTATCTTCAAAAGAACAAGGATTAGAGATGTGGTTCAAGGATGCTTATCTAGCAAACCTAAAGCCCTAAGTTCTATCCTCAGCAGTACAAAACCAAACAAATCTGTTGGACATGATGGTCAATACCTTTAATTCCAGCACTTAGGAGTTGGAGGTAAAGGTAGACAGATCTCTGAATTCTATTCCAGTTTCATCTACATATTGAGTGGTAGGCCATCCAGGGATACATAGTGAGACCATGTCTCAAAAACAAACAAAACTGATATATATATATAGTGTATGGGTATATGGTGACTGTCTGGGAGAAACAAATAACAAGAACCCAGAAATACCTTGCACTAAAATGTTACCAACTATAGCTTTAAATGTTTGAGTTTTATGAGGGAAAAAAAAGATGAAAGAAGGAGATAGCTATTTTCATTTCGTCTTTTATCAAAGTAACATTTAATCTTAGCATTGCCATTTAATTTTCTGTAAACTGCATCTTAAGCTTACTTAGTATTTCTGTTTGGTTTTCTGTAAATTGCTTCCTAAGCTTAATCTTTTAGTATAAATGCAACAGATTATTATTTTGTGAAATATTTACATGGTAAATGTTTGCTTTAAAATATGGATTGATTTAATTTTTATCTTTTTTAGCAAAACAATTATTTCAGAGCATCTACCAGTGGGGATATTATTTCCCTCTCTGGTTTTCATTTGCAAATTTCATTATACCATGATATGGCTACCATCTGGTGTTTTTTAGATAACATTATACTCTAGACTTGCAGTTTTGAAATAATAATATTTCAAAGCCAAAAGGAACTCCTCTTGGAGAATACCACTTTATGTAAGCAACACATTTGTATAACAGAAGACCTAGTTGAAGTTTATACATATTGCACATATTGGAAATATGTGGCTAACACAGTCTTATGAATTAAAAATCACTTCTGGTATGTCATACTTTAGCCACTTAAATTGTTCATTAGATTAACTTTTATCCTTATTTCTTCTTGTTACAAAATCATGAGTGCTACATATTTGTATCATTGTATAAATTTTTTGCCATGCTTAAACATCTCTAATGGACAAATATTTTATGAATACAAATATAGTAGGTTTTCTAAAGGAACAAATATTATCCTCTTCTATCTCCCTTCCCCTTCATTTTCTAACCTTTCTTTTCTCCCTCCTTTTGCTCCACTCCTTTCCTTCCTCTTTTCTTCCCTCCTTCCCCCTTCCTTTCTTCCCTCTTTCCCTCCCCTCTTCTTTGTCTGCCCACTTGCTACACTTTGAATGTAAAATGTTGCATATTCAATGTGTTTAAACACCTGGACTCTTTGGTGGTGCTATTTTGAGAAACTATGGAAACTATGGATACTGTGCTTAGAACAGAGAAAAGGAACCATAGTGATAGATTGTAGGGATTCTAGGTCTGTTCTTAATCTAGCTGCATATTTATTTTCCTGACTGAACATAGATCCATCAGTACTGAAACCACACAAGGACCCAACTAAAAAGGGAGAATTCAAACTTGCATATGAATATTGATGCAAAAATATTCAATAAAATTCTTGCAAACCAAACCCAAGAACACATCAAAACCATTATTCACCATGATCAAGTAGGCTCCATCCCAGTGATGCAAGGTTGGTTCAATATATGAAAATCCATTAACTTAATCCACTATATCAAAAGTCAAAGGAAAAAAATCACAAGATCATATTCTTAGATGCAGAGAAAGCATTTGACAAAATACTATAGCCTTTCATGTTAAAAGTATTAGAGAGATCAGTAATTCAAGGACCATACCTAAACATAATAAAAGAAACTTACTGTAAACTAACAGCCAGTATCAAATTGAATGGAGAAATACTTGAAGCAATCCCATTAAAATTGGGTGAAGGATGCCCACTCTCCCTATATCTATTCAATATATAGTGCTAGTTAGGTATCTTCTCTCCAGTGGCAAGTATAGTTAGGATCACAGAGAACACCAGAGTATCAGAACAGCTGGGACAGGGCCTGCCTGCCCCCCACCCCCACCAAGGAGCTGGGCAGCACCACAGCTGTCTGTGCACTGATCCTGCCAGGGAGAACTGCTCTGCAGGGAGTACTCCAGGGTTTAAAGGTGAGGCAGCTATCTTCTCTCCGGCCATATTGCCAGGAGCACAAGGAACACCAGAGTGCCAGAATAGCTGGGACAGGGTCAGTCTGCTCTCTACCTGCACCCAGGAGCTGGGCAGCACCACTGCACTCTGTGCCAAGGGAAAGCGGGTCACCCAGGGGTGCTGAGACAGGCTTGCAGGCACATAGGAAAGACAAACACCAGCCAGAGACAGCAGGACCAACCAACACCAGGGATAACTAGATGTTGAAAGGCAAATGTAAAAGTGTTTCCAACAGAAACCAAGGCAACATGGCACCATCTGAAACCAATTCTCCCACAACAGCAAATCCTAGATACCCCAACACACCAGAAAAGCAAAATTTGGATTTAAAAATCACAGCTCATGATGCTGATAGAGGGATTCAAGAAGGACATAAATAACTTCCTTAAAGAAATACAGGAGAACACAGGGAAGTAGCTAGAAGCCCTTAAAGAAGTACAGGAAAACACAACCAAACAGGTGAAGGAACTGAACAAAACCATCCATAATCTAAAAATGGAGGTAGAAACAATAAAGAAATGAGAAAAGGAAACAACTCTGGACATAGATAACCTAGGAAAGAAGTTAGAAATCATGGATCTAAGCATCAACAACAGAATACAAGAGATAGAAGAAAGAATCTCAGATGCAGAAGATACCAGAGAAAGCATTGACACAACAGTCAAAGAAAATGCAAAATACAAAAAGCTCCTGGCCTAAAACATCCAGGAAATCCAGGAAAAAATGAGAAGACCAAACCTAAGGATTATAGGTATAGAAGAGAGTGAAGATTTCCAACTTAAAGGGCCAGTAAATGTCTTCAACAAAATTATAGAAGAAAGATTCCCTAACCTAAAGAAAGAGATGCCCATGAACATTCAAGAAGCCTGAAGATCTCCAAACATATTTAACCAGAAAAGAAATTCCTCCCATCACTTAATAATTAAAACATCAAATGCACTAAACTAAGAAAGAATATTAAAAGCAGTAAGGAGAAAAGATCAAGGTAACTTATAATGGTAGACCTATCAGAATTGCACCAGACTTCTCACCACAGACCCCCAAAATTCCCCCAGAGAACTCCTAAACTGGACAAACAACTTCAGCAAAGTGTCTGGATATAAAATTAATCCAAACAAATCAGTAGCCTTCCTATACACAAAAGATAAAGAGCTGGAGAAAGAAATTAGGGAAATGACACCCTGTACAATAGTCATAAATAATATAAAATACCTTGGTGTGACTGTAACCAAGCAAGTGAAAGATCTGTATGAAAAGAGCTTCAAGTCTGTAAAGAAAGATATCAAAGAAGATCTCAGATGATAGAAAGATCTCCCATGCTCATGGATTGGCAGGGTTAATATAGTAAAAATGGTCACCTTGCCTAAAGCAATCTATAGAATCAATGCAATTCCCATCAAAATTTCAACTCATTTCTTCATAAAGTTAAAAAGAGCAATTACCATGCACATGGGCACAGGGAAAATTTATTGAACAGAACACTAATAGCTTATGCTCTAAGATCAAGAATTGACAAATGGGACCTCACACAATTGCAAAGCTTCTGTAAGGCAAAGGACACTGTCAATAGGACAAAATGGCAACCGACAGATTGGGAAAAGATCTTTACCAATCCTACATCCTATAGAGGGATAATATCCAATATATAAAAGAACTCAATAAATTAGACTTCAGAGAGCCAAATAACCCTGCTAAAATGGGGTACAGAGCTAAACAAAGAATTCTCAACTCAGGAATACTGGATGTCTGAAAAACATCTAAAGAAATATTCTGCATCCTTATTCATCAAGGAAATACAAATCAAAACAACCCTGAGATTCCACCTCACATCAGTCAGAATGGCCAAGTTAAAAAACTCAGGGGACAGCAAATGCTGGAGAGGATGAGGAAAAAGTGGAACACTCCTCCATTGCTGGTGGGATTGTAAGCTGGTAAAACCACTCTGGAAATCATTCTGGCAGGTCCTCAGAAAATTGGACACAGCATTTCTTGAGAAGTGCTATACCACTCCTGGGCATATACCCATTTAATGCTCCAACATGTAGTAAGGACACATGCTCTACTATGTTCATCGCAGCCTTATTTATAACAGCCAGAAGCTGGAAAGAACCCAGATGTCCCTCAACAGAAGAATGGATACAGAAAATGTTGTACATTTATACAATAGAATACTACTCAGCTGTTAAAAACAATGAATTCATGAAATTCTTAGGCAAATGGATGGACCTAGAAAATATCATCTTGATTGAGGTAATCCAATCACAAAAGAACACATATGGTATGCATTTGCTGATAAGTGGATATTAGCCCCAAAGCTCAGAATACCCAAGATACAATTTACAGACCACATGAAGATCAAGAAGAAATACCAAAGTGTGGATACTTTGATTCTTATTGGAAAGTGGTTCAAATTACTCATGGCTCAAAGACAACCAATAGACTGAACATAGAATCTCCAATGGAGTAGCTACCAAAAGGACCCAAGGAGCTGAAATGGATTCCAGCCCTGTAGGAGGAACACTAATATGCACCAACCAGTAACCCCAGAGATCCCAGGGACTAAACCATCAACCAAAGAGTACACATGGAGGGACCCATGGCTCCAGCTACATATGTAGCCGAAGATGACCATTTCAGACATCAATGAGAGAAGAGACCATTGGTACTGTGAAGGCTCAATTCCCTATAATAGAGGAATGCAAGTCAGGAATTGGGGTGTGGGGGTGGCATAGAGGATTTTTAGAGGGGTAATGTGGAAATGGAAAGCCATTTGAAATGTAAATAACCCAATTATAATCTAATTAAAAAATTAGGCAAAAACAACAAAAAGTGCTGGCTAGAACAATTAGACAACAAAAAGAGATCAGGGATATGCAAATTGCCGAAGAAGTAAAGGTATCACTATTTGCAGATCATATGATAGTACACATAAGTGACCCCAATAATTCTAGCAGAGAACTCTACTGCTGATACACTACTTTAGCAAAGTGGCTAGATATAACATTAACTCAAATATATCATAGCCTTCCTTATACAAATGATAAACAGGCTGAGAAAGAAATTAGGGAAACAAATCCCTTCACAATAGCCACAAATAATATAAAATATCTTGGGGTAACTCTAACAAAACAAATGAAAGATCTATATGACAATAACTTCAAATCTTTCAAGAAGGAATTTAAAGAAGATCTCAGTAAATGGAGAGATCTCCCATCCTCATGGATTGGCAGAATTAACATAGTAAAAATGGCTGTCCTGCCAAAGGCAATCTACAGATTGCATGCAATCCCCATCAAAATCCTAACACAATTCTTAAAAGACATGGAAAGAGCAATTCTCAAATTTATCTGGAAAGGCAAAAATCCCAGAACAGTGAAATAATTATTAGCAGTAAGAGAACTTTAGGGCGAATCACCATCCCTGACCTCAAACTCTACTTCATAGCAGTAGTGATAAAAACCACATGGTATTGGTGCAGAGACAGACAGGTAGATCAATGGAATAGAACTGAAGACCCAGAAGTAAAACCACACACTTATGCACATTTGATCTTTGAGAAAAATGCTGTAAGTATACAATAGGAAAAAAGAAAGCATGTTCAATGAATAGTGCTGGTCTAACTGGCTGTCAGTATGTAGAAAAATGAAAATAGATCCATATTTGTTGCCTTGCACAAAGCTTAAGGCCAAGTAGATCAACATAAAACCAGATACACTCAATCTAATAGAAGGCCAAGTGGGAAAGAACCTTGAACTCTTTGGCTCAGGGGGAAATTTCCTAAACAGAATTCTGATGGCTTATGCTCTAAGATCAATTGGACCTTATGAAACTGGAAAGCTTCTGTAAGGCAAAGAACATAGTTAATAGGACAAATTGGCAACCTACATATTTGGTAAAAATCTTCACTAACCCCACAGGGCTAAGATCCAAAACATATAAAGAACTGAAGAAGCTAACCACACAAAAAAACCCAAACAACCCAATCAAAATATGGGGTATAGAACTAAACCAAGATTTCACTACAGAGTAATCTCAAATGGCTGAGAAGCACCAAAAGAAATGTTCTACATTCTTAGTGATCAGAGAAATGCAAATTAAAAGAACCCTGAGATTCTACCTTACACCAATCAGAATGGCTAAGATCAAAACCTCAGTGTACAACACATTTTGGTAGGGATGTGCAGAAAGAGCAACACTCCTCCATACCTGGTGGAAATGCCCATTCATGAGCTTATGAGGCTACGAATTTCTTACCATGTAACAACCTTAAATTATCTTTTAGCCTTTAGCAAATGTCACATTGTAGAAATTTATTTCTTATATTTGTTATATTTCATATGATTGGTATTGCAATAAATAACTTCTAAAAATGGCAATACAGAATATACAAGGTTAGACCCCATCAATCCTCTTCCTTATATACTAAATAATTATTTTGGATTTAGGATCATGAGAACCAACAATAATAACTTAAAATATATTTATGCTTGTATAAATCTCTGTATATACTTTTTATTTTTCTATTTCTTGACTGACCCCCTATTTCTAGAATCCTATCATTCAAGCAATGATAATTATTTTGATAATTTTATTAAAGCATTTTAATAATATAATTTTGTACAGAACTATGTGATTAATATTAAAAACTGTTAAGACAACTGCATGTGCTTTCTGTTTTTAATTTGTTCTTAAGAGATAAATCACTACATAAGATAATGAGAAAATCTCATTATTGGGCCAACAAATAAATATCACATTGAATTTTTGAATATAGTGTAGGAAGAGAAATAATAATGATTGATTTTTTTTCTTTAAATTTTCTGTTTCTTTCCCAAGTCTATACTGGGGTAGTTGCTTTCTGTCTGAAAAGTATCAATATTCTTAGAAAACCAAAGCATCCCAAACAAGGCAAAGGAAAGGAAAACTGGGCTTGGTTTTGAATTCAGTAGTCCAAAAAAAAGATCAAGACTTACAGATTGTCTAAGATATGTGTGTCATTTCAATCTACCAAGAGAGGAAACACAACAGAATATGAATATGAACACTAGTAAAATGAGATGTTGTTCTTACAGGACAGCTTATCAAAAGGCCTCTAGGTATATCTTGCACTTGATTTAGCTACCAACTTTCAATAACCATGAGAACTCAAGTAAAAATTCCCATGAAGAAATGAGCGGTGTGACTACTTTGCATAATGAGCCCAATAAAAATCACCCAAGGTTTTGATCATCTCCCTGCTTTGCTTCTCAGTCCCTTTTTCTGGTGAAATGATCCACTTGGCCCAAGTCATTCAACTTACTTATATAAGCTGGGTCTTGTAAATATTTAAATGTAATTTCAACCCTAGAAATTTAAGACTGTATTAGTATTTCAATAAGCAAATGGGGTATTAATTGGATTGATGGTGCAGTTCTTGGAAAATTTGAAGTGGATACATGAGTTGAGATTGTAAACATATAATAGTCAAGTAGATGTTTATTGGTGTAATTAATATATAAATATATACATATATATGAATATATACGTACACATATATAAATATGTAAGTATTTTAGACCTTAAATTTAAAAATGATGTATGAGTACAATATATATCAATATTACATGATATATAATGAAATGCTTCATGCAGTTTTATAAACTTATTCATTTATTTCTCTCTGTTTGTGTCTGTACACATATGTATCTATATGTTTGTGTATTTGTGTGTGTGTCAATGTCTGTATCTTTGTTTATACATGAATGCATGTGTGCCACAGTATAGTTGGAGGTCATCAGACACAATACATTATTATTGCTCTTTATAACAAACCTAAGCCAGTGCATTTTATAGGAAACATGTCAATGACACAAAACTATGTTTAGAATACAGGTTCATTTTTGTTCCTCACACTGGAATTTTTCAGTGTGCAAAGTTGCATTTCACTGTAATAATTTTTACTTCAAGTAACAGGTGACAACTCTCTTGATCAGCAGATTTCATCAGGTAGCTTCTACTGGAACAAAATATAAATTTAATAAAATAATTAATATTTATATACCTTTGCAAATTTAAAGGAAGATAATTTTTATAGACTATAGTTGGAGGTAGATTGCACACAAATTATCAGTAACAAAGAGCAAACAGAAATGTTAAAGGCAGCCTACATTGTGTTCTTTGTGACTAATAGAATATTATTTTAAGGTTTGGTTGCTGTGGTGATGGTCTCATATGTCCATCTTCATCTAGAAATGCAGTAGAGCTTTTTCTTACAGGGTAAAATACATTCTAAACTAGAAAATCTATTTTAAGAAATCATTTAATACTCATGAATATCGAAAACATTCAATTACAAGAAATTATGTTATATTATCTCAAGGAGTATCAACAAAAAGATACATTAAAATATGGTTTCAATAATAATAAAATACTCCTAATAACATACTCCCTGTTGAGCAGTGCATCTTTTAACCCTCATCAGAAGCACTTCATCTTGCAGTAGATAATAATTAACAAAGAGATCCACAGAGAGGCAACATGCAGAGTGAGAGACTTTAAGGCACTCAGCTCTAAATAGGACGTCTTTATCAAATCCTTCTCCTAAGGATGGCTCAGGGACCCATTCAAAAGAGGAGGCAGAAAGATTGTAAGACCCAGAGGAAATGGATGACTTCAAGGAAACAGCATCTTCCTGACAAAGCAGGAATAATAAGTACTCACAGAGACTGTGACAGAACATAAAAGACCAGCACAAGTTCAATAAGACAAAATCTCAGCACTGTGAAGGAGAAGCGGACACAAATCCCACCTCTAATCCAGAAGCAATTTGTAATTGATCCTTGCTGGCAAAGAAAGAATACAATACAATACTGTACAGTACAGTACAGTACAGTACAATACAATACAATACAATACAATACAATAAAATACAAGAAAGAATTTCTTCAGTGGAGTGTTGTCCAAGAGTAGTTGGACAGCAGAAAACTGACTCCATGACATGTATGTATTTGTGTGTGTGTGTATGTATGTGTGTGTGTATGTGTGTGTGTGTGTGTGTATTTGTGTATGTGCTTTTTGTCTTGGCATTTTTTTTATGTTTATATAGCTATGGCTTTCCGTAAACACTTTATAGACCAGACTGGCCTGGAACTTAGAGAGGTTCACCTGCCTCTGCCTTCCACATGCTGACTTCAATGGTGTGTGTCACAATGGCCAGCTCTTTTTTTTGTTTTATTGATTTCCTTCCTTCCTTCCTTCCTTCCTTCCTTCCTTCCTTCCTTCCTTCCTTCCTTCCTTCCTTCCTTCCTTCCTTCCTTCCTTCCTTCCTTCTTGCCTTCCTGCCTTCCTTTCTTTCTTTGCCTACTTAGCTTTTTGTTGTTGTTTTTTTCCTATTTACTTTTAGAGAGAGAGGGAGAGTAGAAGGGAATGGGAAAGGGAGAGAGAGAATATAAATTTGTACAGTTAGGGAGGTGAGGAGAATTTGTGAGTAGTTGGGGGAGAGGAAATAATATGATCAATGAATATTGTGTAAAGAAGTAGTAAATATTTTAATAATTCCAGCCTAACCTTGTTATTTCCTCTAAAAATAAAATGTACATTCAGATGTTAGATTTGGGAGTGAGGATTATTTTTCCTTTTCTACAATTTTATTTCCCCCTGCTGAAATAATGAAGCTTTCCTTTTTAAAAAGGGGAGACTTGAAACTCCCAAACCCAGGAACACCAGCCTCTTCTGTTGAATCATTTTTAGTATAAAAGTTTTCATTATAATAAAATGATTGAGACACAATTCAGTAAATCGAGACAAAGAGAGCAAAGTAATTATATATACTGTTGATAAAATAGTAGTCACTTTGTTGTCTGAAATGTTCAGCTATGTAGAACAAGAATTTTTTTCCATTGTTGATAGGCTGGGTCATCTGAGGCAGGCCCTGGTTTTACCACTTTGTCTCTGTTTTGATATTTAATGTCGACAATCCCCATGAGAAAGGAACCTTTCTATACTTTAATGTCCATGGACACTATTGATTAAATAACCTTCCTTTCTTGAATTAAAATACTGTTTCAATTTCTGTTTACTCTATTTGCTTTGGGATCTAGATCATTTAATTGTGTCACTTACTTCTAACAGACGGATTAGCTAACCATTTTGTTTTAATGTTTCTGTTTAATTGGAGTAATTAGTTTATTTTGAGCAAAAGGAAATTACTTTTTCTGTGTTTTCTTTATATGTCAATTACTTAGCTGTCTTTACCTTGTCAGAATATAAATGTCTTTTGAAATTTCCATATATGGAAATTTTAGTTGTTAAAACACACACACACACACACACACACACACACACACACAGACATACACACATAGTCTAGCACCTGGTGGTCTGAAAATCCCCAGGATTCCAAATGCTCAGGAGTATTGGCTTAATTACAGAGATTGTGAACACAGCTTATTTTATCATATTGTTTCATTAGGTGTATTATTATTTTTTAAATATTTTTATTTTCTATATTCTTTGTTTACATTCCAAATGATTTCCCCTTTCCCGGATCCCCCCTCCCCATATGTCCCATAAACCTTCTTCTCTCCATCCCTTCTCCAATCACCTCCCTCCTTTTTCTCTGTCCTTATATTCCCTTCCATGCTAGATCAATCCTTTCCAGGATCAGGACCCTTTAGCAATCAATTTAATATTACACTAAACAATACTCATGAAATTACAGCAGTTATATCTTGATTCTTTTAGATAGCATATACAAAATAAACAATCTCTGATATTTCACACTTTTATATTCTACCTAAAATTAAATTAGATTACACCATTGGTGGCTGGTTACCCCACAGTTGTGTCCTACATACTGGAGAGGCAGCGAACCAGGGATTACACTATTCAAGTTGGAAGTTTCAGCACAAGAAGAAATAATGGTGCAATTGTGGTCAGAGACTAAGGACCTGGAAGCTGCCTGAAGAGTCATGTATGAATCTGCCCTGAAGGCTGAAGAATCAGGAGCCCATTGTCCTCAGGAAATGAAAGTGGTCAGTTTCAGAGATTCTTATTGTAGGCAATATCAGAACTAAATACCATCTAATGTATAAATTGTTATTATACTTTAAAGCAGTTACGTAAAACACGGTAAATTGCACATTCTTTGGATTATCTCAGTACTCTCAGATATTTTGTGTATAAATGTATTTTGTGTATAAATTATTAAATGCAGCCTAAAGGGATAAATAGGAATGTTCTGTGTGGATGGTATCCTAAGTCATATGTTCCTTATCTGACAGACTGCACACCATAAGTAGAAGTGCTTATTTAAGCGTTTAAATAAAACATGAAAACACAAGAAATGATAAAACACATGAGTACTTTTCTAAACTTTTGGGAAATCTGGCATGGCGGGTAGAAATGGATCAAAGGTGACAGACTCCAAATACAAATCCTTTTTTAAAAAATATTTTTAAATATATTATCTTAAATAAACAATAAACAAATTAGGAAATATAATTGAGAGGAAGTATTGTAAACAACAAAGAAAGGTTTAGAATAACATGCAACAGCAACATCTTCTAGCACTCTTAGCATGAACAGAAAATCTTTTGCATCAAGTGCTTTTGCATCAAGTACCTCAGAGGAGAAATAGCAAAGTCTCACTATTATGTAGAGGCAGGGAGATCACATGGCCTCAGTGATGCTCTGATGTTAGATGAAGAAGCAGATCAGAGGTTGTGATAGAGTGTAGTAGGCAGCATAATGGGCACTGCTGCTGCATACCATGGCCATCTGAGTTGATCTCCTATTATCCACAGGACCTTTTATTTTCAGCAGCTTTATTAAAGTTAAATTGCTTCTAATACAAGCAAAAAACAGCTAGTGTTTGTAATTATGCTGAAATAAAGATAGACCAATTCATCCTCAAGAATAATTATCCATGGAGACTCAAACAATTAAACACAATGTGAATGTTTAGTTAATTAAAATTTAAATAAGTGTTTAATTTTTAATAACTAAAATGAGAACTAAAGGAAAAAATGACAACTCTATTCTATCTCTATATCTCTATCTTCTCATTTCTCCATAAAAGCCTTGTTATTAAAATGGGAGGTCACATTGTGATGAACTTAATGTCAAGTAATTTGTTTAGAGAAGTGATCTGAAACTTGGTGAATCATTAATGTCAACTCTTTGCGTAGCTTAATTTATCATCTCTTCAGAACAGAACATTTAATGTACCTTATCAACACTAATTGTTAGATTAATACATTTCTACTCGGGTGAATTATTAAGTAGAATTTCTTTTGGAGGGAGCTTTCTATTTAGGAACAGCTTAAGAAGACAGTACTAAAGGTTCCCAAACTCTGTTCAACAAATTGATTCCTATTAGTATGTTGTCTGAGAGGGGTAACGATTAATTATTATTGTAACAAAATAAAATTAATTGATATAACATTATTAACCTACGATCATGGGTATTCAGATTTTTCTTAGTTTTTCTTTATTTTTGCCCTTTTATTGAATATAGATTTTTTTCTATAATTTCATATAATATGTCCTGATTACAATTTTCCCTCCCTCTACTCTTCAAAGCTCCTTCCTACCTCCCCTTCCATCTAGAACAATCCGTTTCTGACTTGCATTAGAAAACAAACTTCTTTGAGATAATAAAATAAAATGATAAGATACAATAAAAATAAATACATTTGAATTAAAACAAGTACAAAACAAAGCAAGAAAACAGAAGGAAAAGAGCCCAAGAGAAAGCAAAAGAAACAGAGACCCATGCCTTTTCACATGCAGTAATCCTGTAAAAACACTAACCTATAAGACACAATATATACACAAAGGACCTGTAAGGTACAGATAGATAAAAAATGTATAAATAAAATAAAATTGAAATTAAAATTTAAAAATAAGAGGAAGAAATAAAAAGGGAAAGCATTATGAGATAAGCAACATCTGATAAATTTGTTTTCTATTGGCTATGTACTGCTTGGGCATGCGCCTGCCCTGAAAAGCAGTTGTGTCTCCAGTGAGACTCCCTTGCAGAAAACTAAGTTTGCATTTGAAAGTGATTTTTAATTGGAAGCTGCTTCTGGGTGAGAGTTGGTGGTATGTGACTGTGTCTCCTTTCAGGGCTCCATCCCAGCTGGTACAGGTCCATGCAGGCTTTCCTTGTGCATGCTACATGACTTCTCTGAGTCCTCTGTGCTTCCATCCTGTTCATCTAGAGGGCCTTGTTTTCTTAGTGTCCACCATACCCTCTGGCTCTTACCTTCTTTCTGTCTCCTCTTCCACTGGCTTCCCTTAAAGCATGCACGAAGAGATTTGATGAGAACATCCCATGTAGGGTGTTGCAAGTTCTCTCATTCTCTGCATAACGTCTGGCTGTGGATCTCTGAAGTTGTTCCCAACTGCTGCAGGAGGAAGCTTCTCTGATGATGACTGAGCAAGGCACTGATCTATGAATATAGAATGTCAATAGGAGTCATTCTACTGCTACATTGTTGCTGTTGTTTTCATTTTAGAACTATAGTATTTGGTTTTAGCCTAAGTCCCTCAGTTCTCTAGATTCAGGTTCTTGGTCACCCACACACTTTTGGGGGTGTGGTGTGGATTCCATCTCATTAGATAGGCCTTCAGGCAAATCATATATTTATTGGCTACTCCAATAGATTTTGTGCTATCATTGCACTAGCGAGTCTTGGAGAAGGCACCTTTGTTAACACAAGGGGTTTGTGGATGAGTTTGTGTTTATGTTTCTATTTTGTAAGTGTACTTAATCTCTTCCTGTACTGAAGACACTAGCACTTAGGGGTAAGGAGCTATATAGGCACCAGACTGACTTTGACATGTTAAACAAGTATAGGAGTTGTCTTCAGCAATGGGGACTTGCCATATGTTTGTGGAAGAAACTTAAAGTCTTGGCAACAGTGTGGATTGATTGGGGATACCCATAGTATATGACTTCAGCCAATATCTCAGCTTTATGTAATCCAGTCCTAATACTAAAGCATTATGTGGTGACAAGAGATGGGCAGTTGCAATTTTTTCTGTCACATTATTTGGTGATTTCATTTAGATTTTATATATAGATATATAAAATATTATATCTATATATAATATCATATCTCTCTATATAGATTATTTATATTAGATTTATATATATATATATATACATATATACACACACATATATATAATATTTAGATATTCTATCATGTATTTTGTTAGGGTTCCACTTTCTTTCAAATGACCCTTAATCGTACCTATAGCTCCCTGTATTCCATTCCTCACCACCCCGGTTTTGATCCTCCCATTCCATCAGCCCCTTCTATGTCTAACTATAAGATATTATGAGACATTTAGTCATCTTTTCTGGTTATCTCTGATAGGATGCGACTTTCTCATAATTTCCTTGTGAATGTTTTAAAATCATTTTTAAAATAAGGGTTGTTTGTTGTAGAATTTTTTTTGGCTTGGATTGTGGGTATATGGGAGGAAGATCTCAGAAGTATATTTAGTGTACATACTACCTATATGGTTTGAATTACAGATGTGATCTTCTGCTTTGATCAGTGCTTGTCGACGTCTTTGTCAGGCTTCTGCGCTTCACATCTGCTTTTTTAATATCTATTCTGATATCTTTCTGAGAAAGTCTCTGCATGGCAAACACTCAAGGCACGGCAAGCTCTATTCCCCATTCTCTAAGACGGAATATCTCCATGCATTATTTAGCTCTTTTTTTTCCTGTATGGTAGTGTTGTTTCTTTTACATCTTTAAATAATTTATTCAATAATTAATATCAGATATCAGGATGGACTCATTAATATTTAAGTTATAGTTAGGGTTAGAATGCAATACTCTTGATTCATTTTGTTGCTTGGAAAGGATCAGCTTTAGTCACTGGGAGATTTTCCATTAGTTAAATTCTATGATCCATTGAGTTAGGTACTCAATGTTTGTTACATTTTAACTTTGGCACTTATAATTTGTTTTTGAACATTCATTTTTCTTTCTTGTAGTTTTCTAGAAACATAAAATCTTCAACATGAAATTTTTCCTCCTTACAAGATGTGCAAGGACAGAGATAGAACAGAGACAGAGGAAATGGCCAACCAGTGACTTGCTTAAATTAAGACCTATCTCACAGGGAAGAACCAATCTCTGACACTATTAATGATACGCTGTTATGCTTGCAGACAGGATCCTAGCATCACTGTCCTCTGAGAGGCTCCTCCCAGTAGCTGATGCAAACAGATGCAGAGATCTACAGCTCCAGGGGTCTTATGTACCCATGGGGGCTTCCAGAGACTGAGCCACCAACCATAGACTGAACTTAGGTACTCCACCCACATGCAGCATCTGTACAGCTTGGTCTTCATGTGGATCCCCCAACAAATAGAGTGGGGCTGTCCTGAATCTTATTCCTGCCTGTAGATCCTGTTCCCCTAACTGGGCTGCTTTGTCTGACCTCAGTGGGAGAGGATAATCCTACAGTGACTTGATGTACCAGAGTCGGCTGATACCCAGGAATGGCCTCTCCCTTCTCAGAGGAGAAGAACAAGGGAGAATGGGGGAGGGGCCACGTAAGGGAGAGGCTGCGATCAGGATGTAAAGGGAATAAATGACTAACTTAATGAAAAATAGAATATTATTGCTTCATTTTGTGTATTTCCTGATCAAGGATTATAATCATTTTTCAAAAATCCTGGGTTTTTTGTTATTTTTGTTTTTTGTTTTTTGTATTTTTTCAGAAAAATACCATTAGAAACTAATATTAGTCACTCAGTTACTGAGTGACTAAAATTATTAGTTATACTCAGTTACTGAGATCACATGTCTTTGATGTCTTTTTATTCAGCACAACCATAAAACAGATAAGAGCATGCATTTTATAATAAATGTGAATAGTAATATTACAATTTTCCACAGATTGTGTTAAATATGGCTTTATATGTACAACTCCAATCCTAATCACATGATTCATTTGAAAACCCTTCTCTTGCTTACTTCTGTCAGTGAGGAACCTGGCTCAAACTAGACACTATATACTTATTTAATAATTAAATTACAACATACATGTGTATTGAACACAGAATAGTTCAGTTCAGCCACAGAATAGTGGCTACCATTTACTATTTACTGGTCTCACAAAAAAACAGTCAAAGTCCAACTATTGTATCTTTTTATTTGGTTTTCTGTCTGGATTCCTCCCTGGAATCATCTAATATTCTATATATGTTTATTTATATTTTATATAAATATATATATATACTTTTATTTATATTATATATTTTATTTGCATTATATATTTTTCTTTCTTAAAATATATTATAAATTATATAATAAAAATCATATATTATTATATATAAATTAATTTTTCTTTCTTAAAATATTATATAAATATATTTTATTTACATATTCTATATAATTACCTATACTTTTTTGTGCCAAGTAGCTTTACATTGATATAAATTCCATGTATTCCATATTCTAATATATATTCCATGCATTTACTATTATCGTATCATACAAAACATGTTCACTGTTGGGAAACAACTGTCATGTATGTCTTTTTTCCATCCTCTATATTTAAGTTAAGGCATCTACTGATTATTCTGTTGTCTGTATAGCTTTGCATTTTCCAGGATTTAATTTAACTGGAATCTGTCAATTAGGCATTTTGAACATTATTTAAATTCACATTCTTCAACATCCTTCTTTTTTTGTAGTTGCTACTCTTTAAGGTTAAATACGATTCCATTTTATTGACACACCACAGTTTATTTTCACATTAGCTTATTGAAGAATGTCTTAGTAATTTTGTTTTTGAGTGATTATGAATAAAGCTGATACAAATATTTGCATTCCGATACTTTAAATAAGTTTTTGATAAACATCTAGAAATGTGATTGTTGGTTCATATGATAATGCTTTATTTTTTATTTTAACTATGATACTGCCAATTTGTTTTTACATGTGGCGGTTTTAATTCCTCCCCCAGCATGAACACAGTGCCTTATTAATTCAACTTTTACTACCTGCTATGGCATCCTTCAAATATGAGTTAGCATCTCATTAGTGCTTTAATTTTCCTATGGATAAGTATATTAATTGATTTTATTTCATCTAGGTGGAATTGGTTAGGTTAACATTGCAAAAATAATATTGTCAGATGTTTAGGCAAATGAAATGTTAGATTTTTATTTGAAGGCAGTTTTAATAGGATTAATATTCAAATTCATGAACTCCCAGGAAAGCATGCATGACAAATTATGAGCTTGTCAGTTTCCCAATAGTGTGTGCCTGTTGTATATACTCACCACCACCATCACTACCACTACACACACATCCATACACACTCTGATGGTTTTGTTCCTCTGAAGAACATGGATTAACACAGTAGCTGTCTGTCTTGGTTTTAAACATCAGTGAATAAACTAGTAAATAAATTCAAATAATTCTGAGTGACAGTGACACTATAAATTCACTGACACACACACACACACACACACACACACACACACACACACACACACTTGTTATCCTTGCTAAAAGCCCATGTTTTAGCTTTGCTTTTCAGTTTTGAGTCCCTTTTTTCCCTGCTACTCACATATTTCTACTCCTATCACAAGTATAGAACAGTAATATTGGGATTTCCTTTTCTTATATTGGGGACTGACCCTAGGGCCTCACATACGCTACACATGACCTTGGTGATGTGACGGCATCATGACATGAAGAGAAGGGGGTCCTGTAGGGTGTGGTTTTCAAGGACCTGCCTTGGCTTTAAGAGGTGTCCTAAGAGAAGTGGTGTCTGGGAGCTGTAAACAAAGAACTTGTCAGCTTTCCAACTTGCTTTTTCTCTGTTCTGCTTCCTTTCTCTTGGGTCTGCTTTCTGTCTGTCTGTCTCTGTGTCTCTGTGTCTCTGTGCCTCTGTGTCTCTGTGTCTCTGTGTCTCTGTGTCTCTGTGTCTGTCTCTGTCTCTCTCCTCTCTCTCTCTCTCTCTCTCTCTCTCTCTCTCTCTCTCTCTCACACACACACACACACACACACATACACACACACACACACACATACACACAAGTGTTCTGCTTGAGACAGTTCTCCAAGAAGTTCTCTCTTGCTATCCTATCAAATGTTCTGAATAGCTCATGTCCTGCAGATAAACCCGGTCTTATTTTACATATCAATCCAGTCATTTACTTCAGGTTTCCTTTTTAGCATTCTATGAATCAGCATATTGTGAGCCCAGCCCCTTAATTCTTAGGAGACAGCAAACACATATTTTCTTTTAACATTGCAAAAATAATTCGGTGATCTGCCTGACTCAAATTAAACACAGATACTAAGCTAGCTGGGTAAGACCTCATCCTGAAATTACCATTTCTACCACACCTGGATCTAAACTTGCCCTGTCCCAGATTGATCCTGAATTCAGGAACTTGCCCGCCTTTGTAAGCATAAACAAAAAACTTAGCTGGGTGGAATCTCCAGCAATCATCACTCCTTAAATTTCTTTGTTTCCTTACTTAGTATTTCTGACAAGCTGGCTCAAAGTGTAGCAGTCTCTGTTCCTCTAGACGTGTGAAGCCCCTCATACAATTCATATTGCATCCTTACTTTTTGTATAGTTGAGAAATTATATATTTTTGAGCTCATGTTTTAGAGTTCTTTTTCGCAGCCTTAAAGGCTATCCTGGAGGTCCCAGTGTATACCATTTTGCTAAGACATTAGCCATACCTTTGTCTCCTGGACTCCAGCTGTCTCTGATTAACAAGGAGTCATTAATGTTAACATGGAGGGCTTCTCTTAAAAGAAGAATGTAAAATATTTGCATTGTTATACAAACAAGCCCTTTGCCCATGGCATCCATTGAACCTTGTGGAGGCCCAAGTCCCATGGCCCTGTCCCAGGGGTAGAAACCATGTCCTCTGTCCCCACCAAGGCCATGCCAGACTGGCACATGGTGACTAAGTCTCTGTCATTCACTCAGCCTGAGTTTCTGACATGTGAGCTTCACTCGTGTTCCTTAGTTAATTCTACCTCCAAAAGGTGTGGTGAACTTAGTGGAGGGTTTGCGTTTAGCATTGTCTTTCTCTTACATAAAAGGGATAAAAGGGTACAATGGATTAGACTTAGCTATTTCCTTTTTTTTTTCTGGTTTTTCGAGACAGGGTTTCTCCTTATTGTTCTGGCTGTCCTGGAACTCACTCTGTAGACCAGGCTGGTCTCTCAGATCTATTTCCCTTCTTATGGGCAGCTAGGCTGGTTAGGCCCTGATAAAGTTGTTTACTCCAAGGGTAGGCCTTATTAAAGACATAGCGCTCTGGTACTTTATACATTATTTTCTTTCTCCTGTTCCTTGTGGAAGCATCAACAGGTTTTACTGTGGGATTGGAGCTGTTCTTCTGGACATAAATTTTATATTCTTGTGGATAGTCCCTAGGGCTGTCTCCCTGTGGAGAATTTGAACTCTCAGCCCTGTTTACCCGGAACACATGGACAGGAGCTTCTGTACTGGTTTCTGCTGGTGGGCAGCAGCTCCTTGTTTTATAATCCATTGTCACAGTAATGGGGGTGGGAAATAGGCTATGCCCTCCTTGCTCTTATAGCTTCCAGGAGAGTAATTGGATTTTCACTTTTTCCCTTTATTCGTTGCCAGGACAGAGTGAGGACCTTGAATATTATCAGTGGCAGAAGGGAGACTGAAAAATCCCATAATGGTATTTCTTAAATGATAAAGAAATCTCTGCCTAGCGCAGGGATCGTCTTCTAAGGAAAAGAAGAAGGGGAAATGGAAGAGGGATTTGTAAGGGTGAGGGTGGGAGGCTGTGATCAGATATAAAGTGAATAAAAATATAAATTATAGGAAAAATATGACTTGTGAATACTAGACAAAATTGGGGAAAATGTAAAAAAAGAAGAAGAAGAAAAAGAAAAAGAAAAAGAAAGAAAGAACAAAAGAAAGAAAGAAAGAAAGAAAGAAAGAAAGAAAGAAAGAAAGAAAGAAAGAAAGAAAGAAGAAATTGCTGCCATGAGCAATTTTAATTATAATATTTCCAGGAAAGAAAAATATGGTCACAGTATCCTTATAATCTCAAAACAGCAAGAGAAGTATGTAAAACTAATTTTCTCATAGTGTCACCTATTTTGCCAATAGAAGGTACGATTTACTTGCACTAGCTCACAGAAAGCAGTGAGCTATGTTCACATGAGGCCGGGTGATGAAATCTTTCTATGATGAATGAAATCTTGCACCATGAAACCAAGAAATAAAGCTGAGAAAGTCTTTCATCTAATACACATTCTCAGCACACACCCTGTATGTCCTTGTCTGATTGCTTCCACAGCCCACTGCAGTGCAGTTTGCAGTGTTTCTTCAGGACTTGTAGTATGTCTTCCAAATCCCGGCTCCTTTATGCCTGTCCCACACCAGTACAACCCATTCACATCCATCTCATCCCATCCCAGTCTTCCATCAACTTTATTAAAAGTAGTAATGGTCATACGTTAATAAATTTAAGACTCATTAGTGACTTACTCTGCAGCTAAAAATCAATGTCTTCTATATGCTAAAATTATTAATATTGTCTTCAAATATTGGATTAAGTCTTATGTGACCATAGATAAAAGAGATCTCATTTGATGTTAAAATGAGAATTCAGAGAAATGACTTTATTGTATAGTTAAAAAAAATAACTCCAGAATTTAAGTTTTATTTAAAAAACTTATGTGATTCTATCTTGAATACATGTGATTTTTCTATTTCATTATGAGATTCTTTGATTTTTTTCTTCTTTAAATTTGGGGGAAAGGCAGGAATAAAACCTATTATTATACCATCCTTGCCAGTTCTGTTATGGATTGGACAAATTATGCCGCAACACTTTTCTCCATGCTATAAATTAACCTACCTGCTCCTATAACACTGGTTAATTAACTTATTTTTGCATATTTGAAAGTCCTTGTGAAAGTGTCATATGCAATTAAGTGATTGTGTCTTGCTCTGTGTTTTACAAGGTAGTTTTAGAATATGTGTCAGCACTATGTGAAAGATGATTTTGCTAATTGGATTTGCATATATAGCTGTTGAAAACTCTCTGAACATATACTTATAGTACAATATGATAGATGATGAATGGAAAATAAGATATTATTTGTGCACTGAAGTTTTGGGATTAAACAAATTGGTTTCTTTGATTTCCTTACATTTGTAAAAGTTTTTTTTTTTAAAGTGATACCAATCATTATTGTTGTTTTGAGACAGGGCCTTGAAACCATATCATATGTAGACTACTGTATCTTTGATCTCAGACCTTGCCTCAGCCTTCTGAATGCTGGACTTATATAGGCATTAGCCTGGCTTGTATGTATAGACCTTTTTCTTTTTACTTGTGTATTTCTGAGGATTGAATAGAAGGTCTTGCTGTTGCTAAGCCAGCGTTGTACTCTTGACACATGTAAATATTTAGCTCATTATTATTTTAATTATACATGAAACCAGTGTTCAATGCTCAAACTAGAGTAGTTAATATTTCCATATTTCAAGTATTAAAAGAAGTTTTACTAGTATCTATTATATATGTTTATTGGGGCACAGTGTACTTCAATACATGAATCTACCAAATGATGATCAAACCACAAGAGTAAACATTCCACCCTAAAGTCCCTACTTTGCATGGAGATGTTTTCATATCCTCACATTTCGTTATTTAGAACATGGATAATAGATTTATATGAACTATAGTTGTCACGGTATGCTGTAGAACACTAGAATTTATTGCTTCAACCTCTGTGCTTTGGTACCTTTACTCAGATTCCAACTAATCCACTCCACCCTTTTAATAATGGTCTAGTATCCACTTTCAACACTCCTATCAACTTTCTCTAACATGTGAGACAGAACATTTGATATTTCTCTTTCTGTATGTGACTACCCAATTAAAAATGGGTTTCAGAGCTAAAAAGAGAATTCTCAAAAGAAGAAACTCAAATGACTGAAAAACACTTTAATGTTCAATATTATTAGCCATCATAGAAATGAAAATCAAAACGACTTTAAAATTTCACCTTACACCAATCTGTGTGGCCAAGATCAATTGAGTAAAGAAAACATCCAAGATGTAGAGTAAGGGGGATACTCATACATTTATGGTGGGAGTGCAAACTTATATAGACACTATAGAAATCACGGTGACATTTTATCGGAAGGATTTAAATAAATCTGTTTCAAGGTCCAGCTATACAATAGGTATACTTTTTCAACCATTTTCATTGCTATTCTATTCATAATTGAGTCTCTCACCTCCCAGGTCTCTGGTACATTCTGGAGGGTCCCCCCAACCTCCTACCTCCTGAGGTTGCAGGTTTCCATCATTTCTTCTGGCCCTTGGGACTTCAGTCCTTTTCTCCCAAACAATACCACATCAGGTTCCCCTCTCCCCACCACCAAGTCCACTTTGCTTCCTTTGTCCTTCCCTCCCTCCCCCCTGGTGTTTGCTTTCTTCCTTTTTTTTTAAATTTTATTTATTTTTATTCGATATATTCTTTATTTACATGATTTCCCCTTTCCTGGATTCCCCCCTCCCCGAAAGTCCCATAAGCCCACTTCCCTCCCCCTGTTCCCCAATCCACCCCTTCCTGCTACCCCCTCTTGCTATTCTCCTACACTGCTGCACTGAGTCTTTCCAGGACCAGGAGCCTCTCCTTCCTTCTTCTTGGGTATAATTTGATATGTACCCAATCACAAAAGAACACACAGGGTATGAACTCACTGATAAGCAGATATTAACCCAGAAGCTCGGAATACCCAAGAAACAATTCACATATCAAATGATGCTTTCTTCTACCTCCCAAGTGAGACTGAGGCTTCCTCACTTAAGCCCTTCAGCTTGTTGACCTTTTTGAGTTCTGTGAACTATATCTTGGGTATTTGGTATTTTTTTTTTGGCTAATATTCACATTTTAGTGAGTACATACCATGAATGTACTTTTGGGTCTGAGTTACCTCATTCAGGATGATATTTTCTAGTTCTATCCATTTGCTTGCAAAACTCAGGATGTGCTTGTTCTTAATAGATGAGCAGTATTCCATTGTATAAATAAACCACATTTCTGTATCCATTCTTCCGTTGTGGGACATCTGGGTTCTTTCCAGCTTCTGGTTATCACAAACATGGCCTCTATGAACGTAGTAGAACACATGCTCCTGTGGTATGGTGGGGCATCTTTTGAGTATATTTCCAAGAGTGGTATAGCAGGGTCGGTAGATCTATTTCCAATTTTCTGAGGAACCTCTATCCAGATTGATTTCCAGAGTGGTTTTACCAGTTTGCAGTACTACCAGCAATGGAGGAGTATTCATCTTTTTCTACATTCTTGACAACATGTGTTGTAACCTTATGTTTTGATCTTAGCCATTCTGATTGGTGTAAAATAAAATCTCAGGGTTATTTTGATTTTCATTTCTCTGATCACTAAGGAGTTTAAACATTTCTTTTGGTGCTTCTCAGCCATTTGAGATTCCATTGTTGTGAATTCTCAGTTTAGTTCTATACCACATTTTTTGATTGGATTGTTTGGTGTTTTTGGTGGTTAGCTTCTTGAGTTCTTCATATGTTGTGGATATTAGCCTTCTATAAGATGTGGGGTTAATGAAGATTTTTTTCCATCTATAGGTTGTTGATTTGTCTTGTTGACTATGTCCTTTGCTTCACAAAAATTTCCAGTTTCATGAGGTCCTATTTATCAATTCTTGATCTTAGAACATGATCCATTAGAGTCCTGTTTAGGAAATTTTCCCCTGTGCCAATAAGTTCAAGACTCTTTCCCACTTTCTCTTCTGTTAGTTTGAGTGTATCTGGTTTTATGTTGAGGTCCTTGATTCACTTGGACTTGAGCTTTGTGCAATGTACAGTAATTACCAGTAATTGCAAATAACCTAGATTTCTGTCAATGTATGAATGGATAAAGATAATATGGTAATTTATACAATGAATATTACTTATCTGTTAAAAAGTCAAAGACCTGGAATTTTTAGATAAATGGATGGAGCTAGAAAATTCATCTTGCATGAGGCTACTCAGACCTAGAAGGACGAATATGGTATGTGTTTGCTCATATTTTGGATTTAAACTGTTAAGTCAATTATAACCAGGCTATAATTAATGGAAATACATAGGTTAGGTAGAAAGTAGAATTAGGGGGAAAGTTTCATCTGCCTAAGAAGGGAAAATAGACTAGATAGTTATGGATTGGTGGGTGTTGGGTGGCTTGACTGTGAGAATCAAACATGAGGGGAAGTACAAGGGGAACAGAAGAAGGGATATGGAGAAAGACAGCTAAAATTTAGGGCCATTTGAGGAGATGTGCACAAATGTAATACAGTATAAGCTTTTCAATATACATATATTTTTGTAGTATATGTTTCCATAATGTATGTATTATAGTCATGTTAATATATGAAGATATTCTAAATGAAATTGCCAAAAAGAAATTGTAGATAAAGCCACAACTAAACATCTCTCATCAACAAACAAAGCTTCTAGTACTGGGAATGTGCTACCTCAAATCAAATTGTTAATCAAAGGCATTACATGGGAACTCACAGACAATCTAGTCTGTTGCCAGTACTATTGATAGTTCTCCACGATCAGTAAGGTTCTATTATTGAAGGCAGCACCTGCAGAATTCATTGAACATGGAGAAGTCAAGCTCCTACCTACATAGAGTTTTCACCACTATAGACTAATATTCATGGTGCAGTATTCTGCAGTCTATCAAAAGAGAGAGGTGAGCACTAATCAAAGACAAAAGGTTTCAATCTACATTACTGACCTACTTGAAAGATATGCTGTTGCAATAGTGGCACAATCCTTATAAGAGTAAGCGACCAATCATTTTTTTTTATTTGAGTTAAGGCCCACTCCATAAGATGAAGCACATACTCAATGCTGCCAAGAATTTGAGACTAGATAGTGACCTAGGGGAAAACCATATACTGCTGTTCTGCTGAAGGTATATAGCAATACAATAGCTCTTAATATCATTCTGCTATATACATTGCTCAGCTATCATCAGAGAATCTTCCTCCTGCAGAAGATGGTAAGACATACAGAGACCCAAAACCATGCAAATATGCAAAGAATGAAATACCTTGGAACACTCAGCCCTAAACAGGATGTCTCCATCAAACCCTTCCCTTCAGGGATCAAGGAACTCTGAGCAGGAAGGAAAAAAGATGTAACAATCAGGGTGATGGAAGATACCAAGAAATTAAAGCCTTAGAGATACAACAGGGCTGGAGTACATATTAACTTACAGAGATTATGGCAGATTTTATAGGGCCTTCACTGTTCTGCACCAGATGAAGTCCTAGAACTGGAAGAAGTGAATATTTGTCCCCATCTCTAACTCAGAATTGATATCCAATTAATGGCCACTTGTAAATAAAAAAAAATATTTTTCTCCAAGGGAGTCTCATGGGAGAGGGGGCAGGAATGAACCACTCTTAATGGTAAGGTCCATGTTTTCTACCTTATCATTCTTTGTGAATATATTATGGTTTCTGGTTGGGAGCTTTTGTGGGATTTCTGAGTGTTCAGGTGAATATGTATGTCTCTGCATCGATATGTGTTTCTTGTGGCTTTTCTTATTTGGTTCTTCTTGTCTAGTTATTTCATCATATTTAGATTCATTTTATCTTATTTATATTATTTTAATATATTATTATTCCTCAGAGGCCTGTTTGTTTCCTAGTGAGAGACAAGCAAGGTGTGGATCTGGAGTGGAGGGGGAAGGGAGAGGAAACAAAAAAGTAGAGAGAAGCAGAGAGAAACTGGAATAACTAGGGGAAGAGAAACCATAACCAGAATATATTGTATGAAAAAATCTTTCAAAATTTTTTCTAACATATTGATATAATTATTATAAAATTTGTTATTTCATAACTAGAAATATCGAAAAAGGTTTTTTTCTTTTGAGACAGGGTTCCTCGGTGTAATAGCTCTGGCTATCCTAGAACTCACTTTGTAGATCAGACTGGCCTGAAACTCCTAGAGATATACCTGCCTCTGTTCCTCCCGCAGGGTGCTGTGATTAAGGGATTGATTGATCATTGCTGGCTGTATACATGCTTACCTTGTCTCTAATGAAGATATAATATACAACTAATATATGTCAATTATGAACTTAAAATATTAAAAAAATAAATTACATTGGTATGCATGTTTTTTTTTATGGAAAACATTTTCATTTGTTGTCATTTGAAGAAAAAAATACAAAGAAAATTCCTAAATACTAAAGCTCATGTGAATCAAGAAGCTGTGAGTTCTGCTTGAGGTATAAGAAGATTTTCATTTGCACATCATTTGTGCCTTTTCTTTCTTTTTAATGGCTGTGGTCAAGGTGTATTCTGATCTGTGAAACTCTTCTTCTTTCTTTTAAACTTTAGAAGTTAGGCCTGCTGAAATGAGTTTTCTACATAGTTTCCATAGCAACCCTAACCGTCTTTTATTTTCACATGCACTATTTAGAATGAGTTGACAATGATAATTATAGACCCGTTAGAAAACACTTGCTGTTCAGCAAAGACAAGAGTAACGAGGGGTTTCAGAAATATTGCCCTAGTTTAGTGAAACTGAAAATACTTTTTCAAGATTTGGTTTTCTTAGTCATGTAGCTGAAATTCAAACTAAACATCCTGTTTGGATACCTACATGATTAATAATGAATCTCAGAAACATGTCTCTGCCTTGAATTCCAAAATCACATTTGTAGGTGAGCTTTCATTTATCATTTACTTTGTCACTTATACAAATTTCTTTACCCATCTGTCAAATCTTCTTTAATTTAATTATCACTTCTTTTGATATACTTTTTTGGAACAGAATATGCATATGTATACTATATATAGTATACATATGCATATTCTGTTCCAAAAAAGTATATATGTATATGTGTGTGTATATATATATATATATATATACATATATATATATATAGTATGTTCTCATTGTTTTCTTTTTCCTAATAAGCCTCTTAGATTATAAGCCTATTTTAAAAGGTGAAATAAAATTCTATATAATTTGGAGTACCCTCTGAACTGTGGACGATGAAAAAGAAATTGTAAAGTTAATTACCACCCCTGTTACTTCCGATTTAGTTGCACTGTATTCCTCAAAGCTAAATATATTTATTTTACTCTATGGCCTTACAAAAATTGATAGGCAAACATGAAAGGAATTTTGAGACATTGGGTTACTAAAATTACCCATTAAATCAGCATCATGCTGAGAGTGGTGTGAACAGTTCAAAAAAGAAGAAAATAGGATGTAGAATGTTTTGAAAATTCCTCTGCTATACCATTTTTAAGCCATTCTATTTAATAACAAATGAAAATAGTCATACTGTGTACTATAACTAAAGACTATGTGCTTAAGAACACAATAACAACTTTTAAAGGTGTTTTTTGGGGGGACAAAAATGGGTTGGACACATCTACTGGAAGATGACTAAAATTATCTTTATCATCCCTTTAGGATGACATGTCAGGTGAAGAGAGAGAAATGATGTGTTGTGATTGGGTTCTGTAAAATAGTGGGAGAGGGGGGGGCGATGATGAACAGTTGTTAAGGGGCCAGCAGCAGTGAGGCGATGGTTCATTCCACATACTTTGTTCTCCTAGGCTGCTCCTTAGAGAGGCTCATGCAATTTATGAAGAAGCTGTGGTTGAACCTACCTCCAGAAAAGCTGGTGCGTCGCATGAAGTTACTAACTATGAAGCAATGAAAACACACTAATTGGACCTCCTCTTTTTGGGTGGACAGAACATGATTGACAGCCTATGTGAGCTGTCAATTTTGTTCAGAAACAATCCAGTCCTATTTCCAAAAGTCTGGACAATCTTCAGTGGCTACCATTGATGGAGACCTCATCATTAATGTGACTGCAATGTCTTAAAAAGTCTTTTATACAAAGTGCCGTGGTACTAGCTAATCTCATCTCAAAAACCCCTATCCACTTCCCAAGGTTTATATAGTCCCTGTAACCCCCACCACCACCAAATAAAGAGATATGTTTCACTGTAAAAAGTCTTTCATAGAAATCTTTTCTCTTTTCTCTAACATCATCAAAGCTCCCTCATCTGCTCTATAATGTCAAGATTCTTCTCAACTTTCTGTCACTCAGTTGTCCACATGGTCACTTTCAAAATGAATACCTTGAATATAGTCAATATATTAATAATTACTTGTCTTGATCATGTTCTTAGAGGACTATAATTTAAATGTTTTTGGGGAAATGTCAGCAAGTGTACATCTGACATGTTATTTGTGAGGTATTTATTAAATATCTGCTGAATACATAGAGGCAGTGAGAGGAGTCTAGTCTTAGCATCAAAATGTAAGAGTTGACTAAGTATCAGTGATATTTATCTCACAAAACAAATTGTTCTATCAAATGAAAATATAAATAAAAAGGACTTGAATATAAGAGATCACCTCAGCAAGAAGAGATGGTGACAGTAAGGAAGGGTAAAATTAAGTAACTGTGCAGGGATATGAGTCAAGTGAAAGAAGTGTTTCAAGGAGGTGTTTATAATTAACCTGTGAAGTGCTGCTGGTGGAGCAATATGGAACCTGAACACTGATGACTGAAGCTGTCAGTGATAGCATCATTGCTGGTCATAGAAACATGTTTCTACAGGTGATGGATGAACTGGAAACCAATGAGTGGATTTTAAAGAAAGAAGAAACACTGTGAAAATGGAAAGACTGGATGTAGAAACTGCTGCCGGTGAGTTTTTTCATAAAGGAGAGCAGAAATTTAGGTGCGTTTTATATCATAAAAGATCCAAAACAGGTTATATGCTCATATATTTTTCTTTTGCTGTTTAAAAATGGGAACACTAAAACATGTTTTATGCTCATAAGATTTCCATGGGAGAAGGGAGAAGTAATGATCTTGTGGGAAAGAGGGAAAGAGTTTCTGAGGAAATCCCTAGAACTGGAGGGAGAAGCAAGATGGGCAGGTTGACTCTTGTAATAGAAAGGCAGAAATAAAAAGAACAGATGGAGGTGGGTGACTAAGTGTGGGTGCTGGTTCTTGTAGAATGTCTCCTCGATGATTCAGTTTTATCAGTGAAAGAAAAATCAAAGGGAGGTGTTAGCTGCTTCCACTTATTTTCAGTTTGAATGGGCACAGAGGGTACAATTTGATTGCCCAGAAATCCAAGAATCCAAAAGGGGTTGGAGACATGAATGTAAGAGGAACAGGCAGCAGCATTGCTGCCTTCTATAGCTATGGCCTACTCTACAGGAGATGATAAAACTAGGCTCTGGACTGGATTGGGCTGGGATAGGACAGCCCTAATGAAAAGCAGGTCAGAAAGCAGGTCAGTGGAAGCAAGGGAGAGAATAAAGAACAGACTATAATATATGCAAAGATAAGACATGGAATTGTCAGCATCCAGGTTATTCTATTATATTGTCTATGGAGCCTATTGATAATGTTCTTATATGTTTTTCTTACATATATCATCATGGCTAATACAGGTGATTGGAGGTTCTTTGTAAAGGGTTGTCATTGAAAGAGTCATTGGAACACAGTGTTTTTCAGTCCATTCTTGAACTAAAATTGATGCCTGGTTTTTTTTTTTTCAGAGAAATAGAATTTTCATGTTAGTGAAACAAACATATCCAAAGACAGTATTTTGTTTAGACAGCTTGGGTTAGCATACATATTTTAGGTAAGAGCTAGTCAAAGTATTACAATAAAAGTAACACTTTTTCAGAAGAAAGTTTTTGATCTCATTGAACTCCATTGTAGATTCTACATAATACTTATTACTATTAAGCATTTAATTGATCAATGGGTTATGTCTTGAATATTTGTATGTAAATATATGAAAGAAACAGCAAAACAGGAATGTGATGTGACTCCTGGTAGGGAGTATATTTGTTTTTAAAATCTTTAACCATTTTACAGAGTGCATTTAAAACTTTTTGTTAGATTGTATTTAGTGTGTGTGTGTGTGTGTGTGTATGTGTGTATGTGTGTGTGTGTGTGTGTGTGTGTGTGTGTTGGTGAAAAGAGCTTGATACAGGAGAGTACGTGGATGTAAGAATACAACCTTTGATAATCAGTTCTTTCTTCGCAACACCAGGGTCCCACAGTGTTCAACTCAGTCATTGGTCTTGGCAGCAAATGTCTGTATCTACTCAGCCCTGTGGCTGGCTATGAAAAATAACAAGTTCAACTAAGTAATTGTATTTTAAAGAATTTAAAACATTTAAATTTCTTTTGCAAATGTCTGGATCTTAACAAAATTTATATAGTTAGCAAACCATACTTGTAGAAAATATTTTAGGATGATCTGTGATCATGGAAGTACATGAATATATGCATATATATGTATAATGTTTATAGTAAAATCTCAAGTATTGATTGTTCTAAGGAAAATCTACTTTTGTGTTATAAAAGGTGCAAGTTCTCCCATAACTGTTCTTGGGAACACAAAACCACATCAGCGAATGTTTCTCTTAAGGCATAGTGAGGGTAATTTTTTTTCAGTCAGGTAGATTAATATTTCCTTGACTTTGCCATCTAATGACTGTGTGGATTTAGGTAAGTTTTGGTTTCCTAACTTCTCATATTTGTCATTTTTCTTTCCCACATATCATTAGACAGATTATTAAACAAGAGAACCAGGATTGGTTTTGATTACCAAATGATCTCTAGTATCCAATAATCATAGTGTTTTAAGTAATTATTTGTTGAATTAATAGATAGGTATAAGTGCAGGAACTAGGGGATAGGGGTGGATTTCCCTAAGCATGGAAAATAGAATAGATAGTTGTGGAAGGATTGAGTGGGGCAGGAATTGGAAAGAGTAAATGAGGAGAGGGAAGGAGCACTAACTGGAACTCTCACATCACCAAATAAAGCCAGGAATGTATTACATCTAATCTAGTTGTTGGCTGAAGGGGTCTCATTGAAACCTCCAATAACCCAGTCCATTATCAAGGTTTTTGACTGCGCTCCACAAAGAGGGAGTAAGGCCTTGTAGTTGAAGACAACAACTACACAATTCACTGAGCACAGAGAGGCCAAGCTGGTGCCTACATAGTGACTTCACCACTACAAATTAGTGCGTATGCTATTGGAAGGTACTTGGGTACAACCCAGAGGAGAAATGTAAACACCAATGGAACTACAATATCTTCAGAAGTGCTAATGCCATTGTGGTGCAAAGCTTGTGGGAATAACCACCACATGTCTTAGGGTTTGTATTTCTGTGAAGAGACACCATAACCATGGCAACTCTTACAAAGAGAAACATTTAATTAGATAAGTTCAGAGGTTTGGTCCATTATCATCACGAGGAGAACATGGCGGCATGCAAGCAGACATGGCACTGGAGAGGTAGTTGAGAGTTGTATATATTGATCTGCAAGTAGTAGGAAGAGACAGTGAGCCACTAGACCTGGCTTAAGCTTCTGAGACCTCAAAGCCTATCTCCAGTGACACACTTTCTATGACAAGGCTACATTCACTTCATAAAGGTCATACCACCTAATAGTGCCACTCCCTATGGGCCTATGGGATTCACTTTTATTCATACTACGACATCAAACAGAATTGATCTGAATTAAGACCTACTCCATGAGATGTAACCCATCCCTAACACTACTTGAAGATCAATAATCAGAGACCAATAGCCCAGAGACCTAAAGGGAACACAAAATACTACTGTTCTACTTAAGGAATATAGCAAAAAGAAAAAGAGACTTCTAATGACATATTGCTAATTCATAATTTTGTGCCTAGTTCAGTCATCATTAGAGAAACTCCCTCTTCTAGTAGATTGAAACAAATACAAAGAGCAACAGCTAGACAATGTTCATAGTGCAAGAGACTTTGATATACTCAGTCCTAAATTAATGATCTCTATCATATCCCTTTCTTCCATACTTACAAAATCCTGTGGAAAAAGTCAGGGAGATTGTAAGAACCAGAGGGGATAGAGGGACCAGAGCCCTATAAGCACAGCAAGACCAATGCACAAGTGAACACACAGAAACTGTGGCAGTGCACACAGAGCTTGCCTGGTTCTGCACCAGATGGGATACCAGAGCCAAGAAGAGAATTTAACACAGCCCCCATCCCTAATCCACAAATTATCTCCAGTTTATAACGACTCACAAATGACAAATCAGTTCTCTGTCTTCATTGTCTCACTAGGAGTACAAACCCAGTAATAAGCAGTAGATAGTCAAGACAAAACAAACTTAGTGGCATATTTTGAGGTTCTTTGTCACATAATGTCTTGTCAAGGATTTTTTAAAATTTTTTATTTATTGTAACCTTACAGGTCCTTTGTGTATCCGTCACGGCATCCATTTTTGTGTTTCTATTGGATTCCTGTGTGTGTGCAAGTGTGTGTGCTTCTTCTATGTGTGTTTCCTGTGCTTCTTCCCTCTTTTCTTCTGTCTTTTTGTTGTTTTAAATCTTGTTTTATATTTTATCATTACTATTTAGATGTCTGTGTTTTCTAAGGAAGAGATAAAAGGTGTGGATTTCGATGGAGGGGAGATGGGAAGGATCTTATAGGAGTTGAGAGAAGTGAAATATTATCAGAATAATTATTTAAAAATAATTAGAAAAGGTTATATTTTTAAAAGACTCATGCCATGGAAATTTGATCAGATTTTAAAGCATGCACATCAGAAAACAGGAGGCATTACCTTGTTTCTGCAGTAAATATTACAATTTTATATATATAAGTGAGGAATGTGCTTAGAACCCATGGCATCTAAAATATGATTGGCACCTTTCTTGTTTGCATGGTAGTTTGTAATATAGTAAAATGCCTTAAATACAGTTGGTGAAATATGTAGCCACACATTGAACAGAACATCACAAATTGCCAAGCCATATGTTTAGACAAAGGACTATGTTTTTTACTTCTTGAGACAGGGTCTTACCATTCCTTGAGGTGTTCTTGATTCAGATTAAGCTGACCTAGAATGTGCTATGCAGTTGAATTGTCTGCAAGTTTATATGTCTTCTGGTTTAGCTTTCCATGTGCTGCAATTTGGGGCTTGCATTACCACCCAGTATTTAAAGGAAACTGAGATGCTCATTGCCATCTCTATCAGCTATGATGCCTTCTAAGAGTTTTTCCTAATTCTATTCTCAGTGAAGTTTTGATACTGCAGGTATTCTGCATGTATGCCTATGCATTTTATGTATATTTTTTATTAATAGGAAGAGTAAGATTTCTATCCCAGAGCCAATTTTATTTATTTTTTAGGAACTTTACTGCATATATCAAGAAATTAGGCCATAAGGGCATCCTTTGTTAAGCTTTTGAAAATATTACTTACTATAATATTTAGAACCAGGGTTGTTTCGTACCTTTAAAACTTTTCGGTTTAATTATATGTCACAATGTCTAAGCATTGTAATATTGCGATAAATACCAAAGAAATGCCTGTGATATCTGAACACTTACTATTTACCTAAACAATCAGAAAGTTTCTCACGGTATTTTTTTAACAACTAGAAAAATATTCAAGTTCATCTAATGATGTCATCCAACAAATTTCCACTTACGAAAAGAGCATCTAATCTTTTTTGATGAGTAAAATTAGGATCTTTACTATTTCAGTTTTACACATTCATTATTTTGAAAGCATAGCTTAAATAATTCATCCATAATGAGATGTTTTATAAATCATTTAATTTCCTCAGAGAGCTATGCTGCGTTCTTCTTCACACATCACACTCAGCTGAGATGATGCAGCTCTCTAGGCACTTGAAGCCTCACCTACTGCTCTCTTCAATTTGAGGCTTCCTCTTTCAACTGGACTGATGAAGGGCTGAGCTCTGTCCAATTGGACCCAGTGACTTGTACTTGATGGAAGATGAGGAACTCACTACCACTACTAAGCTTAAGTGTTTGATTGCAAAGCTTATCTTTATACTTAGTGGCTTGAATTGGTAGAGAAAGAAGTAACTTTTTTGGAGAATATCTTTAAAAAAGATCTTCATTGTGTTTTTACATATTTACTCATTCTTTCACACCTGTGGACTGTGGAGTTTAACTTCCATTAAAAACAGGAAATACAGTGCTGCTGAAAGCCCAATAATAATGACACATGAATCTTTAAATTTTGATGTACGAAATTATATTACTTGATATTTGAAAATTCAGATAATGTGTTTCTTTTTCCAATTGATTTTGGTTGTATTAATTGGCTATGTTGAAGACGTATGTCAAAATAATCAGTAGTTGCTATAAGAGATGTTATATATTCTAGGTTATCAATACACCAGAAAGAAGACAAGTGCTCAAGAAAATCATCATCAATATACAAATATCCATAGCAGCAAGGCTTCATCAATCCAGTCAAATGTACAGAGGTTTTGTAAATAAATTGAAGGTAAACTTAAAACCAGAAATCATCTCCACCACTGCTTCTAGTACTTGCTCTCTCCCTGCCCTTTAATCGAAGCATCTCCATGATGCTCCGAGCATAGACATCCCTCAAGTTAACACTAATATAGGAGTCAGTGGCTATATTCTTGGTAAGCTTCTTGAGAGCTTCACGCTGTCTCACAGCTGCTTCCTTGAGTTTCAAGGTGAAGTAGCAAGCAGAGAACCGATCATTAATAATGGCAATAGGCAAGGCCAAGACAAGGATTCCTGATAGAATACACATGAAGGCCACAATTTTGCCTGTGGTGGTGTCTGGTCTAATGTCCCCATATCCTACTGTAGTCATGGATGTTGTGGCCCACCACCATGCACAAGGGACGCTTGTGAAGGTTGTATCAGGAATGCTTTGCTCTGCAAAGTATTCTATTGTTGAAAATATAGAAATCCCCACTGAGAGAAACAGGACCAGTAGGCCAACTTCTTCATAGCACTGAGTGATTGTCATCCCAAGGGAGCGCAATCCTGCAAGAGAAGAGGTGCTGTCAAGCAAAAGTATTCTTCTGCTTCTCTCCTTTCCCTCTCCATCCCTGCAATCCACCCACATGCATGGTCTGCATAACTAATATGATGAACAATAATGTTCTGGGGATACAATGAAGACTAAATTATGTCCTCTGGTTTCAAAGAGCTTATAGTCTTGTTGGTAGGGACAGGTTTAGAAGAATAAAGACAATTGTCTAAGTACATGCAGTCATTTACTTGTATAATCATTGAGTTCATGCTCTTTCTGTATTTTTAATGTGAAAAATGAGACTTAAAGACAGGCAGAGGCTGTCTTACGTGGGTTTAGCACTTTATGTGATGAAAGTCCTTTGTAGAGATGCATGTGGAGAGCTCACTTGATCAAACCTGCTTTTCAGTGTATCATTTCAGCTCTTCTATTCAACAGCAGTTCAATGTTGGTCTTATATATATATATATATATATATATATATATATATATATATATATATATATATATATATATTATGTCTTCCTTTATTATCTTTTTTCTTGTTTGATTTTTTTGGAGACAGTTTCTTTGTATAGCCTGGTTGTCCTGGAACTCACTCTGTGGGCCACGCTGGCCTTGAACTCAGAAATCTGCTCACTTCTATGTCTTTTTTTCTTACTCATAACAATGCTTAATACAATCAGATGTTTCATTGCCTGAAAGCCAGAGGAAGGTCATGTCCCATGGCATTGAAGTCAAACAGCAGGAGTGAGTTAGGAACCAGTAACCACATTTGCTTCAAGTGGATATCCAGAACACATTCTTACCCATGTAAATGGAGGTTCTGGAATCTCCAGAATACCAATTGAAATTCTAGTTCTTATCACCCTTGATCATATGATATGTTTGCTTTTCTATAACAAGATAAAGCTAAGCAGCATAATCTTTCATTGACAAAAGGCATAGGAGTGGAGGGATGTGAGGAATTTATCAACTATGAGGAGACACAGGTTTATGAGATTCCAGAACCACCTATCAAAAGCCTAGGTGGCAAGAAGAGCAACAAGAGCCTACTGTAAATCAGGACTTACATAACCAGTGAAATATCTTCCCCAAGGTTAGAGAGGTGTTTCCAAGAGTTTGTGTTTTGAAGTCATACCAACATGACTGCACAAAGAAACTACCTGGAAAGCCCAAATCAATACTTTTTAGAATATTTTTTATTCTTATTCACCCTTAAGGATTATTTGAAATCCATTAGAATAAAACCCTTAGTCTACTTATTTTGAAGCTTGCTCTTCAAATATTGGGATAATTTAGCCTTATTATCATCTATTTGTAAAGAACAGTGCATATTGATTTTGAAATTTAAGTTTCAAAATATATCTTTCAGAATAACTTTGTATTACCTTGTTATAAAATTGTTGTTGTTGTGTCTATATGGAATGGTGGTTTAGAAATTAATTGACACTATATGATGAGAAGCATAAATAAAAGGCTTCATCTATCTATCATCTATCTATCTATCTACATCTATATCTATATCTATATCAATATCTATATCTATGTCTTAGACACTCCTCAAAAATATTATGTGACAGATGTTGTCTTTATTATGCCATTTAACAGAAAAAAGTTTCATATTCACAAGGCTAATGTATCTAGTACATAAGTACAAAGCCAGGATTTATACCAAGACTGTCAGGGAGTCTAACCATAATTATGTAATATCTCTCAACTAAAGTTCAAATATGTGGGGACTTATGATATCTGTGACTATATTTTATAAATTGTATACCTGACATAAATTTGTTAAATATTCACATATTTCTCACACACTATAAATGATTTGAAGCTCTGTTAATACACTGCACTTACTTTCGAACTGTGAAAACCTTTGAAGAGGTGGCATTGTGGAAATTACTATTATTTCCCTTTTACTTTCTTTTGGAAAAAATGTAGCTCTCAGTGTTTTATATATTGAATCCTGTGAAGAGTTTATAAATACTCAAAGAAAGCATCCCATTATCTATGTCAGGAAACAAAGAGTGTTACTTGTAAAAAGTTCTTGGAAACCCCATTATCACATCTTTGGCATGTAAGACTAGCTAGTAAGAAAATACATGACTAGAATTCTGTACGGTGAGTTTTAATTAAAGAGATGTTTTAAAAAATTAGGTTAATTTTTCCCTATGTTAATAAGGAGACATAGCTACCACTATCTTTACAGTGGTCATTCAGATATATCTTTGTACACCTTCAGGGGAATAATACTCTGAAAACATATTTGTATGTGTACATATGTGCTTGAACTATATTATTATGTATGCTGCTCCAGCATTTTATGACATAGATCAAAATATTTGCATATCTATTAATGTACATGGTCTAGAAACTAATCCACATACTGAAATCTGACTTGAAGTCAAGAATTTGTATTTTAACAAATTTGTGGATATATTCTCATTTTCTCTAACTGCTAACTCTGATAACCCTAGAATATTCAATAGTTACAAAACCTACTACTGAGCACCATAACTTCCAGAAAATAAGAATTCTTTATACTTGCTCTATTTGATTTGCTTTGGCATTGCCTATAGCTTTCAAGGACAGGTTAGTTGTGTGTGTGTGTGTGTGTGTGTGTGTGTGTGTGTGTGTGTATGGTGTGTGTGTGTGTTGTGTATTAATTTTTCTAGAGAATGTTCATTTGATTTTTCAAACTTTTCAAAATTTAAGATAATTCTAAAATACTGAATAAGACATTAATTATTGACATATCTTTCTTTCAATGCAAAATAATTTTATTTATTCACCAAAAATAAGTGGAAGGCCATCAACACCTGGCCATCTCTCTTATGCTATGACTCTTTTCTCCAGTCAAGAATGTGTGTGTATGTTTGTGTTTTGTGTGTGTGTGTGTGTGTGTGTGTGTATAAGGACCACACATCTCAAATACTTCTTGGAAATGGAAGGTAAAGATAGCTCATGGCCCTATTATATTATATAATTTATGTGCCATATATGTATGTTTTATGTATGACATTTATACATTGAGTACTAGTACTGAATTTAAAATATCATCAAATTGTTCTGTCCACATTGTCTTGGGACAGAAAGTGTGTGTGTGTGTGTGTGTGTGTGTGTGTGTGTGTGTGAGAGAGAGAGAGAGAGAGAGAGAGAGAGAGAGAGAGATCTACGATTTCTAGAAACTTATCCACATACTAAAATCTGACTTGAAGTCAAGAATTTGTATTTAAACAAATTTGTGGATATATTCTCATTTTCTCTAAGTGCTAACTCTGATAGCCCTAGAATATTCAATAGCTACAAAACCTACTACAGTGCTCCATAACTTTCAGAAAATAAGAATTTCTGCAATTATAAGAATCTTATAATCTCTATGATTATAGGAGATGAAGGATGAACAAGAATGGAAGGTGGTTTTGTGCCAATATATCTAAAGCGTATTTTAAAAAAGATACTAAAAGGCACCAGTGAAATATGAATACCTGTAGAATGCCTTCCCAGCTTTAGCATGCGCAGAGCTCTGAGGAGCCTCAAAACCTGGACCAGACGCCCCACATTTTCCAGCTCTTGTGTGGTGTGGCTGCCGCTCAGGCTTTCCACCAGAAGAGTTATGTAGAAGGGCAAGATGGCAAGGAGGTCTATGATGTTCGGAACCTTCCTCAGGAAGCGGCACCTGTCCTTCACACACAGGAAGCGCAGAATGAACTCCCCGGTGAACCAGCTGATGCACACATACTCCAAGATCTCCAGCAGCTGCAGGTTGAGCCAGCTTAGCTCGGCTGACATCAGGGCCATGTTGACGATGGACACGGCCACAAAAATGATGGAGATTACTCCAAAGATCCGAGCTGCTGTGGAAGACCCAGGTTTCTCCAGAATATCCCAGAGCTTTTGTCGGACAGTGGGACAAGGTCCTTTTGAGAAGTCCTGTTCACTCTCGTGTTGACTTTCCTGGTCATCTGTGTCCTTCTTAAAGTCAAGAGTTTCACTCAGCTCTTTTCTTCTGAAGTATCTTTCAGAGAAGACAACTTTGTGATTAATTTTGAAAAAACGCACACGGAAGTACAAGAGAATTAACTTTGACAGAGAGGTCACACCTTTATATGGACAAAATATAGAAATATATTTTGCCCATGGTGGTCCCGGACCGATTCCCCACTTATGACTTTTAAAAAGACACTTTTTTTTTCTTAGTAGAAATTTATGTAAATAGGATTTATACATTAGCAGGCAAGTTTCAGTTAGTGAATTTTTTGTGACTTATTGATGAACGATAATAAGCCAAAACCCTTTATGTCTATGTATCTTTGGAGGCATAGATTTTCTGACTCGTCTATTAAATTATCAGATGTTTACTGCAAGTCTGACCGGTCTGAACTTTCACAAGAAATAAAAATATTGGTCTCTGGGAGAAATGGGGCAAGAAGTTGTTGTTGTTTTAAAGTTCAATGCACAAGTTGACTTTAGGATTGATTTACCTTCAGCTAAGACTCAGACACACCTAATCGCAGGGCTGGAGTAGACAAGCTTACACAAAGCCTCAAGTCTTTGCCTGTGCATTCCTACTACCCTCTGCTCCCTTCCCGCCCAACTGCCGCGCCCCTACTGGTACCTGTCCCTGCAGCAGGAGTCGATGCTGAGTTCATCGATGCCCCAGTACTGGATCTCCTGAAGAAAGGAGAGCGCGCAGAGCTGCTCCATGACGTGCAGGCGGCCGGTGCGGTAGTAGTGCAGGACATAGCGGAATGCCTGAGAGCTGCGGTCGAAGAAGTACTCGTTGTCCACTGGATTGGCATCATCGCAAAGCTCCAGGGGGCTGGGGGCGGCGGCCAGGGCACCCAGGCGGCGGTAGGAGGCCACCACCACGGCCAGCTTGCCCAGGCGCGTGTGCGGGAAGCAGGACAGAGCTTGCTGAGAGAGCACGAAGCGGCTGCCGCCCACGTTGACCGTAAAGCAGTCCCCCAAAGCCAAGGGTTCCCCTTCGCCCTCGCTGCAGAAGACACTGGAGTCCAGTGAGGTCAGAGAGCCACTGTCCAGCGACGACGAGTCCAGCAGCGGTCGGTTGCGGGGTGACAGATCCATCCCGACCGCCTTGGCCTGAAGGCACTGTGAAGTTGGGAAGGCGCTGGATCGAAGCGTGGGTCCCCGCGCGGGCGGTGCCACGGCCCCTGCTGGCGGCAGGGATCTCCCAGGTTCCCGAGGGAGAAGCCTCCCACTCGCACACCCCTCTGCTTTCCACCAGCTTGATGGTTGGTGTCGCTAGGGAGCTGCGAGTGCGCGGTAGAGCAAGGAGGCTGGGAGCGCAGGAGTGGTCGCGCGCGCAGAGGGAACCCTTCAAGCAGTTGTGCCTCGCCCAGGCAGGGAACAGCCCAGGACACACAGTCTGTCCGGGTGGCCCCTCCTAGATATAGGTAGATCCTTTTCTTAACTTTGTAATTCAGAACTCCCAACCCCCACTCCCCAGATCTGGTGGCTTTGGGTGGCAAAATTTGGCAAAGGAGGGAATAGAAGATCTAGAAAGCCAAAGAAGAGAGAAGACCCTGTCAGGTGCAAGAAAGGGGGACTAAAAGTTCAAAAACAGGTGGCGATAGCAGAATGAGTCTTAACTTGAGGATTTATAGCCTTCCCTCATCTGTTGTAAGGTATTCACTCCGCGATGTTCTCTAGGGCTGTGAACACATGGGGAAGTATGTCTGGGGTACCCAACACAAGATTTCTTCCCACGTCTCCCTGGTTCCCATCTGTCATTCATGCTAGATTTTCTTCTCTTTTTGGTTTCCAGCTCCTAGCAGAGAAAGAATCCTCTTAGCCGAAGTTCCAGTGGCTCACTAAGAACTAGGGGAGTTCAGCACATCCTGTGCCCCACCATGGGGACACTGCATATTTCCTTAGAAGAGGCATTCTCGGTACATTCTTTAACACAAAGGGGAGCTCTCCCTTTAGGAAAAAGAGAAAAGCAGAAAGTCAGGGAATAGAACAAGCGTGGGCTGAGGCAAGAGTTTAAATAACAGCGACCCCACGGTTAAAGAAGAAGCTAAATTCAGGAGATCAGGTGATTAGCAGAGTGCCTAGTGGCCTCTTAGAGCTGTGTCTTCAGACAATCTGTTGGACACAGGGCTGGTGGGGTGGGCAGGAAGGACAGTGACTCACCTGCAACTTTAGGCACATCTGGGTGTTGCTCAGCCAGTGCAGTAGAAACTGATCATGTAGTATTCTTTAATCCTTCGGGTCGACAAGTGAGAATTCTGACTTCACCAGTCAAGAATGGAAACTGCTCGTCACAGCATAGATCTTAGCCAGAAACTGCTTACAGCACAGATCTTAGCCAGCATTTGCTGCCTCGCCCTGCCTCTATGCATCTTAGCTTCCAGTCTGGCTTCAAGATTCTGTGGCGAGTTACGCCCCACCCTTGCCCAACACTCCGCTGGAACCTAAAGAAGCTCTATGTGGCCAGCGTCTTTAGAGAATAGAAGTAGGGAGGCGAGAGTCAGAGATGAAAGGAGTGCTCAGTGACACCGAATATTACATTCATCGGAAGATGCTTCAAGAACGGCTGCATTTGATTTCCACTCCCCACCATCTGTGTCCACAAAAATATTCCAATGTTTCCAAAGTGGTAAAGTGCTGTGTGAAGCAGGGTTAGAACAGTTACATTGTACTTTGTACTTCTTCACATTTATGGACAAAGATTCATCATTATGTCTAGCAAACATTTACAGTAAGTATTTCCCAGTGTTCACCAGGGAAAATGAGCCTGGCTCTATTTTAGTAAGTGGTTTTGGAATATATATATAGTGAGGAGAGCTTTCCCAATTGATGGGACAAACATTTGGCTGTCTAGGTCTCACTTTGCTACCCGAGTTTGGGGGCTCTTCATTGTTATGGATTTCAGTGCCTCTTCAAGATATCCAATCTTAATAAAGATGGCCAAACAATTTTGGCTGCTAACTTTCTACCAAAAAGTTTTGTAGGCTCTTGCTGCAATATCTTGTTTTGTCATAATAATGACAAAAGAATGACATTCATGTAGACAGAGACGTTGAGTGATTTAGACTCATCCAATAGGCATTCAACTATTGTACTAAATTTCAGAGGGTACCTTCATAAGTTAATTGTGGAAATAATAATTTTTGTTGATTTTCAAATAAATCAACATAGGATGACTTATGCCTTATGTTTCTAACGAAGGACCAGAGTTAATGGTAGGCATTATGAAGAAAATAGATGAGAATTTCTTCTTGTGATGCTTTCAGTTTTCCAGTAAGAATTGAGGAGAAGAGCAGAGGAAGAGATTCCCAGAGGCCATATTTGCTCCCTGCTGGGACAGAAAAGGGTCACTAGGTACTGTATCACCCTGAGCTTTAGATCTCCGGGGGTGCAAACCGCCAGGGGTCTGCCTGCACTCAGGAACTGATCACATAAGAGGCTCATTTGCAAGCCAGTCAGTCGCGGAACCTGTGTCCTATGTGAGAATCAACAGAGGGAGTGACCCCCACCACACCATCTTCGCCCCATAACAGAGCAGTCAGCGAACACCTGATTCACCTTGACAACCCAAGTATAACATTGCTTGAGGCAAGACTGAGCAGGGCTCCAAAGGCACAAAAGAGGAAGGCAGCATATCAGTAATCTGTGCCAGAGGAAACCCAGTCATCCAGTGTTGCAGAAATAACTTTAAAGATCCACAGTAGGTTGAAGCACCAGCCAGTGACAATAAGACCATCTAACACCAGGGAGAACTAGATGGCTAAAGGCAAATGTAGAAACATTACTAACAGAAACCAAGGCAATATGGCAGCATCTGAACCCAATTCCCCAACAATAGCAAGTCCTGGATACCCCAACACACCAGAAAAACAAGAGTTGGATTTAAAAGCACTGGTAAGGATGCTGTTAGAGGAACACATGAAGGACATAAATAAATCTCTTAAAGAAATTCAAATGATCAAATGCTAGAATCCCTTACAAGGGAAACACAAAAATCACTTAAAGAAATTCAGGAGAATATGGGTCAATAGTTAGTAGCCAATAAGGAGGAAATGCAAAATCACTGAAAAAATACAGGAGAAGTTTGATCAACAGGCAGAAGTCATAAAAGAGGAAACACAAAAATAGCTCAAAGAATTAGAGGAAAACACAAACAAGCAAATGACAGAACTGAGCAAAAAATTCCAGGATCTAAAAACAGAAAAAGAAACAACTAAGAAAGCACAAAGGGAGACAACTTTGGAGATAGAAAACCTTAGGAAGAAATTAGGGACCATAGATGCAAATATCAAGAACAGAATACAAGAGATAGAAGAAAGAATTTCAGATGCCAAAGATACCATAGAAATCATGGACTCAACAGTCAAAGAAAATGCAAAGGGCAAAAAACTTGTAACCCCAAACATCAGGAAATCCAGGACACAATGAGAAAGCCAAATCTAAGGATTATAGGCATTGATGAGAGTAAAGATTTACAACTTAAAGGGCCAGGAAATATCTTCAACAAAATTATGGAAGAAAACTTCCCTAACCTAAAGAGAGAGATGCCCATGAATATACAAGAAGCCTACAGAACTCCAAACAGACTGGACCCGAACAGAAATACCTCCCGTCACATAATAATCAAAACCCCAAAAGTACTAAACAAAGAAAGAATACTTAGGGCAGTAAGAGAAAAAGGGCAAGTAAAATATAAAGGACGACCTATCAGATTTACACCAGACTTCTCACCAGAGACCATGAAAGCTAGAAGATCCTAGGCGGAGCACATGCAGACTCTAAGAGAACACTATACCCAGTGAAACTCTCAAGCACTATAGATAGAGAAACCAAGATATTCCATGACAAAAGCAAATTTACACAATATCTTTCCACAAACCCAGCCCTACAAAGGATAATAGGGGAAAACACCATTACAACAAGGGAAACTATACCCTGGAAAAAGCAGGATATTAAGCTTCTTTCATCAAACCCAAAAGAAGATAACCACACAAGTATAAAATTAAAATCAAAAATGATAGGAAGCAATAACCACTACTACTTCATATCTCTGAACATCAATGGACTCAATTCCCCAATAAAAAGACATAGACTAACAGACTGGATAAGGAAACAGGACCCTACATTTTGCTGCATACAGGAAACACACCTCAGTGTCAAAGACAAAAACTACCTTAGAGTAAAAGGCTAGAAGACAATTCTACAAGCAAATGGTCCCAGGAAGCAAGCCAGAGTTGCCATTCTAATATCAGATAAAATTGGCTTTCAACCTAATGTCATCAAAAGAGACATGGAAGGTCACTTCTTGCTGGTCAAAGGAAAAATCCAACAAGAAGAACTCTCAATCCTGAACATCTATGCTCCAAATACAAGGGCACCCTCATTCATAAAAGAAACTTTACTTAAGCACAAAGCACACATTGCACCTAACACAATACTTGTAGGTAACTTCAACACTCCACTCTCATCAATGGACCAATCAGGAAAACAGAAACTAAATAGGGAGACATTGAAACTAGTTGAAGCTTTGGACCAATTGGATTTAATATATATATATATATATAAAACTTTTCATCCCAAAGCAAAAGAATATACTTTTTTCTCAGCGCCTCATGGTACCTTCTCCAAAATTGATCATATAGTTTGTCACAAGACAGACCTCAACAAATATAAGAAGATTGAAATAATCCCATGCCTCCTCTCAGATCACTATGGAGTAAAAGTGGTCTTTAATAACAATAAAAACAACAGAAAGCCCACATACACATGGAAACTGAGCAATACTCTACTCAATGATACCTTGGTCAAGGAAGAAATAAAGAAAGAAATCAAAGATTTCTTAGAATTTAACAAAAATGAAGGCACAACATACACGAATCTTTGGGACACAATGAAAGCAGTGCTAAGAGGAAAACTCATAGCTTTGAGTGCCTCCAAAAAGAAATTCGAGAGTGCATACACTAGAAGATTAATGGAACAACTGAAAACCCTGGAACAAAAGAAGCTAATTCACTCAGGAGGAGAAGAAGACAGGAAATCATCAAACGTAGGGTTGAAATCAATCAAGTAGAAACCAAGAGAACCATAAAAGAATCAACAAAACCAAAAGCTGGTTCTTTGAAAAAATCAACAAGATAGACAAACCCTTAGCCAGACTATCCAAAGGGCACAGAGAAAATATCCAAAATTAGAAATGAAAAGGGAGATATTACAACAGAAACCAAGGAAATTCAAAAAATCATCAGATCCTACTACAAAAGCCTGTACTCAACACAACTGGATAATCTGGAGGAAATGGACATTTTCTTAGACAGATACCAAATACCAAAATTAAACCAGGATCAAGTAGACCATCTAAACAGACCCATAACCCCTGAAGAAAGAGAAGGGGTCATAGATAGCCTTCCGACCAAAATAGCACAGGACCAGATGGTTTCAGTGCAGAATTCTATCAGACCTTCAAAGAAGACTTAACACCAATACTGTTCAAACTATTCCACCAAATAGAAACAGAAGGAACACTACCCAACTCCTTCTACGAAGCCACTATTACGCTGACATCAAAGCCACACAAAGATCCAACTAAGAAAAAGAATTTCAGACCAATTTCCCTTATGAATATCGATGCAAAAATACTCAATAAAATTCTTGCCAACCAAATCCAAGAACACATCAAAACAATCATCCACCATGTTCAAGTAGGCTTCATCCCAGGGATGCAGGGATGGTTCAATATAAGAAAATCCATAAATGCAATCCACTACATAAACAAACTCAAAGAAAAAAAAACACATGATTATTTCATTAGGTCCTGAAAAAGCATTTGACAAAATTCAGCATCCTTTCATGCTAAAAGTCTTGTAAAGGACAGGAATTCAAGGCCCATACCTAAACATAGTAAAAGCAATATACAGTAAACTGGTAGCCAACATCAAACTAAATGGAGAGAAACTTGAAGCAATCCCACTAAAATCAGGGACTAGACAAGGCTGCCCCTCTCTTTATATCTTTTCAATATAGTTCTTGAAGTCCTAGCTAGAGCAATTAGACAACATAAGGAAGTCAAAGGGATACAAATTGGAAAGGAAGAAGTCAAACTATCACCATTTGCAGATGATATGATAGTATACTTAAGTTACCCAAATAACTCTACTAGAGAACTCCTACAGCTGATAAACAACTTCAGCAAAGTGGCTGGCTACAAAATCAACGCAAGCAAATCAGTAGCCTTTATATACTCAAAGGATAAGCAGATTGAGAAAGAAATTAGGGAAATGAAACCCTTCACAATAGCCACAAACATCATAAAGTATCTTGGGGTGACTCTAACAAACAAGTGAAAGACCTATATGACAAGAACTTCAGATCTCTGAAGAAGGAAATCGAAGAAGATCTCAGAAAATGGAAAAATCTTCCATGCTCATGGATTGGCAGGATTAATATACTTAAAATGGCCATCTTGCCAAAGGCAATCTACAGATTCAATGCTATCCCCATAAAAATCCCAACCCAGTTCTTCATAGAGTTAGAAAGAGCAATTCTCAAATTCATCTGGAATAACAAAAAACTCAGGATAGCTAAAACTATTCTCAACAATAAAAGAACTTCAGGGGGTTCAGTATCCCAGACCTCAAACATTACTACAGAACAATAGTGATAAAAACTGCATGGTATTGGTACAATGTTAGGCAGGTGGATCAATGGAATAGGATTGAAGACCCAGAAATGAACCCACACACTTACGTTCACTTGATCTTCGACAAAGGAGCTGAAAGCATCCAGTGGAAAAAGATAGTCTTTTCAACAAACGGTGCTGATTCAATTGGAGGTCAGCATGCAGAAGAATGTGAATCGATCCATTCTTATCTCCTTGTACTAAGCTCAACTCCAAATGGATCAAGGACCTCCACATAAAACCTGACACACTGAAACTAATCGAAAAGAAACTGGGGAAGACCCTTGAGGACATGGGCACAGGGGAAAAGTTCCTGAATAGAACACCAATAGCTTATCCTCTAAGATCAAGAATTGACAAATGGGACCTCATAAAACTACAAAGTTTCTGTAAAACAAAGGACACTGTCAAACGACAAAATGTCAACCAACAGATTAGGAAAGAATCTTCACCAACCCTAAATTCGACAGAGGGCTAATATCTAAAATATACAAAGAAGTCAAAAAGGTAGAACCCAGAGAACCAAATAACCCCATTAAAAAGTGGGTTACGGAGCTAAACCAAGAATTTTCACATGAAGAACTTTGGAGGGCTGAGAAACACTTTAAGAAATGTTCAACATCATTAATCATTAGGGACATGCAAATCAAAACAACCCTGAGATTTCACCTCACACCAGTCAGAATGGCTAAGGTCAAAAACTCAGGAGACAGCAGGTGTTGGCGAGGATGTGGAGAAAGAGGAACACTCCTCCACTGCTGGTGGGATTGCAAGATGGTACAACCACTTTGGAAATCAGTCTGGCGGTTCCTCAGAAAACTGGGCATGACACTTCCTGAGGACCCTGCTATACTACTCCTGGGCATATACCCAGAGGAGTCCCCAGCATGTAATAAGGACACATGCTCCATTATGTTCATAGCAGCCCTATTTGTAGTAGCCAGAAGCTGGAAAGAACCCAAGTGTCCCTCAATGGAGGAATGGATACAAAAAATGTGGTATATTTACACAATGGAGTACTATTGAACCATTAGAAACAACGAATTCATGAAATTCTTAGACAAATGGATGGAGCTGGATAACATCATACTAAGTGAGGTAACCCAGTCTCAAAAGATCAATCATGGTATGCACTCACTGATAAGTGGATATTAGCCTAGAAACTTTGAATAACCAAGACATAATCCACATATTAAATGGGGTCCAAAAAGAATGAAGGAGTGGCCCCTGGTTCTGGAAAGACTCAGTGCAACAGTATAGGGGAATACTAGGACAGGGAAGCAGGAAGGGGTAGATGAAGGAACAGGGGGAGGGAAGAGGGCTTATGGACTTTTGGGGAGTGGGGACCCAGAAAAGGGAAATCATTTGAAATGTAAATAAAAAATATATCAATAAAGAAAAAAAATTTTAAAAAAAAGAAAAGAAAATATCCAATAAAAGAAAAAAACAGGAAAAAAAAGAATTGAGGAGAAATGCCAATAAATCATTTTAACACTGAAGTTTCTAGGTTATGCTTCTGTTGGTACAATTACATTCTCTTAGATTTTCCTTCTCTTTAAGAATTCTTTCAAGTAGAATATATAAATTATTCCAGTAACTAGTTCATCATAAGATTAGATACATTATTTTTAAAGATAATAGTGTATTCTTTTTTTTTAATTAAAGATAAAACTTCATCTCAGTTGCAGATAATTTAGTCATTGAGAAGAGGCAAGAGTTCATAGTTCTGTTATGCTGAATGATCAATAATAAAGGTCTAGACTAGCCTTACATTTTATAGAAAAGAAATGGCTAAAATTTTACAACATTGGTTTAGGTGAGGAAAATGACTGGGGCTTGTGGGTAATTACCAGACCCCTGACCCTCAGTTGTGATGGTGTCCTAAGGAAGTAATTATAATAATATTCACCATTCTCATTCTTAGGGATACAAGGATATTTTTCAGTTGGTAAGAACACTGGCTGTGCAAACAAGAAGACCTGGGTTCACATTCTGAGAGCCCATATGTATTGCCATGCTTGCAACTCCATTGCTGAATAAGGGCAAGAGAAATTTCTGGGACTTGTGGGATGCCAGTGTAAGTCTGGATTGAAAATTATTATTATTCACATTTATTTTGTACTTGGCTTATATGTGACCCATCTGGATGACATACCATAATGCTTCTGTGAGATTACTGTTGATATTAATGTTTTAAAATAATAGGACAGTGATATGATCTTAACTCATTGAAGTTTTATTTAAGAAAATATACATTCACTATTAATTTATATCCAAAATATTTTAACTTCACAGTTTTTATAATTAAATAAGGAGATTTGATGAGAATCTTGAAAAAAAGGAAATAACTTGAATAAAAATCTTTTAAAAAGTCAGCTTGGGAAAATTCTACTTTATTTTTAATCCTATCACTCTAGGCTCATAGGTCTACATGAAATTCTCTTAAATTTTGTTATTCATTGACGGAAGAGAAAGCACTTCATGCGGTCCAAGCATCACTATGCCTTGTATTTGATTTTGTGGGGGTTGATAACCAGATAAGTCAATTATGTGGACCTTTTAAAATGCCTTTTGTATTGCTGGAAGTATTTTATCCCTCTTTTCTTCATAGCTTTGGGATATGTTGAAAGGAAAAAATCTGATGACTTCTATGTATTCATCTTTCATGTGCCTTCTAGGTGCTTGGAATAAATCCTCCCAACTGTATGACAGCCCACTCTAATGCAGAATTTAGCTTAATGTGGGCTTGCTCTGGATTCCTTCCAAGGGGAGGCAATTATCTTTGGAAGTACCCAAGAGCTCATTTTTACAGCCTAGTCTGTTATGGAGAGAGCAGCATACCCTGGGGATTGGGATGGCAACAATAATATCACGATACAAATAGATACTACCTGTACATGTTTAATTCATGCTTTGCATACTGTTGGACATATAACCTTAACAAGCTGTCTCATTTTACTCATGTGTTAAACAGTAGAAATGATTGTACTTTTTGCTATTGTTTCAAAATTAGATGAGATACAGGATGTTACCTGCCATTCTTCTAGATTTTTAAATGATACTTTTAAAAATATATTATTTAATTTTTGCAATTATAATAGCACATAAATTTCCTCTCCCTTTTATTCTCTCTACACCCTTCTGTGTAACCAAAATTTTAATGTTCTAGAACTTTTTCTGATATCCATCCCCCACAGTTCACTAATTGTTTACTATGTGATAGGCACTGCACTAAGAACTGGACAACATTATATAACATCATTTATATACCAAAGAACCTTTCAAAACAGACATTATTATTATTATGTGACATACGTGAAACAAAGAACAGAACATTAAAATAATTTCCCAGGTGTTACTTAGATTGAAGATGTAGATTTGACTCTGTTTGCTCAATTTTTTCTTTCTTTCTTTTTTAAAATTTTTTTGTTTGCTCAATTTAAAATCTGTATTATTTGAAAAGATTTGCTATAAAAATAGAATCAAAATGTGCAGGAATCAGTGGAAATCTTTTCTTTACAAATAATTTTAAATATAAATGTTTATTTTTCTATTCTAAATAACTAAAGCACTGGCTATGGCATATAGACAATGGTCAAAATACCATTCATCAATTTCACAGTTTAATTCTTGAATTTTTTCTTTAAATATGCTAGAAGAAATGCCTGATTGGTCATTCTATGATTTGCTTTGGGCCACTCTGATCTTCAAAAGACGTACTTTGAACTTTCCTAGGTTATGCAGAGCATGTTGAGTAGGCACTTATTTTTTACTGATTAAGTCTGTAATTATACTTAATTTAAACTTTTATAAACAAGATTTAGAAGCAGCGATGCAGACGCAGGGCAAGTGCTGGGCCCCTCATACTTATGAACTGTTCACTGAACCCAGCACTGAGCATGAACCGCCCAGTTAAACTCTCTTCATTCAGCTCTGCTGGGATCTCTTATGTTGAAAGACCCAAAGCTATTAAATATGCACTGCTCATTGAATTTATATGGTTTATTAATATTTTTCTTTTTATTTGTGATTCTCTCATGCAATACATCCCAGCTGCCACCTGCCCTCCCTTTACTCCCACAAGTATTCCCAGCATCCTCGCTCCCCACACCCACTGCTGCTCCATTTCCCTACAGAAAAGAGAAAGCCTCCCAGGAATAACAGTGAACACAGCATCACAAGATGCAGTAGGATTAAGCATAGACCATCATATTAATACCAGACTATTAATGGTAAAATTTTAATCTGTTCTGTCTAGTGTTTTATCTCATTATCAAGAAATGCAGTAAAGTTGTTTCAGCCAGGAATTATAAGAAAACTTTATGCTTCATTGTATTATGAAGGTTTTCTCATTCTGTGTTTCTTTTATTTCCCTGCAATCTGCTCAGACTTGGACAGTTTATCGGTTGGCAATTATTTTTAGAAATTTATTTTCATAATCTGAGGGAGGTCATGCTTATAAGTAATATATACATACATATATATGTATATATATTATGTATTTGCATGTACCATATATTTTATGCTTCACACACAATATGCTATAGACAGTATTATAAACACATCCACCACAAGCATGCGAAGTCAAAAATGCAGTGAAGTTGAAGGGGAAGAGGAGGCTCACACTGTCATTACTTTATGCAAGAAAATAGGGAAACCAGAAGCAGCCTAAGGACAAAAAACAGAGACACAAGGAAATGCATAAGGAGAAATAAAATTTCTTCTTAACCAAATGGGTATTTGTTGTGGCTTATAGTTCCCTTAGATAGAATCTTCATAGAATTTGAACATGATATTATTAAATAAAAATATCAAATATCAAATACCATTTGAGGTGTCTATGCGGAAGTCTATGTCTAAACATTAATGTTAAATGGAATGTGAAACTGTTTAGAAGATATTGTTCAAATATCTAACATCATTATCTTAGTTTCAGCACACAGAACACTGATTTAATAAAATATATTCTGTTGAGTTCATTACACAGAAATGGGCTTACCACATTTCCGTTTAAACTCAGTGAAGGATTTTTTTTTTTTTTTTTTTTTTTTACTTAGCTCTGTGGTCCACAGTTTTGTACTTTTCTGCAGTAATAAAGAATGGAAATCTGAATTTGATTAGGCTTAATGATTTCTTTTATTTTTGGTGATTATATCATTTACCCATTCACTGACCCCCTTCCAAACCCTCCCATATCCCCTTGATCTTTCAAGTTCATGGCCTTGTTTTTCACCAATTGTTGTTACATTTATTTATGTATAGGCATACACACACGTTTCTAAATATAACCTGCTTTGTTGATAGTATTATGTTATTTGTTTGCATGTTTTGGGGATTGACCTTTTAGTATTAGATAAACTGTATGCTCTTCTCTTGGAAGATTATATTTTATGCTTGTTGCATTCCTTTGTTGCCTGTAGTTCTTCATGTATGTTTGAGGCCTCCTGGTCTTTCTTCCATATACACTTTGGCATGTCTACTGTTGTTCATGTCCGAGTAGTCATGTTGATGAGACTTCCTGTGTAGAGCCTCTGAAGTTATTTACAGACACAGACTCACAACAACCTTCCTGATCTAATAGCTCTTACAATCTACACATACTCTTGTAGAGCCTTAGGTGCAGTTTTGTCACAAGACATCACACTGTTTCTCAGTAATCCCCCTACCTCAGCCTCCCAAATGCTAAGGTGTTAGGCATGCACAGCTGTGACAAGGTCTTAAAACATAAGGTGAATTCATTTGCTCCAGTGTATGTCTGCTATACACATTAGAGAAAAATTTTAATGGTAGTAGCTTAGTGTTTAATTTGTCATTCTTCCAACATGGGAAATGCAGACAGCCATATGGCTTCTCTCATCATTGAATCTGATTGACATCTCAATTTTAGACATGGCCTCACAGTTCTCCCACAAACAGATTTCCCAGAAATCTAAAAAAACAGGAATCCAGGGGAAGTCAAACGTTATATCTGTTCTCATTTTTGTTTGATCAAATTTATCTGCTTTAGTAAGCAACTGATGTTTTATTTTTATAATGGCAGACAGTTTTATTACTGCTTACAAAATATCATGGAAATGAAGGTGACAAGCCTCCTCTCCTTAAATCCACCAGTGGCAAATAGCTCAGTATTGAGACATAAGGCTTCCTGAGCCTTTCTATATGTCTTCCTGTCTGTTGAGGGCCCATCTGTGCAGACCTGGTGCCTATCTGAAGCTGTTACTTCATAATTGTGATGGCCACCTTGTCTAGAAGATGGCTCTATTGGAGATTTCCTATACAAAATTTTGTCTATAATAAAAATAAATGGCTCAGGAAACAAATCCAAAGTTATTAATCTGGGAAAGCAGTGTGTGTGTGTGTGTGTGTGATTTCTATGTGTGATAATTATGGTTGAAAGATATTTGAGGGGGTATGATGGAGAAAAGAATCATATAAATATCATTTTATCCACATTTTGTCAATTATGGTTAAACTACCAAAAGACAAAAATGTGATTCTTAAATTATTTGTGGAAAAATACAAAAAAAAAAAATAAATAACGATGTTAAAATGAATTTAGGAAATGGGCAATTTCATATGATGGTCAATATTTAAAATGCATCAAAACAGCCATATCAGGTCCATATAGGCACAGCAAAAAATGATGCCCAGAAATTATTAAAACTTTTCGCCAACAAGAATTTCTCAGAGTATCTCATCAAAGGCCAGTAATGACAGTAACACAGCACACCTTGAGAAGTGTACACTCAAGGCTATATGTAGTTTTACATCTTAAACATTAAGTTCTTATATTTATATCAGTCAGTAATTAAGTAAGTATGGGACATTCCAGCATTTTTATAAGGTTTTAGTCACACATTTCTTGCAATACCTACACGTTGCATAAAGGTACACCCACAGTGACCTTTTAAATGTGTGAATGTATACAGTTTAAACATGCAAGGGAGTATAATTAATTTACCCCCATTTCACAAATTGTTCTTTTTTCTAAATTCATTCACAATCATAAACTGTTTTGTAAAATTGTGGAACCAGGGGATTGGAAGGATGGCTCAGATAAGAGACTGCTTATTTTTCTTTCAGAGAATCTGGGTTGATTCCTAGCACCTACATGGCAACCAAAAATCCATCCAGTTTCAGGGAATCTAATTACCTCTTCTTACTTCCACTGATATTGTACTCATGTGGCTCATAGTGTACCTTACATGTAGGACAGATACTTATACACATAAAAATATTCAATTAAAAAAGGGACTGAACCTAGGATTTGAAAATGCTGGGTATTCATTGTGCTCACTATTCAAATTTTATTTTGACAAAAGGCATCTCTAACTTTCCCAGCTAGTCCTTGATCTCACTGTGGTGTTTTGAATGTTAAAAAATATCTCCCATAAGCTCAGGTATTTATACTTGTCTTCTGCTTGGTGACACTATTTGGGTGAGAACTGAGAGGATTTAGAAGTCTACCACTGAGGCTAGGCTTTGAGAGTAAAAATCCTTGTCTACTTGCAGTTTGCTTCTCTGCCTTCTTATAGCAGCGAGCGTGTCTTCTGGTGCACTAAGCCTCCCCCTTTGTGGTGAATTCTTTTTTATTATTTAATTATTCTATTTATTTGTGTCCCAAATGTTGCCCCCTCTTGATCTGCCCTCCCGGAGTTCTTCACCCCATTCCCCATCCCCTTTGACTCAGAAGGTATTCTCTGGGGCATCAACTTTTTACAGGATTAGGCACATTCTTTCCCACTGAGGATAGACTAGGCAGTCCTCTGCTATATATGTGCCAGGGGCTTCAGATCATCCCATATATGCTTTTTGGTTGGTGGGTTGGTTCCTTCAAGCTCCCAGGGATGCAGGTTAGTTGACAATGTTGGTCTTCCCGTGTGGCTGCTTGTAAGCCTTCCCCATCTGTCTCAGTTAGCTATCGCTAGAGCCTCTTAGAGGAAAATCATGCTAGGCTGCTGTGTGCAAAGATGGCACAGCAGTAGTAACAGTGTCAGGGTTTGGTGTCAGCCCATGGAATGGATTACAAGTTGGGGTGGTCACAGGTTCATCAGTCTCTGCTCCAGTTTTGTTCCTGCATTTCTTTCGACAGGAAAAAGTATGGGTAAAAATTTTGAAGTTGTGTTAGTGTCCCAACCGTCTACTAGGGACCCTATCTAACTACTGGAAGTGGTCTCTTCAGGTTCCATCTCCACACTGTTGGGAATTTTGACTAAGGCCATACCCACTGAGTCCTGGGACATTTTCACATCCCTGGTCTATGGGACTTTCTACAGGTTTCTGCCCACCTCCACCACACCCTTAGCAGCCTCATATTTCCAATCATTCTGGTGCTCTTGGCTTGCCCTCTGTCTCCTCCCTCACCTGATCCTTCCCCCCTTTCCCTCCCCTCTCCTACCCAGGTCCATTCCTCACTCTGCCTTCCATTATTATTTTGTTCCCCCCTTTTCAGTGGTATTGAAGCATCATCACTTGGACCTTCATTTTTATTTAACTTCTTAGGGTGTGTATCATGGGTATTTTGTATTTTTTGGCTAATGTACATTTATAAGTGAATATATACCATGCCTGTCCTTTTGGTCTGGACTACTTCACTCAGGATCATATTTCCTATTCCTATCCATTTGCCTGCAAATTTGTTATGTTCTCAATTTTAATAGCTGAATAGTAAGTACTCCATTGTGTAAATGAACAACATTTCCTGTAACCATTCTTTGGTTGTGGAATATCTGGGTTGTTCCCAGTTTCTGGCTATTATGAATAAGGCTGCTATGAACATAGTGGTGTCCCTGTCCTTGTGTTACAGTGGAACATTTATATATATATATATATATATATATGTGTATATATATATATATATATATATATATATATATATATATACACACACACACCTTAATGCTATTTAGGTGCATATACCTAAATGCTATCTTTAATTTTTTTTTTTTTGAGAAACGGACAGATTGACTTCTAGAGTGGTTTTACAAATTTGGAATCCCACCAGCTATGAAGGAGTGTTCCCCTTTCTCTATATACTGGCCAGGATGTATTTTCACTTGAATTTTTGATTATAGCCATTCTCATTGGTGCAAGGTGGAATCTCAGGGTCATTTTGATTTGCATCTCTATGATGACTGGATATGGAACATTTCTTTAAATGCTTCTGTGCTTTTTGAAAGTCCTCTGTTGAGAATTGTCTGTTTAGCTCTGTACTCGATTTTTAAATTGGGTTATTTGGGTTTTTTCCTAATAATTTGAATTCTTTTTATATTTTGGATATTAGCTCTCTACCGAGTGTAGGATTTGTAAAGATTATTCCCAATCTGTAGGTTGCCATTTGTCCTATTGACAGTGTCCGTTGCCTTACAAAATCTTTTCAGTTTCAAGTGGTCCCATTTATTAGTTTTTCATCTTAGAGCCTGAGCCATTGGCATTCTGTTCAGGAAATTTTTTCTTATGCCAATGCTTTTTAGGCTATTTCCCATTTTCTCTTATGCTAGATTCACTGTATCTAGTTTCATATTGATGTCCTTGTTCTACTTGGACTTGAGCTTTGTGCAGGGTGATAAATATGGATCAATTAGCATTACTCTACATGCAGTTTGCCTGTTAGACTAGCAATATTTGTTGAAGATGCTTTCTTCCCCCACTGTACGGTTTTGGCTTCTTTGTCTAAGCTCAAGAGTCTATAGGTGTTTGGGTTTATTTCTTGGTCTTTGAGTCTATTCCATTGATCCACCTGCCTTTCTGTGTACCAATATCATGTTTTGTTTTGTTTTGATTTTTATCACTATTGGTTTTTTATTATTTATTTATTTATTATTTTTTTTAGTATAGCTTGGGGTTAGGGATTGTGATTCCTCCAGAAGTTCTCTCTCTCTCTCTCTCTCTCTCTCTCTCTCTCTCTCTCTATCTCTCTCTCTCTCTTGCCTCCTTTTTTTTATTCGATATATTTTATTTCAAATGATTTCCCCTTTTCTAGCCCCCCACTCCCCGAAAGTCCCGTAAGCCCCCTTCTCTCCCTCTGTCCTCCTACCTACCCCTTCCCACTTCCCTGTTCTTGTTTTGCGGAATACTTCTTCACTGAGTCTTTCCAGAACAAGGGGCCACTCTTCCTTTCTTCTTGTATCTCATTTGATGCGTGGATTATTGTTCAGAATTAGTTTTGTTATCCATTGTTGTTGTTGTTGTTTCCCATGAAGTTGAGATTTTCCATATCTGTGAAGAATTGTGTTGGTATTTTGATGGGGATTGTATTGAATGCAAGGAATGCTTTTGGTAATATGACAGTTTTCACTATGGTAATCCTATCAATCCATAAGCATGGAATAGCTTTTTATCTTCTGAGGCCTTCTTCAATTTCTTTCTTCAGGGATTTGAAGTTCTTATCTGATCGATCTTTCACTTGCTTGGTTAGAGTCACACCATGATAATTTTTAATATTATTTGTGGCTAATTTGAAGGGTTTTGTTTCCCTAATTTCTTTCTCAATCTATCATTTTTATAAGAGAAGGTTATTGAATATTTTGAGTGAATTTTACATCCAGCAACTTTGCTGAAGTTGTTTATCAGGTATAGGAGTTACCTGGTAGAATTTTAGGAGTTACTCATATATACTATCGCCATCATCTGTAAATAGTGATATCTTGACTTCTTCCTTTTCAATTTGTATTTCCTTGATCTCCTTTTGTTGTCTTATTTCTCTAACTAGAACTTCAAGTACTATATCAAGTAGCTAGGGTAAGATTTGCAGCTTTGTCTTATACATTTTAGTGGAATTTCTTCAAGCGTCTCTTCATTTAATTTGATATTGGCTATGGACTTACTATATATTACTTTTAATACACAGTTTAGAAATGTGCTGTGGGTTTCTGATCCCTTCAAGATTTTGTCAAAGGATTTTTCAGCATCTAATGAGATAATCATGTAAGGTTTTTTTTGTTTTTTTGTTTTGTTTTTTTTTTTTTTTTGCTTGAGTTTGTTTATATAGTTGATGGATGGATTATGTTGATGGAGGTTTGTATATTCCAACATCCCCAAATACCTGGGATGAAGCCTACATGATTGTGGTGAATCATGTTTTTGATGTGTTCTTCAGTTTAGTTTGTGAGAATTTTGTTGAATATTTTTGCATTGATATTCATAAGTGAAATTGGCCTGGTGTCTTCTTTCTTTGTTGGGTCTTCGTGGTTTAGGTTTTAGAGTAACTGTGGCTTCATACAAATATGTAAAATGGGTGGTATTCCTTCTGTTTTTATTTTGTGGAGTAGTTTGAAGAGTATTGGTATTAGCTATTCTTTGAAGGTCTGGTGGAATTCTGCACTAAAACCCTGGGGCCCTACGTTTTTTTTTTTTGGTTGGGATGTTTTTAATTACTGCTTCTATTTCTGTAGGGAATATAAACCCGTTTAGATAGTTTACCTAATCTTAATTTAACTTTGACACATGTGACCTATCTAGAAAATCACTCATTCCATTTAGATTTTCTTTTTTGTCCAATGTAGGCTTTTGTAATAAGAGCTGATGATTTTTTTTAATCTCCTCAATTTGTGTTGTTATACCTCCCTTTTCATTTCTGATTTTGTAAATTTAGAAGTTGTCTCTATGTCTATTACTTAATTTGGTTAAGGGTTTATCTAGCTTGTTGATTTTTTTCAAAGAACCACATTGAACCACTGAAAACCACATATGTTTTTTTTTTTTCAAAGAACCGCAACCATATTTGCTTGTTGAGGGTTTTTTTGGGGGAGGGGGGCGAGGGAGGGTGTATTTTTATCTTTGTTTCTAACTGGTTGATTTCAGCCTTGAGTTTTACTATTTCCTGCAGTCAACTCTTCTTGGGTGTGTTTAATTCTTTTTGTTGTAGAACTTTCCTGTGTTCTGCTAATTTGCTAGTGTAGAATCTCTCTAATTTCCTTATGAACATATTTAGTGCTATGAATTTTCCTCTTAGCACTGTTTTAATTGTGTCCCCTGAGTTTGAATATTCTGCGCTTTCAGGTTCATTGAATTCTTTAAAGTCTCTGATTTCTTGATTTCTTGCTGACAAAGTTATCATCGAGCAGATCGTTCTTCAGTTTCCATGAGTATGTGGGCTTTCTGTTATTTTTGTTGTTATTGAAATCATCCAGTCTGTGATGATCTGATAGAATGGAAGGGGTTATTTCAATCTTGTATCTTTTGTGGCTTTGCTTGTGCTTTGCTTTTGTATGGTATCATTTATATCTGCGATTCTCTCTTCCTTACTTTGTATTCTGTTGGTGTTGCTTGAATCTGTCATCCCTGTTCTCTTTAATAGATTTTTCATCTCCAGGGTTAACTTCTTTTTTGCCTCTTTTTCCATTTTTAGGTCTTGGACCTTTTTGTTCAATTCCTTCACCTGTTTGAGTGTATTTTCCTGTATTTATTTAAGGGATATGTTTATTTCCTCTTTAACTCGCTTGTGTTTTCCTGGGTTTCATTAAGTGAATTATTTATAGTCTCCTTAAAGGTCTCTATCATCCTCATGAGATGGGATTTTAGGTCAGTGTCTTTCTCTTCAGGTGTGTTAGGGTACCCAGGGCTTGTTGAATTCTGATGGTGCCAAACTACATTGGCTTTTGTTGTTAATGTTCTTGTGCATGTCTTTTACAGTCTTGCTATTTCTGGTGTTAACTGGCCTGGGTATCTTGGATTGGAGCAGACCTCCTTGGAGGCATGTAGACCTGTGTTACCTGGGTTAAAGCATGCCTCCTGGGAGGCAGGCAATGCTGTCTCTGGTTAGAGCAGGCCTCCTGTATCCCTGATTAGAGCAATTCTCTGGTGGTCTTGGTTAAGGCAGAGCTCCTGGAAGACAGGCTGGCTATGTGGTCAGAGAGCATGCGTGCCAATCTGCCACTGGTGAAAGTGGATGTGCAGACTACAAGGGTGATGTGGGTTAGGGAGGGCAGGCTAGATCCCATGTCAGCCGGGCTCTTTGAAGGTCCCAAGTGGCATGAATATTAGTGTGGTGGTCTCACCTGTGTCACTGGTTAGGGCAGATCTCCTGGGAGCCAGGCAGGCGTTGGGATTTGCTGGAAGGCATGCAGATGTTGACTTTTTCTTAATTAATTAATTAATTAATTAATTCACTTTACATCCTTATTGCCCCTTCCTATCCAGCTTCTCCTCTCAGTCTCACCCTTGCAAATCCCTCCCCCAGTTTTTCCCTCCCCATCCTTGGGAAGAAGTGGAATCCCCCTTGACTAACAGCCCAACCTGGGGGTATCCTAGCCTTAAGTCTAATTGTATCCTCTCCTAGTGAGTACCAACCAGGTTAGGGGAAGTGGATCCAATGTCAGACAACTGAGTCAGAGACAGCCTCTGCTCCAATTGTTAGGGGAGTCACATGAAGACTAAGCTGCACATGTAATGGACTCTTTTCCTTCTAGGAACATAAATTCAGACAAACTCTTTCTTCTCCATAAGCAGTTTATGACCCTTTTGCCTCTAGAGTTATCTGGGATTATAGGTTTGTACTAGTAGGCCTTGGTAAGCATTTCTTTTACTACAACCAAGAAAACTAAATCTAACACAGTGAAATAAAGCTTCTCTTTGTGTAAGACATAATTTTGGAAGCAAATGCTCAGTTTGGCAGGACGTTTTGCTATCTTTTAGCCTTTCTACAAAATCTCAATATTTAAGGGAGGCATGATTCTCTTGTCTTGTGTAACTGTTTGAATATATATATATATGTATATGTATATGTATATGTATATGTATATGTATATGTATATGTATATGTATGTATGTATATAATGTCACTAGCTGGTAGAGGGACTTCTTGGAATAATGACTGCCACTACCTTATCCAGGATAAAGAATGTGGTGTTGGGCCATGTCTCTTTCCCTTTAGCTAAGGCTTTAGTAGGCTTCCCCAGATTCTTATCAGTGTATCTCATCAATATTTGAGATCTTGAATTTTATTTAACTCAGGTTTACCTGTAATCTGCCACTGTATTGAAGCAAAATAACCATAACTCTATGTTGGCAATGGGTAGGCATGGGACACCTGCTCTAGCATGTAGCTTTGCATTCATATGAATGCAAATATTATTACTGGCCTCCCTGTAGCAGGCACACCTGCTCCTTCTAGGTTTCCAAGACCATTAATTAATGTGCTCAAATATTTATAAAAGGATACAAAGACACCATAGTTGATCAACGTAATTTCTCATTTCTCCTTGTATCCTCTCCCCTTGCTGTGTTTTCCTTTAGCTAATAATGTCTTTACATTCCTACTTTTAAGTCTGGAATTCCCAGATTCTTCTAGGCTAGTACTTCTCAAGGTGATTGGATGAAGGATAAAGATAGGTGTAAAACACTGTCTTAATATTTATGTTTTTTATGTCTACCATTTTACTCTTTAATTTTCCATGAAAATTGTCAATCTTAATATGTTTCTTTATATATATCTTCCATTTATCAGAAATATTTTCCATGTCAATCTTCAATTTTATCATAAAATATTTTACTGCCATTTTCAATAAAAGAACATGTTTAAAAATATTCAAATGTCTCAAACTCTTATGATGAAAACCTCACATCTTAGCTGACTGAAGACATAAGACACTCTCCCTACACACACAAATTACAAAAAAAAAATTCTGTCAATTGTTTGCAATATGTTAATGTGTCACACATATAAATTTGTTATCTATATCGAATAAAAAAAGAAAAGTAAAAAAAAAGAATTAATAAAAAAATAAAAAAATTATTTGTTTGATAAAAGTGAAATAAATAAAAAGTAAGTAAATATATATATTATATATATATTTATATATATAATATTTGAAAGTATAACTAATTGGCAGCGGCAGTGCTTTGTTGTGACACTTGTTGAGACGGCACATGTTCTTAAAGTTGGGAGGTCATCATGGAGGAGATATCAGACATATCATAGAGAAAGCCTGTCATATATGTACTAAACTTTGCTTCGCAAGGATTCTAGAAGACTCATGGGACAATGAAACAGGCTTTTTTAAAAATCTTTTTATTTGTACTTTGTTTTATTTCATTTTTTACTTTTGGTCAGCTTTACCCCATGGAGTATGCTACAAACACTCTCTTTCCTTGCACCCATATTGACAGATGTCTGTGTAAGAGTCCTTACTCTCATGTCTTTGCTCTCCTTTTCAGGGTCGTTCACAGGACTTACTCAGCTGTCTATTTAATGATCAAATGTCTTCAACTTATGCACTCGCATGTGAGAAACTAGTGTTCATGTAAAAATAATCAGATTATGAATTATTAATTAAATATCCTGTGGTTGTTTCTGGAAGTGATTTATTTAGCATATTTCAATCTTTATTCGTGACTTAATAAAATAAATATTATATGTCTTATAATCAGACAAAACTCCTAAAAACTTTTCTATTCAACATTGAATTTTAGAATCGAATTGCCTGTAACTATGGCAATCTTGAGTCTTAAAATATTATACAATATTGAAGGAACCCAGATCTTGTATTTTTCCCTTCCATGTACCTAACCTAAAATTTAAATTTAATTAATTTTTGTTGTAAAATGCCCACAAATACTTTCATTAATAGAAATATTTATGTCAGGTAAGAGAAGAATATTTAAATTATTTTCCTCTAAAGTAAATTAGGAAATTTCATTATAAGTATTTACTGTGTTATGGATTGACAGGAATTCAGAATTAGTGGAAGCCTTAGATAAATCGTCACTTCAGAAGCTGATAATCATGTAAGCGTAATGAACCAAGCAGTATCCTATCTGCTACATGCTCTTGAGTTGTCCTTCTTGCCCATTGTAGGCTTGAGGTGAAATAGCTCTTTTATTAACACCAGCGTCAGGAGATAAAATCCTGTCATATATTAGTATTTTTACATTTGGCCTATCTTTCCTATCGTGTTCTTTTGTAAATGGTCAAATTGAAAATTAAAATATAACCTTTCCTAAAGCTTGACTAATGTTTAAAGTTTGTTTTGAAATCTTTTATTTCAACACTAATAGTTCAGGAGGGAGTTGTTCCTTTTCTTCAACTTTATTACACTTAATAATATTTTATAAATGATGCTTTCTGTGGCTCAAAATATTGATCATGATAAGCAGTTGCTGGCCTTTTTATGCTCTGATGCTTTCACCTATAGGGACAGATATTTATTTGCAATATGGACCTGGAGACCATACATTTTGTTCTCTGTCATTTGTAGTAAAAGACAGATAAGACAGCTGAGAAAATTAGAAAAACCTTTAAAAACTGGCCTGAAAAACCAAGGCTCAGGCAATAGTTCTTCTATGTACACAGGAAAAAGAGCAATCAGGCTAAATTTGCAGCAGAAATGGTGAAAAGATAGTTTTAAATGGGGTGGGATGGTTAGGTTGCTAAGAAACAGCATTCTCAGAGTTCACCTATGTCTCCATGCATGGATTCACTGATACGGGTGTGTTTACCCAGAGCCAAAGAGAAGAAAAGGGCACAGTGCTGGAGTCTGGACACTGGAGGCCTGTTGCTTTTATTCAGATGCAAAAGGTTTGATATATGTATGAGCTTTGGAATAAAAATGGAAGTGTGATAATATGCAGAATAATTTTTCAAGTTTCAAAGTTTTCTTTGAATCATTTTTGTTTCCTGGGCCCAAAGGACAGAAGAATATAACTACTATTTAACAACTTTCATTTGTGCATTTGACAAAAATGAAGTATTCATTAAATTCCCTGTCATCATTTCTTTGTGGAGCCCATTAGAAACCCAAAAGGCAATCATTTTCTTCGTGATTTCGTCCCCAGTAACCGTCTTTCACTAAAATTGATGTGTAGAGATAGAGTTAGCCAGGCTCCGATTCCTGCACCCCTGGCCTGCTCAGCCTGTTTCATCTGAGCATCCGGAGCATTTTGTTTATTGTTTGACCCAGCACTTCAGCACACCCTGGGCGCCCTGCGTTCTCTCACGCGGGCATCACTGCTCAGCTCTAGTTTGCCTTGATCTCAGATGTTTGGATAACTTGGCTCACCATGATACTTGGGTTTTGGTTTCCTCTTATTAGGAATATTTTCTCATATAATATATCCTGATTACAGTTTCTCCTTCCTTTACTCTTCCCAGTTCTTCCCCACATACCTTCTTATCCAGATCCAGCTCTTTTCTGTCTCTCGTTAGAAAACAAAACACACCTCTTGGAGGTAATAATAAAATACAGTTAAGACAAAACAAACAAACAAACAAACACAAACAAACGAACAAACAAACACAAAACCCCACATCGAAATCTGACAAAACGAACAAGCAGGAAGAGAAAAAGAGCCCAAGAGAGCGCCCAAGGAAAAGGCACAGATGTAGACATATATCTGTCCACAGGGATGAGCTCTCTGTCTCTGTCTCCGTCTCTGTCTCTGTCTCTGTGTCTCTGTCTCTGTCTCTGCCTCTCTGTCTGTCTCTGTCTCTCTGTCTGTCTCTGTCTGTCTGTCTCTGTTTCTCTGTCTCTCTCTGTCTCTCTCTCTTTCTCTTTTACACACACACACACACACACACACACACACACACACACTCCTAATCGTCATTTCTCTCTGTAGTACATTTGAGACACAAAAATCAATCATTGTCTTCATTACTTTACTCTCAATCTTTACTCTCAATCACAGACCTCTCTTCTCTAAAATTGATATGTAGACAGAAACATCCAATTTTACTTACCTTCCTGGGTTTTGTAGTTACTCCAGATTATATACTCACACCTGGAGACTTGTACCTAGGAACAGCAGATAAAAGAAATGCAGCATTGTCTTTCTGGGTCTGTGTTACCCTACTTGACATGATCTCTTCTAGTTCTATCACTTTCAATATGAATTTCATGATTTCATTTGTCATTATAGTTCAATAGTATTATATTGTGTATATATACCACATTTCATTATCCATTCATCAGTTTAAGGATATTTATGTTTAAGGATATTTATATTGTTTCCATTTTCAAGCTGTTACTAATAGACAAGAAATGGCTGACCAAGTCTATGTGGAGTAGAATTCTGAGTCCTTTAGTGTGGTTTATTTTTGTTTTTGTTATTTTTATTTTTATGGTTTTGATTTGTTTTGACATAGTGTCTCTCTCTGTAGTCTTGGTGAACTTGAAGCTCATTATGTGGACCACATAGGCTTTGAACCTATAGAGATCCTCTTGCCTCTATTTACTGAGTTGTAAGATTTCAGTCAACTGCCATGATGCCTATTTGGCCCATTTCTTCATCTAGGTTCTGGTGATCCACTCCAGGTCTTATTTGACAAGCACATTTTTGGGGGGCTCAATGGGTCTCTCTGTTGTCTTTCTGTCCCTCTCCCTCTCTCTTTTTCCAGATTTTTGACTTTTTGGTTGTTTTTAGGGGCACAGTTCCCAGTATGTAACTCAGACCGGCTTTGGGCTTGTGATCTTCCCTCTCACTGTAACCTAAGAGTACAAATATATGAATAACATTAAATTAAATTCTCATTTCAGAACTAGATTATTTAGTTTATTTATAGACAGAGTGTTGTCGGATGGCTAGTCTTTCTTGCTTGCTTTCAGTGGTTAGGGTGTAAGGAAGATATAGTATGGAAGGCCCACTCCCATCAACATTTTTCTAAACTCTGTAACTCTCCCCACTCTATAAAGCACTGTTTTGCAAAGGTTATTTTTAAATTGATTAAGTTTGTTTTTTAATTTTCATCAAAAAGTTTTAAAATTTATTTCCTTTTTCCATTTCCTTACTGTTAGGTTTCTTGGATCTGTAGCTGGTGATGTTCGCCACACATTTTCATTTCTCCTTGCTTCTACTTTTAATTTTTCTAGGCTCTACCATGACATTTAAACAATTTAAATCATGTAACACTCATCTCTACTTAAAAGGCTTCAAACCCTCTTTTACGGAATACAGAATAAAATCTAAATGTCTTTGCATGGCCGTCAGGGCTTCTGCCCTTCCCACTGTCTTCTCCCACATCTCATTTGTCAGTACACAGGCTGTGCATCTCAAGCTGCTGTGGCTTGTCTCCTGTGTCTTATTTAACATCAGTTGTGTGGGCGAGAAGCGTGGGTTGCCAGCTCTTTATACTCATCTGTCTCCAGTATAGCCATGTGCAGCCAGAAGGACAGTGGTCCTTTTTATTTTTTTAAATTTTACATCACTTTTTTTTCTTTCTCAGGAAGTAATTCAGAGCTTAATGTATAACTGACATCTAATAAATGCTTACTAAAAATTGTGTAGAAATATATTATCTTACCAGGATGATGTAATAGTATAAAAATCCTCAAACTTTAATTTAGAAATACATTCATACAAAAATGTTTATGTTAGTCAAATTTCTGTATGTATTGTATAAATTAAAAGCCAGGCCATCAGCTAATACCATTACCTACTTGTAGATGGACTGACATTGGGACTTGTTTCATGGTTTCCTCTTAGAATATTTTTTAGAAGATATGACACCTTATCATTGTATAGTGTAGTGGCTATTCCTGGTTGTCAACTTGACTATATCTGGAATGAACTACAGTCTAGAATTGGAAGGCTCACCTATGATCCTAATTTGGAGGCTCAGAGATATAAGTTTCTGACCTGGATCTTGGCCTGGAGACCTTGAAGCATAGTGGCTAAGACAAGAAGATCTCCAATTTTAAGTTCATTTGGGATTAAAGGCATGGATGCACACACCTTTAATATGGGCCACACACTCTGCTGGAGATATATAAGGACATTGGAAGAAGTAAGACTCTCTCTCACTCTTCCTCGTGGGACTGAGAAACTGCTAGATCCTTGGACTTCCATCCACAGCTGCTGCTGATCATTGTTGAGGAGTTGGACTATAGACTGTAAGTCATTCACAAATTCCCTAACTATATAAAGACTATCCATACGTTCTGTGACTCTAGAGAACCCAAACTAATACATATAGTAATACTTTTTCCCCACTGGCATTGGTGATATATATGAGCTTTAAACACAGGCTTTATAATTCCTCTGTTTCCAAGGAGAATATGCTCCAGATTAGCATTCTTCTTCATATTTCATTTCTTTATTTGTTACTGAAAACAGATTATTTTTTCCTAAGTAAATACATCCTGATGGCAGTTCCTCTTCTCTCTTTCTCCCAGCTATTCTCCATCCCTTCCCTGATCCAGATCCATTCCTTTCCTGTCTCTTGTTAGACCATAAACAAATAAAATAACATATGATAAAGCATAAGAGATAAGACAAAGACTAATATATCAGATTGGAAAAAAAATCAATCAATCAAACAAACAAGCAAACAAACAGAAAGAAAAAAAAACAGGAAAAGAAAAAGACCTAAAAGAAAGCACAAGAATAAAAGATCCACTTGCTTGAAGTCAGAAATCCCATAAAAACAGTAAACTGGAAGCATAGTACTTAGGTAAAGTATCTGAGGCAGAGCCATCCAGGCCCTGTTCATGCTGCCTTGGTCACGTGAGTTCAAATGAGCTTTGATCACATTGACGTTTTAGGACTTGTTTCCTCCATGCCCTCTGACTTTTATTCCTCCCAGCCCCCACATCTCTCAAATTTAAGTATTCACTTTACTTATCAATATCAGCCCAATATCAGCCCCCTCCTCACTGTACCCCCTCACACAGTGCCTCCATTCACTTCTTTCTCCCCTTCTCCTCTGAGAAGGGGTAGAGCCCCTTTGAGTCCCCTGTACACACAAGCCAAGTCACTGCAGGACTAGGCACATCCCCCTCCCCCACTGATGCCAGGCAAGGCTGCCCAGTTAGAGACAGACTAAAATCCACAGACAAACAGGCAACAGGGAAAGTCTCTGCTCTAGGTTTTCGGGGACCCTCATGAAAACCAAGCCGCACATCTGCTACATAGGCAGGTGGAGCCTAGTTTCCCTGGTTGCTCCTTGGTTGTTGGTTCAATCCCTGGGAGGACCCAATGGTCCAAATTGGTTGACTCTGTGGAGTCTCTATCTACTTTGGGTTTATCAGTCTTTCCCCCAACTCTTCCATAAGACTCCCTGAGCTCCACCAAATGTTTGATTCTGGATCTCTACATTTCTTTTCATTGGCTTCTGGGTGGAGCCTCTCAGAGGACAGTTATGCTAAGCTTCTGTCTCCAATCATAACAGTATCATTAATAACTGGTTCTTCTTACCCTATTTCTGCCTTCTCTCCTTCAGGGTTCCCTGAGCTCTGAGGGGAGAGATTTGATGAAGATATCCCATGCAAGACTGAGTGTTGTTGCCACATACTGAGAAATATATTTTTGTTTTGCCTAAAAATTATTCAGCGCGCGCACACACGCACATACACACACACACACACACACACACACACACACACACACATTTAATTGATTTATTTGTGTGTGTGTGTGTGTGTGGGCTTGTAGGCTTGCACGAATTTGTGCACTATGTACATACTGGAGCATGCAGAGGACTGAAACTGGAGTTAAAGATGGTCGTGACCCTTCATAGTGGTGCTGGGAACAAAGCATGAATCCTGTGCAAGAACAGCAAATGCTCTTAACCACTGAGTTCTCTCTCTAGGCCCTTAATCTTACACTTTGGTCTAGTCAGTCAATTACCCAGACATTCAGTAGGATAATGGTAAATTTCCTAATATAGTCTTTTGCTTTTGGCTGATATACACTTTGGCATATTGTATCTCATTAATGTCAATGGACAATTTAAGAAATAGCCTTCTACTTCCTTTTGTGAAAAATTAGGTTATTTATCTACTTAACATCCCAATCACAGTTTTCTTTCCCTCTTCTCCTCCCAGTCCCTCTCTCCCACCTTACCTCCCATAGATATCAAAAATCATTGGCATATAAATTTGCTGCAAGACTAGGCACATCTTCCTCTATTGAGTCTAGACAAGGCAGCACAGTGAGGGGAAAGGCAGGCAGTATAGTCAGAGACAGACTCTGATCCTCCAAGTTCAATGGAAACTCCTAGCATTCAATAAGGGTAACCAAGCTGCACAACTGTTACATATGTGCAGAAGGGTCTATGTCTGTTTCATGCATGTTTCATGCATGTTGGCAGTTGAATCTCTACAAGCCCCTATGGGCTCGTTAGTGAATTAGGTAGGTTTTCTTGTGATGTCCTTCCTCCCCTTCTTTCACAGGAGTATCCAAGCTCGACTTAGTGTTTGACTGTAGGTCTTTGCATCAGTTTCCATCAGTTGTTGGATGAAGACTCTCAAATGACAATTATGTTAGGCACCTATAGCAGGATATCATTAATAGTGTCAGGGGTGGACTCCCTCTTGGTATGTCTCTCAAGGTGGGCCAGTCATTGGTTGACTCCTTCTCGTAATTTGTGCTCCATTTTTACCCCGGCACATCTTACAAGACAAATTGTGGGTTTTGTGGCTGGGTTGGTGTCCCAATCCCTCTGTTGGAAGTCTTACTTGGTTATCGTAGGTTGCTGTTTCTGGTCCTTATCTTCCATTTCTAGGACTATTGGGTATGGTTACCCTTATTGAATCCTAGGAGTTTCCATTGTCCTAGGTTTCTAGCTTGTCCCAGAGATGCTCTTTCCTGCAATCCAGTTGTCTTAATATTCTTTCCCTCCATCCTACCCCCACCTTGTCACTCCTGTTCACAGCCACACCCATCCCTCCATCCACCTCTGATGTTTAATCTTTTTTTTTTTTTTTTCTGAGTGAGATTCAAGCATCCCACCTTGGGCCCTCCTTGTTATATAACTTCTTTGGATTTATGGTTTGTGGCCTGGGTATTCTGTAATTTATAACTAATATTCACCTATAAGTGAGACCATTTTTGTCATTCTGGGACTGGGTTATCTCACTTAGGATGATCTTTTCTAGTTCCATCCATTTGTGTGCAAATTTCACGATGTCATTGGTTTTAATGTCCAAGTAGTATCCCATTGTGTAAGTGAACCACAGTTTCTTTTTCCATTCTTTAGTCTTGTTTGGGAAAATTATGTAATCATTAAGAAATGGAAGCTTGCAGAGGAAGTCCATCACTGGGGAGTGTGGTGATGGTTTATAGCTCCATTTCTCTTTTTGTTGTCTCTGTGTGGTGGGAATATGAATTCTCTACTCCCTGACTTCCAGGTCAGTTTAATTTTTCTGCTTTTCTGTGCTCTTCTGCAATGAAGGCTGTGTTTTATTTGAAACTGTGAGCTGAAATAAACCTTTTCTTTCCTAACTTGCATTATTTTTTTGTCAGGTATTTTATAACACAGACAAAAGTAACTAACCCACACCATGATTTATTTATTTATTTATTTTTGTCATATTAACTGAAAATGGAAAAGAAACTGGAAAAGAAAGGTTAATCATTCAGGATTCAAGAAACAGAAAATATTGAAGTCAACTTCTCAACATAGCTTAACATGAGTGGATAACATATTTCCACCAACATGTACTTGTGTCCAAATTTTATTGCTCTTCTTTGTTATATTTTAATATACCAAATGAGTCTTAAGTGATTTGGGGGAAAAGCATGATGCATAATGAAATGAAAAGTAAGATATATATTATTGCTAATGATTTGACCTGTCAAGGAGCTCCCATATGTGTAGATGAGAAGCCAAAAGGAAAGTATTAGAAATATATCTGTTATCATCAACTATTCAATAGCCTTGATTCTCCTTTAAAAAAATTATTTTTTTGGTTTGTGACTCAGTGGTGGTGGGGGGATAGAAATGGGAAGCATTTGGGGTGTAAATAAATTAAGTAATTAAAAATATTTATTTGAATTTTAATCATTTATCTATGACGTGAGGGTATGTATACATGAGTGAATCAGAGGCCAGAGGCCTTAAGTCCCCTTGAAGCACGAGTTACAAGTGGCCACACACTTCTTGTGGGAAGTACAAGTTAGAAGCAAAATTCAGGTTCTCTGCAAGAAGAACAAACATTCATTTAACCATCTTTCCAGCCCATGAGATCTATTTTAGATGCACAAACTCTGTTGAAAATTAATTTTCATTTCTTTTGATTATTTTCTCAAACTATATATATATATATATATATATATATATATTTGAAAACTAGCTTGTACAATAGTGATGATTAAATGTTACCTTATAATCTTTGTGGTCAGTAAATTATGATACATGGCAGGCTATTTTGTAGAACTTATTTATACCAACAATAAATAGCAAGGTATTCTAAAAAGATAATTATCATTTCAGTTCATATCCATAATTAAGCCCTACATCCAACATTTAGAATTTCTTATTTTTACAAGTATACAATTCAAAAATTTTAATTATATGTATCACATATGTAATTTGGTTCCATACAGTTTAGAATATGAAAGTAATACATAAAACACACAAATAACTATGGTTCAAGTTCCCCAAATTGCTGCTAGAAAGCTTCCCTAAATTATCAATAAGGCAGCTACTGTTTAAACTTTTAGAAGGTTCATATACACAAAAATTTCAGAAAGTTCTAACTAGGCATAATATATTTTAAAAGTTTTCATATTAATTTAGTAAAAAAAACAAAAAACAAACAAACAGAAACAGACTCACAGACTGAAAATGTTTACATCAATCATGGAAGAGACAGTACGAAACTAACAAAAGAGTAAATCTCTTAATTCTACTACTCACTGTCCACCATTGCAGGTTTGTAGGCCCATGTCTGCTCAGGTGCCTGGCACTGGGACATCACTAGGGCATGGGAAAGCTCAGTCTCAGGTATGGGGAAGCCAAAGCTGGCTTCGGTGTCCTGGGTTTGAAAAGAGAGTTCTTAGACTCTTGGACATCCAGGCACTGCTGGGAATTATAGAAGAGCAGAGGATGGAGTCAGGGGTCCAGGGTCTGGGGACAGTGTTTAGCTCAGAGCCAGGGGGCCAGGAAAGGGTATCACAGGTTTGTTCCATCAATGATTGTCCTTATCTTGGTGGAAGCAGGCTTGGTAGTGGTTGTAGCTGGGAGCACAGAGAGCCCTTCTGTGGGAGATTAGGCTGTGGATCTTTAAGCGAAGGCCTTCTTCATGGTTCCCAATGGGTGATCCTGGTGAAAAGAGGCAGTCCATGGTTCTAAACAGCTTATTGACATGGTGGAAAATGGATGCGTAAAACCATACCCCAGTTCTCAGGGTGGACCTGAGATTAAATACCTTTAGCAGGAAGGAATGTTTGGGAAGGGAAGCTTATTGGCTTAGCCCTCCAGTCTTCTAAGTACTTCATTAGTATGGAGAACTCTGTTTTGGACTTAGGACACATTTCTTTTATGTGAGAAGCATGGCATGTGTTCCGAGTCAGGAGTCTGTCAGGGAGCTGGGAGTTACCTAAGCCTCAGGTGTTTGCCCATCAGTTTCCAGGGCTTGACCTGCTCTACTGTACCAAGCTTCCTGGCATGGTTTTATGTCCCACATACTGTCTTTGTTAAAGTTTGACTACATCCTCTGTCCATTACTGTGAAATCTAATAGCTTCTTTATCCACGTTCTTTAGCAGCTTGAGTGATCATTCTCAATAGCTCATTTGCTTGTGACATTCAAAGTATATTTCTCAGTTCTTTCTGAGCTGATTCTTCCCTCAACCATCCCTGCTTCTGAGCACAAGGTCCGTTTCTCTTGCATTCATGTCTTCACAGTCTCTTATATAGAACATCTTTCCCCTTAACTTTAATCTTCCATCGTCTACCACATCTTTCAGGATTCTGCCTAGGTATTTTCTGTGTTGAGTTAAATTTGAATTCTGGCCCTGTTTTTCCCATGTTTCCTCAGAGTTTGTTTAAATAGTTTTCCTATTTGCCCATTCAATGTTCCCATGGGAGTGTGCAGCCCTCACTCATGAGAAGCAGTATTTTCAGCTCAAAATCCTGCTCTCTGTCCTAATCTCAGTGGCTGGCACTTAATAGACATTCAGCAGTCTTTCAGTATTTTTCATTAATTAAATGTTTTCTGATATGTAAGTATATCACTTTATATTCCTTTATAACATTTTTCTTAATATCAGATGCTTAGAGTAGCCCACAATTGTTCTACATCTACATGAATTTGAGTTTAATTCCCAATTAAGTAGTTGGGTGTCCTTAGACAAATTAAAGCTATAATGTTCCCATTTTAAAATTTGAAAAATAATGGTACTTTTATAATAGGATGACAATGAATAATACTTGAGCACAAAACACTTCATATGATACTTGGATCAAACTAAGGACTTCTTATTATGACTTTCTACTGCACCAAATGATCAAGAGCAATGGATATCTAAACAAAAATGTTTTGAGACCTGAGTTCTGTGACAAGTTCTTTTTTTATTGGATATTTTATTTATTTACATTTCAAGTGTTATTCCCTTTCCTGATTTCCTTTCTGGAACCCCCTGATCCCATCCCTCCCTCCTCTGCTTCTATGAGGGTGCTCTCCCACCCACCTACCTACTCCTGCCCCCCCTGCCCTGGCATTCCCTTCCACTGGGGCATCACACCTTCACAGGACCAAGGCCTCTCCTCCCATTAATGCCTGACAAAACCATCTTCTGCCTACATATTAGACTGAAGCCAAGGGTCACTCTATGTGTATTCATTGGTTGGCAATTTAGTTCCCGGGATCCTTGGGGCATCTAGTTGGTTGATATTGTTGTTCTTTTTAGTGGGTTGCAAACCCCTTCAGTTCCTTCAGTTCTTTCTCTAACTCCTCTATTGGGGAACCCATGCTCAGTCCAATGGTTGACTGCTAGTTCCACCACTGTATTTGTTAGGATCTGGCATAGTCTCTCAAGAGACAGCTATATCAGTTTCCTGTCAGCAAGCGGTTGTTGGCATCCACAATAGTATCTGTATTTGGTGTCTGTATATGGGATAGATACGCAGGTGGGGCAGTCTCTGGATAGCCTTTCCTCCAGTCTTTTTTCCACACTTTGTTTCCATATTTCCTCCCATGAGTATTTTGTTCCCCCTTCTAAGAAGGACTGAAGGATCCACACTTTCTTTCTTCTTGAGCTTCACATGGTCTGTGAATTGTATCTTGGCTATTCTGAACTTTTGGGCTGATATACACTTATCAATGAATGAGAGCATACCATGTGTGTTCTTTTGTGACTGGGTTAACTCATTCAGCATATTTTCTAGTTCCATCCATTTGCCTACAAATTTCATGAAGTTGTTATTTTTAATAGCTGGTAACACATTTACAAATTTCATTGTGTAAATGTACCACATTTTCTATATCCATTCCTCTGTTGAAGGACATCTGGGATTTTTCCAGCTTCTGGCTATTATACATAAGGCTGTTATAAACATATTAGAGCATGTGTCCTTGTTATATGTTGGAGCACCTTCTGGGTATATGCCCAGGAGTGGTATAGCTTGGTCCTCAGGAAGTACTATGCCGAGTTTTTTGAGGAATCTCCAGACTGCTTTCCAGAGTGGTTGTACCAGCTTGAAATCTGACCAACAATAGAGGAGTGTCCACTTTCTCCACATCCTTGACAAGTTCTTACAACTAACAGAGAACTGACTTAGAACATATACAAAAATAAATGTTGTGAAGCCAAGTTATTCTAAAGGAAGCCCAAGGTCCACAAACCTTCTATAGCAGGGTTGGCCACAAAGACTGGTCTGTAGCTCCTGGATTGGTTAGATAAAACTGACTGGAAAATTTAAAATGAACAGGCTGTCAGTGATGTACTCTGAGAGGATTTGAGTCAAGGTTTCAACAATACCTGTCCTTTTGCTAGTTCATTTTGCCTTTTGCTCTCGATTCATTTCCTTTACCTATTCCTTTTCTTGCACTATGCAGTCTTTTTAATTAACTTTGGAACACCTAAGGATTTATGTACACTCTGTCATAGTGAACTCAACTTAGCAAAAGGCTTTAGAACTCTAGCTTTGGAGACATATGAAGTTGAACTCTCACATGGCTTCTTGAAATCTGTGACTTTGGTCTTTGAGAATTCTCTCTCTCTCTCTCTCTCTCTCTCTCTCTCTCTCTCTCTCTCTCTCTCTCTCTTTCTCTCTCTCTCTCTCTTCTGTCAACTACTACATCCTGACCACACTTCCTCTCTCTCTTCTCTTCCCATTCCCTCTCCCCAACCTCCTCTCTTTCACCAATTTACTTCTCCATTTCCCTATGGAAAAGAGCAGACCTCTTAGGGATATCAGTCAAATATGGCATGTTACCTGGGCTCATAGAGGCTCACAGGGCCTGGACCTACAATATGACCTAAACCCTCTGTTTAGACGTTATGGTTGTATAGCTTGTTCTTTTTGTGGGACTTCAAACAGTGGGAATGGGGGACTGTTTCTGACTTTTTTTTTTTTTTTACTGCTTTTGAAATCCTTCTACTAGTTTGCCATGTCCATCCTTAATATGAGAGGATAGAAACTCCACAGGAAGACCTACAAAGTCAACTAACCTGGACATATGGAACACTCAGAATCTGAACCATCAACCAAAGAAGATATATGGGCTGGACCTAGGCTTCCCACATAAGCAGCAGATGTGCAACTTGGCTTTCATGTGGGTTCCAAACAACTAGAACAGGGCCTGTGGTTGTCTGTCATGGGATATATCTATTCTGCTAGCTGGGCTGTCTTGTCGGCCTCAGTGGGAGACAAAGCACCTAGCCTCTCAGAGACTTGAAATGCCACTGTGGAAGGATACATGTGATAGGCCATCTGCTCAGAGGAGAAGCATCAGGGAGATAGGAGAAGGATTGTGGGAGGGGGGACTTGGAGGGGGCAGTGAGTGGGATGTAAAGTGAATAAGCAAAAAAATACAATTTACAAAAAAGGGAAATGATCTTGCTGCTGCTGCTAGCAATGATATGACAGTGGTGGTGTTGGTGTTGGTGTTGGTGCTGGTGATGATCACATGAGAGATTTCTCTAAGGTTTCAAAAGATTTTATAAAAAAACGTTAAAATATTGCCCTATATGTAGTGGAGGTTTAGTAAATGCTCAGGCTATTCACTGAGATCAGTTTGTGTCTACCATAAGTTACTTAGAGTATGTGAAACATTGCTTTTTTTCAGGATATGCATTGTATTGAAAGATTACACATTTACACTGGAAGATGATTGTGTTCCTGGTGACTATGAACAAAACAGTACCAGCTTTGTGGCACTACACATACAGGACAGACTGATAAAGGATATACACCAGGGAGTAGAAAGCAATTTATGTGATAAATTTATTGGAGTAAATCAAGATTGTAAAATACATGGATATATTGAAATCATAAGAACAAAATCATCCCAAGAACATATTTATGAGACACACCAGAGCAAGAAAAGCACACCACTTCCTCATTCAGACCCAATCAGGAGAGGTTCACCTGACGTTGAAATGACTGTGGTGAGAGTCCTCTGTACCAGTCAGTCATCTGACTACTTGGTATGTACATCAGATCATCCACAGAAAAGGACTCTGGACGGTCACTGAGCCTTTGCTTTGGCTCAGTGCCCGCTGCTATTCCTGCCCACGCGAATCACCTTCCATTTAACCTGTTCAGCCACCTGGACCTGCTGTTCATAAACCATTCACTCTCCTGGACCAGGACCTCCTCTTGGCTACATCTCACGCTTGAAGCTTATTTCTGACCCCAAGCCTGACTTCAAAAGAACACATCACAACTCTGCTCTTTATTTTCTTAGTTTAGACTATATTTTCTATCATTTTTAGACTTCTGAAACCTCTTGAACTTTCCTATGGTCTTATAAGCCTTTAGAATCATTTGTAACAACTCCAATCCCCACCCAAGAAACACATGCCTTTACTATGTAGTGTATATTGTATGATCTGTAAATTAATATAAACAATTAAGAGTGTACTAAAAGAATCGATTTCTACCTTGGCTAGGGCTACTAAGGAAATTCAGAGTATCTGAAAAAACACTTTCATTAAAGTTGCCATATTTCATATGCTTATTGTTATTCAGTCCTGATATTGTGAAAAGAAGCATACAGGTTCACCTATGTTTCTGACAGTTCACTGAAATAGTTTAAAATGTTGCTCATCTTTGAATTCTAATCATCAGCATTTTCTGTTGGTGTTTTGTGTATTATAATTGTGTGCTTAAAAAATTCCAAGAATCTCTTATGCTTATTGTGACTGAACATCAGCAGTTTGAAACAGGGTATCCTGGAGACAGAAGCAAGTCAGTTAGCAGGGTTTAATTTTGGAATGTGTGGACATTTCAAGTGAAGAAAAACCTACCTGGTGACGTCTCAGAAAATATAGCTAAGAGCTGAGAATGAAATGCACTAAAGTGAAGGAGCAGTGTCTCAAGGGCAGATTCAATCTAGTTTTTCGTTGTAGTCATGCCTGACCTTGGGTTTAGTTGTAGTGCTAATAAAAGAAGCCAGAAAACAAATGAAACCAAACAAAGCCAATAAACATTAAATGTTTAAGTAAGTTAAGTTTATTTCAATTCTCAAGATTCAGAGAGCTTGGTAAATAGACAGGGTCTTTCATTTTATTTATTTATTTAGTTTTAGGATCTGAGGTCTACCTGAATAGACCAGAGGCCCAAGGGAATGCGCATTAATTAGTAAGCTTCTAGTGTTAAATTGCTGCTAATTTGGGTTTTGTAATTGAAAGGAACTAGCAGACAGAATGGTGTTGACAACACTCTGGGAGAGGAGGAAATGTAAAACAGCTTTTCTGTAACTCATCTTCCTGTGATAAGAGACAGTCTATTTCACTTGACTGAACTAATTTCCAGACTTGAACCTTCTGTCTCCCCTTAAAAATGACAATTTTGCACAAGATGAAAGGGAATGAGTGTTCTTTACAAAGTTCCGCTTTAGATGCACCTTACATGTAAGTGGCTTGTAAGAACAAACAGATACTTTCAAATATTACAGGAATGTTAAAAAACCAGTATTTTTGTTTATTTAATGTCATCTGATTCTAAAATTGAGAATTTTTTTTTAAGTTAAACTTGCAACTTTCTGTCAGAATCTAATGGTTCAGCTATAAAGAGCTGGGCCCTTAAATCTCCCCACTTCTTTGACTGGTGGCTGATACATCTGGTCTGTATAGGTCAAGAGCCAGTAAGTTCAGTTGATATGAGTAAATGATTATAATATTTGAATCTGGCTAAAGATCAAAAATTTGTAGACTTTACCATATTTCTAGCTCTTAATCATCCGTCCTTTCTCTTTCACGAAGTTCCCTGAGCCTTAGAGAAGGTGGTGTAGGTTAGTCGTTTAGGGTTAGGTCCACACTCAAAGTTTCTGTATCTTCAGCAGCCAAGACTCTGCATGTGCAAGGAAAGGCTTATTTGACTAGGGATAGGGTTGCTTTTGTCTATGGGTGTAAGAATAGTTATTTAGAAGTAGTTTGTGTCTGTGTTAGTTTAATTAAACATCAGAAATACATTCCATAAATGAACCTATTATGACTTCAGACAAGATTTATTATTATTAGAGAGATTAAATTCACTAGTCAAGAATTCCCCAGGGAATTGGTTTTGCATCTACTCAGAAGACAATTGGCTACCCATACCCTGCTCCACACCACCAATAGCCAACCCACTATTGCAAAGGTGGCCATATCTTGTTATCCAAGGTACTTCTCTATTTTTGTTTTATCCTAGTTAATAGTCACCCATCTCACAGCCTCATCTTCTTGATTCTGTTTTCTTCTATAAACATTTCTAGCAAGTGCTCTGCTCATCTTCTGTACTCTTTTGTTAAACCTCTGTTCTACCACCTCTCCTGTCCTAAAGAATCTTCTTCTTTATCTTCCTGTCATTTCATTTTCTTGATTCTACAGGTACTCTATGTTAGACAGCATACTGGTAAGCCCAAGGTTTGATCTGCATGTGGGAAAAAGCATGCAGGGTTCATTCTTTTGAGTTTGAGTCATTTCACTCAGAATTTGTCCCCCATTCTACCATTTTCCTCATATTGCCTGCTTTCATTTTTCTTTGTAATTGAATAGTATGTCATTGTGACTAAATAACACATATTCATCATCTATTCAACAGCTGATGTACTTTCATTTCCAAGCTACTGTAAATGAAGAATCTATAAATATAGATATGCAGCCATCTTTGTGACAGGGTATAGAGTCCTTTATGTATAAGTGCAATAGTGAAAGGGATGCACTGTTTTGATTTGGCAAAGCAGCTAGACTCATTTCTAGATGGCTACACTAGTTTGTTTCCTATTCAACGTTGCATAGGGGGCTCTTTTCCCACATCTATGCCAACACTTGTCATTCCTACTCTTGGTGATGGCCATTCTAGCAGACATAAAATAGAGATAACATCTGCATTTCTCCAAAAACTAGAATAATGAATACTTTTCAAAAATGTTTCCTATCCTTTTGTAATTCTCCTTTCCCTTTAGTTCTGCAGCTCAATATAGAAATCATTTGTTTTCTTAACATTTAGCTTTTAAAATTCTTTGTATGGTTTTATCATTAATCTGCTCTAAGATATACAGCTATAAAATATTTTCATCTCTCCCATAAGTTCCCTCTTGTCTGGATTGACAATTTTTTTTCTGCAATTTCACACAATCTCATTTATCAGTTGTTAGTCCTATTTCTGTTCTAATGGATTGATATTGGAAAACCATTACCTGTACCTGTACGTTGAAGTATGTTGTGGTCCCTACTTTGTTTTCAGCAATTTTAGAGTATCAAGCTTTTTGTTGACAATTTTGGTCCCTTTGGAGTTGAGTTTTATATAAGGTGAAAGATATAGTTCTAGTTTTATTCTTTTGTGTGTTTATATATGGAACTCCCAGTAACACTATTTATTGAAGAAGCTGTCTTTTGGGCCCCATGTAAATTTCTGTGCTCTTTGCCCAAATCAGGTAGGTATATTTCTGTGGATGTAAATCTGAGTCTTTTATTCTGTTCCATTGACTTATGCATCTGCTTTTGTACCTGTATCACACATTTTTTTATCTTTATGACTTTGTAGTATAATTTGAAATTAGGTATGGCAATATCTGCTGTCATATTTTTTCTCTTTAAGATTATTTTGAATATCACTTGTAATTTGTGCTTTCAATAAAATTTATCATCTTTCTTCTATATCTTTGAAAATGATACTGTAATTTTGAACAGGATTGCATTGACTCTGCACTATTTTTTGTAGGATGGCCATTTTTATAAGATTGATACTTCCAATCACAAATAAGCATGGGAAGTCTTTTTATCTTTTGATGTATTTCATAATTTCTTTCTTTAGTTGCTTAATCTTTTCTTTGTGATGATTTTTTGTTCCTCAGTTAGGTTTACTTCTAAGTGTGTGTGTGTGTGTGTGTGTGTGTGTGTGTGTGTGTATGTGCATGTGTGTGTGTGTGTTATTAATAGGATTAATTCCTTGATGTCTTCTTTAGTATATTTCTCATTGGCATATATGAGGGCCATTGCTTTGTGTGTATTAAATTTGTATTCTGCTACTTTACAGAAAATCCTTATCAGTTCTGAGAATTGTTTAGTGGTATTATTTACTATATATAGAATCACATCATTCGCAAACTGAAATAGTTTTCCTTCTTTCTTATCTGATTCCCACCAATTTCTTCCTTTTACCTGTAGCTAAGATTTTTTATTCAATATATTTTTTATTTACATTTCAAATGATTTCCCCTTTTCTAGCCCCCCACTCCCTGAAAGTCCCGTAAGCCCCCTTCTCTTACCCTGTCCTCCCACCCACCCCTTCCCTCTTCCCTGTTCTGGTTTTGCCGAATACTGCTTCACTGAGTCTTTCGAGAACAAGGGGCCAATCCTCCTTTCTTCTTGTACCTCATTTGATGTGTGGATTATGTTTTGGGTATTCCAGTTTTCTAGGTTAATATCCACTTATTAGGGAGTGCATACCATGATTCACCTTTTGAGTCTGGGTTACCTCACTTAGTATGATGTTCTCTAGCTCCATCCATTTGCCTAAGAATTTCATGAATTCATTGTTTCTAATGGCTGAATAGTACTCCATTGTGTAGATATACCACATTTTTTTGCATCCACTCTTCTGTTGAGGGATACCTGGGTTCTTTCCAGCATCTGGCAATTATAAATAGGGCTGCTATGAACATAGTAGAGCATGTATCCTTATTACGTGGTGGGGAATCCTCTGGGTATATGCTCAGGAGTGGTATAGCAGGATCTTCTGGAAGTGAGATGCCCAGTTTTCGAAGGAACCGCCAGACTGATTTCCAGAGTGGTTGTACCAATTTGCAACCCCACCAGCAGTGGAGGAGTGTTCCTCTTTCTCCACACCCTCTCCAACACCTGCTGTCTCCTGAATTTTAATCTTAGCCATTCTGACTGGTGTAAGATGAAATCTCAGGGTTGTTTTGATTTGCATTTCCCTAATGACTAATGAAGTTGAGCATTTTTTAAGATGCTTTTCCACCATCCGAAGTTCTTCAGGTGAGAATTCTTTGTTTAACTCTGTACCCCATTTTTTAATAGGGTTGTTTGGTTTTCTGGAGTCTAACTTCTTGAGTTCTTTATATATATTGGATATTAGCCCTCTATCTGATGTAGGATTGGTGAAGATCTTTTCCCAATTTGTTGGTTGCCGATTTGTCCTCTTGATGGTGTCCTTTGCCTTACAGAAACTTTGTAATTTTATGAGGTCCCATTTGTCAGTTCTTGATCTTAGAGCATACGCTATTGGTGTTCTGTTCAGAAACTTTCTCCCTGTACCGATGTCCTCAAGGGTCTTCCCCAGTTTCTTTTCTATTAGCTTCAGAGTATCTGGCTTTATGTGGAGGTTCTTGATCCATTTGGATTTGAGCTTAGTACAAGGAGACAAGGATGGATCAATTCACATTCTTCTGCATGCTGACCTCCAGTTGAACCAGCACCATTTGTTGAAAAGGCTATCTTTTTTCCATTGGATGTTTTCAGCCTCTTTGTCGAGGATCAAGTGGCCATAGGTGTGTGGGTTCATTTCTGGATCTTCAATCCTGTTCCATTGATCCTGTGCCTGTCACTGTACCAATACCATGCAGTTTTTAACACTATTGCTCTGTAGTATTGCTTGAGGTCAGGGATACTGATTCCCCCAGACTTTCTTTTGTTGCTGAGAATAGTTTTAGCTATCCTGGGTTTTTTGTTATTTCAGATGAATTTTATAATTGCTCTTTCTAACTCTGTGAAGAATTGAGTTGGGATTTTGATGGGTATTGCATTGAATCTGTATATAGCTTTTGGCAAAATGGCCATTTTAACTATATTGATTCTACTGATCCATGAGCATGGGAGGGTTTCCCATTTTTTGAGGTCTTCTTCCATTTCCTTCTTCAGAGTCTTGAAGTTCTTGTCATACAGATCTTTCACATGTTTGGTAAGAGTCACCCCAAGATACTTTATACTATTGGTGGCTATTTTGAAGGGGGTCATTTCCCTAATTTCTTTCTCAGCCTGCTTATCCTTTGAGTATAGGAAGGCCACTGATTTGCTTGAGTTGATTTTATAACCTGCCACTTTGCTGAAGTTGTTTATCAGCTATAGGAGCTCTCTAGTGGAGTTTTTTGGGTCACTTAGGTGGACTATCATGTCGTCTGCAAATAATGATAGTTTGACTTCTTCCTTTCCAATTTGTATCCCTTTGACCTCCTTATGTTGTCGAATTGCCCGAGCTAGTACCTCAAGTACAATATTGAAAAGATAAGGAGAAAGGGGGCAGCCCTGTCTAGTCCCTGATTTTAGTGGGATTGCTTCAAGTTTCTCTCCATTTAGTTTGATGCTGGCTACCGGTTTGCTGTATATTGCTTATCCATCAATGCAATCCACTACATAAACAAACTCAAAGAAATAAACCACATGGTCATTTCATTGGATGCTGAAAAAGCATTTGACAAAATTCAGCATCCTTTCATGCTTAAAGTCTTGGAAAGAATGGGAATTCAAGGCCCATACCTAAACATTTTAGCTAAGATTTCAAGTACTGAATTTGGACAGGAATAGAGACAATGAACCTCCCTGTTTTATTCATCATCTTAGTGGAAATGCTTTGGGGTTTTCTTTCAATGATGCTGGCTAAAAGCTTATCATGTATGACTTTTATTATTTTGAGGTACAAGCATACTCTTTTGAGCTCTATCACTTTTTATTGCATATCCATAATCAATTTTGTTTTCCTGTGTATTAGTATTATATTTTATGAGCATATTTTGTCTTTAGTTTTTTAAAATTTATTCCTTTCTCATGTCTTACATACCCAATATTGGTTTCTCTTAAAATTTATTCCTCTCTCATGTCTTATTTACCCAATATTGGTTTCTCTCTTTCTACTCATCCAAAGTTCCCCCACTTCTTCTCTCACAAAGATTCATCCATTTCCCTTCAGAAAAGAGCAGACTTTTCAGGGATATCAACCAAACACAGAATATCAAGTTACAATAAGACTAAACACATAGACTCATATCAAGGTTGAATATAGTAACTCAGTAGGAGAAAAATGGTTCCAAAAACTGGCAAAAGAAGACAACCTCCAGTCTCACTGTTAGGAGTCTCAGGAGAATACCAAGCTATATATGTTCATAGCATATATGCAGAGGACCTAGTTCAGGTCCATCCAGACTCTGTTATTGTTGCTTCAGTCTTGTGAGCCACTATAGGCCTAGGTCAGTGTTGAGGCTATAGTTTACTTGTGGTGTTCTTGGCTCACCGGACTCCTACAATTCTTCCCATCTTCTGCAGGATTTTCTGAGCTCTGCCTTGTGTTTGGTTGTGAGTCTCTGCATTTGTTTCCCTCATGTGCTGCATTAAACCTCTCTGATGACAACTATGCTAGACTCTGGTCTACAAGTCTAATAGATCATCATTAGGAGTATAACATTTTTGTGTACTCATGTTTTCCTGTTTACGTCCTTTCAGTTTTGAAGCATCATCAAGAAAGTACCTGCTGACAATGGCATACGTGTCTCTATTTGAAATATTCATTCTATTTCTCTTACTGTTTCTTTTATTGCTGAGATTTGGTGATCAAGCCTAAGAATGTGTGGTAGACCAATGTTCTCCCACTGAACTCTTTGTCCAACCCATCTGGTGTCTCTTCTTTTCACGACATACTATCTATAGACAGTAAATATGAGTGCCTTTGATTTCTTTTTATTGGTTTATGTACATTGGCTAGGATTGCTCACAAAATACGGAATAGAAGTGAAGAAAGCCAATGCTTTTAAGTTTCTTTAACATATTCTTCCTTATTATAGTCCATCATTCAAGACAGATAAGTTCCACCCTCTTAGATGATGCTAGCTTATATTAAATTGAAATATAATAGCCAGGTCATATTTTTTTCTTTGTAGTTTTTTTAAATGTATTTTTATTGAGTGTTTTTAATCAGAATTAAGAATTGAATGTTTTCACGTTTTTGCCTAACTATATTGAAATGATCATGGGTCATTTTAAGTTTAGTAAATTGATAAGATAAATCACACTGAGTTTTGAAGAGCAAACTGATCTCACATTAGTGAATGGATGCTCAGTTTTTATGATGCACTCTTCCTTTAGGTACTGCTAGATTTGGTCAGATTCACTTCCTCTGGGCCAAGCTCTGTTGCACTTAGCATGGGCCAAGTGTCATTTGGGGTTTCCCTCCATGTATCATCATTTGAAAATATTTATGATCATAAACTGAGCAACATTTTATTTGTTTCCATTTTTCATGAATCATATATAATAAGTGTGCAAAATGTTTTGGCGAATAGAAATCTTTTAAATTTGCATTATGCGGGTGATATTGAGAACTGAGATATTTTAAAGTGGTCCTAAGATCTTTGAGTGTGTTTCATGAAAACTGCACTGTTTACAGGATGTCATGCTGAGTTATTCAATTATATGGGGCTTGTGTTTTCCTATTTTCTTTGAACTTTATTTCAACTCTGCAAATTACTATTAAACTAACAGTGAAACAAATCTAATTTATGGAAATGTATGTTTGTCAAGTGGAAAGCCATTGAATGTGTTTCTGTAGACATTTATCAATTTTGCATTTAGTAGCAAATTTATTCCGTGTGTGTGTGTGTGTGTCTATGTGATATGCATGTCTATGTATGTGTGTATGTGTGTGTGTGTGTGTGGTGTTTGGTTGTATGTATGATGTGTGTATGTTTTGTGTGCATGTGTGAGTGTGTTTGTGTCTGTGTATTGCAGTGTTTGTGTTTGAGTATGTATGTGACTGTGCATTTGGGTAATTTCCTTTTTTAAAGATTTATTTATTTATTTTATATAAGTACACTGTAGCTGTCTTCAGACATAACAGAAGAGGACATCAGATCTCATTACAGATGGTTGTGAGACACCATGTGGTTGCTGGGACTTGAATTCAGGACCTCTGGAAGAGTAGTCAGTGCTCTTAACTGTTGAGCCATCTCTTCAGCCCAGTGTGTAGTTTTCAAGCATAATAATTTTTCCAGTTTATGATTATTTCACATATTACTTTATGAATTAAGAAAAATATTGACAAATGTTCATTTTATAATTTGACAAAAATGAAAATAAAATTCAAAACACATTAGATTGAACATCTCAAATGTGTTCATTTCATCTTAAATTGAAATTATTAACTGTCAAGAAACATTTCTGGATCATAAATAGTTAAAAACTAGCCTCACCATCTTCACAATTTCTCAGCACCTGAGAGCAGCATTGTCACACCCAACACTGCCTATTCAACATTTCCCTTTAATCTCTATACTTTTCTTGTTGATTTTCTCTTCATCATTACCATCATCCATTCCTTCCATTTTGGAGAAATTCAGTAATCTCTTTTAGGTTATCTAAGTACAAGATTTGATCTTGTTTCCTCAATACGTGGAGATGAACAACACTCAAAATAAAATTACATCATCTTGACAGCAATGATAAATATCTTATTTCCCAGGACTGGTGGAATGGGTCTGTAGGTCATATACTGACTGGTCAGTAGGTACTATTACAGAACCTACATAACGAGGTAAAAGCATGTACTGTTCTACATAGCAGAAAGAGAAAGCCAACCTCTACAAGATGTCCTCTGACAGCTTACGGTGTTTTGAGTGAGATTGGTCCTGGCAGGCTCATATATTTAAAAGCTTTGTCCCTTGTTAGTGGAACTGTTTGGGAAAGATCTTTTTGGAGGAGATGTGTCACTGTGTTTGGACTTTGAGGCTTCAAATGTCCACTCCAGGCCACTGCATCCCCATCCCTTCTCTCTCTCTTCACCTTGGATATAAGATATGACAGTGTCCCAGTCCTGTGCCTACCTGCTGCCATTATCCCTATAAATGATGGTCAGGGACTCTGCCTCTGAAACCATAAACTCTCAATTCAGTGCTTCTTTTTCTCAAGTGTTGCTATGGTGTCTCCTTTCAGAAAAAGAAAAGTAACTAAGCCACCACACATACTCATAAATAGTGTGCATGAATACACATCCACATGAAAACAGTACTACACACACAGCCATTTAAAAATTCTGAAATCCATGTATTCTCTCATGAATATTATTGCATCAGCTCACTAAATCTCCATAGTCACTATGAATGTGTGATTCTTTATGAGTGTTTTATAAGAAAGGACTCTACTAAGATATAGAACATATGGGCAAACTCTCACTACTTCTTTTTATGCTATGATGTTTGTTTAGTGCTTACCTTCATCTATTCACTCTCATTAAGGTATAAATTAAATTTATCTGTATGTCTCTCCAGTATTTAATGTGCTTGTTTGTTTATCACCTGATGGCCTACATATGTATTTCCTTTTGGGACATCTGAATCTTCAGTCCAGTTTGTACACATATCTTATACTAGGAAATGCCTCTATACTTCACCAAGTTTTTCTATTGATACAGTAAGGAATTCATCTTAATACTTAGTAAAAATATTATAAAATGAAGACTATAAAGTATTTTGCCTTCTTAGACTATCATGAATGGGTTTTGTATTTATTATAAAACAGTTTAAGTAATATGTTGCCTATTTGAATTTTTCTATCTTATAAATGTAAAAACCAAATTTTCTTTTACGAGTGACATTGCTTACAAAAATAAAATATTTTAGAGATATACACTCTCTGCAGTGTGTTAGCCCCATCTAGTGAATGATTAATGAATTCTCAAATCCAATATCATATGAATGTTTTTCAAGCTACCATGGGAGATTAGTTGTGACATTAGTCTGTAAAATATTTAGGTGACTTTATAGAATAGATTCATTTTCTGAAATGAATAATATGAAGAGTTGTAATTACTTCCTCAAACCTATCACTTTTTATTTTTATAAAACATGTGCCTATGCATAATTTAAATTGTCATAGAATTCTATAAAGCTAGATGCAGAAATCAGAAATCTCCTGTAACTCCTTGTCTCTATTTCCATTTTAAGAAGTCCATTATATTTACCAAGAAGGTATATTGTTATATCTGCCTTCATTGTCCTGTCTGTTTTGGCTTTGGGTGTTCTAAGCTGAGACATCCCCTTTTGTTCCTGATGATGTTTTATGTGTGTGAGCTATGCCCTTGAATACCTTAAGTGTCGTTCTCACTTCTGCCCTCACACTAGGAACTGTCATGTTGGTCATTTGCTTCATTTTCTCTTTTTCCTTACAATATTATTTTACTTTTATTTAGGTATATGTGTGTTTGTGTGCATTCGTGGCACACACAGCGTGTGTGTTACCAGAAGCCAGAAAACACTCATTGGTGTGAACTGCTGAGTTCCTCTAGGAACCAAACATTGTAACTCTGATCCTCTGCAAAAGCAAGCATTGATTTTACTGTGAGCCATTTCTCTAGTTCTATAGGTTTTTATGTTTTGGTAATTAATGTGTACTCAAAATTTCTGCCTATTAAAGTCAATACTGCCAGTGCATCAAATATCAAGTTCTTCTTTCTCCAACTTTGACTTTCTCTCTTCTTTGGGATATCTCTACTTGTCTGGTTCTTTCATTATCATCACCTTAAGAACAGTCACCTTTACCCCATAGTGTCTATTTCATTTCCTGTGTATGGTTCACTGTTTCTTAATTTGATAATTTTCAAAACAGGATTTTAAATGTACTTTTGTATGTGGACATGAAACAAGACTTCAAATACGTAAACAAGATACGGACTTAGAATATTCCATAATGGGCAAACACCCTTTGACCACAGTAGCTTTTAGGTTTGTTGTTATCAGTCTTAAAGAGTTAATGTTGCCTTTCTAATCTGTTTTGGTATCAAAGCTCTACAAGAGTCAGTCCTGAAAGCCCAACATATTTTTATAGTTATTTGGTTAGCTCTAATATGGCTTAAAAGAAATGAAGGTGGATTCTTATTTCTATATGGAACAAAGAAAGACAAATGTCTATTCAAGCATGGCTGTATATAGCATTGTAAATCTGAATCTAAATCTGTCACTGTACTAAGTAAGAAGCTTCACTAGGGTCTTATGAAAGGCTAATTTTCCTTTCTGCGAAATCTGAGAGCTCTTCTTTGTTCTGAAAATTCATGAGAATTTGTCTCAGTGTACTTGTTTTCATCCATCAGACTGGGCACTTCCGTTCTTTCCATGTGGAAACCTGTGTTCTTATTTGCTGGAATAAGATTCACTGATAGCTCCAGTGATTGTGTCTTTCCTCCAGCCTCTTCTATTCTTTTATTCTGAAAGTGCTATTTCTGACTATTGGACATGGTGAAATGGTCCACTAACTTAATTTTATCTCTTCTATAATACTTTCCATCTCCTTTCAAAAATTAAAACTTAAATTCACATTGTAAACTTTAGTTTCTAATGTTTTATGGTTTATACAAGTTGCCATTGTGATTTTTCAGTAAATGTTTCTCTTTAATTATCTTAATGTATTATTTTATACTATTTTTTTCTAATTTTGTTGCTGTAGCATATCTTATTACATAGGCATAGCCACTGCACCAGGCTCCTTTTCTCTGCCTTTATTTAGCCTTCAGCAGAAGCTTTCCTCAAGTGCGTGATTTCTAGTGGATGCTCATCGATAACTGGGGGCTGGGTGGGGGCATTTAGGGTGTTGATGAATTTGCTGAGTCTCGCTGAGGTTTTACCTCAGTATGTATGGAAGGTTGTTCACAGCCAGACTTTTACAGTTCTCAGAGTCAAAGCTGTTTCCTTCTGAGGCAAAAGCTACAAAAGCAATTCCAGGACACACTGTAGGAGGAACAGTGGTGGCTGTCTTCACATAAAGACCTGGGCAGCACAACAGTGGAGGTAACTTCCACATGAAGACCTAATTGAATATTGCCTGTGAGCTTAAAGATTGGTGGGTGAGGGAAGAGGGCTTATGGGACTTTTCGGGGAAGGGGATCCAGGAAAGGGGAAATCATTTGAAATGTAAATAAAGGATATATCGAATAAAAAAAAAGATGCCAGCCAATCAGGAACTGCTACTTGGAAGACATGCTTACTTGGGACCACTGGGATGCTGGTGGAGGGTATAAAAGGGTGCCCTTGAGGATTAATAAATGAGCTTGCAGAGGAATCCTCACCTGCTCCTCCAGAGTGTGAGCTACTGATTCCATGCTGTGGTCTGGGGTGCAAAGCAGTATTTGGTGCCTAATGTGGTCTATCGCGTAGTACTGCATTATCCTCATTTTGTGACTGCTTGTGGACCTACTTTTCTGGGGCTTCATTTTGCCCGTTGCCACAAGGACTGTGACTGTGGTTTGCCCTGATCTGCTCTTCTCCTCCTGACAGTGATATTGTGCCCCCTTTGTTTATTTGTTTGGTGAGTTGGCCCCGTAGTGTTTTATCTGTGTGTCCTGTGATGGTGAACTCTTTTCTGTCTGTCCATTGGTCCAGGTGTCTTCCCCTTTCAGTTTCAGTCCAAAGGTGAGTGCAAGGACATCTTTTCTTTCTTCTTTGTCTTTGTACACTCCTCTGTATGAGCATTTCTGTTTGGATTAGCCCAGGTTCCTCACATAGGGGCTTGTGTCCCACGCAGTGATTCCTTGGGATCTGCTTCCTAACACTTTTTCGGTCTTGAGGACTCCATGCGGGCACACAACCTAGGACCCAGGGGTCCCCTGTCATATCTGTCTGCCGTTTCCTTTGCACTTGCAGTTATGGGTTCATTCCCCTCCACCATCAAGGAACCCCAGATTAGGACACTGAAAACCCTGCTCAGGACATAGGATTTCAAGGTTAAAACTCCTAACCTGGACCAATTTTGGAAGGAGGCCACTTTTTTGGACCCCTGGATAGCCCTGAGAACATGTGAGACCCTGACCTTTTTATACCTAATTTTTTTCCTCATCCCCAAGTGCGATATACAGTCTTAGATTACTACTCCTCTCTTGTTTTTGTTTTTGTTTTGTTTTGATTTGTTTTTTGTGTCTATATTTCTTGTAGCCATCAGAAGTCTTAAGAATTCTATCCTGGGGGAAATGGTGGCTGCCCATAACAAGCATTATCAGGATCAGGCTAATGAACAGGATGATCTCAGCAATGGGAAGGAGGAGGAGGAGAGGAGGACGAGGAGGAGGAGGAGGAAGAGAGGAGGAGGAGGAAGATGAGGAGGAGAAAGAGGAAGAGGAGGAGGAAGAGGAAGAAGAGGAGGAGGAGGAGGAGAAGGAGGAGGAAAAGGAGGAGGAGGAAGAGGAAGAAGAGGAGGAGGAGGAGAAGGAGGAGGAAAAGTAGGAGGAGGAGGAGGAGAAGGAGGAGGAGAATACCTCTGCTCCAGCCCTCTGGCCATCAGGCTCTAAGCCATCCTCAAGCCCTGCTGTCCCAATTCCCTCATTCAAAAGTCCTTCCACTTCACCCCTGGCATGATCTAGGAGACATTGCCTTCCAGTGGTTGATCCTGCAATGCCCATCCCTAATGCTGAATAGCTTCTCCCCAGCCTCATCCTCCTCAGGTATATCATGAGGGTTTCCCTGTCCATCTTGGCCCTGATGCAGCAACTAGACCCTGGATTCCCACTGCTCTTCAACAGTTGGCATTAATCAAAAAAAGCTGCCAATGATTTTGGCCCAGATTCCCCTTGTTTTGGACAAGTACTGAAGCAATGGGTCAGTTTATGATTGGTATAATCTTCTCACGGCAGTGTTCAACTTTGCTGTGTTCCTTAATTGGAGGTCTACATATCATGGCTTGGCTGAGAAGCAGGCTAAAATTAACCTGGAATACCATCTTAACATTACTCTTGACATGCTTATTGGCCACAGGGCATATATTAACCCTGTCTTTCAGGCCACTATCAGACTTCATGCTTACTTTACCTAAGTGGTTCATCTTGACTTTAAGGCCGTTAAGGCCTGCACCCTTCGAGACCCCTCTGCTTACTTTTGCAACCTTGTCTAGAAGTCTGGGGAGTCCCTCACAGTCGTCCTGTTCTATGTGACTGAGGCAGTGGAAAGGCCGGGGTCAATGCTCTCCCTACCAGAGACATGCTCATCAAGCAGTTCGAATAGGAGGGTCTTAATTCCCCCACTTGCAATGCTGTGGCAGGCATAAGGAGGGATGATACCCATAAATAGGTTGTTGCCACTCATGATTTGGACCCTGGTGTAGGCCCCATTGCAGCCCTGACTGCCTCCATTGATGCCTTGGTCATGGAACACGTACAGAGGACATGCCCTCCTCCTGAAGGACCCCCTAATTGCACCTGTTTTGGGCTGTGGCAAAACTTGCCACCTAGATGGGCCTGTCCTTCAGGTAGGCCCATGACCAGATGTCTACATTGTAACAAAGGTTTCCCTTAGTCTAGGGATTACCATTCTCATTGCTCAGTCAAGGATCTTTTGAACCTTGTCTGTGTTTCCTTATTCCCTAATGATGACTTCATTTAGATACTATCTAAAGTCATTAAAGGGTTGGCTGACACTATAGGCAGCCATCACTATAATAACTAAAAATAAATCATTGAGGTTCCCTTATTGGAACTCTGGTCTTGTCTCTCTATTATGAAAATTCAAGCCAACAGGCCACCAAAATGACTACCCAACCTGTCAGCAGGGCTTGGGCAGCTATCAGGGAACTTTTACACCTGCTGTGACTAATGTTTCCTGTAACATGGATATAGTTCTTTCTATGAATAATTGTGCCTTTTTTTTTGATGATGTTATACAACATGACCAGCTGGGCTTTGCAGGTTGCAAAGTTGGGTATCACTCAAATTCTAATGGCCACTCCCCACCTAGTGCAAATTGATGTCAAGGTACCTGACCCTATGTCGTTGCCCTGGGTGTCTGAAGCCAATATCTGGATACACCAGCAGCCTGTTTGGAACCTAAGGTTTGTTTTCAAGGAACTGCTTTTGGAGCAATTAGCTTTGAGCCATTTGGAACCTCCAGACAGCAGATGTGATATTCCCAGCTTTGTCCTTAAAAAGAAGTCCGGGAAATATAGGCTTCTACAGGATCTGAGTGCCATTAATGAACATATGAAAAAAATGGGGACTACTCAAGCAGGACTGCTTCATCCTAGTGCTATCCTGCCCAAGTATCATGTGATGATCCTAGACATTAGGACTGCTTTTTCCAGATCCCTTTGGCTCCCCAGTGTAGATACCACTTTGCCTTTACAGTATGGGAGCCTAACATGAATAGACAAATCAAAAGATATCAATTGACAGTCCTGTCTCAGGACGTGAAGAATGTCCTGACTGTTTGTCAGCTATATGTGACTGGGTCCATTCAGGGAGTCCCCAGGGATGTCCAAGTAGTCCATCATCACATGGATGATATTATGATTGCACACCCTGGCATGCCTGATCTTGAAAGGGTGTCCTTTCATTTGTTGCTTAACTTAGAAAAACTCAAAGGTTGTTCCCTAAAAGAATCAGAGAGTTCCCCCATATACCTTCCTAGGCTTTTTTCTTTCTGACAGGATTAAGCCCCTGGCCTCCTTCATCATGGCAAAAGAATCATACTCCCTTGTGGAGTTACAGCGATTGTGTAGAACTGTTAACTGGCTCAAACTTTTCTTGCTTATTCCAGATTGGGAGATGCAGCAGTTTGCTGCTTGAAGGAAGCACTTGCTCTGGTCACCTCCCCAGAATCCAAAAAGAGATCCACACCTAGCACTGGTGGAGGTACTATTTCACATGAACTTTCTCTTTGTTGATATGAAGGGCTGAGCCCTACTCACAAACATTGGGCATTTTTTGCAGAGAGATACTACCCTCCCATTGGTCTGAAGGAGAGTCCCAGAAACCTCTCAATGGTAACCACCACTTCACATCTGACAACCAGGTGAGGTTTGTGTTTTCCCCTAGTACATAACCAAACCAATATGAATGCCTTCAAGAGATGTTCAGCCAACCACAGACCAGGGGGCAATGAGTAACTCAGGAGAGGTCCAGGATAAGAAACTTGATGCACATACTTCGTTTATTAAATTTTCTTCAGTCATTGAGATCTGGACTTTGGTGCCCCTGTCTCTGTTCCCATTCTTTTTCCTGTGGCTGTGAACTCCCAGTCCTACCCTGCTCTTTTCTCTTCCACTGTGAATTTGGGTTTGCCTTTCATGGACCTAGTCTCTACTACACAATGATTGGACCACTTGGCCCACGGAGGAAATTCTCTGCTTTACCACCAATGTCTCTTCTGTTGGTCCTTGTATTCAATTACACAATATGACTATGGGAGACTTCCATAGTAATATAGCCTATGACACCATGTTAGGCATGGGACTTCATGTTCCTCTTACTGATTATAAATTCCCAAAGGACCTCCTCCAGCATATCATGTCCACCCATGCCTGGCTGTCCAAGGGTCCCGCAATTGCCCACTTTCATTGTACTTCCTATCCCTTAGAAGCACTGCCAGACTACACCAGGTGTAAGATTTGCTGGGGACTATGCAATATTGTCATCTGACCTCATACTTAGCATGTGGGGAGGTTCACCTCACACAGTGCTTCCAATATTATTTACTCTCTATGTTAACAAGGATCACATTCGTTTCTGATATGACCCCATTATGAGTAATTGGCATATGTTCAATATGGCCCCTCTAATTGTCTCGATCCATAACCCCTTACTTTCCTAAAAGGCAGCCATCTCTTTAATGGGACAAATTTACATATAAACTTGTCAGTGAAAATGTGTACTGGGTGACCCCCATACAATGTGACCATTGGCAACCAGGCTGGCTGGAAAGTCACCCCAGTGTGTGTCTGTAAGGTATAAATGTAAACAACATAAAAGAAATTACAAATGCAACCCATCCCAGAGTGTGTGAGTGTAATGTGATAAGGAAATGCCCTGACTATGTGAACTCTTCAGTTTTAATTGACTAAAAAGACACCATGAAGACCAAGTCTGGAGAGTATGTATGGAGATTGATAAGCCTAGTGTTAGATAAGGTGGTGTTGCAGGCCTGAGCTGAAAGAGACTTAAAAACCCTGGTCTGACAGCCAAGGCTTGACTCATTCTGAGGAGCTCTGTGTTGAGAGTGATTCATTCCCAGAACCAGCCACCGATTCCAGGAACAGTGAGGAAATGCCACAGGCCTTGCCTGCACTTCCATATGAACCACGTAATAGCACTTACCAAACCAGAGGTGAGAGCTTGTGTGTAAATGAATGTGGTACTTTTTTGCTTTATATTTGTTCATTGTTGCTTGTGAATAAATATATATAACATGACACACTGAGTCGCAGCAACTTTCTTTCTCTCACACTCGGCTCCAACCCTAAACCAGACTCCGTGACACCTGATCACCCTGTGTCTTTCTGACTACCATTACCTCTATTATCAGAGAAATAAAAAATATATCTTAACTGAAACTGGGTGTGATATTCAACAATGGTCATCCTGATGAGGGGACCACCCACCACTTGGGTGTCTGCAATAAGTACAATTCACTTTAATGCCATCATTCTGATGGTCCAGACTCACAACTCCTACATAGGGGAAAGAGGGATTTTGTTATTATAGCTGTCATCATTGCATCCATCACTGCAGGCAATGCTGGAGCAACAATGGCTTCTGTTGCCAAGACACTGACAGCCACTATGGTGGAGACCATTAATGCAGCAGTCTTTAAGTCAGCTGAGATGCTACAGGAGCAGGAGGTAATAAATCAACAGCTTTATCAGGCCATCTACATTTTGCAACAACAGATTGACCTACTGGCAGAAGACTTGGCCCTTGTTAGAGACATGCCTCTATTGGCCTGTGACCCCAGATGTTACTCAATATTCCTAACCCTTACTAGGTATACAATACTGCTGAAGTTGGTTCAATATCTTGAATGTACCTGGTCAGGCAGATTCCTTAACTATTCTGTGCTGTTAAGAGAAAGCATATCCAACCTCAATGCAACCAGGGTATCCATGCTCTCCCTGGATGCCAGTTTCTTGGGAACAGTGTGGGACCATATTTTGTTTAATTATTTTGTTTGTGTTTCACAGCATATCTCCAGGCAGTGCTCCATAAATAATGCAGCGCTACAGGTGCTGATAGCTCTCAAAAATCCCAGTTGCAGCCCCCGACAAAGAAGTGATCAAAGCCTGCATGGCAGGGATCCATGAGACCATCATGTAGGCCTTTCCTTGCATGGCATGCCTCCAGTGTAGTGTCTCTGAGAGCTGGTGATCAATGGTGGGTAAGATCCTGGAAGGCAGGAAAACCTACTACAGGAACAGTCCAGTATTCTGGAAATCTTCCAAGGTGGGTTCAACAATGTGGAAGCAATTGCACTCTGGCTCCCACTAGGTAGTCCAACATAAAAATAAAAGGGTGGAAATATAGAAGGAAGAGCGGTGGTTGCCTCCGCATAAACATCAGGGGCCCACACAGTTGAGGAGGCAACTTCCACATGAGGACCTAATTGAAGACTGCCTGCAAACCTAAAGATTGGTAAAGCAGACAGTGTCAGCCAATCAGGAACTGCCACTTGCAAGACCTGCTTATTTGGGACCAGTGGGAAGCAGGCAGATGGTATTAAGGGTGCTCCTGAGGATTAATAAATGAGCTTGCATTTTTGCTTGGTGCAGTGTTCTCACCTGCTCCCAGAGTCTGAGCCGTTCATTCCATGCCACCACATCCCCAGCCACCAAGGGCAGGTACATTTGATCAGCAGGTGATCCAGGATGCAAAAAAGTACATGTTGTACGCACCCCGAGCTAAGGGACTTAAGAAAAGCAACCTGCTCAGAATAGTTCTGCAGACTTCTTACACCATTACAGCTATGTAACATTTCAGCTCTAACAAAGAGCTAAACTTGGACATTTTCTATTCACAAGTTGGGACCCTAAAGACAAGGCTGCTGCTGAAACAGGACTTCAATTAGTCTTGCTTACTATTAGTAAATTATTATTTCAACTAGGTTGCCAAAAGATCTGATTGCTCTCAGTTCCAGAGAATTTTCTTCGTTCTTCACAGCAAGCTGAGTTGTTTTGTGTATTTGCTTGTGTATGTGTGTGGATTCCTTAATTTTTCCTGGTTTGACTTTTAAAACAATTTCCTTTTTTTGTGAAGCAGAGTAAGAGCTATTAAGTCTTGAGTAGTGAGTTTGTTTATGATTTATAGTGGCAAGATATCCATCATATCATGGCAAAATACATGCATTTGTATGTATATGTACTTATATATGTGCATAACTACCTACATGGTATTTTTTTTTTGATTTAGGTGATCAACTGTGAAATTAATGCCATTGTATATGTGGAGGAAAAGCAATTAGGACGAAGTTTTTGATGCTAACTGGTGATAATGAAGAAAAATATTATAGAATAATAGAAGTTAATGTATTCCTTCTACTATCTATTACTTTTTCACAGGCTTGGGCACTTTTGGAAGAATTTGCTTTCTGCTTACATAGTCACACGGGTGTAGTTTGGTAAATTATTCCCTTAGTGTCTTTAAATGCTTAACCTACAAAAATTCACCGAAACCACAATTTACCAAATAGCACCTAGGTGATTTTGAGACTTAATACATGTTCTCAGAAGGTAGCCATACCACAAAGAAAATTTCCTTAAAATATCTGTTATTAGGCAAAAAATTAGAAAATTAAATTTATTCTATTTTTAATCTGGTCATAAGGCATTTTTATGTTAATGGGAGTGAGGAAATTAAGGTGGATGCAGTTAGGACATAATGAGTTAGGCAAATCATCTGATCAAGCTGTAAAAGGGCATTCTCTTATTCACTCATGCATACTGTCAACCACACCAACTAGAAAAGGGAGAGACAGCAATGCTCTACACTGTGAATTACTATGCTTTCAACATCAAGACAGTTAACAAGGCAGAATGAGCAAGAAAAGAAATTAGATACTCGAGAATGTCTAGAGCAGAACCTTTCGATCCAAGTCCATTTTTTACTCAGAAATCCAGAAGGGTCGTGAGAATGATCTGGGCTGTGTGTACGAAAAGCTGTTTCTGAAGATATTGTTGTGTGCCTTGCTGATGTCCTATCCCTGACTTTCTCCAAATCATGTTCCTCACCCAATAAACTTTGTTTCTCAGCCTAATGAAACCAGACTCAACAAAAGGCAAAGGAGACACTGTAAGAAAACAAATAAAAACACTGCCTCAAACCTGTTGAGAGTAAGGAGCTGCAAGATTAGGTGTGACAGAGATAAAACAAAAGCGGGAGGGATCAATTTACATTCTTGGACATCTATGCTTTTTATCAACATCATGTTCTCTATGCTGTCTCCCTTTTAGTCAAAGGCTTTCTAGGCCTGGTAATGAGAGGATTACAACTGGGTCAATATTCAAATTTCCCTTATCTCAGTGATTTTAGAGAAAAAGCTCTACCCTTTTTGGACTAGAATGAATGCCAGTCTCTTAGATGAATTAGGGTTTGTCTTGTTTATTTTCTATCTCCAACTCTTTTCAAAGCATGCTTCTCACACACTTTCTCTCATACTTTAATTGACTAGCCTGGTCCACTTGTAAAGCAAATATTTGTTTTTCCTTTTTATTTATTTATTTTATTTTTCTCACATATTAGATCTCTACTGAAGTTTCACCCCTCCTCTTCTCCCAGTCCCTATCTCCATGTTCTTGCCTAATCTCCTCCTCCCCACCCCCATTTCCTTTCATAAAAGGGCAGGCTGGCCTCCCAGGGATTTCAACCAAATATGGCATATTAAGTTGCAATCAAACTAGGTGCCTCTGCTCATATTAAGACTGGACAAAGCAACCCAGTAGGAGGAAAAGGAAATATTAAGAAATATAATGAAGTCATAAACGTACAAATGCCTGTGTATATAGCCAGAGAATCAAATTTAAGGAGAATTTTGTAAGAGACTTATTTGTGGAATCGAGAATTGCATATATTCTTACTATAGATCTTTTGAAAATAATGTGGAAAAACCTGGTCATTGTTTAGAAATGGTTGTGCGTTGCCATTAAATGAAAGAAAGGGAGAGAATTGTGCAGTGCTGAAGAGTGCTCCCTTGGAATGGGAGGGCAAACAAATGCATCGACAATATAAGGAAGTGTGATGTGGCTCAGGTGGAGTAGATACTTAGAGAAATGGGGACACTAGTGACTTCATCAGCCTGGCTTGGCTCAAGACAGAACCAAGGCTGAAGTCATGACTCTTTTAAGTTCAACATCTCACTATATTAGATGACATTATATTACATTATTCTTATATGATATTATACTATATTATTTACCATAATTATATGATTATTTCCACTAAATAAGAATATGGTATATGTGTCAGAGAAAATGTATATAATTATGTTATTTTGGGAAGGTTTATCTATGTTTTTTGACTGGAAACTGAATCTATTTTCTATGTTACCAAAGGTATAAACAGTATGTAGTTTAGAATAAAACTTGTTAGGATGTTCCTAAAGTAAAAAAAAAGTATTAATGTGTATTGCAATTGATTTTACTGTCAATTTCACTTAAATGGATAATTTAAAATAATATTAAATTCCATCTCAATAATGGTGTGACAAGTAAGATACCCATTGGTTCTTGGGTACCTCCCTTATCCCCAGGTTATCTGTCTTGTCCTGGAGATACCCACCCCTATCAGATGCAGATTTCCATTCATTTTCATGACCATCTGGCCATGTATTCTGTCCTTCCCCACATCTGACTTTGAAACCTCCTATTCCCCTCCTTATCCTGTCTCATACCCAGTTCCTTCCATCCATCTGCCTCTTATGGTGATTTTATTCCCCTTTCTAAGTAAGATTCAAGCCTCCTCTCTATGCCTTCCTTCTTGTTTAGCTTTTTGGGGTCTATGGAATATAGCCTTGGTATTCTGTATTTTATAGCTAATATCCACTTATAAGTGAGTATATTCCATATACATCCTCATCTGACAGGGTTACTAACTCAGGATGATATTCACAAATTTCATTCATTTGCATGAAAAATTCATGGTGTCTTTATTTTTAATAGATGAACAGTACTCATCGTGTAGGTGTACCACATTTTCTTTATCCAATCTTCAGTTGAGGGACATCTAGGTTGTTACCAGTTTCTGGGTATCATGAATAAAGTTTCTACGAACATAGTTAGGAAGTGTCAAATTGATTTACAAAGTGGTTGTACAAGTTTGCATTACCACCGGCAATGGAGGAGTACTTCACTTGCTACACATACTCATGTGTAGCATGTGAGGTCATATTCTGTAGCCACGCAGGCATCCCAGTGGAGAGATAGGTATATCAACCAACCCACAAGACTTTTGCCACAAAATTTATCCTGTCTACAAGAAATGCAGGCATGGACGATGGAGCAGAGAAAGAGGGAATGTCCAACCAATAACCTGCCCAACTTGAGACCTATCCCATGGCCAAGCACTAATCCTTGACACTATCAAAAATGCTCTGTTACACTTGCAGAGAGGAACATATTGGCCTCTGTGAGACTCCACCCAACAGCTGACTCAGACTGATGCAGATACCCACAGCCAAATAGTGGATGGAGCTTGGGAACACTTATTGAAAAATAGGGGCAAGGATTTTGACCTGGAAGGGGATAGGAACCCACAGGAAGACCAACAGAGTCAACTAACCTGGATCCTTGGGTTGCTCGGAGACGGAACAATCAACTAAAGAACATACACAGGCGGGACTTAGGCCTCCTTGCACATATATGTGCAGTTTGGTATTCATATGAGTCCTGAACAACTGGAGTGGTGGCTATCCCAAAAGCTGATGCCTTGTCTGGCTTCAGCGAGAGCAGATAAGCTTAGCATCATAGAGACTTGAAGTACCAGGATGGGAATACCCAGGGAGGATCTCACCTGCTCAGAGGAGAAGGTGATGGGGGCCTGGGGTAATGGGGCAAGGATTGTGGGAGGGGGTGGCTGGGAGGGGTCAGTGTGTGGGATGCAAAGAATATAAGTGAAATAAAATAAAATAAAATGAAAAGCAGTATCAGTTACAGCATACAGAGATTCTGTAAGTTTCTTTTCTGTGAATCTCTTGGTTTTCAATACAATTGCATTCTTATCACCTTGAGCCACTATTCCCATTAACTTCTGTAGGGATTACAAACTAGTGAGTGGCAGGTAATTTGCTCAAAGGCTTTGTGCTAATGTGGGATCAAACACATCTCAGTGAACAGCTGATATTTGGTGAGCACAGCAGATTCAGGTCAACTTTTCTGTGCCTGCAAAATTCTCCTGGTGTAGTATCCTTGTATTTCCTTTAACATGGGGACTGAAGAAAGGAATGTATGGGAATGCATTGTTAGGAAGGTCTTACTATTAAGTCTGGATGGATGGCATGCCACCAATTGTATTTTTCCTGTTAATATGGCCATTACAATAATTCAGCATAAGCAATATGCTGGTATTATAGCTAAAATCTTTTTTAGAGAAGCCTCTATTTAATGTTTGAAAGGACTTTTACAGAAATCAGCTTCTTAGTATTCTTCAGTTGGGAATTCCTGGAACCTATATTGAGTGGCATATAATATCATGAATCATGATGGGATTTAAGAATACAATGAACGTTACTGAAGTGACAATGGTCAGGAAGACTGAACACTTCTGTTTTCTGACCTGGGCTCATTCACCCCTTCTTAGGCAACCTGGTGGTCCCTGGCTCCCAGGAGGTCACCATATCAATTTCAAACATATGGCATAGGTACTGTAATCCAGAACTCTTGGACTCAGATGATCTTTCTTTCTCAGACTTCCCAGTAGGATGTGCCAGCACAGCTGTGGAACACTTCCATTGTATAAACAAGACTCAGGCAAATCCACAGCATCATTTCAGAGATCTGGAATTCTGCTTCTTCTATAGCCCTCACCTTATAAGACTCTGTTATGCTATCCGAAAGTGAACTTCCAGCAGTAATAATAATTACTTCTTTATATCCCCCTCCCCCTTAGAGTGGTTCTTTTTATAAGGTGCTAAAAAAAGGTCATGGTTAGAGCACAGGAAGGATTTTCATGAACAGGTTACATAATTTTTTTTTGTGTTTTTAACTGTATAAATGACTGACTAAAATTGAGCCAAGAGATTACTTAACTCTTATTGTGTACCACAGTACCACTGAGGACTCTTACATCTGAGCCTGTATGCAGTGTTTGGAATTAAGGTGACATTTTTGAGATGCTGGTAACTATGACTTTTACTCTTACAGTCTCACTCACTCTAGGGACTGCCTATGTCCCTTATCTTCCTTATCTTCCTACGACTTATCAACCAGAAGATTACGACTGTGAGGCATGCTGACCCAATACGTCACATGACATGAGACCTAGGTACTGTCTCTTTAGGATGAATCATTCTTGTCACCATGGAATCAGTCTGCAATATGGTGTGGTTCTATGGGTTATGTTTCAATGTCTTTAGAGTTTTAGTCTTATAAAACAAGACTTGTAGAATGAAAACAGTTGTGTGGATGGATTTTGGCTGCAAAACATCAACTTCTTAGTGCTATTGAACCACATATAAAAATGTGTTTCAGATTGCAAATTTTGTGTTATAAATAATACAATTGGAAATAAAAGAAAAAAAATCCTTTGACCTTCTGTCTCCTTCTCTTTAGAATAAAACCACTGAAAACATATTGTCTGTGCTTGTTTTCTAGTCTCCTTACCTCCTATTTTATCTATTTGGTATAGAATAGCATTTGTCCTGGTCACTCTCTTGAGAATACTTTTGTCCAGAATAATAGTTGCCTTTCTCTAATGGTTGGTGTTCAGTCTCACTTCACTAGGTGCTTAGTGTCTTCCAGAAAAGATGCTCATCATCTCTTTGAGACTTTCTTTTCTTGTCACTTGGATTTTGTGGCACCAAAACATTAATATATAAGTTTGCCTGTGAAAAGTTGTGGATTCTGACTCAGAGCTTTCTTCCCCACTCTTTTGTTTACACTCCAAATTATTCCTATGCTCTAAAAGGCTGTGCTTAGATGTATTTTCTTTTTCATTTGGAAGAGATCTTAGTTAAACCAGAGTAAAAATACGCACATATTTGGTCTGATATCCTAATATAACCTTTGGTATATTGTACATTGAAATAATCAAAGTCCTAAGTATTTGTTTTGCTTGGATATCAAGTATTTAAAACTAAGTCTTTCTGCAACATTAAATTCAATTGATTAAATTAAATGAATTAAAATGATGCTAATAGTAGACCTGAATTCCTCACAGTTGAGCTCAGGTCTGGATTTGGAGTTTTAATTCAGCTGTTTCCCCCCTCATAGTCTACATCAAATTGATCAGTATGTTTGTGCACTTTTCCTTTGAAATTGACATTGAAACTCACCTTCCCCATTGTTGTCAGAGTTGCTGAAGCTATCTTGCCTGACTTCAGAATCTCCTTGTGGCAATACTGACCTTTCTTCTTCTCTTGATTTATTCAAATGTATCTTTCATTCACATCCACTGGGGTGATATGATCACTCAGAACTCAGTATTAAAACATACAATGCTTTGTGTTTTTTTCAGCATGTGCTATGTAAAGAAAGTCCATAGCCACATACAAGCTGAGGCTTTACATTTTACAACAGCAAATATATGTTTTTTTCAAAAACACACACATACACACACAGTATATAACAGTTGGGGGATGGGATTTAAAAATGGTAATAAAAGACTAAAATTGAAGGAAATACTTACATTGGTCTACAAGGGAAATGTTACATGAGCCAGTAAGTACAATGAAAAGAACTATTGAATCACAAACTTAAGATTCAGAATTTAAAGAGACCACAAAATAAAACTAAATTTTAAATATGTATATCAGAAAATATTTCACTTGAGAATTTAAGCTGAAACAGGTTCATATTGTGGTTTTCTTTTCTTTCTTTCTTTTCTTTGTCTTACACTCATTCTTCACCTATCATGGCCTCTTTAAAAACATAAAATTAAATGAATATCTTTAAATAACAGAAACTGTTTTTCACACAATGGGAATGTATGGGAAATACAAGACCAAGGAATTGACAGTTTCAGTGACTGATGAGAGTTTTTTGGCTCATGGATAAAAGTTTCTTCCTGTATCTTCAGGCCTTAGAACAGGCAAGCTCCTTTCCCTGATCCCTTTTCAGGGGACTACTGCTCTAATGCCATTCATAGATTCTGCTCTCATAACTTAAGCACCTCTCCCAGCCCTCCTAAATATCATCCTCTCTATAAACCAGCTCAGCTTCTGAGCTCATGGAGGGCATAGACTTTCAAATGGAGGCATTGCAAACTACTCTTTTTAAACAGAAACCCATTGATCGAGGATTGCCTCAGAACACACACACACACACACACACACACACACACACAGAGAGAGAGAGACATACACACACACACACACACACATTAGAAATTATTTTTTCAATACTAAAACTTGGGAAAGATGGACATGGAAGTACATGTTTATAATCCCATCTTTGTTCAGGATAATTGAGATTTCAATGCTAGCCTGTGTTTCTTGGCAAGATCCTGTCTCAATAAATCAAAACAAAAATCCAAAAAAATATGATACAGCAGCTTACAATCTCATAACTTTGATATGTGCCAGACATGATTGTTCATCCCCTCCTCATCCCATGCTGTCTTGAAGGTCAGCAGGTTACAGTATAATAATATAATAAAGCATGGAGAAAGAAAAACACAAAATTAGCTATAATTAGAATGAAAGCCTATTCAAGCCTCCCAGGAAATTATAGACATTGGACAAAACACTGATGTGTAGCTACTGTGAACAAAAACCACATTTGTAATAAAAATACTTTGTGTACAACAAATGGAATGAGTTAAGTTTTTAAATTCTAAATAAAAAGGATGCAACCATCTCAGGAGTTATTTAAGGCATTCCTTAAACATGCTCAATATTATTATCACAAAATACTGTTAGGAAACCAAATTCATTTTGTGTCAGGGTAAATGGTAGGCTTATTGACTTCAAGGGAAAATAAAGTTCTTTTTCCTATCAGCAATTTCATGTGTATTAAAGAGATGTTTCTATGTTTACAGGCACTCGGAGGCCTATTATTTTATGAGTGCGACTTTAATAAATAAAAGTTCATTAGTTGAAGGATATAGAACATGCTGTTATGTTGTTACAGGAAGAGTTTGACTCATACAAGTTAAGATTTCGTACTCAAAGGATGCTGCTTATCTTGTGATGAACTTGATTTGTGAGACCCTGACACTTTGATACAGACTACTATATGAAATTGAAAAGAGGGAACAGGTTCAGGGTAGAAGGCACTTCCTACTACTTATTGACTTCCTACTATTTGAAAGCATTGGAGGTGTGACTAATACCATGCTTAATTTTACCACCATTTAATATGCCATCTATTTTGCTATTTTATAGAAAAGAACCAGTGGCTTGGAGAGCTTGTGGCTTTCTCAATTTCAAAGAGAAAAGGTCATGGGTAGTCAAATTCAGATATGCTGGCTACTGTGGGCCTGTCACTCAACACTTACATACTTGAATCTCAATGTTTTAATTTATCTTTGTTGAATATGTATTGTTTTTCGTTTTATTTCCATAAAATAAAAATAGACTGAAAATTTAAGTCTCATGAGAAAATATTATTAGTGATGTCAAATACTCAAAATTAAAAAGTATTATGTAAATATTTTATCATTTTTATGTATAAATATTCATATATACCCAAGTAACATATGCCAACATCTATGTTTTGTTTGTATAAAACTTGAAAACTTTTGTAAAATATTTATATTTTATTGCTTTATAACTAAATATATAAACAAATAACTCATTTTTTAATAGAAGGTGTGAATTTTTAATTTATAATTTTACTTTCTTTAACAAGGACACGTAAGTAAGGCTCTCTCAATACTTGCCTATTTATCATGAGGTCAGCACGTACTTTTTTGAACTCATGTAGAAATAGAACTCTATGTGAGATCCAATGACTTTAAGTGTTTAGAACAGTGGTTCTCAACCTTCGACTCAGGTCCCCTTTTATAGGTTCAAATGACCCTTTCACAGGGCTCTCCTAGGACCACTGACAAACACATATATTTACATTATGATTCATAACAGTAAAAAATTACAGTATGAAGTAGCAACAAAAATAATTTTATGGTTAGGGTCACCACAACATGAAGAATTGTATTAAAGGGTCACAGCAAGGAAGGTTGAGATACACTGCTCTAGAAGAATGTGATGTTCTGTATGTTTCTATGCTAAGAGTTTGTTTCTAATGAACATGTATTCTCTGAATGGATCCTCTGACATTAATGGGAACTCAAAGGAGAAAGGTCATAAGCAACAACTACTGTTGGCAGCAGAGAAGGACAAAGAGACTGAGACAGGCAAGAGCATCAGCTTGGTGCCTAGACCAGAGAAAGGTAAGTGGGGACATTCTTAAAAGATATGTGGAAGTGGAGTTGGTAGAGGAAGGGGAACATGGAAGGAATTTAGAATTTAGATTAGCTTATAGATTCAGGCACAAAGTGACTAATAAAACTTCAAAGAAAGGGAGATAGATGTACATTTATTATTGATTGTGAATTAGTGTTAGAAGTGGTGTGAGTTGGTAATATGTATGATATATATATATATATATATATATATATATATATATTATACAAACTGACTCAAAGTTAATTCTGTCAGTTAATTAGTATTGTATTCTGTCATTTAAAAAACTGAATAAGAATGCAGTGAAGTGAAAATTATATATTATATTATCTGTTATAATAGGTAATGAAAATATAATGTATTTATCTATTATAAGACAATTTAATTATTTCAATTAATAAACCATAAGTATAATACAGTGTGTTGACATACAATATGAAATGATGAACTGAACTTAATTATTAAATAATGAGATGTTTGAAGTTTACTATTTTATTGATACTGAAGAAGCCATTTTAGTCACCATAGCAACCATCTGTGCAATGGATACAAAGTTTACTTCTCCTTGAAACCTCTACTTTTTAACTGAAGGGGCTCCATTGTTGTCTTTCTCCTCCAGATGAGGGATAACATTATTCTTCTCTGTACTTTCTGTGAGTTTAATATTTTTGGGTCTGTACATATACTATATACTTGAAACCAATATTCACATTTCTATATTCATTGCAGCAATGATCACACTAGAAATGATAGAGAACCAATATAGATGTACATAAATGGATAAAGAAAAAACAAGTATATGTCTGTAGCAGGATTTTCCCTGTCCAATTACATTAGCACAAAGAAGGTCTATGATTGGACAGGGAAAAGAGGGTGGAGCTAAGAGTGGTAGAGAGGGAACATTCCAGAAGAGAGGGGAAGAACCATGGCCTCCTACCTGCCACAAGTAGCTAAGTTTTCACAAGGTTAGAAACCTTGGGATAAAGCTTTTATCATTATCAATTGGCTCTAAAGTTATTGTATTGACATCTTGCAAATTGTGATATTTTTTATACATAAATCTGATTGGTTAATTAAGCCTTAAGAGTCTTGATTCTACCTGATGTTGAGGTGTTGAGGTGTCAGATCATGGGGTGTGTAGGGGGATGCATGGAAGCAAGAGGTATTCAGGATCCCTGCTGGAGAGATGGCCCTGGAGGGGCTAGAGAGTTGACAGGCTTATAGGACCCTGGACCATACGGAGAGATGGCCTGCAGGGGCAGGAGAGCTGGTGGGTCATTTTTAATATTTCCCACAGAATATATCTATAAAAAACTCTGTAATATAAAGGATATAGTAAAGATGTGTACATACATATTTACTGGGATAACTCCCAAAGCTTTCAATATGCTATACCAGGAAGATACGTTCCCAAGACTAATGGGAATTTTTTATTATTTATTTATTTATTTATTTATTTATTTATTTATTTATTTACTTACTTACATTGCAAATGCTTCCTTCTACTCTTTCCCCCTCACAGAGGACCTCACTCCATCCCCTCTCACTTTTGCCTCTGAGAGGGTGGGGCCGCCTGGGTATACCCCATCCTGGTGCATTAAGTCTCTGCAGGATTAGGCACATCCTCTCCTGTCCAACTGAGTCAGGAACAGGCAGCCTTTTACTACATATTGCACAGGTCCAGCCTGTGCATGTTCTTTGGTTAGTGGTGCAGTCTTTGAGAGCTCCCAGAGGTTCAAGAGAGTTGACAATGTTGGCCTTCCTGTAGGGTTGCCATCTTCTCCAGAGCCTTTGATCCTTCCCCAACTTTTTTTTTTATTGAATATCGTCTTCATTTACATTGGCAATGGTAAAACCTTTCCCAATTTCCCTCCTCCACAAAAACCCCCAACCCTTCCACCCACCCCATGCCTCCATATATATGCTCCTCCACCCGACACACTCCCACCTCCCCTGCCTTGGTTTTCCTTTTTTAGGGCCTCTATTGAGCCTTTACTGACCCCGGATCACTTCTCCCACTGAAGCCCAACAAGGCCTTCCTCTACCACATTTTTGGCTGGAACCATGTGTACCCCTTGGTTGATGGTTCAGTCCCTAGGAGTCTTAGGCTGTCTGGGTGGCCAAAATCATTGTTCTTCCCATGGGACTGTAAACCCCTTCAGTTCCTCCAGCCCACCCTCCAGCTCTTCCATTGGAAACCCCACGTCCAGTCCAATAGTTGGCTGCTAGCATCTGCCTCTGTATTTATAAGGCTTTGCCAGGGCCCCTCCAGAGACAACCCTGGCATGCTCCTTTTGGTATACACTTCTTATCGTCTATAGTAGTGTCAGGGTTTGGTGACTGTTTATAGGATGAATCACCAGGTAGGGTAGCCTCTGGGTGGCTTTACTTTGGTCTCTGCTCCACATATTGTCTCCCTTATTGCTCCTGTGAGTATTTTGTTCTCTTTCTCATAGGAACCAAAGCACCCTCACTTAAGTCCTCCTTCTTCTTAAACTTCCTGTGCTGCGTGAATTGTAACTTGCTTATTTTGAGTTTTTGGGCTAACATTCGCTTATTAGTGAGTGCATACCATGTGCATTCTTTTGTGACTAGGTTACCTTGCTCAGGATGACACTTTCTAGTTCCATCCATTTGCCTAAGAATTTCATGAATTCATTGCTTTTAATAGCTGAGTAGTACTCCATTGTGTATATATACCACAGTTTCTGTATTCATTCTTCTGTTGAGGGAAATCTGGGTTCTTTCCAGCTTTTGGTTATTATAAATAAGGCAGCTATGGACATAGTGGAGCATGTGTCCTTATTAAATGTAGAAGCATCTTCCGAGTATAGGCCCAGGAGTGATATAGCTGGGTCCGCAGGTAGTACTATGTCTACTTTTCTGAGGGATCACCAAACTGATTCCCAGAGTGGTTTTACCTGTTTGCAATTCTACCAACAATGGAGAAGTGTTCCTTTTCCCCCACATCCTCTCCAGCATCTGCTGTCCCCTGCTTTTCATCTTAGCCATTCTGACTGGTGTGAGGTAGAATCTTAGTGTTGTTTTGATTTGCATTTCCCTGATAACTAAAGATGCTGAACATTTCTTTAGGTGCTTTAGAGCCATTCAAGTTGAAAGAGCAATTCTCAAATTCTGGAATAAAAATTCTCAAAATCGATCAGAACTCTGCCTCCCGCCAGTCAGTTACCAGGGCTCCATATTGGTTCTCGGTCGCCAGAGAAATCAGACTGAGGTATGCAAATATAACCCGAGACCAACATCGCGGGGGTCTAAGCCCGACGGGCGTTGGCCTGCACCCAGGCCCTGGGCTGATCGGAGGTCCACCGGCCAGGAGGTTTTTTTCCTCCTGGGCCTTTTGCCTAAGGGAAGCCAGGGAGACCTAGCAGGCAAAACCAAACCGGCTAACAGGCATAGCTCGAGGCGGACATAGCAGGGGTCTCAGACGGTCAGGCCCTGGACTGCCCCCAGGTCCTGGGCTGCTCGTTGGGCCATCTGTGTGCTGACCCAGCCAGGAGGTTGTTAGCCCAGCAGACTCTCCCAGCACTCTCAGGGAACTCGCGCATGCCACCATCCTAGCCACCTGACACACCCAATTAACACCCACAGCTGAGGGGAGCTTTGCACCAACATTGGCCTGCCAGGCTTTTGCCTAGACTCAGGGCCTGAGCAGCTAGGCTAGCCTTGTGTGCACCAACCCGGTTGGGAGTTCTGCTGCCCAGATCAGCTTGGGCGGCAGCACCACATATCCAAGTCCTGCAAGTGGCTAGCTGGGTTTCCGGGCGGCCAGCTGGGAGAAGTCAGTGTGCTCCAGTGAATCCAGCGGGCCCCAGCGGGAGCCTTCGGGTGCCTGCTTTGGGATCTGAACAGCCTGGGCAGCAGCACCCTGTCTACAAGCAGCGCAGGAGGTAAGCTGTGCACCAGAGGCCAACTGGGAAGGGGCAGCTTGCACTGGTGAGTCCAGCACTGACAAGAAAAACTAACACCAGTGAGAACTAGATGGCAAAAGGCAAACGCAGGAACGTCACTAACAGAAATCAAGGCAATATGGCAACATCTGAACCCAATTCTCCTCTACCAACATGTCCTGGATACCCCATCACACCAGTAAAACAAGATTTGGATTTAAAATCACTGGTCATGATGCTGGTACAGGAACACATGAAGGACACACTTAAAGAAATGCAGGAGAAAATGGATCAAAAGTTAGAAGCCCTTGCAAGGGAAACACAAAAATCATTGAAAGAAATCCAGGAGAATACAAAAGCCAACAAGGAGGAAATGCAAAAAACACTTAAAGAAATACAGGAGAACTTTGATCAACAGGCTGAGGTCATGAAAGACGAAACACAAAAATCTCTTAAAGAAATACAGGAGAACTTTGGTCAACAGGCTGAGCTCATGAAAGAGGAAACACAAAAATCTCTTAAAGAATTACAGGAAAACACAAACATGCAAGTGAAGGAGCTAAGCAAAACCATCCAGGATCTAAAATCAGAAGTAGAAACAACTAAGAAAACTCAAAGGGAGACAACTTTGGAGATAGAAAGCCTTGGGAAGAAATCAGGGGACAGAGATGCAAATATCAACAACAGAATACAAGAGATAGAAGAAAGAATCTCAGATGCTGAAGATTCCATAGAAACCATGGACTCAACAGTTAAAGAAAATGCAAAATGCAAAAAGCTTGTAACCCAAAATATCCAGGAAATCCAGGACACAATGAGAAGACCAAACCTAAGGATTATAGGCATAGATGAGAGTGAAGATTTACAACTTAAAGGGCCAGCAAACATCTTCAATAAAATTATGGAAGAAAACTTCCCTAACCTAAAGAGAGAGATGCCCATGAATATACAAGAAGCCTACAGAACTCCAAACAGACTGGACCAGAACAGAAATACTTCCCGTCACATAATAATCAAAACACCAAATGTTCTAAACAAAGAAAGAATACTAAAGGCAGTAAGAGAAAAAGGCCAAGTAACATATAAAGGAAGACCTATCAGAATCACAGCAGACTTTTCACCTGAGACTATGAAGGCTAGAAGGTCCTGGGCAGATCTCATGCAGACTCTAAGAGAACACAAATGCCAACCAAAACTACTATATCCAGCAAAACTCTCAATCACCATAGATGGAGAAACTAAGATATTTCATGACAAAACCAAGTTTACCCAATATCTATCCACAAACCCGGCCCTAAAAAGGATAATAGGAGGACAACACCAATACAAGGAGGGAAACTTCACCCTGGAAAAAGCAAGATAGTAACCTTTCATCAAACCCAAAAGAAGTTAAGCATTCAAATTTAAAAAATAACTTCAAAAATGATAGGAAGTAACAATCACTATTCCTTAATATCTCTTAACATCAATGGACTTAATGCCCCAATAAAAAGACACAGACTAACTGACTGGATACGTAAACAGGACCCTACATTTTGCTGCTTACAGGAAACACACCTCAGGGTCAAAGACAAACACTATCTTAGAGTAAAAGGCTGGAAGACAATTTTACAAGCAAATGGTCTCAGGAAACAAGCTGGAGTAGCCATTTTAATATCAGATAAAATTGACTTTCAACCCAAAGTCATCAAAAGAGACCCTGAGGGACACTTCTTGCTGGTCAAAGGAAAAATACAAAAAGAAGAACTGTCAATCCTGAACATCTATGCCCCAAATGCAAGGGCACCCTCTTTCGTAAAAGAAACTTTATTAAAACTAAAAGCACACATTGCACCTAACACAATAATTGTGGGTGACTTCAACACTGCACTTTCCTCAATGGACCGATCAGGAAAACAGAAACTAAACAGGGACACAATGAAACTAATTGAAGCTTTGGACCAATTAGATTTAACAGATATATATAGAACATTCTATCCTAAAACAAAAGAATATACCTTTTTCTCAGCACCTCATGGTACCTTCTCCAAAATCGACCATATAATTGGTCACAAGACAGACCTCAACAAATATAAGAAGATAGAACTAATCCCATGCCTCCTATCTGATCACTATGGAGTAAAAGTGGTCTTCAATAGCAACAGAAACAACAGAAAGCCCACATACACGTGGAAACTTAACAATACTCTACTCAATGATACCTTGGTCAAGGAAGAAATAAAGAAAGAAATCAAAGACTTTTTAGAACACAATGAAAATGAAAACACAACATACCCAAATCTATGGGACACAATGAAAGCAGTGCTAAGAGGAAAACTCATAGCCCTGAGTGCCTCCAAAAAGAAAATGGAGAGAGCATACATTACCAGCTTAATGACACACCTGAAAGCCCTAGAACAAAAAGAAGCTACTTCGCCCAGGAGGAGTAGAAGGCAGGAAATCATCAAACTCAGGGCCGAAATCAATCAAGTAGAAACAAAGAGAACCATACAAAAAATCAACAAAACCAGGAGCTGGTTCTTTGAGAAAATCAACAAGATAGATAAACCCTTAGCCAGACTGACCAAAGGGCACAGAGAAAGTATCCAAATTAACAAACTTAGAAATGAAAAGGGAGATATAACAACGGAAACTGAGGAAATCCAAAAAATCATCAGATCCTACTACAAGAGCCTGTACTCAACACAACTAGAGAATATGGAGGAAATGGACAATTTCCTTGACAGATACCAGATACCAAAATTAAATCAGGACCAACTAGACCATCTAAACAGTCCCATAATGCCTAAAGAAATAGAAGGAGTCATAGAAAGTCTTCCAACCAAAAAAAGCACAGGACCAGATGGCTTCAGTGCAGAATTCTACCAGACCTTCAAAGAAGAGTTAACACCAATACTCTTCAAACTATTCCACAAAATAGAAACAGAAGGAACACTACCCAATTCCTTCTATGAAGCCACAATTACGCTGATACCAAAGCCACACAAAGATCCAACAAAGAAAGAGAACTTCAGACCAATTTCCCTTATGAACATCGATGCAAAAATACTCAATAAAATTCTTGCCAACCGAATCCAAGAACACATCAAAACGATCATCCACCATGATCAAGTAGGCTTTATCCCGGGAATGCAGGGTTGGTTCAATATACGGAAATCCATCAATACAATCCACTACATAAACAAACTCAAAGAACAAAACCACATGGTCATTTCATTGGATGCTGAAAAAGCATTTGACAAAATTCAGCATCCCTTCATGCTTAAAGTCTTGGAGAGAACAGGAATTCAAGGGCCATACCTAAACATAGTAAAAGCAATATACAGCAAACCTGTAGCCAGCATCAAACTAAATGGAGAGAAACTTGAAGCAATCCCACTGAAATCAGGGACCAGACAAGGCTGCCCCCTTTCTCCTTATCTTTTCAATATTGTACTTGAGGTACTAGCTCGGGCAATTTGACAACATAAGGAGGTCAAAGGGATACAAATTGGAAAGGAAGAAGTCAAACTATCATTATTTGCAGACGACATGATCGTCTACCTAAGTGACCCAAAGAACTCCACTAGAGAGCTCCTACAGCTGATAAACAACTTCAGCAAAGTGGCAGGTTATAAAATCAACTCAAGCAAATCAGTGGCCTTCCTATACTCAAAGGATAAGCAGGCTGAGAAAGAAATTAGGGAAATGACCCCCTTCACAATAGCCTCAAACAGTATAAAGTATCTTGGGGTGACTCTTACCAAACATGTGAAAGATCTGTATGACAAGAACTTCAAGACTCTGAAGAAGGAAATGGAAGAAGACCTCAAAAAATGGGAAAACCTCCCATGCTCATGGATCGGTAGAATCAATATAGTTAAAATGGCCATTTTGCCTAAAGCACTATACAGATTCAATGCAATACCCATCAAAATCCCAACTCAATTCTTCACAGAGTTAGAAAGAGCAATTATCAAATTCATCTGGAACAACAAAAAACCCAGGATAGCTAAAACTATTCTCAGCAACAAAAGAAAATCTGGGGGAATCAGTATCCCTGACCTCAAGCAATACTACAGAGCAATAGTGTTAAAAACTGCATGGTATTGGTACAGTGACAGACAGGAGGATCAATGGAACAGGATTGAAGATCCAGAAATGAACCCACACACCTATGGCCACTTGATCCTCGACCAAGAGGCTGAAAACATCCAATGGAAAAAAGATAGCCTTTTCAACAAATGGTGCTGGTTCAACTGGAGGTCAGCATGCAGAAGAATGCGAATTGATCCATCCTTGTCTCCTTGTACTAAGCTCAAATCCAAATGGATCAAGGACCTCCACATAAAGCCAGACACTCTGAAGCTAATAGAAAAGAAACTGGGGAAGACCCTTGAGGACATCGGTACAGGGAGAAAGTTTCTGAACAGAACACCAATAGCGTATGCTCTAAGAGCAAGAATTGACAAATGGGACCTCATAAGGTTACAGAGTTTCTGTAAGGCAAAGGACACCATCAAGAGGACAGATCGGCAACCAACAAATTGGGAAAAGATCTTCACCAATCCTACATCAGATAGAGGGCTAATATCCAATATATATAAAGAACTCAAGAAGTTAGACTCCAGAAAACCAAACAACCCTATTAAAAAATGGGGTACAGAGTTAAACAAAGAATTCTCACCTGAAGAACTTCGGATGGCGGAGAAGCATCTTAAAAAATGCTCAACTTCATTAGTCATTAGGGAAATGCAAATCAAAACAACACTAAGATTTCATCTTACACCAGTCAGAATGGCTAAGATTAAAAATTCAGGAGACAGCAGGTATTGGAGAGGGTGTGGAGAAAGAGGAACACTCCTCCACTGCTGGTGGGGTTGCAAATTGGTACAACCACTTTGGAAATCAGTCTGGCGGTTCCTCTGAAAACTGGGCACCTCACTTCCAGAAGATCCTGCTATACCACTCCTGGGCATATACCCAGAAGACTCCCCACCATGTAATAAGGATACATGTTCTACTATGTTCATAGCAGCCCTATTTGTAATTGCCAGATGTTGGAAAGAACCCAGGTATCCCTCAACAGAAGAGTGGATGCAAAAAATGTGGTATATCTACACAATGGAGTACTATTCAGCCATTAGAAACAATGAATTCATGAAATTGTTAGGCAAATGGATGGAGCTAGAGAATATCATACTCAGTGAGGTAACCCAGACTCAAAAGGTGAATCATGGTATGCACTCACTAATAAGTGGATATTAACCTAGAAAACTGGAATACCCAAAACATAATCCACACATCAAATGAGGTACAAGAAGAAAGGAGGAGTGGCCCCTGGTTCTGGAAAGACTCAGTGAAACAGTATTCAGCAAAACCAGAACGGGGAAGTGGGAAGGGGTGGGTGGGTGGACAGGGGAAGAGAAGGGGGCTTACGGGACTTTCGGGGAGTGGGGGGGCTAGAAAAGGGGAAATCATTTGAAATGTAAATAAATTATATCGAATAAAAAAATTAAAAAAAAAAATCTCAAAATCTGGAATAAAAAAAAAAAAAACAAAAACAACCCAGGATAGCAAAAACTACTCTCCACAACAAAAGATCTTCTGGGGGTATCACCATCCCTGACCTCAAGCTCTACTACAGAGCAATAGTGATAAAAACTGTTTGGTATTGTTATGCAGACAGGCAGGAAGATCAATGGAATAAAATTGAAGACCCAGAAAAGAACCTACACATGTATGGTCACTTGATATTTGACAAAGGAGCCAAAAACATACAAGTGGAAAAAGCATTTTTAACAAATGGTGCTGGATCAACTGGAGGTCTGCATGCAGAAAAATGCAAACTGACCCATTCTTATCTCCTTGTACAAAGCTCAAGCCCAAGTGGATCAGGGGTCTATACATAAAACCAGACACACTGAAGCTTATAGAGGAGAAAATGGGGACCTATCTTGAATACATGGGCACAGGAGAAAAGTTCCTGAACAGAACACCAATGGCTTATGCTTTAAGAACAAGAATCGCCAAATGGGACCTCATAAAACTGCAAAGCTTCTGTAAGGCAAAGGACACTGTCAATAGGACAAAACAGCAACCAACAAATTGGGAAAAGATCTTTTTTTAAAGTTAGATAATTACTTTATTTACATTTCAAATGCTACTCCCTTTCCTTGTTACCCCTCCAAACCCCCATCCCATTCTTCCTACCTCTACATTTTTTTATTTTCTAAATTCTTTGTTTACATTCCAAATGCTTTCTCTTTTCCCAGTTCCCCCCACCCCATATGTCCCATAAGCCTTCTCTACACCCATTCTCCGATCACCTCCCTCCTTTTTTCTCTGTCCTGGTACTCCCCTACAATGCTGGAACAGTCCTTTCCAGGATCAGCGCCCTCTCCTTACTTCTTCCTGGGAGTCATTTGATATACTACTTGTGTCTTGGGTATTCAGAGATTCTGGGCTAGTTAATATACACTTATCAGTGATTGCATTCCATGTAAATTCTTTTGTGATTGGGTTACCTCACTTAGGATGATATTTTCCAGTTCCAACCATTTGCCTACAAATTTCATGAATTCATTGTTTTTAATTGCTGAGTAGTATTCCATTGTGTAAATACACCACATTTTCTGTATCCATTCCTCCATTGAGGCACATCTGGGTTCTTTCCAGCTTCTGGCTATTATAAATAAGGCTTCTATGAACATAGGGGACCATGTGTTCTTATTGCATGTCGGGGAATCTTCTGGGTGTATGCCCAGGAGAGGCCTAATATCCAATGTATACAAAGAACTCAAGAAGTTAGTCTCCAGAGAGACAAATAACCCTATTAAAAATGGGGTACAGAGCTAAACAGGGAATTCTCAACTGAGGAAACTTGAATGGCTTCCCCCAACTTTTTGATAATGGTCCCCACCATCAGTCCAATGTTTGGTTGTTGGTATCTTCATCTCTTTCAGTCAGCTGCTGGAGAAAGCTTCTCAAAGTACAGTTATGTTAGGTTCATTTCTTTAAGCATAATAGAGTATCATTAATAGTATCATGGACTAGAGCTTGCCCATCTGATGGGTCTCAAGTTGGTGCAATTAGTGGTTGGACATTGGTTCAGTTTCTGCTCCATCTGTGTGCCAGTCTTTCTTTTAGTTAGGACAAATTTTGGGTCAAAATTCTGTGGGTGGCTATTTTCTCCTTGTAGTTATGATCGAATTTTAAATTTTATTTGTTATTGTTGTTGTTGTTGCTGTTGTTGTTTGTTAAAGAAGATCTACCCTGGGACTAGATCAATACAGAAATAAATAAACAACAAAAATAATTTAAGAACATGGTAGGAAATCTCGGGAAAGTCAACCAAAAATCGTGAAGAATAATAGGATATTTGCCAGACGGCTTTTCAGCTGCTTTACATCAGAAACTCATGAACTGATGGGAGACAAAATATGATTTCTGCATTCACAACAATTAAGCCAAAGTTTCTAGGCAGTGATTCTCAGACTGTGGACATGTGACCTCCTTAGGAGTTGCTTATCAGATATTCCAAATATAACTCACAACAATAGCAAGATTACAGTTATGGAGTAGAAAAAAATATAATAGTTGGAGGTCACCACAGAATAAGGAACTGTATTAAAAGGTTGTATGTAACAAAGCATATATTAAAGATGCGATGCATGCCCATACATAGCTACAGGGATACCTACCAAGGTTCCCAACACGCTCTACCAGAAACCAATGTGTGGGACCTGTGGCTGCCTTGAGGGACCCTCATGTTATTCCATGTCCGATTGCCAGTTGATTTGTATTTGAAACTAATCTACCAACATTGACTATGTTTATATATGTTTGACACATTTAGAAAATGGAACAATGGGAACATTTTTACATACTTAGAAAATTGTTGATCATTAATTGTAAAGCTACAAGTTTGAGTCTGAGGGTTTTGTGTCATTTGATTTTGTGTTTTATGTTTATGTCTTTCATTTCTTTTTGAAAAATGGAGTGAACATTCATAAAATATTATGAAGCATTGTAATCTGATCTTGAAAAATGATTAAATTACTTTTAGGCAATTAGAATTAGAAACTAAATTTCATTTTATGCATTTCAATGCATCATACATTTATACATTTCCTATGAGGTTCAATGACTATAGAGAAAAAGAATGGCACTTAGGTCAGACAAAGGGATCAGAATTCATCTTATATTCCTCTTTCCTAGAAGGTTTTGATGAAAGAAAGGGAAGGGAGAAATATTTTAATTATATCATAATCTGAAAGTAATAATAAAAAAGTTTAAATGTTCTATTTCAAATTGCCATAGTTTTTTTCTTCCTACAAGATTTAATCAACAACACTGTTTTTCTCAATGTCATTTTCCCCAAAACTATCCACCAGATTTCTATAAAGTTTATTGTCTCTTCTACAAGGTCCATTTATGCTATTTCAATAAATTAGTGTTACCTTATAACATTTAATTCATTAGCATCATTATGTTTTGTCTAAGATTTCCTTCTGGATGTAGTCTTAACAAGACTAGGAAAGTTATAGTGTGCTAATATCTGATATATAATATGGTATAATGCAATCTTATCAATTTGAAATCAATGTATATTTTACATGAGTTTCTCTTGGATAAGTTATGAAAATAAAAATTTACTGCATATTCTCTTTCACTCCTTTTCACTAAACAATGATTAAAAAAACAGGGACCTAACATACACACTGTTTCTAATCATGAGTTTTAACAAACAAATGAAACAAAAAAGTGCATTTTCATGCTTATTTTTGGTCATTAAAGGAACAAATATGATTAAAATAAATTGTAATCAATTTTGTTCTCCATACATTCCATAATTTCCTTAAGGATATTGTGAATTTTCTGATGAGTGTGTAATAGATTAAAATGTATTCAACTGGTTTTTGTATTAATATTTATATAAAAATATTCTTCACTATCTTAAAAACATATGGACAAAATCGTGTTCAAAGATTTAACAGAAGTTAGTATGATCTGACTCTGGGTTTGCCTTCAGAGTCACAGCATTTCTGAAATGTCCTAATTAGATGTGCCTCTGTATAAATCCTTTCCAGTAGGTATATAATTGTTATTTTTATTCTATGTGGAGATACAAAGAGTTTTAATTGCCGTGACAATTTTCTGCCACATTAGTTCTCTTAGAAGTATAACTTGGTTGTTAAAATAGTGTCATTGATAAAAGAATCTTATGAGTTCGCAGAATAGAAGAAAGCCCATTCTGTTCTGTATGAAAACATTAACAGATATTTTCCAATTTCAAGAAATTGACTTTTTGAGCCTAATTCAGTTGGGTGAAACATAAGAATTTAAAAGTGGAATCCAATTATCTCTAGCGTGTACACTATATTGAAGAGCTACTAAAATGGAAAAAGGATTCTTAACTGTTTTAGAAGCGTTTTCGTGACAATAAAAGCAAATAAAAGTAGTTTACAATGAAAATCGTGACAGGTGACTCATTCCTTTTTTCACATTTGAGGTTTCTGAGACACACAAAACAAGGCTCTGCTCCTGACCTAGCCATTTATCATAACTTACACTCGGTGAACTTGGTTCTCTGTTTATGAGCAATTCTAATTCTGTTAGTACAAAATTTTGTCACTAGGTGGCTCTATATAGCTTATAAAAAAACAGTCTTCCAGGAACACTTTGCTAGTTCGGGGGTATTTTTCTCTTTTTCATCTCATCATATCTATGTTTCTGCCCTTGTGTTTTGCTGTCCCAGTGGCATTACTGCAAACTGTAAGCTCCAGGAAACTAGAACCTGAGCAAATGTGTTGCCAACGCCTCTGGTCAACAAGTAGAGAAAGGTGACAGATGACATTTCCACAGGACTGTGGTTTCTGTCTGGCTGCCAGGATCTGGATTTTTTGTTGTTGTTGTTGTTGTTGAGTCTTTCTGACCTTATTTTGTTTCACTTCTGAAGTCTCATTGGGTATCACCTCACAGTCAGTTGGATGGGAAGAAAATCCCAAGATATTCCTAATGTTAGAAAATAACTGCATGGCTTTGTGGAAAAGGCTCAAGACCAAGAATTGAAACCCTTGAACTGTCAGTTTCTATTTGCTTGTCACCATTCACTTTGTTTAGTCTGAGTCCCAGTGTTGCTTCTAGAATGGAGGGGTGGGAGCGCAGATGCTCACAGTCTTTCCTGATTTTTAACATTTCCGGATGTGTGGCCGTCTAAAGAGAATCTTCAAGAAGGAAGTACCCTGTATGACTAATATTATTTATTAGTTTATATACTAATGAATGAGCATATTTCCTTCAGACTCTAGGCTTAAAATAGTGCCATGAACATAGTAAGAAAAGTTTCCAAACCTGTCTTCACCCTACTTTCCCTTTGTTTGAGCCTCCAGTTTCTGCCCATAGGTGCCTACTTATGGGGTTAGGTCACCCTAGAGTGATTTTGCTCTTTCTTAAAAAAAAAAAATAGGTTACGAAGCTTACGCCATTAATTCTGGCTGATTATTTACCTGGCATAGTTGTCATCTTTAGTGATTTATCAAAGAAATATACTGGATTCAAAGTCTTAGGACGTAGTACTTGAATGTTCTAGCACACTTGCGCTCTTTTCTTCTGCTTGTCTTCTTTAACTCCAATGTAATAGTTTGTGTTTTATGTTATAATATTTTATTATTATATCTTGGAAGTTTGTTCTTTTCTAGTAAAAGATAGAAAGGGAGTAGATTCAGAGGGGGAAAGAATCAATGAGAAACTGGGAGGAGTACAGGGAGGGAAACCTGTAATTAGTATGTATCATGTGAGAATGAATAGAATCTATTTTCAATTAAAATATGTATATATATATATAATTGCTATATTTATTTATATCTATATCTATATTGTATATGCATATATATTTACACAGAGAGAGAGAGAGACAGAGACAGAGACAGTCTGTCTCTGAAGATGAGGTGGACCAGTGTATCTCATCTTTTCAGACCATGAATCTCTTCCTAGGTAAAGAGATATCATTACTAATTTGGAATTATTCACACTAGCCCAACCTCAGAACCATTCAGGGGACAAAAATGACCCTGGGAATATTTGTGCATATCTTTTTTTGGTGCACTCACTCCTGATCCGAAGGACGACAATTCGGTACACTTTGCATTTTATACAACTGTACTAACACTGTAGAAGATATCCCAGTAACATCTTCATACTTAGCTGATGAGGATGAGGAGCAGTCGAATCAAGTGGTGTTTGTCTCACATGAACCTAGTCAGAAGAGGGTCAAGTGTTGTGACCTGGGAAGCAGCTCACCAACCATGTAAATGGCAGTTTCTATTTTCTGCAAATGTTAGCGAGTAGAAAACTGCAGCATTAGCTACATTCATTCTGTCCACTCACCTGGTCTCAGGAAAAACAAAACAAAACAAAACAAAAACCAGTGGAGGGCCAGCCTCAGAAATTCACCCCAGTCCGTTTGACTTACAGGACAAGAATGGCATGGCCAGCTTCTTTTCTCCAATCAGACCATGGGAATCAGGCTCCTGTGAACTTTATTCATTGGATTTGTCAGACATTAAGATAAACAAGACTCTCTCTTTTTGTAAACATTAGAAAGGTCAAATGGTGATTAAGTTATTGAAATATTTATGAGTACCCCTATCAATCCTTAAAAGCCTTTGTTTTGTGCTTTCTTTCCTCCTCTCTCTTTTTAGATGAGATTCATAATGCAGGGGCCTTCTGTATAGATGGCAACCTAATGACTGAATTAAAAGAGTTGGGAAGTGGACTGTGGTTTTAGTCAATGGAAGAACATCTGCCTAGCATGCTTTAGATCCTGGGATGCAACCCAGCACCACACCAATAAATAAGCAGTGGCGTACACCATGCATTTGACTTTATAATAAAATAAACAATCAAACAAACAAAGATAATAATTCAGAAGACAGGTAATAGGTAATAACACATACAAGGCTTATTTTAGTGAAGCTATTATTGTGATCCAGCTTTACTCTGTAATGACTTCTGCTCTCTTTTCAGAGTTTGGTGATGCAATCTTCTTTGCCCATTACAGCCCTGGTTAGTACCTGCTATCACAGTGTAATTATTAAAAGCATCTATCCTTTCTCTCTCAAAGCTGCCCTGGTTTAGATGATAAATTATATACTGACTTTATTCCAAAGCTCCTTTCAACTCAAGTGTTCTTTGATGTTGCCTAAAGATGAGATGTGGAATCATTTGTCTGAGAGATAGGCATTGAAATTCTAGCCCTTTCCTTTGAGCAGCGGTGAGAGATGAAGGCATTGAGTGTGATGTGGCCCAGATCATGAAGGTCTGATAGTCAAAGACTTAATTTTATCCTGAAGCTTATAGGGAAAGTTTCATCACAGAAAATAGAGATATCCCTTTAGCTACATCACAGACAATGAATTTTAAGAGATTTCTGGAGACAGCAAACCCACTAAAAGGTTGTTATAGTGTTTCAAGTGGTAGATAATTGTAATGTTCAGCAAAGAAGAAGATAAAGTGATAAGCTAAGGGAAATTCAGAATAGATCTAAAATATGAAATTAGCAAAATTGAACCACTGAAAGAACTTAGTGTCCCTAGCTTTTAGGGAAAGAAAATGAGAATGAGAGAGAGAGAGAGAGAGAGAGAGAGAGAGAGAGAGAGAGAGAGAGAGAGAGAGAGAGAATTTAGTAGGGAGTCATGAAAAAAGTGCAGTAAACTCATGGAGGTGATGCTATATAACCACAAAAATAATTATTTGATTTCCAGGGGAAAATTATTTGATTACTCAGCTCAGTAGTGCTCAAATATTTTGATCATGGTACTTATTCATTTACTTGTATACAAAGCAGTAGACATTTTAAAACATCCTTTGTTTGTGTCTGTCTACCCCCTCCTTATTTCTCTCATTATCTGTCACCCCACTTTTAACTTTCTATTCTCCGTTCTCTGTTCTCCTCTTCCATTTTCATTTCACACTTTCCCATACTCCCCTTCCATTCCCTCAATACTTAACCCTCTCTCTCCTCATCCTCAGTGTAGTAGTATCATGTCCTATATACAATTTTATACCCACATTAATGCAAATATATAAGCACTAAAAGCTGGGGTATACATATATATGAGAAAGAATACGTAGTATTTGTCTTGCTGAGCCTGATATATCTTGCTGAAGACAATGAATTACAACAGGTGAAGTTGTAGTACCACCATTATAGAAGTCAGTGTGGTTGTTGCTCAAAAAGTTCAAAGAAGACTTACCATGTGGTTCAGCTGTTCCACTTCTAGATACATACTCAGACTCTATACTGTCAGAGAGCTAATTGCACATCCATATATATTGTCCCTCAGTTTACAATAGTTAGGATATAAAATCAGTTCAAGTGACCATCAATAATAGATAAATGGATAATGAAGCTGTAGATATATACACAATGGAATTTGATTCAGTTATAGAGAAAAATGAAATGATTAAATTTTTATGAAAATGGGTAGAGTTGCTATTTATCACAATAAATGAATAGATAAGTACTTCTTAACTACAAGTATTTTTTGTTTTCGTTTTTGTTTTGTTTTGTTTTGTTTTTGAAAACTATTTTCTTACCCTATATCAGCACATTGCTCCCATCAACAAGACTGCTGGTTTTATAAAAACATGTGTCAGGCTCATGGAGGTAGACACGCTTTCCAGCATTCTACAGATTTTTCCAAAGCACAATTTTTATTATTGACAACACAGACTGTCCATTATTTTGATTGATGAATTAGATTCACTGTGTTTATTTCCAGCAAAATATCTGCCAAATACCCAGCCTAAATAACTATTGGTTACCTGTCATTTACTGTTTATGTAAAAACTATGTTTCAGGAACAAAGCACCTAATTCAGAGGCTTGACACTCAGTTGTACCAGTCTTTGCTCTGCTACCTGACAGAACCTTATAATGTGCACTTCACATTGTGTCTCACACAATACTCAAACCATGCATATTCATGGGTTGTGGCTTTATCCAATTGATAATTGTACTACCGCATTCAATGACAACAGTGAAATGGCTTTATTTTGTAAAAAAAAAAAAAAAAAAAAAAAAAAAAAAAAAAAAAAAAGAAGAAGAAGAAGAAGAAAAAAAAAAGAAAAAAGAAATGGATATGCTATAGGGAAAGATCATGGCCCACACTGGTAACACCACTTTGGTTTGTGATAGGTGCAGGCTATTTTCACAACATAAATTCTGCTCAATTATTATGTCACTAATAGCAAAAAGAGCTAATAACATCTTCCTGTTAGTTTGAAAAAACTATTTGGATTGCCGATGTCTGGAATAAGTGTTCAGACTATAGGATTGTAAAATTGTTTCTGAAACTGCTACTTTAAGTTGCATAGGTTTACTAAACTCATGCTGAGGATAAGGTAGGGGAGGTTCACAAAATACCTAAGGCGTGGTATTGAGAAGAATTTCAGTATTCATATAGTATAGATTAATGTGTTTTGATCTTCACTAAGCATAGACCTCTACAAAGTAATGCACAGAGAGAATGCACTCTTTCTTCCTCAGTTGGATGCCTTTCATCCACCTCAATGGGAAATGCTTACACGTATAAAGGTATTAATTATGGTTGTCACTAAACCTGTAGGAGCATGTCTAATTTCTCTGACTTGGAACTAAATGTGTTTCCCCTTTATGAGTTGTGGATCTAGCATGTAAAACAATTTGGCATGCCATTTATAACAACTTGGGAAAGGGAGAAAATACATCTCAAGTAAGGGATAGTGAAAAACTTTATACCCTCTGGAAACACCGTACAGAAGTCAGACAAAAGGTTCAACATTTTAAGAACTTACTTTACAATGATTTGAATAGAGTTATGTGAAAGTATTTCTTTCATTATTGGACATATGGGATGTCCTACTGAAGTAGTATGCATACTAAAATCAGGTAGTATGTAAAAATGGGATTTATCAAAATTCTCTGCTTTTTTCTAAGTCAGAAACATTAGTATTTGTTTTGCATTACACAGAAGCCCTTCAAAACCCTTTATGCCAACATTATTTGCTCTTAAAGAGTATTAACCATGTCTAGCATTGTTAACTATACTAAAACTGGTTGCAACTGCATTGAAAAATTGGCAACAGATATGAGTGCTGACTTCTTAGATTAATTTTACATGGGTAAGATCACATTCCTTAAGCAGTATGAATTCTTTCTATATTCAAAATATTAGTTCATTAGCTTTGGCTTCCATATATGGCATCCTATTCTACTTTTAATTTATAAAGCACTTTGCAAACGTTCCTGTAAAGAAACTGAAGCTGTTAATTCAGACAATTGTTCCATCGTCTCATGTCTGTCTGTCTGTCTGTCTGTCTGTCTGCCTATCTATCATCAGATGATTGACCAATCTACCTATATTAGTTGTGTTGCGGGAAATATTAAAAAAAATGAACTTGCCAACTCTCCACTCTACTGCTTCTCTCAGCCCACCCACTCCCTGGTGGGGCTGGCAGGCTACCTGCACTCCTGCCACTGGCAACTCTCTCCAGCTAGCCCCTGTGGCATCTGGCTTGCTTTTCCCTGGAGCTGCTCATTCCCTTCCCATCAACTGCGATCCTACATTCCAGTAACCAAGTAAATAGAAACTCTTGAAGCTTATAATTAACCAATCAGATTTATGGTATCAATAAATTAACAAGATGGCAATACAATAATTTCAGAATGAATTGATAATGAAAAAAGCTTTATCCCAATTAATCTAACCTTAAGATATCCTAACTCCCTGTTGCTGGTTAAAGCCATGCTTGTTCATGTCTGCCTCCATCTTGGCCTTCTTTTTTCACCTGAGATGTTCCCTCTCTCTGCAGTCTTCACTTTGCCTCCCTTTTCACCGTCCAATCACAGGCCTACTGATGCACTGATATAATTGGACAGGGAAAATCCTGCGATAAGTTGAAACAGGTTATCACTGTTGTACAAAAGTGATTATCTTCAGATTTTGAGCTAAAGTGATCCTTCCTCAATCCACAGAGTTTCTCTAACTGTTAATACTTACTGTGGTGCCTGGGCCCCAGGTTCTGCGTAAATAATGAGAAAGCTAACTGTTTTGAATAATTTAGTGTAACCTAGAGAACTTCCATTGTCAGAACACAGAATAATTGGGACACATATTTCTTGCCACTCTCAAGTTACAATTCCTTTATTTTCTAGAAAACAGTTGTGAATACCACAATGTTTATGTAATCAATGAACATTCAAAGGTATGCATGCAAGTATAAGCTTTCAGTTAAAATAAATTATATCTTGAAAAGTATCTATTAGCCAAGTGTTTAAAAACTAAATGTTGATATAAGCATCATTTTGATCAAACTTTTGCTTTCAAATATGTTTTATTGAATTCTTGAACATAATTCAATGTTTTCTGGTCTAGATTATATGCATTCTAAGTTATTTTCCTAAATGGACTATTATATTATTGCTTTGTTTTTGAGAACTACTTTTCTGGGTTGAGAAGTAGCTCATTGTAAAACCCTTAATATCTACAAGGCTCTGGGCTCAATTGTCCGCAACACAAAATGAATAAATCAGGGATTCCCTTTCCAATCAAGACAAGATGGTTATGAACCATGCTTGTGTTAAACCTCTTATGCATCATTTACTCATTCCCTTTCCTTTTTTCTATATTAATTATACATTAATTATACTTTATTTAGCCAGGTGACTTTATTATTAGTCAGAGACCTTATTATTTTTACATTACTTATCTAGAGAAAGGATGGTAATTTTGCTAAATCAATATATCAAAGAATTCCATAGCAGTTCTTATTTTAAAGGTCACATCAGGAGTTTATTCTCCTAACTATGGCTTTTTGGATGGTTTAGTTTTCAGTGATTTTGCAATCATCTTAGTTTTCTGTAGTAATATTTATATAATTGAATGGGTGCCACCAAATTGATAAACTGCAGTAAATCATCAAATCTGCAGATATGCTCATCTGCAGAGGACTGAGGACTGACTGCCTTTTAATGAAGTTATAATGGAGTGAACTAAAGGTCAAAGGCAGAAATAGTGGGAAGGGAACAAAGACGGGAAATTCACTTAATTTGATGAATTATATCTGATTTAAAACAGTATAATCATTTCACAAGAGATTCTTTAACCTCAGTGTTTCTCATACCTCCCTCTTGGTTATGAAGCATTCATAGGCAATCTATGATTGAACACTTGGGTCCTCATTTAAGCAGAACACAGAATTTTAAATTGCAAGCTTTGATGATTTTATTCTCCCACTGAAAAATGAACACCCACATACATATGCACTGGAGAATTTCTTCCTCAAATATTTATCTGTTTTTCCTGGGGTATAAGGGAATAAAACTAAAATGCTATAAACATAAGATAGGAAAACATTAGTAATAAAAAACAGTGGTTGGAGTATATTGGAAAAATCAATGTAGTTTATAAGCTACTTTCTTGAGGTGAGTTTGCTTCACAGGAAACTAAAAAACAAGTGTCTTCCACATTGTATGGTCTCTAATTAGAACTCTGTTGGGAATTTAAATGTAGTTTTCATATCATACAAACATTGCATACTGTGGGACACTCAACAGTCATTAAAAGTAATTATAGAAAACATTATCCAGAACAAGAGAGTCTGTGAAAGCCAAGAATCGGCAAATCTAGTTTTCCCTTTCAACTATTCAGTAGTAGTAGTGAGTAGAAGTAAGAAAAAGATTTATTTTTATATTTATAACTGAATCAAGAGCATGAAATTTAAACTATGACCATTTGGTTTAGCTATTTGTTATGAGAGAAAATGAGACAAAAAATTATTTTGTTTCAGCAAAGTACTTTACATTCTTCAACTGTCACCTTGGTATATATTGACTGTTTGTACATAATTCAATCTAGGGTCAGAATACTAACAAGAATTTGTTATAAATGAATAATGTAAAATATTTTTTTCAATAGAACATTTTTATAATGCAGAATCTGAAAAAGAATTCTAATTCTTTACTGTGAAAAGACTATAATCAACGAAGAGTCCATCAGAAGAGAACATAGCACTTTCTCAGTTTATAACACAACTATTAAATTTTAGATTTAGATAAAAAGTTCTATAACCTTACATGAATAATTTAAAATTGGAAGCATTGTATACTAGCTGATTTTGTTTGTCAACTTGACACAAGCTAGAGTCCTCAGAAAGGAAAAAAAGGTTTAGTTGAGAAAATGCCCCCAAAAGATCCATCTATAAGGCATTTTCTCTATTAGTGAACAATGAAGGAATGACTAGCCTATTGTGGGGGATGACATTGCTGGGTTCTATAAGAAAGAAGGCTGAGCTAGTCAGGGGAAGCAAACCAGTATGCATCATGACTTCTGCATCTGCTCCTGCCTCCAGGGTCTATCCCTGCTTGAGTTTCTGTTCTTGCTTCCTCCAGTGATCTGGAAGTATACCCAAATGAACCCTTTCCTCCTCACCTTACTTTTTGATTAGGATGTTTTTGTTCAGCATCAGAAACCCTAAGACACATGGCTAAGTGACACAAAATATACTGAACACACATGCTACTTGCGTTATATGTTCAGTATTGCTTGTTCTGAAAAAAAATCTGTTGAGTATTTTAAAGATCAAGACTTAGAGTTTAACTAACTTATCCAACATAACACCAATGAAAAGCTAATATGTACCTATTGTCCAGTCTGATATTAGCAATCTGAAGTGTAAATTTCTGGTTTGGGGGTTTTTATTTTTTGACACTCAGTTGCTTTTCTGGAAACTGTCTTATGAGAGGATGTTTTTGATTAAGTAGGCATGTGGGAGGATGTTTTCTGAGAACAGATAGTGTTTTTCTGGAACCTTCCTGGAAAAAGGACATGTGATTTTATGCTGGAGCAGATACTTAAGAGAAAATGTGAAGTCTAGGAAGGATATAAATACAACCCAAAGGACAATGAATGCTGTGTGGCACTGGTTCCCCTTGCCACTGTTTGTTGATCATCATTTCTTGTGACATCACATAGAGAAATGCATCAAAGAACTTCTGGTGGTGATACAGAGGCTTCTTGCAACTTTCACAGACTTGGGCCCATTGGAAGAATTTCATGGTTTCTTCTGGATCAAACTGCTCTTGCTGATATGCTAATTGTGTTTGCTAGTGTATACAGATACTTATGCTGATTCATGTAAGCTGAATTACTGATATCCTGACAACACAGATTGGAGTCACCCCAAAGAGCTACTTCTAAACTGGTCCATATCCTCCTTTTCCCTATAAACCTTTCCTTTCCATTACCTCTGGCTAGAAGGGAGGTTAAAGCATTTAAGTACACATACTAAAGTAGGTTTTGAAAATATAAGCCTATTGCAATCCTTTCCTCCCAGCCTTGAGCCTCATGTTATAATTATAAATTTAACCTATAACATAATGCACTGATATTCATCATCAAGTGTGTTGAATATTGCCTTGGCATTTAATCAATCACAAAAGGCAGTCTTGGTTCACAATGAGAAGGTAAACACAATCATTACTTAATTAGTTATGCCCAGAAGCAGCTAAGAACAAATGGAGTATAAATTTTCTAATGATCAACAGCCTAATACATGGCTACTTTATGTAAACAGAACAATAATGTGAGATATGCTTATGCTTGGGAATATAATTTCAGAGACCCTTGTTATTGGTTTATGGAAAGGATTTCTTTAGATGTTGGTAGAAAATATAGCATACATCCTAATTTGGAATCAATTATATCAAAAACACCCTGGCCATGACTCTCTAGAATACTTTAAGATGTTGAGATTATTGGAATAGCTATGACAAACACCAAGGTATATATAAGATTCTAACTTTAAACAAACTCTTAATCATCACATAATTTCATCAATGGTGAAGTAAAAGGCTATTAATTGAATTAATATGCCACAGAAAACTGAGAAATATCTAGTGAATCTTGGTTGCTATAGGAGAAATGATTTCTGAAAGGGACAAACAATAACTTATGAGGCTGGTTAGTGTCTGTCCTACAAAAATGTGGATCAACCATAGGGAAACATCTTTCTGTCATTTTAATGCTCTTTTCTATGATGAAAAGCATGGTACATTTGAACTATAAGTGAAATTTCATCTCTTTTTTGTTTTGGATTTTTTTTTTTAAGGCAGGGTTTCTCTGTATAGCCCTGGCTGTTCTGGAACTCACTCTGTAGACCAGGCTGGCCTCGAACTCAGAAATCCACCTGCCTCTGCCTCCAAGAGTGCTGGGATTATAGGCGTGCGCCACCACCACCCAGCATCTTTTTTCTTGACTTTAAAGTTTCTTTCATTCAGTTTTACCTTGTAGAGTTAGAGAGAACTGAACCTGTTGCTATGGGTTTCATTTCCCATAGACTTACATTTTTCACAGTAAACCACAGATTCTGAGATGTTTTGTAAAGATGAGATGTTAACATAAATATAACAACAGGATTATTAATAAAGACAGTTATACTTGAAGAAAGGATAAAATGGTCTTTAACAATGTTAAGCAAATATAAAAGTAAAATACACTACTTCAATTTACAACTCCAGTGACGAGAAACATTGTACTTCCTCCCATTTCTCAGCTTCCACATTTGTTCATTTCACCTTCAGTGTCTAAATTTTTCGTAAACTTTGGCTGCTTTTTCATGGTAAGACTGGTAGATCCACAAAAGACAATGGAAGTCAAATAAAATCTTTGCCTATTAGTTACTTTTCTTATTGCTGTGATAAAACAATACTCAAAAGCAACTTAATGATAGAAAGATTGATTTTGTTTTGTATTTTAAGATCTAGCATGAAAATGGAAGCAAGAGGCAACTGGTCACAATGTGCCCATAGACAGGAGACAGAGAGAAGAATGGTGTTGCTAAGTTAGTTTTCTGCCATATGTCCTGTAAAGTTCGTGCAGGACTCCAGTTAACCACATAGTGAAAACCATGTTCACAGTGGGTTTTCCTCCTTCTCTGGAAACACCCTCATTGACACATCTAGATGAATGGATGTCTCCTTGGTGATTTGAAAACAGCCAAGTTGACAGTTCATTCATGACACTTGTTAGGGCATTTTAAATTTCCTATGTATCAATTCATGTCCTATCCTAACAGTTTGCCAAATTTTATTAAGTTAAATCACAAAGCTGGAATGTTTACTTGCTAAGGAGACCTTTATGACTAAATCAAGCTGATGCCAGTGAGTTTTTGACACAGCTATACTAAGCTAGGTGAGGGTACTTCCCAGTACAATCTGAACCTGGGAGCTATACAGCCTACTGTGCACAGCTTCTGTCCCAGGCTGGACAATCCAGGAGAGCCCAGGGTGCAGGAACAGTGGAGCAACTGGGACAGAATCCTTCCAGTCACTTTCTGCACCCGGGAGCTAGGGCTGACCCATAACCCTCTGTACACAGATCCTGACAGGAGAGCTGGTCACCCAGCAATGCTGACCCTGGATTACAGGCCCACAGGAGGCTACAAGCTGCATCAAGAGACAGCAAGACCAACTAACACCAGAGATAACCAGATTGCGAGAGGCAAGTGCAAAAACCTTACCAACAGAAACCAAGGATACATGACATCATCAGAATCTAGTTCTCCCAGCACAGCAAGTCCTAGATACCCCAACACACCAGAAAAGCAAGATTTGGATTTAAAATAAAATCTCATGATGCTGATAGAAGACTTCATGAAGGACATAAATAATTCCCTTAAAGAAATACATAAGAACACAGGTAAACAGAAGCCCTTAAAGAGGAAACTCAAAAATCCCTTAAAAAATTACAGGCAAATTTTAACCCACAGGTGAAGAAATTGAAAAATACCACCCAGAATCTAAAAATGGAAGTAGAAACAATGAAGAAATCATAAAGGGAAACAACTTTGGAGATAGAAAACCTAGGAAAAAGATCAGGATTCATAGATGCAAGCATCACTAACAGAATATAAGACATAGAAGACAGTATCTCAGATACAGAAGATACCATAGAAAACATTGTCACAAGAGTCAAAGAAAATGAAAACTGCAAAAAGCTCCTAACTCAAAATATCCAGGAAATTCAGGATACAATGAAAGATCAAACCTAGGGATAATAGATATAGAAGAGAGAGAAAATTTGACTCTTAAAGAGTCAGTAAATATCTTCAACAAAATTATAGTAGAAAATTTCCATAACTTAAAGAGAGAGATGCCTATGAACATACAAGAAGCCTGCAGAACTCCAAACAGATTGGACCAGAGAAGAAATTCTTCCCATCACATAAAAATCAAGACACCAAATGAATAAAGCACATAAAGAATATTAAAAGCAGTAAGGGAAAAAATGTCACGTAACATATAAAGGCAGACCTATCAGAATTACAACAGAATTCTCACCAGAGATTAAAAAAAAAAAAAACAGAGATCCTGGGCAGATTTCATATAGCCCCTAAGAGAACACAAACGCCAGCCCAAGCTACTATAGCCAGCAAAACTCTCAATTATCATAGATGGAGAAACCAAGGTATTTCATGCCAAAAACAAATTAATATAAAATGTTTCACAAATCCAGTCCTTCAAAGGATAATAAATGGAAAACTCAAAAAAGGAGGGAAAGTACATCCTAGAATAAACAAGAAAATAATCTTATTTACCAAACCAAAAAGAAGAAAGCCACATAAACATAATTCCACCCCTAAAAACAAAAATAACAGGAAGCAAAAATCACTTTTTATTAATATCTCTTAATATCAATGGACTCAATTCCCCAATAAAAAGGCATAAACTAACAGACTGGATACATAGAGAAGACCTGACATTTTGCTGCATATGGGAAACCCACCTCAGTGACAAAGAGAGATACTATCTCCAAGTAAAAATAAGGAAAACAATTTTTCCAAGCAAATGTTCCTAAGAAACAAGCTGGTGCAGCCATTCTAATATCAAATAAAATAGACTTCAAACCTAAAGTTATCAAATAAAAAGATAAAGAAGGACACTTCATACTCATCAAAGGAAAAATATACCAAGAAAACTATCAATCGTGAACTTCTATGCTCCAAATGCAAGGGTGTCAATATTCATAAAAGAAGTTTTACTAAAGCTCAAAGCACACAAAGAAACTGACTCCTCTAGTTGAATTAGGGAAGGTAGAAAGAAGCTGGGGAGAAGGGCAACCCTGTAGCAGGACCAGCAGTCTCAATTAATCTGTATTCCTGAGATTTCTCAAATACTGAATCACCAAATGGGCAGCATACAGCAGATAATATGAGGCCCCCAACACATACAGTAGGGGACTGTTGGGTCTGGATTCAGTAAGAGATGATGTATCTAACCCTCTAGATACTAGAGGCCCCAGGGAGTGTAGAGGTCAGGTGGGGTGGGGTCATCCATGTGGAGACAGGGGGATAGGGAGAAAAAAGTATAAAAAAATAAAAAGTAAAGATTGGATAACAAGAAGCCTTCTTTGTTTTACCTTCTGTTGACAAAGAACATCATAGAAGTTTTTATCATTATGTTCAACTGAGAGAAAAGAAATTTTCATTTTTAATTTTAAAAAATCATTTAATCATGTATAGATCTAGATCTAGATATTATTATGGGTATTTCGCTTGCATGTATCTCTGTGGGATACCTGCATGTCTAGTGCCTGGAGGCCAGAAAAGGGAGTTGGATCCACTAGAGTGCGATTTACTTACAGTTGTGAGCCACCATTGGGCGTTGAAAACTAAACTCTAGTTCTCTGTGAAACTAGCCAGTTTTCTTAGCCCTGAGCCATTTCTAGGCAATGCTATTACTTTAGGGAAAAATCCAAGCTTTGTCAGGGGAGTGTGGTATCAAGTCTGTTCTTTGTTTGTTTGCTTGCTTATTTGCTTGCTTGCTCATTCATTTGATAGTCTTTTTATTTGGGGGGGGGTATTCCACGGTTGTCTTGGAACTTGCTTGTGACATGAGGCTAGCCTCAAACTCACAGAGATCCTCCTGTCTCTCCCTAATGGGTGCTGACTTTAAAGGCATGAGAAAGTGAAAGATACATATGACAACAACTTCAAGTTTCTGAAGAAAGAAATCGAAGAAGATCTCAGAAGATAGAACGACCTACCATGCTTATGAATTGGGAGGATTAATATAGCAAAAATGGTCATCTTGCCAAGAACAATCTACAGGTTCAATGTAAATAATCCCCATCAAAATTCCAACTCAATTCTTCATAGTTAGACAGATCAATTCTCAAATTCATTTGGAATAACAAAAACCCAGGAGAGAGAAAACTGTTCTCAACAATAAAAGAAATAGACAGATCAATTCTCAAATTCATCTGGAATAACAAAAACCCAGGAGTGAGAAAATTGTTCTCAACAATAAAAGAATTTCTGGAGGAATTACCATCCCTGACCTCAAGTTGCATTACAGAGCAATCATGATAAAAACTGCATGGTATTGGTACAGAGACAGGCAGGTATATCAATGACATAGAATTGAAGACCCAGAAATGAACCCACACACACCTATGGTCACTTGATCATTGACAAAGGAGCTAAAACCATCCAGTGGAAAAAAGTCAGCATTTTCAGCGAATGGTGCTGGTTCAACTTTCAGTCAACCTGTAGAAGAATGCATTGATCCATTTTTATCTTCTTTTACAAATCTCAAGCCCAAGTGGATCAAGGACCTTTACATAAAACCAGATATACTGAGTGGAATAGAAAAGAAAGTGGGGAAGAGCCTTGAACACATGTGCATAGGGGAAAATTCCTGAACCGAAACCAATGGCTTATGCTTTAAGATCAATAATCGACAAATGAGATCTCATAGAATTGAAAAGCTTCTGTAAGGCAAAGGGCACTGTCAATTAGACAAACCAGAAACTAACAGATTGGGAAAAGAACTTTGCCAATTCTATATCTAATAGAGGGCTAATATCTAATATATGCAAAGAACTCAAGAAGTTATACTCCAGAGAACCAAATAACCCCATTAAAAAGTGGGGTACAGATCTAAACAAAGAATTCCCAACTGAGGAATACAGAATGGCCGAGAAACACTTAAAGAAATGTTCAATATCCTTAGTCATCAGGGAAATGAAATTCAAAGCGGTTCTGAAATTCCACTTCATACCTGTCAGAATGGCTAAGATCAACAATTCAGGTGACAGCAGATTCTAGGAAGGATGTGAAGAAAGAGGAACACTCCTCCATTGTTAGTGGTATCTCAAGCTGGTACAACCACTCTGAAAATTAGTCTGGCAGTTCCTCAGAATATTGGACATTGTAATTCCTGAGAACCCAGCTATACCACTTTTGGGCATATACCCTAAAGATGCCCCAACATATAGCAAGAACCCATGCTCCACTATGTCCATAGCAGCCTTATTTATAATAGCCATAAGCTGGCAACAACCCAGATATCTCTCAATAAAGGAGTAGATACAGAAAATATGGTGCATTTACACAATTTACATTTACATATTTACATTTACACATTTATGCCATTAAAACCAATGAATTCATGAAATTCTTAGGCAAATTGATGGAACTAGAAAATATCCTGAGTGAGGTAACCCAGTCACAAAAGAATACACATGCTATGCACTCACTGAGAAGTGGATATTAGCCCAGAAGCCTGGAATACCCAAGATACAATTCACTGACTACATGAAACTCAAGAAGAAGGAAGACAAGTGTATGGATACTTTGGTCTGTCTTAGAAGGGCAATCAAAATATCAATGGGAAGAGATACAGAGACAAAGTGTGGAACAGAACTGAAGGAAAGGCCTTTTAGAACTGGCCCACCTGGGGATCCATCCCATATACAGTTACCAAATCCAGAGACTACTGTGGATGTAAATAAGTGCTTGCTGACAGGAGCCTGATATAGCTTTCACCTAGGAGGCTCTGCTAGTGCATGAGAAATACAGAGGGGGACACTCACAGCCAACGAATGAACTGAGCACAGGGTCTCCAATGGAGGAGCTAGAGAAAGGATGCAAGGAGCTGAAGCGGTTTGCAGTCTCATAGGAAGAACGATATGAGCCAATGAGTTCCCCCTCCCCCCAGAGCTCCCAGGGACTAAACTACCAACCAAAGAATACACATGGAGGGTCCTATGGCTCCATCCACATAAAATAGCAGAGGATGGCCTTGTCAGACATCAGTGAGAGGAGAGGCCCTTGGTCTCATGAAGGGCCAGTGTAGTGGAGTCCCAAGACAGGGAAGCTGGAGTGGGTGGGCTAGTGAGTGGGGGAATGGAGGGATGGGATAGGGGGTTTGGGGAGGGGAAAGGAGGAAAGGGGATAACATTTAAAATGTAAATAGAGAAAATATCTAATAAAAAAAACATAAGGTACTGAATTCAGGTTTCAACATATACTCCAGGTACCATATTCTTCCTTCAGACTTGCATATCAAAGAATCTCACCTATTTTATGAACCCTAGCACTTCTGCTGCAATATCAATTTGCCCCTTTTGCTGCCTTGACTTTTGTGCCACAATTGATTTGCTTAGTATCTATGTTGATCTCCTCCTCCTGATCCTACTCCTCCTCCTTTTGTCATGATATTTATTATAGCAACAGAAAGCAAACTGGAACAGAACTCTTTGTTTCATAACTCTGGGAATGTAAAGCAACTTTCAACCACAAACTTTAATATTTTTATTATTTTCCTTCAAACTCTATTATTGTTCTCTTTAAAGTGATATGAGAACTATGTTGTAGTTTTGGGTAACTATTGATCACAATAGCACACTCATTTTTTTTTTTTTTTACATTTTTGTATAGTGCTTCATTTACTTATAGCCTGTTTCTCATGTTGGAGGATGTGTTTTCTGCTACTTTTTAGTCTTTCTTTGCTATTTCAAACCCCTTCTTCTCCACAGTCTATTCTAAATATCTAAGTTTTCGTGATGATTACTACCTGTACTGTTTACTTGATGAATAATCACAACTATTTCCTACCTTTTTCTTTAGAGTACTTTTCTCAATTGTGCTATCTTATATATTTTGTGTTATTTTTCTAAAAAATATGTAAGTAATAGGTTGTTCTGTTTAGCAAACATGAAACAAACATCTAGAAATGGTGTGTGTGTGTGTGTGTATGTGTTCATGTGTGTGTGTGTGTGTGTGTGTACCTATAAGAAAAATAATCAAAGGCTGTCATTGGACAACACATGAGTCTAAGATTAAAGTTCCACACTACTAAGTAATTGGCACATTAATTTATTGTAATTTATATAAAAAGTCATGCATTGCAATGGTACAAATTAAAGTTGGCTGTCTCTATCCTTAGCATTTTTCTGTTCTCCAGAAACTGCCCTGACTGTCATTTTCATTATACTGCACATTTAAGTCATTTAAGTCAAAGTCAAATACAATGAAAAGGAAAGCAATACTATATTTTGTCAACATGGAAATTCATTTAAATTAACCTTCCACAGAATATAACATCAAGTTTCATCCAGTGGCCTTTAGAACATTGATTGTCTAATCATGGCTGTGACCTTTCATTAAAGGTTTCTGCCTCTGTATGTTCTTCAGGGCAGGACTGGGAGGAGAGAAGGGGGGCTGTAATTGGGATGTAATGTGAAAAAAGTTATGGAAAGAAAAAGTTGCAGTCTAGATGGTTCTAACAACTTCTTAGAGTGATTTCATCAAATACATACCCACACCCACAGAGGTGGAGGGGGGGGAGAGAGAGAGAGAGAGGAAGAGGAAGAGGGAGGGAGAAAGACACACACACACACACACACACACACACACAGAGAGAGAGAGAGAGAGAGAGAGAGAGAGAGAGAGAGAGAGAGAGAGAGAGAGAGAGACTTATAACACATACAAAAGCCTGTAAGCTGATAAATATTTGCCTTCAAAGTAAGGTTTCAACTTTTCTTTTTCTTTAGATGGAAGAACAAATATTTCAGGGTAAATTTTCTAATTTCAAAAAGAAGGAAAAGACAAACATTCGTAGGGAATTCTTATTTATGGAAAATCTTTACTTGGGCTAGAGGTTATAAATCCCAATAAGATATATTTTCAAATAACTCACATTTTATGGGGAAATAAATGTGTATAAAACCATTTAAAACACACTATAGCACTACAGTAGAAACATACATAATTTATAGGCAATTCTCCAGCAAGAGGCAGAAAAGAATAAATACGGGGTCATCTAAATGACTCTAGCAAACAGCTGCTTATGAAGACACAAGCATGGTGCAGAATAGGTGCAGAATGTGGCCAACACTGTTATCATCTTTGACTTAGAGGGTTAGAGGACGGGAACTCAGAAGAAAATGCAGCTTATGAATATCTATCTATATTACGGATATCAATATCCGTGAGGGGACTGGAAACAATTGCCTTCACCTCTCCCCCATCTTTCTCTCTCTTCTGCCATTTTCACCTTGCTGGCTTTTGTGTGAGATGGGGATGTGTACAGACACAGAAAAAGGGAGGAGGTGACCTGTAGGGATCACATGATGATGGTCAAGGCACATGCTGTAAAATCATGAAGGGATAAGTGATAACCTTGTCCTAAATGGTAGGAAAATCATCTGCTTTATAGATGTTAAGTTGAAACTAGAATGATATGTTATATTTTAATCCAAATAAAAGAAACACACCAGAATGTCATATGAAAGGAACTATGTAAGAAAATATTTTCCCATAAATTGGATGATAGAAACTCTGTGATGCTGTTATCAAATTTCTAATATGTATATAAATAATAGGATGGATTTCTGTCAATTTGAAGTTTTAGTACTGTAAGCATGATGGAATTCAAATATATATCAAAATATATCAAATATATATCACAATGCAAGGGTATTCTAATTGATACAAATATAGTAATCTTTTACAAGACATGAAGCAAAGCAAAATTACATAATTTTTATATAAGATCCACTGTATTCACTGTTTTCTTTCATTTTGAATTGAGAAATCATTTGAAACCATCCTTTAATTGTGAATATCTCTTTTCATCTGATTTTCTAACCATAACCCTTTCTTGTTTGGGGAAGAAGAAGGCTATCTTAGAGGATTTCATTCATAACCGGTATAAAGAGGATGGTAAGGATATAGAGGGGGAAGGAGCAGAAAGAGGAGGGTATATAGGTTCAACTGGAGAGCTGGGCAGAAGTCACATGGCTTAGAACACAAGATCCTGGGCTTTAGTCAAGATAAATTTTGAGATCAAATTAAGAATCATTTAACAACCCATTTGATCTTGCTTTTTTATTTTCTAAAAAGGAAAATGTATATAATAACGAAATACACTAGGTGTTGTGACATGTATAACTGGCATCATTTGTGGGACCTGAGAACACCAAACACAGAGTCTGCTAGCCACCCTTCCCTTTGTATCACAGCATTGCATGAACTTATAAACTAGGAATTTAGTCAGTTCTTGCTGTTGCTCTGACGTTATGTAATTGGCTCCAGGATTTTAAGATTTAATTCTTTTTTTTTAAATATTTTTATTTTCTATATTCTTTGTTTACATTCCAAATGATTTCCCCTTTCCCGGATCCCCCCTCCCCATGTGTCCCATAAACCTTTTTCTCTCCATCCCTTCTCCAATCACCTCCCTCCTTTTTCTCTGTCCTGGTACTCCCCTCCAATGCTAGATCAATCCTTTCCAGGATCAGGATCCTCTCCATACTTCTTCATGGGAGTCATTTGTTATGCGATTTGTGCCTTGGGTATTCAGGGCTTCTGGGTAACTAATATCCACTTATCAGAGATTGCATTCCTTGTGTATTCTTTTGTGATTGGGTTACCTCATTTAGGATGATATTTTCCAGATCAAACCATTTCCCTAAAAATTTTGTGAATTCATTGTTTCTAATTGCTGAGTAGTATTCCATTGTGTAAATATACCACATTTTCTGTATCCATTCCTCCTTTGAGGGGCATCTGTGTTCTTTCCAGCTTCTGCTATTATAAATAAGGCTGCTATGAACATAATGGAGCATGTGTCTTTATTGCATGCCAGGGAATCCTTTGGGTATATGCCCAGGAGAGGTATAGCAGGGTCCTCCGGAAGTATCATGTCCAGTTTTCTGAGGAACCTCCAGACTGATTTCCAAAGTGGTTGTACCATCTTACAATACCACCAGCAGTGGAGGAGTGTTCCTCTTTCTCCACATCCTCGCCAACACCTGCTGTCTCCTGAGTTTTTGACCTTAGCCATTCTGACTGGTGTAAGGTGAAATCTCAGGGTTGTTTTGATTTGCATTTCCCTAATGACTAATGATGTTGAGCACTTCTTAAGGTGCCTCTCAGCCATCCGAATTTCTTCAGGTGAAAATTCTTTGTTTAGATCTGTACCCCATTTTTTAATAGAGTTATTTGTTTCCCTGGGGTCTAACTTCTTGACTCATTTTTGCCTTTATGATTCAGGATACGCATTAGAAAAAGATATCTGAACTTGAAGCAAATTTTAACTAGCTGTAGCTGCTTGTATTTTAATGCTAATTGAGTCCCTCAAAATGTTCACAAAATGAGAGGGTTTCCATGTCACTTCTGGGAACCTGCCTTTAGTTAATTCTGATTGGTAGATAAAGAAGTCAGCAATCAACACATGTGGAGAAGAGGAGGAGAGGAGGAGTGAGGACTGACAAAGGAAGAGGAGGAAGAAGTCATGATGTACCAGAACCAGGTAGCCAGGAGAAGCCAGAAGTAGCAAGGGGTCTTATAGCTGGGGAATAATTAGAATAGGGTTAGATCTGTCTAATCTAGGCATGTAACATGCCATTATAATAACTGGATAGTAGGCTTTTTTTTTTTAAATAAAAATGGGCTTATTGTGGTTGGTAATTCCTTCAACAGTAGCTACCACAGGCTGTCAGGTGTAGTAATGCATTTAATTTTGAAAGTCAAATTCAATGAAAATGGATGTCAGTATCACTAGTTAAATAATTTGTGTGAAAAAACAAACAATAGGCTATCATTCCCAAGTGCTTATGCTACAGAAAAAAAGGGTACAACATTTTTTTTAAAGAATGAATGTAACTAAAATCATCATTAAGCTAAAATGCATCGGATAGAACCAAGGCATCAGAGGGGTCTAAGTAGGCCATATCAGTGGTGTGTCTCACCGTTTGTCTTGCTTTCAAAGATTAAGTCATTATATCACAGTGATTTCATTTTATTTTCTAAATACTTTTCAATGCATTCTTAGAGTCACCAATATTTTGGTTAAAGGGCCAAAACTTTGATGTTGAAAGTCCACAATTTAATGATACTTTTACAGATGGCTACTTTTTAATAGTTTTGCTGCAGAGACAAAATAAATTGAAAGTGCTGATAACAGATATCCTTTGAAGTGATAACATTTTAAGTATTCTGTTTTAAATTTTATCCTAATGTAATGGAATATCACTATATTTCCTTTTGAAAATACAGTCTGTATTAAAACAAAAGATGGATGATCTTGTTTGATCATTATTCTTACTTTAACCAAAGAATGAAATCCAGATACCTTGAAGTTAAAACAATTATTGAGAAATTGCCTGAACCTAAAAATTAATTTCCATCATCTTTGACTTTATGATTCATGATCATAAGAGAATCCATATAGAGAATCACAAGGTATCGGTGCTTCTTTTTTGCAAATCTAAGTTTGTAAGAAGCTGGAAAACAGATGTGGTAGAGAAACTTTCATTTGATTGGATTTTTTCTTAACAACACACTTTATTCTCTTGTCTGTGTCTTTTGGAGCTTCTTAAACTTATTTAAGGCATTCATAATTTGAAAAAAAAAGTCGACATAAATTGGCATTCTAAGCTGGCTTTATTCTGACAAGAGGAGAAACTGAAAGCAGCGGAGCTTGGTATTGCTATTTATTACATGTTGAGTGTTGTTATTCTGGTCAGTCTTATTTTTGAAATTAAATGCTGCTTCAAGCTTCAAAGCTCACCAGACCCCTTTCCCCTGTGAAAGAAAGAGGGCAATTACATCCTGTTATTAAAGCAGTGTGAGTGTCTGCATCAATCCAGTCTTTTAGTGTGAGTGACACAGGTCAAAGACCCTGGTGGCAAATGTGTGTCAGTGGTGTCTGCTTCTTGGTTAAACTGTCCCAGATAAGGCATGAAAGGATTAACCCAGATGCAATAGACTATGACAAAACTCTCCAGTCACACAAGCAGCTCATTCCATAATTTGAGTCTGTCATCGGAGATGGTCCTTGATGTTTCTTTCATGAGGACCCTCTGATATCAATGCAGCCTGTAAGCCTTTGAGAATTAGAGTATTAGGATGTGAGCTATCCAGGATCCAGGAAGATGTGCGTGGAAGATGAAACACTTCAATTTCACAAGAATCCGAAGCTGGGCTCATAAACAGAGCAGGTACAGATCAAGTTAAGATGAATAAACGGCCCGGTAAAGAGACAGAGAAGTACAAGCATCCCTGCCTGTCTCGACAGCTTGCTTTTAAAGTGTCTGACAACTTTTCTTTTTAATGCATCAGTTTTAATTTTCTCCAACTATTACTCTGTACTTTTATTGGTTAACTATTTACAGGTTTTATGTTGAAAATCCAGAGTGCTACTGAACAGTGAAACTATAACTATTTTTACAGAGTCTTGTTTGAAGTACTGGCTGAATTGTAATTCCTAAGCTTTGCTGTGTTGTTCTGGTTACCCAAGGCTTAAGTCTGTGCCTGGCTGCTCTATTTTGTGTTTTGTGGAGCATTCCTCCTCTGAGAATGTGCAAATGCAGAAAGCTTTGTTTGAGTTTCTGTTTTTTTTTTTCTGTTTATTTTTCAACATGCTCTTTAGGTCCTTTTTTTGTGGTTTTCTTCTTTCTTTTTTCTTTCTCCCCACCCTCCTCTGGAACGGATCAAATTTTATTTTTTGTTTTCTTCTTTTTATTAAATATTTTTCTTTATTTACTTTTCCAATGTTATCCCCTTTCCTGGTTTCCCCTCCAAAAATACCTTATCCCATCTATCCCTCCCCCTGCTCACCAACCCACCCACTCCTGCTTCTCTGTTCTGGCATTCCCCTGTACTTGGGCATCCAACCATCTCAGGACCAAGGGCCTCTCCTTTCATTGATGCCCAACAAGGCCATCCTCTGCTACATATGCAGTTGGAGCCATGGGTTCCTCCATGTATACTCTTTAGTTGCTTGTTTAGTCTCTGGGAGCTCTGGGGGTACTGGTTGGCTCAAATTGTTGTTCCTCTTAGGGGACTGCAAAGCCCTTCAGCTCCTTCAGTCCTTTCTCTAGCCCCTCATGTCTCCTGAGAGGCTCTGCCAGTACCTGACAAATACAGAGGTAGAGGTTCTCAACCAATCATTGGACTGAGCACAGGTTTTCTTCTTTCAACATTTCATTTTTGTCTTTCCTTTTTCCTAGAAAGAAGATTTTTTATTGTTTGTATGTGTGTGCTTATATATGTATACTTTTCTGAAATATTTTTAAATTTTTAGAATTTATTTTTAAATTATTGTTATTTAGAAGTGAAACTTTTCCCAAAAGTGGAGATAAAACTTTCAGTTCCACTATTGAAATGCAAGAGTTAAATCTTAGTTTATCATTTCTTAAGCTTAGTTTTTTACATATAACCATTATCATGAATAAAGAATAAGAACAAATCCCAAAACAACCAAGTACCTCTTCTCATCTGATGCTTATTTGGTTTTGCTACATATTCAAATTTGTCACTCAGTTATTTGCTTCTGTTTCCCAGACCTGGGATACAAGTATGATATTATCCAGCCTTTCTGAAAACATGATTGAATTATTCTTCCTTTGTTCTCTATCTAGGTATATCTTATATAAACTCTTGCTTGAAATTTACCATAGAATTAATCTCTAAATCCCATTTCTATTTTAATAAGAACATTATGTTAAACAACCATGTTTTCATTTTGGTTATCTAGTTTTTGTTTATATCCACGTCTTTTTCTCTTTCGGTCATTAATTGTTTTCCTTTGTTCAGAGGTTTGGTCTTTTCATCATGTCACACACTTCTTGAGCTTTTGTTGTCCAGATATTTTTAGATATAACATTTTTTGACAGTGTTCTATGTTTTTGTTATCTTGTCTTCATGATATGAAATTCCTTCATCCATGTCTTTTAATCTCTTGGTGTTGTGGTTTATCTTTCTTCTTTGAGTACAAAATTACAATGTTTTGGTGTTAAATGTCTGGTGTCAAAAATTTGCACAGGTTCTCTTACTCAACATTAGGAATTACAAGTCTGGTCTTAAATGTCTGGTGTCAAAAATTTGCACAGGTTCTCTTACTCAACATTAGGAATTACAAGAACCCACACATTTAGGCTTGTCTAGTGAGCTCTTGGGATATGACTGTCTCTGTTACCTAGTGGTACAGTGTGGTTACAGAGTATACCTAGATTATGAAAACATTGGCAACATCATAGTTTTACAAACACAGCTATTTAATGAATTTATGTATCTTAGTGTAAATTCACTTTTCTTAGTCTATTGTTTTTAGCTCCTTTTGCCATTTTAATTTATTCCTAAATTTTGTCACATTTTTATATAACTTCTGTGAGTTGAATACTCTGTTCATCCTTTTGCTCATCTTGTTACTATTTCTATTATTGTGTATTTTATTTATTTTATCCATATAGTAAAGACTAGTACTGTATACCACATGGTGACAAAATTTATGTCAAGGAGTAGTGTGGGACCTTGTAGGGCATGCCAACCCCCCCACTTTTTTCCCACAGAGTAGGGCATAATTTCATGTGACTAAATTATATTTCTGTATTACATTAGGATATTTTTATTTATTTTTCTCAAGTAATATATTTTGATCATGTTCCCTTCTACCTCCTCCCAGATCCTGACTTCTTCTCTACCAATCCAACATCATGTTCTTTTTTAATTCCTTCCTATCTCTCCTACAAAATAAAACCAAGACCAAAATAAATTTGCAATTTAAATAACCAAATCAAAGTAAAGATTTAGCCTGGATTCTTTCATAGTAGGTTGCTTTTCTTCCTTCTCTATTTCCCCAAGAATACTTACTGGCTATTTGTATTATAAACCTGAGATTCTGTTTAGATTTTACTCTCTTTGACCTTAGCACATTCATTTAGAACCGGCTTATGTTTATAATTTTTTCTTATTGTTTGAATTTAATAAAAATGATAGCAAATTATCATTTATTTCCTGTATATCTGGTCTCATCAATTTGCTTCAGTTAACACTAAACTTTTCTTTAAGAGTGATGCTAATAATTTCATTTCTTATATCCTAAATATTTAATTATCTACTAAATCAGTGTAGTCTTTGTGCTACTACTTTTCCAAGGTAGGAAACTTTATGACTTATTTTTAGAAAAAAATTTTCTCAGCCAATCAATTTGTCTATAGTAATATATCTTGAAGGTTCCTTCTGCTGTGGGTGACCACTGCTAGTTCTGCCACATCTCGTGATACTTTCTAGAGAACCAGCAGCTCGCAGGTCATTCAAGGACAGGCAGCACGCAGGGCATTGGACTCTTGCCAGGTCTGCTGCAGGGAAGACCCCATTTCCTGATACTTTCTGGCGAACCAGCTGTATGCAGGGCATTTAAGAGAACAAGAATCCCAGGAGTACAGATACACAGGCTTGCAGGACAGAGAAGCCACAGTCAGAGACAACAAGACCAGCTAACACAGAGATAACTAGATGGCCAAAGACAAATGCAAGATCACTACCACAGAAACCAAGGCAACATGGCACCATCAGAACCCAGTTCTCTCACAACAGCAAATCCTGGATACCCCATCACATCAGAAAAGCAAGAGCTGGATTTAAAATCACATCTCATGATGCTGTAGTGGAGTTCAAGAAGGACATAAATTACTCTCTTAAAGAAATACAGGAGAACATGGGTCAACAGGTAGCCTAAGGCTGGCCCTTAAAGAGGAAACACAAAATTCCCATAGGGAATTATGGGAGAACATGTGTCAACAGGCAGAAGCCCTTAAAAAGGAAACACAGAAATCCCTTAAAGAATTTCAGGAAAATTCAAACAAAGAAGTGAAGGAACAGAGCAAAACTATCCCAGGATCTAAACATGGAAGTAGAAATAATAAAGAAATCTCAAAGTGAGACATCTCTGGAGATAGAAAACCTTGGAGAGAATTCAGGATGCTGTAGATGCAAGTATCAACAACAGAATATAAGAGATAGAAGAAAGACTCTCGGATGTGGAAGATTCCATAGAAAACATTGACTCAACCGTCAAAGAAAATGCAAAATGCAAAGAGCCTGTGACCCAAAACATCCAGGAAATCCAGGATACAATGAGAAGACCAAACCTAAGAATTATAGATATAGAAGAGAATAAGGATTTACATCTTAAAGAGCCAGTAAATTTGTCTTCAACAAAATTATAGAAGAAACTTTCCTAACCCAAAGAAAGAGATATCCATGAACATACAAGAAGACTACAGGACTCCAAACAGACTCGATCAGAACAGAAATTCCTCCTGTCACATAATAATCAAAACAACAAATGCACTAAACAAAGAAAGAATATTAAAAGCATAAGGGAAAAGGGTCAAGTAACATATAAAGGCAGACCTATCAGAATTACACCAGATTTCTCACCAAAAACTATGAAAGCTAGAAGATCCTGGACAGATGTCACATAGACCCTAAGAGAACATAAATGTCAGCCCAGACTACTGTACCCAGCAAAACTTTTAATTACCATAGCTGGAGAAAACAAGACATTCCATGACAAAAGCAAATTTATACAGTATCTTTCCACAATCCAGCTCTACAAAGGAAAATGTGTGGAAACTACCACCAACACAAGGCAGGAAATCACACTGTAGAAAAGCACTAAAGTAATCAAGTAAACAAACCCAATAGTAGATAGCTAAAGCAACAGAATTTCACCTTTAACAAAGAAGATAACAGCAACAATCACTTTTTCTTAATATCTCTTAATATCAATGGTCTCAATTCCTAAATAAAAAGACACAGACTAATAAACTCGATATTTACATAGGATGCAACATTTTGTTGTGTACAAGAAATTGACCTCAATGACAAAGGTAGTCACTACTTCAGAGTCAAAGGTTGGAAAACAATTTTCCAAGCAAATGGTCCCAAGAAACAAGCTGGAGTGGCAATTCTTATATCGGATAAAATTGAATTTCAACCAAAAGATAAGTAGGGCCACTGGTCAAAGGAAAAGTTTACCAAGATGAACACTCAGTTCTGAACATCTATGCTCCAAATGCAAGGGCACTCACATTCATAAAAGAAATTTTACTAAAGCTCAAAGCACACATTGCATGTCACACAATAGTAGTAGGAGACTTCAATACCCTACTCTCAGCAATGCACAAATGATGGAAACAGAAACTAAACAGAGACACAGTTAAACTAACTTAAGTTATAGACCAAATTGACCTAAGAAATATTTATAGAACATTCCATCCTAAAGCAGAAGAGTATACTTTCTTCTCAGCACCTCACGGTACCTTCTCCAAAACTGACCATAAAATAGGTCATACAAGATGGGCCTCAACAGATATAGAAATATTGAAATTATTCCATGCACTTTATCAGATCACCATGGCCTAAGGCTGGTAGTAAGCTCAAACAAAAACAATGGAAAACAAAGATACACGTGGACTTAGAACAATGCTCTTCTCAATGATAGCTTGGTCAAGGAAGAAATAAAGAAAGAAATTAAAGACTCTTTAGAATTTAATGAAAATGAAGACATGTCATACCAAAACTTATGGGACACAAGGAAAGCAGTGCTAAGAGGAAATCTGATAGCTCTAAGTGCCTCCAAAAAAGAAGAGAAAGCACATAATAGCAACTTGACAGTGTACCTGAAAGCTCTAGAACAAAAAGAAGCAAATACACCAAAGAGGAGTAGATGGCATGAAATAATCAAACTGATGGCTAAAATCAACCAACTAGAAACAAAAAGAACTATATAAAGAATCAACAAAACCAAGAGCTGGTTCTTTGAGAAAATCATCAAGATAGATTAAACCCTTGGCAAGACTAAGCAGAGGGCACAGAGGCACTACCCAAATTAATAAAATCAGAAATGGAAAGGGAGACATAACAACAGAAACTAAGGAAATTCCAAAAATCAACAGATCCTGCTACAAGAGCTTATACTCAACAAAATTTGAAAATCTGGATGAAATGGATAACTTTCTAGATACATACTAGGTGCCAACATTAAAACAGTATCAGATAAACCATCTAAATAGTCCCATAAGTCTTGAGGAAATAGCAGCAGTTGTTAATAGTCAGCAATCAAAAAAAAAAAAAAAAAAAAAGCCCAGGGCAAGATGGAGTTAGTGGGGAATTCTATCAAATCTTCAAAGAACAGCTAATACCAATACTCTTTAAACTATCCCACAAAACAGAAACTAAAAGAACACTACCCAACTCATTCTATGAAGCCACAGTAACACTTATACCTAAACCAAACAAAGACCAAACAATGAAAGAGAGCTTCAGACCAATCTCCCTCATGAACATCGATGCAAAAGTACTCAACAAAATTCTGGCCAACTGAATCCATGAATGCATCAAAATGATAATTCACCAAGATCAAGTAGGCTTCATTCCTGGGTTCAATATACAGAAATCCATCAACGTAATCCACTACATAAACAAACTCAAGGGAAAAAAAAAAACACATGATCATTTCATTAGATGCTGAAAAGGCTTTTGACAAAATCTAGCATCCCTTTATGATAAAAGTCTTAGAGAATTTGGGAATCCAAGGCCCATACCTAAACATAATGAAAGCAATAAACTGCAAACCGGTAGCCAATATCAAACTAAATGGAAAGAAACTTGAAGCAATCCCACTAAAATTGGGGACCAGACAAGGCTGCCCACCACTCTCTCCTTATCTATTCAATATAGTACTTGAAGTCTTAGACAGAACAATCAGACAACAAAAGGAGGTCAAAGGTATACAAATTGGAAAGGAAGAAGTCAAAATATCACCATTTGCAGTATATGATCTTATACTTAAGTGACCCCAAAACTTCCACCAGAGAAACCAAAAGCTGATAAACAATTTCAGAAAAGTGGCTGGATATAAAATTAACTCAAATAAATCAGTAGCCTTCCTATACTCAAAGGATAAACAAGCTGAGAAAGAAATAAGGAAAGTGACAACCTTCACAGTATTCACAAATACTATTCTATATCTTGGGGTGACTCTAACCAAGCAAGCAAGGGAAAGATCTGTATGACAAGAACTTCAAGCCTCTGAAAAAAAAAGAAATCTAAGATCTCAGAAGATGGAAAGATCTCCCATGCTCATGAATTGGCAGGATTAATATAGTAAAAATTGCCATCTTGCTGAAAGCAATCTACAGATTCAACGCAGTTAGCATAAAAATTCCAAATCAATTCTTCATAGAGTTAGAAAGAGCAATTCTCAAATTCATCTGCAATAACAAAAAATGTAGGATAGCAAAAACTATTCTCTACAACAAAAGACCTCCTGGGGGAATCACCATCCCTGACCTCCTGCTCTACTACAGAGCAATAGTGATAAAAACAAAACAAAACAAAACAAAAAAAACAAAAACAAAAAAAAAAAAACTGTCTGGTATTGGTATGGAGACAGGCAGGAAGATCAGTGGAATAGAACTGAAAACCCAGTAAAGAACCCACACACCTATGTTTACTTGATATTTGAGAAAGGGGCTAAAAGCATCCAGTGGGGAAAAAAAAAACAGCATTTTAACAAATGGTGCTGGATCAACTGGAGTTCAGAATGCAGAAAATGCAAATTGACCCATTCTTTTATTTTTCCATATTATTTGTTTACATTCCAAATGATTTCCCCTTTCCAAGTTCCCTCCTCCCCATAAGTCCCATAAGCCCTCTTCACTCTGCCTGTTTCCCCAATCAACCCCCTCCCACTTCTCTGTTCTGGTAATCTACATTGCCTCATCAAGCCTTTCCAGGACCAGGGTCCTCTCCTTCCTTCTTCTTGGGAATGATTTGATATGTGAGTTGTGTCTTGGGTATTCAGAGATTTTGGGGCTAATATCCACTTATCAGGGACTGCATGCCATGTGTGTTCTTTTGTGATTGGGTTACCTTACTTAGAATAATATTTTCCAGTTCCAACCATTTGCCTAAGAATTTCATGAATTCATTGTTTTAATTGCTGCGTAGTGTTCTATTGTGTAAATATACCACATTTTTTGTATCCATTCCTCAATTGAGGGACATCTAGGTTCTTTCCAGCTTCTGGCTATTATAAATAAGGCTGCTATGAGCATAGTGGAACATGTGTCCTTATTGCATGCTGGGGAGTCTTCTGGGTATATGCCCAGGAGTGGTTAACAGGATCCTCTGGAAGTATCATGCCCAGTTTTCTGAGGAACCACCAGACTGATTTCTAGAGTGGTTGTACCAGTTTGCAATCCCGCCAGCAGTGGAGGAGTGTTCCTCTTTCTTCACATCCTTGCCAATACCTGCTGTCTCCTGAGTTTTTAATCTTAGCCATTCTGACTGGTGTGAGGTGAAATCTCAGGGTTGTTTTGATTTTCATTTCCCTAATAACTAATGATGTTGAACATTTCTTAAGGTACTTCTCAGCCATTTGAAATTCTTATCTCCTTGTACAAAGCTCAAGTCCAAGTGGACCAAGGACCTACACATAAATCCAGACACACTGAAGCTTATATAGGAGAAAGTTGAGAAGAACCTTGAACACATGGGCACAGAGGAAAATTTCCTGAATAGAACACTAATGGCTTACACTCTAAGAACAAGAATCGACAAATGGGACCTCATAAAATTGTAAAGCTTCTGTAAGGCAAAGGACACTGTCAATAACACAAAATGGCAACCAAGAAATTGAGATAAGATATTTACCAATCTTACATCTGAAAGAGGGCTAATAGCCAATGAATACAAAGAACACAAGAAGTTGGACTCCAGAGAGTCAAATAGCCATATTAAAAAATGGGGTACAAAGCTAAACAGTGAATTCTCAACTGAGGAAACTCGAATTGTCCCGAAGCACCTAAAATAATGTTCAACTTCCCTAGTTATCAGGGCAATGCAAATCAAAACAACACTGAGAATCCATCTCACACTCATCTGAATGGCTCAGATGGAAAACTCAGGGGACAGCAGATGATGGAGAGGATGTGGGAAAAGAGGAACACTTCTTCATTGTTGGTGAGATTGCAAGCTGGTAAAACCACTCTGAAAATCAGTTTGGAGGTTCCTCAGAAAACTAAACATAATATTACCTGAGGACCCAGCTATACCACTTCTGGGCATATACCCATAAGATGCTTCAACATGTCATAAGGACAGATGCTCCACTATGTTCATAGCAGCCTTATTTATAATAGCCAGAAACTGGAAAGAATCTAGATGTCCTTCAACAAAGGAATGGATATAGAAATTGTGGTATATATCCACAATGGAGCTATTAAAACAATGAGTTTATGAAAATCTTAGGCAAAGGGATGGAACTAGAAAGTGTCATCCTGAGTGAGGTAATATGCATGGTTTGCACTCATTGATAAGTGGATGTTAGCCCAAAAGCTCAAAATAAACAAGTTACAATTCACAGACCACAGGAAGCTTAAGAAGAAGGAGGACTGAAGTGGGGGTGCTTTGGTTCCTCTGAGAAAGGGAACAAAATACTCACAGGAGCAATAAAGGAGACAAAGTGTAGAACAGAGACTGAAGGAAAGGCCACCCAGAGCCTGCCCTACCTAGGGATTCATTCTATAAACAGTCACCAAACTCTGACACTATTATGGACCACAAGAAGTGCATTTGAAAGGTGCCTTTTATGGTTGTCTCTGGAGGGGCCCTGGCAGAGCCTTACACATACAGAGGCAGATGCTGTAAGCCAACCTTTGGACTGTGCGTGGGGTCCCCAATGGAGGAGTTGGAGGGCAGACTGGAGGAGCTGAAGGGGTTTACAGCCCCATGGGAAGAACAAAAATGTCAGCCACCTAGATGCCCCAGGACTCCCAGGGACTAAACCATCAATCAAGGGGTACACATGGTTCCAGCCATAACTGTGGCAGAGGAATGCCTTGTCAGGCATCAGTAGGAGGAGAGGTCCTTGGTCCTGTGAAGGTTCAATAGATGCCCCAACAAAGGGAAATTGGGGGTGGTGATGGGAATGGGTCAGGTGGATGAGTATATAATTGGAGGCAGGGGGTGGGAGGAGGGGTTGAGGGTTTTCGGGGAGGGGGAATACCAGGAAAGGTTTTAGCATTTGAAATGTAAATGAAGATTGTATTCAATAAAAAATGTTAAAAAACCTAAAGCATTTAATTGAAAAAAAAAGATAGATCTTGTAGCACGGACCAAGTTTCTTTTGTAAATAAGACTAATTATAGTTTTGTGACTTTATAAAATATTTTTAATTGGGTTTTAATATTAAATAACTAAAATAATTAAAATATTTTAATTGAGAATTGTGTTCAATTTATTTGGCTCAGATTTACCTCCCTTTTCCAACTCTTCCCAGATTCAACCTGTCTTTTTTGCCTATTTGGCATCCTCAGTTTTTAAAACTAATCCAGTTCTATTTGTAGTGTCTATATATTCCTGAGTACATGGCCATCCACTGGAATATGATGGACTCATTATTAATGATAACTAACTTTCCTTCTACTAATAGCTACCAAATGCCAACATCTCCATAGGTATGTCATTTTGTGTCATTTCTCCACTATTCATGGTAGAATTTTGGTTCACCTATGCTTGAACACTCCAGTGAATGTTATTATCTCTATGAGTCTTCTACCACTGGCACTTACAATCATTCAGCTTACTCTTCTGTAGTGATACCTGAACCATGAAACTATGGGTTATGGTATAGGCATCCCATTAAGGGCTGAGAGAGTTGTACCTTTGTTCTCATTTTGCAGGTGTCATCTCTTCCATTACTGTTGTTATGATAAACCCATTATTCATTTTCCTTTTTGAAAAATAATTATTTTTATTTTAGATATATGAGTGTTTGGCTTAAATGTGAATATATGTGCATATTCAAAGGTGTATGCATAGGTATGTACATATACATAAGTGCTGTCCAAACCAGAAGAAGGCACTGTTTCTCTTAGAACTTTAATTCAGAAAGTTCATAATTCATCATATGGGTGCGGAGAAGAAAAGCTAGGTCTTCTGCAGTAGCAGCAAATGCTGTTCATCACTGATACATCTCTCTAATCCTCGTCCTTGTGATTCCATTTTATAAAGGTCTTTTTCTCTATCTCTTCCTGTAGTGCATATGTGTACATATGTGTATTTATGTGTACATATGTGTGCATATGTGCTCATATGTGTACTTGTGTCCTCATTCACTCTCCACCTCATTTTTGAAAAAGGGTTTCTCATTGAACTTGGATTCACCAGTTTGGTTAGGCTGGATGACTCGAAATTCCTATGAACCTTTTTATCTCTGCATCTAGTGCTAAGGTTATAGGTTGAGCTCTTTCACATAGCTTTTTGTGTGGTTCCTGGAGATCCAAACTAAATTCTTCCTGCTGGATGGCAAGCACTTTATTGACTGAGCCATTATCATAGGCTATACTACTGTTTATCTCCACCTTCTCTTCACTTCCTTAGCCACAGCTGTAGAATAAATAGATAACCCCGATCCACAATTTAAATTCATCCCCTGAAATCCTAATCTCTAGTGTGATAACATTAAATAGGGAATTGTGTAGGAGATGTTTAGTTCACGAAACAGGAGCTCTCAAAAAACATATTAGTGCTTTAATAGTGAAAATAATAAGAAAGAACCTAAGTACCATTTCAGCTGTCACCTGTTTGGGATTTGAGATGACTATTGTTCTCTTAACTCAAGTGTGCTATAAGCTGGATCTTAGAGTTCTGGGTTGCCTAATTTAGTGTAATTTTTCTCAGCTCCATACATTTATTGGAAAATCCATTTTTATTAGAGCTAAACAAAATTCCATTGCAAATAGGCACCACATTTTCATTGTTCAGCAGTTGATGGGCATCTAGTCTGCTTCTATGTCCTTGCCTGTATTAATAGAGTACCTGTGAATACAGATGATCCTGTGTCTCTGAGGTAGTGCAAGGAGAAAAGAATGAATCAATTTGCATTCTTCTGCATGCTGCCCTCCAATTGAACCAGCACCATTTGTTGAAAAGGCTATCTTTTTTCCACTGGACGATTTTTTTTTTTTTTTTTTTTTTTTAATTTTGAAAATAAATAAAATTTATTTTTGACATTTCATACATGCATACAATGTATAACACTCACATTTCTATTTCCATTTCTTTTTTTTTTTTTTGTTCTTACAAATTTTTTTTTTATTATTATTCGATATAATTTATTTACATTTCAAATGATTTCCCCTTTTCTAGCCCCCCCACTCCCCGAAAGTCCCGCAAGCCCCCTTCTCTTCCCCTGTCCTCCCACCCACCCCTTCCCACTTCCCCGTTCTGGTTTTGCTGAATACTGTTTCACTGAGTCTTTCCAGAACCAGGGGCCACTCCTCCTTTCTTCTTGTACCTCATTTGATGTGTGGATTATGTTTTGGGTATTCCAGTTTTCTAGGTTAATATCCACTTATTAGTGAGTGCATACCATGATTCACCTTTTGAGTCTGGGTTACCTCACTTAGTATGATATTCTCTAGCTCCATCCATTTGCCTAAGAATTTCATGAATTCATTGTTTCTAATGGCTGAATAGTACTCCATTGTGTAGATATACCACATTTTTTGCATCCACTCTTCTGTTGAGGGATACCTGGGTTCTTTCCAGCATCTGGCAATTACAAATAGGGCTGCTATGAACATAGTAGAACATGTATCCTTATTACATGGTGGGGAGTCTTCTGGGTATATGCCCAGGAGTGGTATAGCAGGATCTTCTGGAAGTAAGGTGCCCAGTTTTCGGAGGAACCGCCAGACTGATTTCCAGAGTGGTTGTACCAATTTGCAACCCCACCAGCAGTGGAGGAGTGTTCCTCTTTCTCCACATCCTCTCCAACACCTGCTGTCTCCTGAATTTTTAATCTTAGCCATTCTGACTGGTGTAAGATGAAATCTTAGGGTTGTTTTGATTTGCATTTCCCTAATGACTAATGAAGTTGAGCATTTTTTAAGATGCTTCTCCGCCATCCGAAGTTCTTCAGGTGAGAATTCTTTGTTTAACTCTGTACCCCATTTTTTAATAGGGTTGTTTGGTTTTCTGGGGTCTAACTTCTTGAGTTCTTTATATATATTGGATATTAGCCCTCTATCTGATGTAGGATTGGTGAAGATCTTTTCCCAATTTGTTGGTTGCCGATTTGTCCTCTTGATGGTGTCCTTTGCCTTACAGAAACTTTGTAATTTTATGAGGTCCCATTTGTCAATTCTTGCTCTTAGAGCATACGCTATTGGTGTTCTGTTCAGAAACTTTCTCCCTGTACCGATGTCCTCAAGGGTCTTCCCCAGTTTTTTTTCTATTAGCTTCAGAGTGTCTGGCTTTATGTGGAGGTCCTTGATCCATTTGGATTTGAGCTTAGTACAAGGAGACAAGGATGGATCAATTCGCATTCTTCTGCATGCTGACCTCCAGTTGAACCAGCACCATTTGTTGAAAAGGCTATCTTTTTTCCATTGGATGTTTTCAGCCTCTTTGTCGAGGATCAAGTGGCCATAGGTGTGTGGGTTCATTTCTGGATCTTCAATCCTGTTCCATTGATCCTCCTGTCTGTCACTGTACCAATACCATGCAGTTTTTAACACTATTGCTCTGTAGTATTGCTTGAGGTCAGGGATACTGATTCCCCCAGATTTCCTTTTGTTGCTGAGAATAGTTTTAGCTATCCTGGGTTTTTTGTTGTTCCAGATGAATTTGATAATTGCTCTTTCTAACTCTGTGAAGAATTGAGTTGGGATTTTGATGGGTATTGCATTGAATCTGTATAGTGCTTTAGGCAAAATGGCCATTTTAACTATATTGATTCTGCCGATCCATGAGCATGGGAGGTTTTCCCATTTTTTGAGGTCTTCTTCCATTTCCTTCTTCAGAGTCTTGAAGTTCTTGTCATACAGATCTTTCACATGTTTGGTAAGAGTCACCCCAAGATACTTTATACTGTTTGTGGCTATTGTGAAGGGGGTCATTTCCCTAATGAAATATTTTTAAAAGTATTTGTAATGGGAACTGCTAAAAGTTACTAAGACATCTCTCCAGTCCCTTCTGTAAAGGTTTGGAAGTTTTAAGAATAGATACTAGATGCTTAATGCATATGTTGAAATATGTTAACAAAGTTTCATCTAGAAGGAAAGTATGTATAATGTATACAATCAAGTTTTATGTGACAGAATGAAGGCATATGTGTGTATAAATAATAATCCAAGCCAATCATATTTATATACTTTTATCTATCTATCTGCCTGACTGTCTGTCTGTCTATCTATGATCTATCTTTCTATCTATCACCTCTCTATCAATCCATATCTCTCTTAGATATTTCTTTTCTTGTCTATTCCTGAAATTGTTACTGCATAGGTCCCTTAATTTTGCTCGTTGAATGCTTTGCATTTTAACACATCATAGATATAAAAAAATATTGATTAGAATGACCTTGCCTTAAGTATCTTGGTAACTGCATTACAACTAAAGTATATATTAAAGAAAGAAGTAATGTACCTTATTACCTTCCTCAACTCTTCCCTACCTCCCAGCTCACCTTCCTCCTTTCCTGTATTCCTTCTTATATCCTAGATAATTTAGATAGTAATTCAATATCAGTATTAGTAGTATTTCTTATACTCACCAACCACATCAGTTGTGTGTTTAGAGTCTTCTTGATGTAGGTGAGTGAGAAGACTACCTTCTCACTCTAATAATTTATAAGTTATGAGTAACACTGTTCCATTTGAGCTGAATGAACTACACATTTCTTTTATGCATTTGTTTTTAAAATTGTCCTTTGTGTCAACTGAGTTACTATTCATTTTTATAAGATATTTAAATAATTAATACCGTGACTCATCTTTAAAAAGGGGGAAACATCTGATTTCCAGAGGCTTAGAGTACAGCTTAATGGTAGAACACATTCTTTTCATCTGTAGACCCTGGACTTGATCCCAGAACATTAAAAGTAAACAAAATATGGATCTCCCTTTGTATTACAAACCATCAGGCTGAGGGATAAGCAGTGCCCCCTACACGGGCTTCATGGGAAGCCTGTTAATGCTTTCCTGTATCACACATTATGGAGATAAAATAGCTTCTGGAAGACAACCAGCACTAACTATTGAATAAATTTTTATCATTGGCACAAGGAAATGAGATGACATAAAAATGCCTTCCATGGGATAAACATTTTCATCATTAATAGAAAACTTTCAGTTTTATAGACATCTCTGGAAACTTTTTAGAATTTCAATGTGCTACCAGATAAGTACATTCTGTTTAAAAGCATCTTCAACATTTTTATTGCCTTGCCATTAGAGTAAATGTGAATGGAATCTGCAGGATTGTTAGCAGTCATTTGCATGGAGGGCTGAAGTAGTCCCTTGTCTCTTTGACTAATTAGACATGAGTTGTTAGCTCTTTTTATTATTTTTGAAACTGCTCACACTAGAGTAGTAGATTTTGCATAATTTATCGACTTGTACACTTTGGTAAATCCTCTTGGTCCCAACTGCAGTATTGCTCACTGCCAATTTGTGACTGGCCCATTACTGACTCAGGCTGAATTATCTTATAGAAGGCTCTGTCTGTTTGAATAGTAAAGTTTTTCCATGAAAAACGATTTCTTCACGTTTTAATTATTAACATTTATATTAAAACACTATATTAAATTTTAACAAAGGAAATAAACATTATTAAAAATGTACATAGTATTGATTTGCGAGCTTGTCTAATCATCTTAATAGTAAATTTTATTAGGGAGTGCTAGTTTTTAAGTCACCTTTTCCATCAAGTATTACAAATATTTAGAATATTTATTGTTCCTTCCTATAACAATTACATTTTATCAACATAAAGTTTCAGTTTGCATGAGAAACAGACAGTCATGCCCTGTTAACAGAAACTCTTAAATATTGGAATCTCTTATTTGTAAAACTCTCTACACAGATCTAATACACTTGAATTTCTTTTAATATGGTGCTACATGAAATAAAGATTACTTGTCTTCTAGTTGGTCTAATATTGTAACATATCTGGAAGTTAGCATGTTGTACCTAAGCATTTATGTAAGGTCTTTGTTCGCTGGTTATAGGACTCAATAGTGTGTGTGTGTGTGTGTGTGTGTGTGTGTGTGTGTGTTTGGTTAGAAATCCTCTAGTCTACACTGTTGAATATAGAAGTAATATTTGGCCCACATGTCATAGTAAATTATATCCTAAAATGTGTGAAATTATAAAGCATACTGTAGTCAAACAATGCATTTTTATGTGTGACTTGATGTTGTATGTATGTGCATATGTATACATGTGTGTTGAAAACCAAATATTGAAACAATATTTGGCCCACATGTCGAGGCAAAATTGTGTCCTAAAATATGTGAAATCATAAAGCATACTGTAGTTATCTATACAAAGAATTGAAACCCAGTGAAACTCAGCCTAATGGGCAGTATCCACATGGAGTTGGCACATGCGTGGTGATTGAATTTTATCCCTTGCCCTTCTAGAGATTTAGTTTTGGAGTTACATATCACTGAATATACTTGTATTCATTTAAATTGATGCATTTAGTGTTAGCCTCCCAGCTAGGTTATCATTATTATGTGGTTATTGCCACTTATTAACCTGTAGAGTAATTTGGAGCCCTTTCTAGCTCCATCAGGAATTTGGGACTTCTTATGTTTCACCAGATTAGTTTTAAAACATAAAAAAATTCCTAAGCAACATCCAAAGATTTCATATGGTTGCAAAGAGTTTGTTAAGATGCAGCTCCATGATAGTTGAAACCTCAAGATTTTCCTAATCCAAAAGATAATTTATAGCTAAATCAACATCTTGAATATATTTTAGTTTTTACTTATTTCTTAGCATATCAAAAAATCTTAATGTTGGCTCAAGACCAACAAGATGAAAGTAATAAAAAGTAGAAATCATCTGCAACTGATGTATGGTACAGTTATGTAGTGCTTGTAAAGACGTCAGGAGTAGTCTCTGAACTTCGGTGCCAGGTCCTCTACTTTAAAGCACATTAAGGAGAGGCTTCTTAGCCAAGTAGTAAATATGAAGCAGTATTATTTTTTGTCTTATGAATAAAAGGTAACTTAAAATATCTTTTTACAAAATTAAATCATATTGTTGCCTAATACTTAATGTTTGTAAGTGAAAGCATTTAAGGAGAGGGAATAATAGTTTTTCAGTGTGTATTTACATTAAATGTTCCCTGAATTATTTAAATGGGTTGCTAATTTTAAAATTTTCTTTTTTGCCAACATTAAAGGCACATATTGATAAATGCATGTTTTAATTGATTGAAATTCAAACATACAAATACTTCCTTCCTTTAAAAGCACATCTTGGACTCCTAGCACTGGGAGTAGGGACTGCCTCTGACTCCTTTGTCTGTTCTTGAGACCCCTTTCCTCCTCTGGGCTGCCACATCCAGCCCTGGTAAGATGAGTTGAGCCTCTTCTTATTGCATCTTGTTATGCCATCTTCAATTGATATCCCTAGGAGTATCCACTCCTAGGGGATAGGAAAAGTGTGCTCATGTGTATGGGTAGGAACTGGGTGTGTGTAGGGGTGGGAACTGGGAGAAGTGGAGGGAAAGGAGACTGAGGTCAGGGTATATTGTGTGACAGAAGAACAAAAAATGAAATACAAGTAAAAACCACTATATATTTAGGGGGCTGTGAAATGTGCATGCACAGCAAATATCTGAGTTTGACATACTAAAGGACTGACACCTTTGAGAGTCAGTACATCATACTGATTATCAAAGTAGTCATTTGTGTTGAGAAAAAGGGAAAGATTGGGTGTTTAGTTTTATAAATGAATGCAAAATTATGAATGGCTCAAATTTGGGCATGGAGAAATTTTAAGACAGACCCTAAAAAGTTATATTTACTTTTACAGAATTAAGTTTGAAGAGGAGAAATTTTCTTTTTCTTTTCATATTGTATAGTTAACTACGAAAGAGTATAACAGTTTGTTTCAGTTTTTCCTATCCTAATTTTGTTTTCTTAAAGAAGTTGTCATTATAACTGGGGTCATTTCTCCCTCATTTGTGTGAAACAATGAGTGTGGACTGTATTTCTCATACAGTAACTTTTGATATATGGCACACAATCCCCAGAGGTCATATACGGTATGTATTGAGAAGTGTGAAATCAGGATATGTAATTTGTGAAAAATGGAAGGCTGCAGATCATTTTGTATTTGTAAAACTTACTAGAATTAGAAAAATAGACCTTCTTTTCTCTGTTTTGTGTAAGTGAAAATTACAATGGCAACCTGACATCATTTATTATTTTTGTATGAAATATAATAAAGGCAGAAACAAAATTCTAATGAGCTGAGCCTTATTTTTTTAAGGATTTTTTTCAAATATTATATTAGATGGCCATTGTTTGTATTGTCCTGAAAACGCCATCTCTCGCACATTTTTAATGATGGAATGTTCCTAATTAGCATCCTAATGTATTAAAAATACCCAAAATAGAAAAACCCCAACCAAAAACCAAAACAAAGCAAAGCATTTACAGCAGTTGTGGAATCCCTAATGTTTTTTTTTTGTTGTTGTTGTTGTTGTTTTGACTATTGTCTTTGCTTTTTCATACAAGCTTTCTGCATTGTAATTATTGATTGCTCCATGTTGGTGTTTTATGTATTTATAGATATGATGTCAGAAGTAAGTGCTTGCATAGCAATTATTGCAATCATCTTAGTGCACATGCAATTTTGCTGCTTAATGTTATTCAATTTTTTAATTTTGTATTATTGACCATAGATTTTTAATACAATATATTCTTACAATGCTTTCACCTTACCCCAACTCCTCTCAGATCGTTTACCCTTCTCTATCCATCCAAAACCACACTCTTTCTTTCTCTACCTAATTAAAAGACAAACTATCTTGGCTCCTGGACACCAGAGACAACTGACAGAGCCAGGTACTCAGACATAGTCCTAGGCTAACATCACTTGGGTCTAAGCCTGACAGGCTTTTACCTGCACCCAGTCCGGGGCAGCTCGGTGGGCCATCTGTGTGCCAACCCGGCCAGGAGGTTGTTTACCCTGCAGTCTGCCCAGCACTTGCAGGGGCACATGCCACCATCTTGGCTACCGGACGCAAGAGAGACCTAACAGACAAAGCCAGCTAGCAGACATAGCCCAAGGCTAACATCCCTTATGTCTAAGCCTGGTGGGCTTTTGCACATAGGTTCTGGGCAGCTTGGTGGGGTGACTGTATGGCAGCTTGGTGGGGTGACTGTATGGCAACTTGGCCAGGGGGTCGTTTGCCATGCAGACTGTTCAGCACTTGGCAGAGGTGCACAGTCATCTTGGCTACCAGATGCCAGAGTGATCTAAGGGACAGAGCCAGCTACACAGACATAGCCCTAGGCTAACATCGCTTGGGTCTAAACCTGTCAGGCTTTTGCCTACACACAGGCCCTGGGCAGCTCGGTGGGCTGTCTGTGCTCTAACCCGGTCCGGGGGTCATTTGCCCTGCAGACTGCCCAGCACTTGCAGGGGCGCACCTTGCCATCTTGGCTACCTGACAGAACCAGTCAGCAAACATAGCCGGAGGCAAACATCACTGGGGCCTAAGCCTGTCAGGTTTTTACCAGGACTCGGCCTGGGGAGCTTGGTGGGCCATTTGTACATCAACCCGGTTGGGGGATCTTTTGCCCTGCAGAGGGATCAGCACACGGAAAAGGTCCCTGCAGCATCTGCCATCATCACTCCCTGAAAGAGCAAACGGGCAACACCAGGTTCAGAGAGACAACTTGGGCACCCAGAGGAGGGCAGCACATCAGCAATCTGTGCCAGGGGAAACCCAGTCATCCAGAGGTGCTGAAATAGCCTTACAGGCTCACAGGAGATTCGAACACCAGCCAGTGACAACAAGACGAGCTAATGCCAGAGAAAACAAGATGGCAAAAGGCAAACATAGGAATGATACTAACAGAAATCTAGGCAATATGGCAGTGTCTGAAGCCAATTTTTCAACAACAGCAAGCCCTGGATACCCCAACACACCAGAAAAACAAGATTTGGATTTAAAATCATTGGTCATGATACTGCTAGAGGAACACAAGAAGGACATAAATAAATCTCGTAATGAAATATAGGGGAACATGAATAAGTTAGAAGCCCTTAAAATGGAAACACAAAAATCACTTAAAGAAGTTCAGGAGAATAGGGATCAACAGATAGAAGCAAATAATGAGGAAACTCAAAAATCACTTAAAGAAATATAGAAGAAATTGAGTCAATAGGCAGAAGTCATGAAAGAGGAAACATAAAAATCTCTCAAAGAATTAAAGGAAATACAACCAAACAAATGAAGGAACTGAGCAAAACCATCCTGGATCTAAAAACAAAAGTAGAAACAACTAAGAAATCACAAAGGGAGACAACTTTGGAGATAGAAAACCTTGGGAAGAAATCAGGGGCCATAGATGCAAATATTAACAACAGAATACAAGAAATAGAAGAAAGAATCTCAGATGCCAAAGATACCATAGAAACCATTAACTCAACAGTCAAAGAAAATACAAAAATCTTGTAACCCAAAACATCCAGGAAATCAGGGACACGATGAGAAGACCAAACCTAAGGAATATAGGTATAGATGAGAGTGAAGATCTACTACTGAAAGGTCCAGCAAATGGAAGAAAACTTCCCTAACCTAAAAAGAGAGATGCCCATGAATATACAAGAAGCCTACAGAACTCCAAACAGATTGCACCAGAGCAGAAATATCTCCAGTCACATAATAATCAAAACCCCAAATGTACTAAACAAAGAAAGAATATTAAAGGCAGTAAGAGAAAAAGGTCAAGTAACATATAAAGGAAGACCTATCAGAATTACACCAGACTTCTCACCAGAGACCATAAAAGCTAGAAGATCCTGGGTGGATCTCATGCAGACTCTAAGAGAACACAAATGTCAGTCAAGACTACTATACCCAGCAAAACTTTCAATCACCATTGATGGAGAAACCAAGATATTCCATGACAAGCCAAATTTACACATTATCTTTCCACAAACCCAGCCCTACGAAGGATAAAAGGGGGGAAACACTAACACAAGGAGGGAAACTATAACCTGGAAAAAACAAGATAGTAACCTTTTTTCATCAAACCCAAAAAGATAACCACTCAAATATAAAAATAACATAAAAATGACAGGAAGCAATAATCACTATTCCTTAATATCTCTTAACATCAATGGACTCAATTTCCCAATAAAAAGACAGACTAACAGACTGGATACATAAATAGGACCCTACATTTTGCTGCATACAGGAAGCACACCTCAGTGTCAACGACAAACACTACCTTAGAGTAAAAGGCTGGGAGTCAATTTTACAAGCAAATGGTCTCAGGAAACAAGCCGGAGTAGCCATTCTAATATCAGATAAAATTGACTTTCAACCTAAAGTCATCAAAAGAGACAGCAGGACACTTCTTGCTGGTCAAAGGAAAATTCCACCAAGAAGAACTCTCAATTCTGAACATCTACGCTCCAAATTCAAGGGTTCCCTCATTCGTAAAAGAAACTTTACTAAAGTTCAAAGCACACATTGCACCTAACACAATAATTGTGGATGATTTCAACACTCCACTTTCCTCAATGGACTGATCAGGAAAACAGAAACTAAACAGGGACACAGTAAAACTAATTGAAGCTTTGGACCAATTGGATTTAATGGATAATTAGAGAACATTTCATCCTACAGCAAAAGAATATACCTTTTTCCTAGTACCTCATGGTACCTTCTCCAAATCGTCCATATAATTGGTCACAATACAGACCTCAACAAATATAAGAAGGCTGAATTAGTCCCATGCATCCTATCAGATCACTATGGAGTAAGAGTGGTCTTCACTAGCAACAAAAACAACAGAAAACCCACATACACATGGAGGCTGAACAATAATCTACTCAATGATAACTTGACCAAAGACAAAGTAAAGAAAGAAATCAAAGACTTTTTAGAATTTAACAAAAATGAAGTAATAACATACCCAAATCTATGGGACAAAATGAAAGCAGTGCTAAGAGGAAAACTCATAGCCTTGAATGCCTTCAAAAAGAAAATGGAGACAGCATACACTAGCAGCTTAATGACACACCTGCAAGCCCTGGAACAAATGAAGCAAATTCACCCAGGAGGAGTAGAAGGCAGGAAATCATCAAACTCAGGACTGAAATCAATCAAGTAGAAACTAAAGAGAACCATACAAAGAATCAACAAAACCAGGAGCTGGTTCTTTGAGAAAATCAACAAGATAGATAAACCCTTAGCCAAACTAACCAAAGGGCATAGAGACAGCATCCAAATTAACAAAATTAGAAATGAAAAGGGGGATATTACAACAGAAACTGAGGAAATTAAAAAAAATCATCAGATCCTATTACAAAAGCCTATACTCAATACAATTGGAGAGTCTGGAGAAAATGGACAATTTCCTTGACAGATACCAAATACCAAAATTAAATCAGGACCAAATAGATAATCTAAACAGTCCCATAACCCCTAAAGAAAGAGAAGGGGCCATAGAAAGTCTTCTAACCAAAAAAAGCACAAGACCAGAAGGTTTCAGTGCAGAATTCTATCAGACTTTCAAAGAAGACCTAACACCAATACTCTTCAAACTATTCCACAAAATAGAAACAGAAGGAACACTACCCAATTCCTTCCAAGCCACAATTATGCTGATACCAAAACCACACAAAGATCTAACAAAGAAAGACAACTTCAGACCAATTTCCCTTATGAACATTGATGCAAAAATACTCAATAAAATTCTTGCCAACCGAATCCAAGAACACATCAAAACGATCATTCACCATGATCAAGTAGGCTTCATCCCAGGGATGCAGGGATGGTTCAATATACAGAAATCCATAAATGCAATCCACTATGTAAACAAACTCAAAGAAAAAAAAACACATGGTCATTTCATTGGAGGCTGAAAACGCATTTGACAAAATTCAGCATCCTTTCATTCTTAAAGTCTTGGAAAGAACAGTAATTCAAGGCCTGTATCTAAACATAGTAAAAGCAATAGCCAGTAGCCAACATCGAACTAAATGGAGAGAAACTTGAAGCAATCCCACTAAAATCAGGGACTAGATAAGGCTGCCACCTCTCTCCATATCTTTTCTTTTTTCTAATTTGATATATTTTTTATTTACATTTCAAATGATTTCCCCTTTTCAGCCCCCCCCACACCCCAAAAGTCACATAAGCCCCCTTCCCTCCCCCTGTTCTCCCATCCACCCCTTCCCACTTCCCTGTTCTGGTTTTGCCCCATACTGCTACACTGAGTCTTTCCAGAACCCTGGGGTCACTCCTCTGTTCTTCTTGTACCTCCTTTGATTATGTTTTGGGTATTCCAATTTTCTAGGCTAATATCCATTTATGAGTGCATACCATGACTGATCTTTTGAGATTGGGTTACCTCACTTAGTATGATGTTCTCCAACTCCATCCATTTGTCTAAGAATTTCATGAATTCATTGTATTTAATAGCTGAATAGTACTCCATTGTGTAAACATACCACATTCTTTGCATCCATTCATCCGTTGAGGGATACTTGGGTTCTTTCCAGCTTCTGGCTATTATAAATAGGGCTGCTATGAACATAGTGGAGCACCTATCCTTATTACATGCTGGGAATCATCTGGGTATATGCCCAGGAGTGCTATTGCAGGATCCTCTGGAAGTGACATGCTTGGTTTTCTGAGGAACTGCCAGACTGATTTCCAGAGTGGCTGTACCATCTTACAATCCCACCAGCAGTGGAGGAGTGTTACTCTTTCTCCACATCCTCACCAACATCTGCTGTCTCCTGAATTTTTAATCTTAGCCATTCTGACTGGTGTATGGTGAAATCTCAGGGTTGTTTTGATTTGCATTTCCTAATGACTAATGAAGTTGAGCATTTTTTTTTTTTTTTTTTTTTTTTGGTTTTTTGGTTTTTTCAAGACAGGTTTTCTCTCTGTAGCCCTGGCTGTCCTGGAACTCACTTTGTAGACCAGGCTGGCCTTGAACTTAGAAATCTGCCTGCCTCTGCCTCCCAAGTGCTGGGATTAAAGGCGTGCACCACCACGCCCGCCTAAATTGGGCATTTTTAAAGATGCTTCTCAGCCCTCTGAAGTTTTTCAGGTTAAAATTCTTTGTTTAGCTCTGAACCCCAAGCTAGGGCAATTAGACAACATAAGGAGGTCAAAGGGACACAAAGGGAAAGGAAGAAATCAAACTATCACTGTTTGCAGATGATATGATAGTCTACTTAAGTGACCCCCCCCCAAAAAAAAAAAAACTCCACCAGAGAACTCCTACAACTGATAAACAACTTCAGTAAAGTGGCTGGTTATAAAATCAACTCAAGCAAATCAGTTGCCTTCCTATACTCAAAGGATAAGCAGGCTGAAAATGAAGTTAGGGAAATGATAACCTTCACAATAGCCACAAACAATATCAAGTACCTTGGTGTGACTCTGACCAAACACGTGAAAAATCTGTATGACAAGAACTTCAAGTCTCTGAAGAAGGAAATGGAAGAAGACCTCAAAATGGAAAAATCTTCCATGCTCTTGGATTGGCAGGATTAATATAGTTAAAATGGCCATCTTGCCAAAAGCAATAGCAATATACAGATTCAATGCAATACCCATCAAAATCCCAACTCAGTTCTTCATAGAGTTAGACTGAGCAATTCTCAAATTCTTCTGGAATAAAAAAAACCCAGGATAGCTAAAACTATTCTCAACAACAAAAGAAATTCTGGGGGAATCAGTATCCTGGACCTCAAGCAATACTATAGAGCAGTAGTGTTAAAAACTGCATGGTATTGGTACAGTGACAGGCAGGAGGATCAATGGAACAGGATTGAAGATCCAGAAATGAACCCACACACCTATGGCCACTTGATCTTCTATAAAGGAGCTGAAAACCTCCAGTGGAAAAAAAGATAGCCTTTTCAACAAATGGTGCTCATTAAACTGGAGGTCAGCATGCAGAAGACTACTTGTACTAAGCTCAAGTCCAAGTAGATCAAGGACTGCCACACAAAACCAGACACTCTGAAGCTAATAGAAAAGAAACTGGGAAAGACCCTTGAGGACATAGGCACAGCGGAAAAGTTCCTGAACAGAACACTAATAGCTTGTGCTCTAAGATCAAGAATTGACAAATGGGACTTCATAAAATTACAAAGTTTCTGTAAGGCAAAGGACACCTTTAGAAGGACAAATCGGCAACCAACAAATTGGGAAAATATCTTCATTAACCCTGCGTCTGACAGAGGGCTAATATCCAATATATAAAAAGAACTCAAGAAGGTAGACCCCAGAAAACCAAATAACCCTATTAAAATTGGGTACAGAGCTAAACAAAGAATTTTCACCTGAAGAACTTTGGATGGCTGAGAAGCATATTAAAAAACGTTCAACATCTGTACTGGCTGGTTTTGTGTGTCAACTTGACACAGGCTGGAGTTATCACATAGAAAGGAGCTTCAGTTGGAGTGGTGAGCCAGGAAAGGGGAAATCATTCAATAAATAAAAATATATTGAATAAAAAATAATTTATAATAAAAGAATAAAGAAGAAAAAAGGCAAATAGACATGTAAGACTTAAAAAATAAATAAGACAAAATAACATAAAAGCAAACAAAATGGCATAAAGAAACTAAAACGACCAATGAAAAGACAAAGAAACTCACATTTATTTGCACACATAAATGTCTCCCAAAACATACTAAAGCTCTATCACATATGCAAGATCCTGACAATGCATTTTGAGACAAAGAATTGATATTGAGTTCATTTTTTTTTTTTGGCCATCTATAACGGGCTGGACATGGAGGGGGCATATCTGGCGCAAAGAGTGATTTGTATAATCAGTGAGACTCTGAAGAAAATGAATTTTCTATTTTGGAGAGAGCTTCATGGGTAAGGATGGGGGCTTGTGTCCATTTTCTCTCTAAACCTTAGAACCACATCTGGCTTTGACCCATGTAGGCCCTGTACATGCTGCCACAGTGTCTGTGAGTTCACCCGTCCTGTGTGAGGAATGTGTCCTCCACCCTTTCTTGCTCTCACAATCTTTATGCTGTTTCTTCCATAGGGTTGCTTGTGCCATGGGAGGTGGGTTTCGAAGGAGAGCTGTCTTCTAGGACTGAATGTTCTAAGGTTTCTAATTCTTTACAGGTTGTACAGTTGTGACCCTCTGTATTTGTTCCCACTTACCATAGGAAAATGCTTTTCTGATTACTGCACAGTGTATCCCCAGCTCTGTAGCTGACAGCCTGCCTCTTCTTTCTCATTTGCACCATTGCCAGGTACTCAGATCTTCTCTGTGGATCCAACTTTCCTCCCTTACCCATTCTTTCCTCTCATCCTCCGAAGCCCAGAGGTACTAACTAGTCAGCCACACAGGTCTGGTAACTGAGTAGTCAACCTTCACTCTCCTTGTCCTCTGTATCCAACATCCAGTGTCATCTCAGGCCTGAAGCAGACTACTTGACTGCCTGTTTCTACCTGGCAAAGCTCTGGCTACTCTAACCAGGGAATCAGGCAGGTGATCACCACATTCCTTTCTTTCTCAATTCCTATTCCCTAGTTTCATCTCCAGCCCAATAGCATGCAACTTGCAGGAACCTGACTCCATCTCTTACCAACTCTACCAAAATTCATAGCAGACCCAGCTTCCCCCTTTCCTGTGGACACTTTCAATACTACCCCAACTCTAGCCTACCCACATTTCTTTGTGTCAGCCCTTAATGCCTAAAAATATGTTCTACCTGGTACCCCCAATAGTGACAGAGCTGCAGGGAGGCAGAAACACTCCCTACCAGACAACCCACAGCCGTCACAGTCTCTCTTTTTTAAAAGTAATTAATTACTTATTTTATTCAATTACATCCTAAATATTGCCCATTCTCCCAGTTCCCCTTGAGGAGTTCCTTTCTCTCCCCTTCCCCTTTACCTCTAAGAAAGTGCCCCTCCCTCAAGGGGTATAACATTTCTACAGGATTAGACATATCCTCTCCCACTGAGGCAAGAAAAAAAGAGTCCTTTACTATGTGCTGAGGGCCTCAGACCAGCCCATGTATGCTCTTTGGTTGGTATCTTCGTCTCTGGGAGCTCCCAGTGGCACATGTTAGATGATATTGTTGATTTTCTGGCTTGGTTGCCATTCCCATTAGTTCCTGCAGTCAATCTATTAACTATTCCATAGTCTGGGGTCTTTGACCTTCATCCACTGTTTGGGTATGGGTATCTGTATCTAGCACAGTCAACTACTGGGTAGTATCTCTCAGAAGACAACCATGCTAGGCTCCTGTCTGAAAGTACAACATAGCATTAGTAATAGTATTAAAGATCGTTGACTGCCATGTCATTGGTTGGCAAATACAGTTTCTAAGATCCAGAGTGGGAAACAGAGACCAAGTAATGAGAATAGTCACCCAATAAGCATTTTTAAATAAAGGATATATGTAATATATATCATGTTATATATAAAGAATAAAAAGCATACATATAAAGAAATAAAATGAATATACACATTCATTTATCGTTTATTTAAAGCTAATATCCCCATGTAAGTAAATATATACCATATTTATTGTTCTGTGACTGTTTTTCCTCACTTGGGATGGCTTTTCTAGTTTTGTCCATGTCCATACACTCACATATTTTTACATTGATAGCCAAGTAATACTCACTAGTATAAATTTAGCATATTTTCTTTATTCATTCTTCTGTTGAGGGACATCTAGGTTGTTTCCTGTTTTTAGCTATTACAAATAAAGCACAGAAAATAAAGGCAGATTTAGACAAACTAGAATATATCAAACTAAAAGTCAATTGCTCAATAAATTACATAATCTTTAAAGTGATAAGATACCATAAAGATTGAAAGAAATCATGCTGATGAATTATTCAACAGATTAAGAGTTACTTTTTAGAATATGTAAAATCTGGTTTTAAATGGTCAGTGAATATAATTAGTGATGTCACAAAAGAAGACATCTCCATGTTTAATGGCGATGTAAAAGGCACTCTGCATCACTAACAGAAAATGTAAATCCAAACCACAATGGTATATTGTTACCTCACTCCAATAATAATGGTTATTATGGAATAATGTTGTAAGTAAGGACTGTGAGAATACACAAACAAGGAAACAGTATAGATTATAAACCCTTAAAGAAATTCGTAGAGAAGTTCAAGTAGAACTTTACTGTGATTGCACAATTTTCCTAGTGGGTATTTCTATTCAAAGGACAGGAAATCAGTACACCAAGGAGATAGCTGCAGTCCTGCAATTGTTCCAGCGTTAGCCAAGCAATGAAAATAACCCACACTTTTGTTGTAGTTTGGGTGATAAATGTTTCTCGTAAGCTCATGTACTCAAACACTTTGCTCTTAGATAGTGGCAGTATGTGATGAGGTTATGGAGCCTATAGGTTCTGGAGTCTTGCTCAAGGAAGTATTTCTCTGAAGGCAGGCTTTGAGGTTTTACATATTCACCATACTTGCTCTTCTCCCTAGGTGCTTCCTGTGTATAGATGACATGTGATAAACAAGTTCCTGTCTCTGTTTACCATGCATTCTTTGCCTGCTGTGATGCTTTCCCATCATCGTTCTGGAATTGTAAGGCAAAATATATATTTTTCCTTGAGATGTTTCAGGGGGAGTAATGACTTTGTTAGCAAGTGGACAAGAAGTCATTCATTTGATATTTTGGCAAAGAATATGCATTCTATCCATGTCTTAGTAAATGAGTAAAAGTAATTTCTTTGGGGTATGAAATCGCATGGAGGATACAGAAAGTATACATGGTTAAGGGAAGCATGTGTTCTTCCTACATGGTTTCAGAGAGTCAATAAGGTCAGACAAAGTGACAGTCTTATAGTCCCTCAAGTAGGCCCTTAGATGTCATGGCCTGAACCTGTGATGGTAGGACTTTTTGCTTTAGAGACACCTAGATGTTGGAGATGACAGATCCATGAGACATCTGTCAAATGATACCTACATGATCAGTGGAATCAGCCTATGAAAGACATAATGTTGCAGTTCACAAATCTCAATATGAAGCTATAGGATTTGGTGTTTGCTCTGTTTTATTTTAGTCTTTGTTTGGTCTATCATTTCATCATTATGACCATTGTCTCTCCTTCAGAAGGATAATGTATGTTCTGTTTTCTGTTCTATTTTATGCTGGAGATCTGTGGTTTTTGATTTTTATTATTTATCTATTTATTTATGTATTCATTCATTTATATAAATATAAATATAAATTCATTAAATATAAATATAAATTCATTAAATATAAATATAAATTCATAAATATAAATATAAATTCATTCATATATAAATAAATATATATTTATTTATCTTACAGAGTATATCAAGTGCACAATAGCCTTGAGTCTCAGAAGAGACTTTGGACTTTGGAATATAGATAGTAATTATGTATTATATATTTCTTCCTAACAAAGAAGATCAAATATTTGTACAACAATAAATGGTAAATGTTTGTGGAGACAGATATCTTTAAACTGAATTAGACATCATGTGATTAATTTATATAGCTAATATGTTTTAATATGTACGTTAAAAACAACTTAAAAATAAGAAATGAAGATAAAATAACATTTAATTGAAATTTAATTAAATGACATCCAAATTTGCTAATTTGCATCCTGGTTTAATCATGAAGTTTTGCCTGGTTCACTTTAATACTAATGACATGCATTCAATTACTTAAAATACCTCTTGGAAAACGTTAAGCAGCTCTTAATTGTATATTAATGAATCTTCTCTATGTTTCTTTGAGTTGATCATATATATTTTTATTTCCTTAGTAAATATTCTTTTAAGAGACTGATAAAAAAATTGATAATAAGCCTCTTGTTACCTTATTTATTACTAAGCCATATGTGGCTTTATATTTAGAGGGATCATTATATTTTAGATGAACTTCTTTTATTTATTTATTAATGTACCTTAAATATATTTTTTTTGTATTTTTTTATTTATTTTCTATATTCTTTTTTTTTTTATTATTCGATATAATTTATTTACATTTCAAATGATTTCCCCTTTTCTAGCCCCCCCACTCCCCGAAAGTCCCGCAAGCCCCCTTCTCTTCCCCTGTCCTCCCACCCACCCCTTCCCACTTCCCCGTTCTGGTTTTGCTGAATACTGTTTCACTGAGTCTTTCCAGAACCAGGGGCCACTCCTCCTTTCTTCTTGTACCTCATTTGATGTGTGGATTATGTTTTGGGTATTCCAGTTTTCTAGGTTAATATCCACTTATTAGTGAGTGCATACCATGATTCACCTTTTGAGTCTGGGTTACCTCACTTAGTATGATATTCTCTAGCTCCATCCATTTGCCTAAGAATTTCATGAATTCATTGTTTCTAATGGCTGAATAGTACTCCATTGTGTAGATATACCACATTTTTTGCATCCACTCTTCTGTTGAGGGATACCTGGGTTCTTTCCAGCATCTGGCAATTACAAATAGGGCTGCTATGAACATAGTAGAACATGTATCCTTATTACATGGTGGGGAGTCTTCTGGGTATATGCCCAGGAGTGATATAGCAGGATCTTCTGGAAGTGAGGTGCCCAGTTTTCAGAGGAACCGCCAGACTGATTTCCAGAGTGGTTGTACCAATTTGCAACCCCACCAGCAGTGGAGGAGTGTTCCTCTTTCTCCACACCCTCTCCAACACCTGCTGTCTCCTGAATTTTTAATCTTAGCCATTCTGACTGGTGTAAGATGAAATCTTAGGGTTGTTTTGATTTGCATTTCCCTAATGACTAATGAAGTTGAGCATTTTTTAAGATGCTTCTCCGCCATCCGAAGTTCTTCAGGTGAGAATTCTTTGTTTAACTCTGTACCCCATTTTTTAATAGGGTTGTTTGGTTTTCTGGAGTCTAACTTCTTGAGATCTTTATATATATTGGATATTAGCCCTCTATCTGATGTAGGATTGGTGAAGATCTTTTCCCAATTTGTTGGTTGCCGATTTGTCCTCTTGATGGTGTCCTTTGCCTTACAGAAACTTTGTAATTTTATGAGGTCCCATTTGTCAATTCTTGCTCTTAGAGCATACGCTATTGGTGTTCTGTTCAGAAACTTTCTCCCTGTACCGATGTCCTCAAGGGTCTTCCCCAGTTTTTTTTCTATTAGCTTCAGAGTGTCTGGCTTTATGTGGAGGTCCTTGATCCATTTGGATTTGAGCTTAGTACAAGGAGACAAGGATGGATCAATTCGCATTCTTCTGCATGCTGACCTCCAGTTGAACCAGCACCATTTGTTGAAAAGGCTATCTTTTTTCCATTGGATGTTTTCAGCCTCTTTGTCGAGGATCAAGTGGCCATAGGTGTGTGGGTTCATTTCTGGATCTTCAATCCTGTTCCATTGATCCTCCTGTCTGTCACTGTACCAATACCATGCAGTTTTTAACACTATTGCTCTGTAGTATTGCTTGAGGTCAGGGATACTGATTCCCCCAGATTTCCTTTTGTTGCTGAGAATAGTTTTAGCTATCCTGGGTTTTTTGTTGTTCCAGATGAATTTGATAATTGCTCTTTCTAGCTCTGTGAAGAATTGAGTTGGGATTTTGATGGGTATTGCATTGAATCTGTATAGTGCTTTAGGCAAAATGGCCATTTTAACTATATTGATTCTGCCGATCCATGAGCATGGGAGGTTTTCCCATTTTTTGAGGTCTTCTTCCATTTCCTTCTTCAGAGTCTTGAAGTTCTTGTCATACAGATCTTTCACATGTTTGGTAAGAGTCACCCCAAGATACTTTATACTGTTTGTGGCTATTGTGAAGGGGGTCATTTCCCTAATTTCTTTCTCAGCCTGCTTATCCTTTGAGTATAGGAAGGCCACTGATTTGCTTGAGTTGACTTTATAACCTGCCACTTTGCTGAAGTTGTTTATCAGCTGTAGGAGCTCTCTAGTGGAGTTCTTTGGGTCACTTAGGTAGACGATCATGTCGTCTGCAAATAATGATAGTTTGACTTCTTCCTTTCCAATTTGTATCCCTTTGACCTCCTTATGTTGTCGAATTGCCCGAGCTAGTACCTCAAGTACAATATTGAAAAGATAAGGAGAAAGGGGGCAGCCTTGTCTGGTCCCTGATTTCAGTGGGATTGCTTCAAGTTTCTCTCCATTTAGTTTGATGCTGGCTACCGGTTTGCTGTATATTGCTTTTACTATGTTTAGGTATGGGCCTTGAATTCCTGTTCTCTCCAAGACTTTAAGCATGAAGGGATGCTGAATTTTGTCAAATGCTTTTTCAGCATCCAATGAAATGACCATGTGGTTTTGTTCTTTGAGTTTGTTTATGTAGTGGATTGTATTGATGGATTTCCGTATATTGAACCAACCCTGCATTCCTGGGATAAAGCCTACTTGATCATGGTGGATGATCGTTTTGATGTGTTCTTGGATTCGGTTGGCAAGAATTTTATTGAGTATTTTTGCATCGATGTTCATAAGGGAAATTGGTCTGAAGTTCTCTTTCTTTGTTGGATCTTTGTGTGGCTTTGGTATCAGCGTAATTGTGGCTTCGTAGAAGGAATTGGGTAGTGTTCCTTCTGTTTCTATTTTGTGGAATAGTTTGAAGAGTATTGGTGTTAACTCTTCTTTGAAGGTCTGGTAGAATTCTGCACTGAAGCCATCTGGTCCTGTGCTTTTTTTGGTTGGAAGACTTTCTATGACTCCTTCTATTTCTTTAGGCATTATGGGACTGTTTAGATGGTCTAGTTGGTCCTGATTTAATTTTGGTATTTGGTATCTGTCAAGGAAATTGTCCATTTCCTCCAGATTCTCCAGTTGTGTTGAGTATAGGCTCTTGTAGTAGGATCTGATGATTTTTTGGATTTCCTCAGTTTCCGTTGTTATATCTCCCTTTTCATTTCTAAGTTTGTTAATTTGGATACTTTCTCTGTGCCCTTTGGTCATTCTGGCTAAGGGTTTATCTATCTTGTTGATTTTCTCAAAGAACCAGCTCCTGGTATTGTTGATTTTTTGTATGGTTCTCTTTGTTTCTACTTGATTGATTTCGGCCCTGAGTTTGATGATTTCCTGCCTTCTACTCCTCCTGGGCGAAATAGCTTCTTTTTGTTCCAGGGCTTTCAGGTGTGTCATTAAGCTGGTAATGTATGCTCTCTCCATTTTCTTTTTGGAGGCACTCAGGGCTATGAGTTTTCCTCTTAGCACTGCTTTCATTGTGTCCCATAGATTTGGGTATGTTGTGTTTTCATTTTCATTGTGTTCTAAAAAGTCTTTAATTTCTTTCTTTATTTCTTCCTTGACCAAGGTATCATTGAGTAGAGTATTGTTCAGTTTCCACGTGTATGTGGGCTTTCTGTTGTTTCTGTTGCTATTGAAGACCACTTTTACTCCATAGTGATCAGATAGGAGGCATGGGATTAGTTCGATCTTCTTATATTTGTTGAGGTCTGTCTTGTGACCAATTATATGGTCGATTTTGGAGAAGGTACCATGAGGTGCTGAGAAAAAGGTATATTCTTTTGTTTTAGGATAGAATGTTCTATATATATCTGTTAAATCTAATTGGTCCAAAGCTTCAATTAGTTTCATTGTGTCCCTGTTTAGTTTCTGTTTTCCTGATCGGTCCATTGAGGAAAGTGCAGTGTTGAAGTCACCCACAATTATTGTGTTAGGTGCAATGTGTGCTTTTAGTTTTAATAAAGTTTCTTTTACAAAAGAGGGTGCCCTTACATTTGGGGCATAGATGTTCAGGATTGTCAGTTCTTCTTTTTGTATTTTTCCTTTGACCAGCAAGAAGTGACCCTCAGGGTCTCTTTTGATGACTTTGGGTTGAAAGTCAATTTTATCTGATATTAAAATGGCTACTCCAGCTTGTTTCCTGAGACCATTTGCTTGTAAAATTGTCTTCCAGCCTTTTACTCTAAGGTAGTGTTTGTCTTTGACCCTGAGGTGTGTTTCCTGTAAGCAGCAAAATGTAGGGTCCTGTTTACGTATCCATTCAGTTAGTCTGTGTCTTTTTATTGGGGCATTAAGTCCATTGATGTTAAGAGATATTAAGGAATAGTGATTGTTACTTCCTATCATTTTTGACGTTATTTTTTAAATTTGAATGCTTAACTTCTTTTGGGTTTGATGAAAGGTTACTATCTTGCTTTTTCCAGGGTGAAGTTTCCCTCCTTGTATTGGTGTTGTCCTCCTATTATCCTTTTTAGGGCCGGGTTTGTGGATAGATATTGGGTAAACTTGGTTTTGTCATGAAATATCTTAGTTTCTCCATCTATGGTGATTGAGAGTTTTGCTGGATATAGTAGTTTTGGTTGGCATTTGTGTTCTCTTAGAGTCTGCATGAGATCTGCCCAGGACCTTCTAGCCTTCATAGTCTCAGGTGAAAAGTCTGCTGTGATTCTGATAGGTCTTCCTTTATATGTTACTTGGCCTTTTTCTCTTACTGCCTTTAGTATTCTTTCTTTGTTTAGAACATTTGGTGTTTTGATTATTATGTGACGGGAAGTATTTCTGTTCTGGTCCAGTCTGTTTGGAGTTCTGTAGGCTTCTTGTATATTCATGGGCATCTCTCTCTTTAGGTTAGGGAAGTTTTCTTCCATAATTTTATTGAAGATATTTGCTGGCCCTTTAAGTTGTAAATCTTCACTCTCCTCTATGCCTATAATCCTTAGGTTTGGTCTTCTCATTGTGTCCTGGATTTCCTGGATATTTTGGGTTACAAGCTTTTTGCATTTTGCATTTTCTTTAACTGTTGAGTCCATGGTTTCTATGGAATCTTCAGCATCTGAGATTCTTTCTTCTATCTCTTGTATTCTGTTGTTGATATTTGTATCTCTGTCCCCTGATTTCTTCCCAAGGCTTTCTATCTCCAAAGTTGTCTCCCTTTGAGTTTTCTTAGTTGTTTCTACTTCTGATTTTAGATCCTGGATGGTTTTGCTTAGCTCCTTCACTTGCATGTTTGTGTTTTCCTGTAATTCTTTAAGAGATTTTTGTGTTCTCTCTTTCATGAGCTCAGCCTGTTGACCAAAGTTCTCCTGTATTTCTTTAAGAGATTTTTGTGTTTCGTCTTTCATGACCTCAGCCTGTTGAGCAAAGTTCTCCTGTATTTCTTTAAGTGTTTTTTGCATTTCCTCCTTGTTGGCTTTTGTATTCTCCTGGATTTCTTTCAATGATTTTTGTGTTTCCCTTGCAAGGGCTTCTACCTTTTGATCCATTGTCTCCTGAATTTCTTTATGTATGACCTTCATGTGTTCCTGTACCAGCATCATGACCAGTGATTTTAAATCCAAATCTTGTTTTACTGGTGTGATGGGGTATCCAGGACATGTTGGTAGAGGAGAATTGGGTTCAGATGTTGCCATATTGCCTTGATTTCTGTTAGTGACGTTCCTGCGTTTGCCTTTTGCCATCTAGATCTCACTGGTGTTAGTTTATCTTGTCAGTGCTGGACTCACCAGTGCAAGCTGCCCCTTCCCAGTTGGCCTCTGGTGCACAGCTTACCTCCTGCACTGCTTGTAGACAGTGTGCTGCTGCCCAGGCTGTTCAGATCCCAAAGCAGGCACCCGAAGGCTCCCGCTGGGGCCCGCTGGATTCACTGGAGCACACTGACTTCTCCCAGCTGGCCGCCCGGAAGCCCAGCTAGCCACTTGCAGGACTTGGAGATGTAATGCTGCCGCCCAGACTGATCTGGATCCGGAAGCGGAGAGAGTAGAGCTAAGGGCTTCTGCCTGAGGCCTTGCCCCAGATTGTGTCTGTGGAGCAGATGGAGCCCGTGTGCACTCCCAGGGAGTACCGACGGTGTATGCTACTGTGACCTCCCCTGAGTTCCGCTCACTCCGCTGGGCAGCCGATCTGCCAACCGGGCTATCGCACACAAGGTTAGCCTGGCCGCCCAGTCCCTGAGTCCAGGCAAAAGCCTGGGAGGCCAAGGTCCGAGCAAAGTTCCCCTACGGCTTTGACTGTTAATTGGGTTTGCCAGGTGACTAGGATGGCGGGCGTGTGCGCCCGCGCTCCCTGAAAGAGCCGGGAGAGTCCGCTTTGCTAACAATCACCTGGGCGGGTTGACTCACAGATGGCCCACCAAGCCGCCCAGTTCTTGGGGTCAGTCCTGTGCCTTTTGGGGCCTGGACCCCCGCTTTGTTAGCCTTAGGCTATGCCTGTTACAGGTCTGCCCGCCTGAGCTCTCTGACGTCCTGCAGGCAAAATGGCGGCGGCGCGCTCGCAGGCCTGGGCAAAAAACCTCCTGGTTGGGTTGGCACCCCGATGGCCCCCCGACCCGCCCAGGGCCTGAGTGCAGGCCAACGCCCGTCGGGCTCAGACCACCGCGGTGTTGGCCTCGGATTATGTTTGTGTACCTCAGTCTGTCCGATTCCTGGAGTACGGAACCAAGATGGATCCTCCTCTCCTGACTGGTGGGAGGCCGAGTTCTGAAGTGGCCTCCGTGCAGGAAAGGCGCGGCACAACTGCAGCTGCTTGCTGTCCGGCTGGTCAGCGAAGGTCAGTGGTCGTGGGCGCAGGGCCTAACTGGTCCCTGTGACGCCTTGGTTCCACTGCTGATGGCCCTTCAGCTGGAGCAGCCACTGCTGCCGCTGCTGCCGCCCTATTTTCTATATTCTTTGTTTACATTCTAAAAGCTTTCCCCTTTCCCAGTCCCGCCTCCTATATGTCCCATAAGTCCTCTTCTCTCCATCCATTCTCTTATCTTTCCCCCTCCCTTTTCTCTGTCCTGGTACTCCCCTACAATGCTGGATCAAGCCTTTCCAGGATTAGGGCCCTCTTCTTTCTTCTTCATGGGAATCATTTGATATGCTAATTGTATCTTCAGTTTTCAGAGCTTCAGGGCTAATTAATATCCACTTATCAATGATTGCATTCCATGTGTATTCTTTTGTGATTGCATTACCTTGCTTAGGATGATATTTTCTAGTTCTATCCATTTGCCTAAAAAAATTATGAATTCATAGTTTTTAATTGCTGAATAGTACTCCATTGTGTATATATACCACATTTTCTGTATCCATTCCTCCTTTGAGGGATATCTGCGTTCTTTCCAGCTTCTGGCTATTATAAATAAGGTTGCTACGAACATAGTGGAGCATGTGTCCTTATTGCATCTGGGGAATCCTGGGTATATGCCTATAGCAGGGTCCTCCGGAAGTGTCATGTCCAGTTTTCTTAGGAACCGCCAGACTGATTTCCAGAGTGGTTGGACCATTTTACAATCCCACCAGCAGTGGAGGAGTGTTCCTCTTTCTCCACATCCTTGCCAACACCTGCTGTCTCCTGAGTTTTTAACCTTAGCCATTCTGACTGGTGTGAGGTGAAATCTCAGGGTTGTTTTGATCTGAATTTCCCTAATGGCTAATGATGTTGAGCATTTCTTAAGGTGCTTCTCGGCAATCCAAATTTCTTCAGGTGAAAACTCTTTGTTTAGGTTTGTACTCCATTTTTAATAGGGTTATTTGGTTCCCTGGAGTCTAACTTCTTGAGTTCTTTGAATATATTGGATATTAGCCCTCTATCCATATAGGGTTGGTGAAGATCTTTTCCCAATTTGTTGTTTGCCATTTTGTCTTTTTGACTTGTGTCCTTTGCCTTATAGAAACTTTGTAATTTTATGAGATCCCATTTCTCAATTCTTGATCTTAGAGCATAAGCCATTGGTGTTCTGTTCAGGAAATTTCCCCCTGTGCCTATGTTCTCAAGGGTTTTGCCCAGTTTCTTTTTTATTAGTTTCAGTGTGTCTGGTTTTATGTGGAGGTCCTTGATCCCCTTGGAGTTGAGCTTAGTACAAGGAGATAAGAATGGATCAATTCGCATTCTCCTGCATGCTGACCACCAGTCAACCATTTGTTAAAAAGGCTATCTTTTTTCTACTGGATGTTTTCAGCTCCTTTGTTGAAGATCAAGTGACCATAGGTGTGTGGATTCATTTCTGTGTCTTCAATTCTATTCCATTTCTCCACCTGCCTGTCCCTGTGCCAATACCATGCAGTTTTTAATACTCTTGCTCTGTAGTATTGCTTGAGGTCTGGGATACTAATACCCCCAGAAGTTCTTTTACTGTTGAGAATAGTTTTAGCTATCCGGGGTTTTTTGTTATTCCGGATAAATTTGAGAATTGCTTTTTCTAACTCTGTGAAGAACTGAGTTGGGATTTTGATGGGGATTGCATTGAATCTGTATATTGCTTTTGGCAAAATGGCAATTTTAACTATATTAATCCTGCCAATCCACGAGCAAGGAAGATTTTTCCATTTTCTGAGGTCTTCTTTGATTTCCTTCTTCAGGGACCTGAAGTTCTTGTCATAAAGATCTTTCACTTGCTTGGTTAGAGTCACACCAAGATCCTTTATATTGTTTGTGACTATTGTGAAGGGTGTCATTTCCCGAACTTCTTTCTCAGCCTGCTTATCCTTTGAGTATAGGAAGGCAACTGATTTGCTTGAGTTGATTTTATAACCTGCCACTTTGCTGAAGTTGTTTATCAGGTGTAGGAGTTCTCTGGTGGTGGTTTTCAAGTCACTTGAGTAGACTATCATGTCATCTGCAAATAGTGATAATTTGACTTCTTCCTTACCAATTTGTATACCTTTGACCTCCTTATGTTGTCTAATTGCTCTAGCTAGGACTTCAAGTACTATATTGAAAAGATATGGAGAGAGAGGGCAGCCTTGTCTAGTCCCTGATTTTTGTGGGATTGCTTCAAGTTTCTCTCCATTTAGTTTGATGTTGGCTACCGGTTTGCTGTATATTGCTTTGATTATGTTTAGGTATGGACCTTGAATTTCTGTTCTTTCCAAGACTTTTAGCATGAAAGGATGCTGAATTTTGTCAAATGCTTTTTCAGCATCTAATGAGATGATCATATGGTTTTTTTTCTTTGAGTTTGTTTATGTAGTGGATTGCATTGACGGATTTCCTTATATTGAACCATCCCTGCATCCCTGGGATGAAGCCCACTTGATCGTGGTGGATGATAGTTTTGATGTGTTCTTGGATTTGGTTGGCAAGAATTTTATTAAGTATTTTGCATCGATATTCATAAGGGAAATTGGCCTGATGTGCTCTTTCTTTGTTGGATCTTTGTGTGGTTTTGGTATCAGTGTAATTGTGGCTTTGTAGAACGACTTGTGTAGTGTTCCTTCTGTTTCTCTTTTGTTGAACAGTTTGAAGAGTATTGGAGTTAGGTCTTTGAATGTCTGATAAAATTCTGCAATGAAGCCATGTGGTCCCATGCTTTTTTTGATTGAGAGACTTTCTATGACCCCTTTTATTTCTTTAGGGGTTATGGGACTGTTTAGATGATCTATTTGATCCTGATTTAATTTTTGTGTTTGGTATCTGTCTAGGAATTTGTCCATTTCCTCCAGATTCTCCAGTTGTGTTGAGTATAAGCTTTGGTAGTAACATCTGATGATTTTTTGAATTTCCCTAGTTTCTGTTGTTATATCTCCCTTTTCATTTCTAATTTTATTAATATGGATACTGTCTCTGTGCCCCTTGGTTAGTCTGGCTAAGGGTTTATCTATCTTGTTGATTTTCTCAAAGAACCAGCTCCAGGTTTTGTTGATTCTTTGTATGGTTCTCTTAGTTTCTACTTGATTGATTTCAGCCCTGTGTTTCATGATTTCCTGCCTTCTACTCCTCCTGGGTGAATTCGCTTCTTTTTGCTCCAGATCTTTCAGGTATGCCATTAAGCTGTTAGTGTATGCTGTCTCCATTTTCTTTTTGGAGGCACTCAGGGCTATGAGTTTTCCTCTTAGCACTGCCTTCATTGTGTCCCATAGATTTGGGTATGTTGTATCTTTATTTTCGTTCAATTCTAAAAAGTCTTTGATTTCTTTCTTTATTTCTTCCTTGACCAAGGTATCATTGAGTACAGTATTGTTCAGTTTCCATGTGTATGTGGGCTTTCTCTTGTTTTTGTTGCTATTGAAGACCACTTTTACTCCATAGTGATCTGATAGGAGGCATGGGATTATTTCGATCTTCTTATATTTGTTGAGGTCTGTCTTGTGACCAATTATATGGTTGATTTTGGAGAAGGTACCATGAGGTGCTGAGAAAAAGGTATATTCTTTTGGTTTAGCGTTAAATGTTCTATATATATCTGTTAACTCAAATTGGTCCAGAACTTCAATTAGTTTCTGTGTCCCTGTTTTTTTTTTTTTCCTGATCGGTCCATTGAGGAAAGTGCAGTGTTGAAGTCACCCACAATTATTGTGTTAGGTGCAATGTGTGCTTTGAGCTTTAGTAAAGTTTCTTTTATGAATGAGGGTGCCTTTGCATTTGGAGCATAGATGTTCAGGATTGAGAGTTCTTCTTGGTGTGTTTTTCCTTTGACCAGCAAGAAGTGTCCCTCAGTGTCGCTTTTGATGACTTCATGTTGAAAGTCAATTTTATCTGATATTAGAATGGCTACTCCTGCTTGTTTCCTGAGACCATTCGCTTGTAAAATTGTCTTCCAGCCTTTTACTCTAAGACAATGTTTGTCTTTGACACTTGTATTTTCTGTATGCAGCAAAATGTAGGATCCTGTTTACATATCCAGTCTGTTAGTCTATGTTTTTTTTATTGGGGAATGGAGTCCATTGATGCTAAGAGATATTAAGGAATAGTGATTACTACTTCCTCTCATTTTTGATGATATCTTTTATATTTGATTGATTATCTTTTTTTGGGGTTTGATGAAAGAAGGTTACTATCTTGCATATTCCAGGATGAAGTTTCCCTCCTTGTATTGGTGTTTTCCTCCTATTATCCTTTGTAGGGCTGGGTTTGTGGTAAGAAATTGGGTGAACTTGGTTTTGTCATTGAATATCTTGGTTTCTCCATCTATGGTGATTGAGAGTTTTGCTGGGTATAGTAGTTTTGGCTGGCATTTGTGTTCTCTTAGAGTCTGCATGAGATCTGTCCAGGATCTTCTAGCTTTCATAGCCTCTGGTGAGAAATCTGGTGCGATTCTGATGGGTCTTCCTTTATATGTTACTTGGTCTCTTTGTCTTACTGCCTTTAATATTCTTTTTTTTTTGTTTAGTACATTTGGGGTTTTGATTATTATGTGACAGGAGGTATTTCTGTTCTGTAGGCTTCTTGTATATTCATGGGCATCTCTCTTTTTAGATTAAGGAAGTTTTCTTGCATAATTTTAATCAAGATATTTGCTGGCCCTTTAAGTTGTAAATCTTCGCTCTCATCTATTCCTATAATCCTTAGGTTTGGCCTATTCACTGTGTTCTGGATTTCCTGGATGTTTTGGCTTATAAGCTTTTTGCATTTTGCATTTCTTTGACCTTTGAGTCCATGGTTTCTATGGTATATTCGGCATCTGAGATCCTTTCTTCTATCTCTTGTATTCTGTTGTTGATATTCGCATCTATGGTCCCTGATTTCTTCCCAAGGTTTTTTCTCTCCCAAGTTGTCTCCCTTTGCAATTTCATAGTTGTTTCTACTTCTGTTTTTAGATCCTGGAAGTTTTTGCTCAGTTCCTTCATTTGCTTGTTTGTGTTTTCCTGTAATTCTTTGAGAGATTTTTGTGTTTCTTCTTTCAGGACTTCTGCCTGTTGATCAAAGTTCTCCTGTAATTTTTTAAGTGATTTTTGCATTTCCTCCTTATTGGCTACTATCGTTTGACCCATATTCTCCTGAATTTCTTTAAGTGATTTTTGTGTTTCCCTTGTAAGGGTTTCTAGCTTTTGATCATTTTTCTCCTGAATTTCTTTAAGAGATTTATTTATGTCCTTCATGTGTTCTTGTAACAGCATCATGACCAGTGATTTTACATCTGAATCTTGCTTTTCTGGTTTGTTAGGGTATCCAGGACGTGCTGTTAATGGAGAATTGGGTTCAGATGCTGCCATATTGCCTTAATTTCTGTTAGTAACGTTCCTACGTTTGCCTTTTGCCATCTAGATCTCACTGGTGTTAGTTAGTCTTGTTGTCAATGCAGGACTCACCCTTGCAAGATGCCTCCCTGTAGCCGGCCTCCGGATGCACCACTGGCCCTCTGCACTGCTTGGGTACGGGGCGTGTCACCTAGCCTGCTCCAGATCCAGAGGTGGCGACTGGAAGGCTCTAGCCAGAGGCCTCCGGATGGATCCTCCGCTTTGCCTGGTCAGATGGACTCACCCAAGCAAGCTGCCTCCTTCTGGCCAGCCTCCAGGTACACTACTGGCCCTCTGCACTGCTTGGGGATGGGGCGCATGGCCCAGGCTGCTCCAGATCCAGAGGTGGTGACAGGAGGCTCTCAGATAAACTTCTTAAAGCCAGTTTCATTAATATTCTGGAAAAGGTTCATAGTCAGACATGCATAGTCACATGATCCTGAATGAATTATCCTGTTGGAAGAAAGTAAATGATTAGATGTAAGTGTTCAGTCTGGAGTTAGGTCACTTTCTGAAGTCTTTTTCTAGGTTTAATTAATGCCATCTTTGGTGATTTTTGTTTGTTTCAAGCCTATTACTTAACCATTGAGGAAAAGAAGTCAGTATCAAAAGAGATAACACTAAATTTTAATTGTCTTTTTGGCCTGAAAAATCTGCTATTTCTAAAATGTTAACAAATGCCTTCATTAATTCACTGATATAATGCACACTATATTTTACTTGTATTTTAAATTTATGTTTATTTAATATTTATATAAATATTTATATGAATATATATATAATTTGTAATATATAAATAAAATATATAAAATAGATATTATATTTATATAATATAATCATTGCAGAGAGATAAAATTGGAAATTGATTTTTTTCTAGCATGGAGAGTGAGGACAAGAACAAAGATTATTATTATGATTTTGGCCCACACGAATCTTTTTAGACAGGTTATCAGGCTTGACAATATGTTAAGTTCACTTTCTGAGCCACTTTGACAAACCACTTTTAGCCACTTTAATTTTTCTTTTATTTTGAAATGTTAAATGTTTGATATCATGAAACCATCATGTAAGTTTCTTTGTTATTTAAAAATGAATCATCCACTTCCCCTAAATACAGCTGTTTTTATGTAGTCATGAGTTATAATTGTTACGGTTTATTTTAGCTCACTGTAGCTGTGAATGTCCTGAAAAGTCCCTAAATAGTCATAAAGGCCTAAGATCACAACTACCCAGCCCTGTACTCAGAAGCTGTATGTGAGGTCATTCATGACAGCCTCAGCAAGATCTGTTCTTTAAGAGGATTGCAGAAACATTAGATGACTTTTTATTTTCTGAGTCAGCTTTTTTTTCAAGGTTTTATTTGAGCCCAGTGTGAGAAATTAGATTTAACAAAACAAAACATAAAAATCTCAAGAATGTCTTTAAAGCACTGAAAATCTCTTAGCTTCTTGAAAATCATCAATGCCTGTGAAATGAGTATATGACAATATGGGACTGTTTTCTCTCTGAGCCTATTGTAGGTTATAGTGTTGCATAAACCTCTTTGGCAGTACATATCTCCTGTCATATTTACTGTCATATGTAGTAGAAAAATTAGTTGTTTTATGCCAAGCTGAGATGTTCTTTAGTATATATTCAATTATGTTAAGGTTACTATACCATTTCAATAAAAAGGCTGTTTCTTTATTATAATGTACGACATATTTAAGTTCATGTTACTTTGAAACATTATGAGTAGAAGAAATATAGAGTTAGGGAGATTAATTATTTTGAACTCATAATTGATAATTGTAAACTTGAGCAAAGATTTACAATATTCTTTGTAAATCATACAAAATTATGTGGATTATTATGCATTTAACTGGAAAGAGAGCTTTCAATTGGCTAACAAAGGAGATGAAAATGAATGGTGTGTATGTGTGTGTGTGTGTGTGTGTGTGTGTGTGTATGTGTGTGTGTACCATTTGCCAGTTTTTTATTTTGTTTCCTAGACTCGCTCTTAGCTAAGGGTCTCCATATTTACCACAGCATTTGGTCTCCTTCACTCATCTGCACTCACTGTGGCTCTGTTGTTTTAGACAGTTTTGCAGACTATGTCTTAAAAAGACCACCTTACACTTGTCCTCATTCAATAGCTGAATCACACATTTCTTGGACAGTTTATGTTTGAGTAACCCTAGATATGAAGTGAATATTATAACTTGAGTGAGATTTTCTATCTTGTGAGATGGATTAAAATATTTCTATATTATGAAGTTGTTCTTTTTATTAGATATTTGCTTTAATTACATTTCAAATTGTCACAAAGACAGTATAAGAGTTACTTTTTAATGACTTTGGTATTCAATCCTTTTTGTCTAGTAACAAATTATTATTTCACAGCAGAAATATTTTTCTCTACTCTCTATCCTCAGGTTTCAAATGAAAGTGACTTTATGTCAAATTCTAGGGATGCATGCATGCCTGTAAGTGTCCTCAGATGTCTGATTACATTGTGAAGGAGAAGCAGGCACATACGGGGGGCTTTCATTTAGTAGAGAATCGAAGGTCTACATGTCCAAGTTTCTTTCTACCCATATATATATCTACAACGGAAACTGTCCCTTTGAAATTTGCTATAACAAACTGCAGCACAGGTCACAGCAAATCTAATAATAAAACCAGTGTGAAAGAAATAGTATGTCCAATGGAGACATAGAATCCAAATCTTTAAAGCCATCACAGCAAACTGAAATGGAAGTTCAATGTAATTATTGATTCTTCAGTTAGGAAACTTGTACATTATTTGTTTTTCTTAAGGTTACTTTATTATAAACTATGGAGGAACTGATAGTTTACAAATGGAGATATATGCAGGCAATACAGCAAGTTTGGTGGTACATGGATCTAGGGACTTCCTCTCCCCTAACTCTGTCTTTTGCTACTTTTCACTCAGTCTGAGGCCATCTCCTAACTCCTTAGAGTGTCATTGTTGGTAACCGCATTCCTGCCTTTTCAGACAGTGTTAAGACAACCAGACCTTTCTTGAAACCTTGACAATATCTTTATTTCATTTTAAAATTTATATATGGGGTTAATAGTCAACAGAATCTCATGCAGTTAAAAGTAATTCATCATTTTAAAGGGGATACAATACCTGGTGAATGTATAATAGCTTTTTAATTTCTTTTACTTACAAGACAAATACTTTATTAAATTACGAGGTAAATTATTAGTCTATTTACATGATTAAAAGATCATTGAAAAGTACATCTCTGATGTCTTGGATTTTCAATTCTTACTATTTTCATAGAATTAGTAAATACTATTGGCAACATAGGCAAAACTTTATTTTTAGTGACCATTTTCACCAGTCATCAAAGTAGGTCATTTAAAAATAATCTTAGTCCAATAAATCACTTATGTCCTTGAAGGTAGGCATGGGGACAGTTTCACTTAAACCACCAGCATAAAGAGGAGGAAATGAATATTTCTGGTTGCCAATTTTCTAGCTTAATGTTGATATTTGATCTAAAATCAATAGGACCTGTGTGAGGAAGTTCATGACTTTTGCACAGTTGCAGATCTCTTGCCAGTCCCTGGGACTGTGCTGGGAGCCAAAACACAGACATGGAAAGAAGCTTGATTCTTTGCCCCACATATACTTGGATAATACTTCAGATGTCTGTATAGAAGATATCAGTTGTAAAATCAGGGAAAATTCTCTGAGCATTTTATACTCTGTTATTGCCACATTGAGGATTCTGAAGGTTTTAGTTATTGATCATTAGGAACTCCAAACTGTAGTTAGTGAGAGAGATCATGTAGTAACTATCTAATTTTTTTCTTTTTCAGATCTCATTCTGAAATAGAACCACCTTAGAATTGATAAAAACCCTTTAACTGCATTTTTCCCAGTAGTAAATTTATTCTTAGAGCAAAAGGGTATTTTCTTCAATCACTTTTTGTAAAAATGTTGCATCTTTGAAAATGGGCTTCAAACTTTCAAAAGTGCCATCCCTGCTGATTTCCTCATGGGATAACCATCTTCTCTTCTACTACTTCAAGACTGCAATTATTTTTTAGTAAGACTGGCCAACTTGAAGTGACTTCACTTAGCTAAATGACTGTCATTGATTGGCTCCTTATTTTGGCATAACATCTCTTGCTAGAAGCCCTTGTTTGATCTCTCAGCTTCCCTGCAGAATACTACTTGTTCATCTGGATAATCGCACAGTGAGATCTTGCTATATCTCAGGCAGAGAAATTAGTTGATATATTATAGCCTTCTCATTTCATAAGATAGGGCAATATTTGGAAAGATTGAATTATTTTGATTATTTTGTTTAGTTTGCCCAACATATTTAAAAACTCAAAATAAAAAATAAAAAGCAAAATAATAAAAGGTGTTTTAAAATGCCTTTGTCAGTGCTACTAAAATATTCATGCTGCAGTTATAGATACAATAAGATAGTTCTAATTTTTTAAATGTATAAAATAAAAATCTTCCCGAGACATTCCTTTATTTTTACCATAAGGAATATGTCTTAATTATTTCTTGTAAAATAATGAAACCTGTCTTTGATGTAGAACCTTCTGTGCTAGATGTTTAATTTTATATTTATGAGGATAGATTCACTCCTAATAAGCCCAGGTCTAATATTGTGGTAAACATGATCTTAAAATTTGAAACTTTTTTAGAATTAGAATATGTTAGCATAACAATAATAACATTTAGTAACAAGATAATTATAACAGCTATTATTTACTGAGCACTTAATGTTTCTAGGACCATTCTAATTTCCTGTCACCAAAGCATATTAAGTTACTCTATGATACATGCATCTTAACATACCTATTTTATACATAAGCAAACTGATTCACATAAATAACTTCCTATAGGCATGTATACAACGTCACTAATTGGATTCTGATTATTTGATCTGAGATTTCATTGTCAATATGACAATGAAGAGGGTCCAGATATCACTTTAGAACTTGTGTATAATTTTTAATTAAAATTATAGTACTTTATTTTTATAGCTAAAAATTTTCCTTCAAATAGTCTTTGGTTGAAGCCAAATATTTGTATTTTGTGCAATTTGTTTCATGTCCATAGTACACTAATATACAGCAGTGGTCCTGTGAGGGGCAGCACTTTATGTCGTAGTAAGTCATTTGTGGTGCTTTGTTTTCTCTAGTTCTTAGGCTTTAACTTGTTTTTTAATTTTCTTTTTATTATGTAGACCCTCAGAAGACTTGGAGCTAAAAGTCCTAATGAAAAGAGTTTAAAAATAATTGTGTAAACCAAGATAGAAGCTATAACTCATAATAAGAGTTTGATTAAAGCACATTTTTACAGAACTATTCTCCTAATAGCATTTATTAGAAACAAAAAGCAGTTGATAATAGAGTAGGTAACATTTGCCTTAACAAATACCGTTTTGTTTTTATTCTGAATAAGTAAATTGACATGATTGTGTGGTTCCAACTTTGCTCTGAAATTTGCTGGTTTCCGAACTGTTATTTAAATTGAAAATATTGACATTTATTGAAAAAAATTACCCAATGGAAAATTCCTTTTTTTATTATTCTTAATTATTGTCCTTCTTTTTTATCAGGTGCCACAGTGAACCTAAAATTTAGTATGGATAAATATGTTTTTCAGTGCAGCTCTTAACTATTCAGCAAGCTTGCAAGCAACCAGGAATGCTTTGTACTGAGGAAGAGCTTGCGAAGTAGGAATGTAGCCCCCATTGTTTTGTATTTTATCCAGGACCACAGTGAAAAACTGCAGGCTCTTTTTCTTCTATCATCCTATAATTCCCAGATCTAAAATATTTCTTTTTCTAGTCTTCAACCTATACTACCTCATGGATTTCCAAAAACATAGTACTTCCTCTAACTCTGTGCATTTTATGCTAAATGTTTCCACTGGGAATTCTTTTCAGTCCAGACTTGCTGGTATTGACTTTTGAGAAATATCTTGTGATTTAAGAATATACACATAATGATGCCGTAAGAAATTGAAGCAAACTGTTGATATTTTCTTTCCTTCTTCTTCTATGAAATCCTGTCAGTTTTTTCAGTTCATTAATTATGATTCTATAAAAATTTATGTATTCTCCTATTCATACTAAAAATAAAACTGTGCAGACATTTTCTTTTACTGAAGATAATGTAACACCAATACACTGTTAAGATAAATGAGTGTTTGAGTAGTTCCAGGACTATAGAGCTACAATAATATGGCATAGAACACATCCTGACAAAAATTGTGTTTGCTGTTGTGTGGAAGAGTCAAGAGCACATCATTTTGTTCTTTAAATACTCTCAGGATTTAGTTCTTTAAGGAATGGGATTACTTTTGTAGCTTAGAGAAGATATTCCCTTTATTTAGCTGGACAATATGAATCAATTAAAATGGTTTCAAACTTCCTCTAGGGACAGTGAAAATGTTTCTCTCAGAAACTATTATTTGAAGGAATGTAAATCTCGATTATGAATATCAGTGCAAAAATAATAAAATTCTTACAAACCGAATCCAAGAACACATCAAAACCATCATTCACCACTATCCAGTAGACTTCATCCTGGGGATGCAAGGCTGGTTCAATACAGGAAAACCCATTAATGCAATCTGCAATATAAACAAACTCAAAGAAAAAAAAAGACACAAGATCATCTCCTTAGATGCAGAAAAAGCATTTGACAAAATACAACACTCCTATTAAATGGAAACATATTTGAAGCAATCCCACTAAAATTAAGGATAAGACAAGTATGCCCTCCCCGTATCTATTCAATATAGGACTCAAAGTGTCAGATCATGAAAGGCAATCTGTGTTCTGGTTGAGCTATGTTTAAACCCCCGTGACCCAGTGGATTTCATCCATGATAGACAGAAGTCTGCTTGCCCATGCTCCCAGACACTAGGATCCTGACACCACAAGGCTCTCAACTCCAAATCCTGTGGCTTCAGTCATATTGGGCCACTCCCCATACCCCTGGTATTCTGGCTGGACTCTACCCCCACAGTTACCTGGCTATAGCCAGGTTTACCCCACCCCACAGTTACCTGGTAACGGCTAGGTAGCTCAGTCAACTATAAGAGGATCTGTTTGCCCCCTCCCCTCTCTCTTACTCTTTCTTACTCTCTCCCTCTCTTGTTTTGTCTCTTGTTCCTTGCTCCTCCTTTCTCCCTATTCCCTTCCCCTCTTTCCATGTGGCCTTGGCTTGCTTCTATTCCTCTACCTCCCTGCTCTCACTCTACTCTTTTACAATAAAGCTGTAAAACCATGGGCTGCCTCCTTCCATGGAAACCCGCCATGATGGAACAATGGAACAGAGGACCACCTCAAAGTGCTAGCTAGAACAATAAGACAAGAAAAAGAGATCAAGGGAATACAAATTTGCCAAGAACAAATAAAGGTATCACTATTTGCAGATGATATGATAGTGTACATAAGCAACCCCAAAATTCTACAAGAGAATTCTCCAGCTGATAAACAACTTCATCAAAGTGGCTAAATATAAAATTAACTCAAATAAATCAGTAGCCTTCCTTTATACAAATCATAAATAGGTCGAGAAAGAAATTAGGCAAACAACTCCCTTCACAATAGCCACAAATAATATAAAATACCTTGGGGTAATTCTAACCAAACAAGTGAAAGACCTGTATGACAATAACTACATGTCTCTCAAGAAACAAATCAAAGATCTCTGATCTCAGAAACTGGAGAGATCTTCCATGCTCATGGGTTGGCAGAATTAACATAGTAAAAATGGTCATCTTACCAAAGGTAATCTACAAATTCAATGCAATCCCTATTAAAATCCTAACACAATTCTTCAAAGACATGGAAAGAGCAATTCTCAAATTCATCTGGAAAGACAAAAAACACAGAAGAGCATAAACAATTCTTAACAATAAAAGAACAGTGGGGGGAATCACCATCCTTGAACTCATGCTTTATTACAGAGCAAGAGTGATAAAACCTGAATGGTATTGGTACAGAGACAGGCACATTGATCAGTGGGATAGAATTGAAGACCTAGAAATGAAACCACACACTTACAGACAATTGATCTTTGAGAAAGATGGCAAAAATATACAATGGAAAAAGAAAGTACCTTCAACAAACAGTGTTGGTCTGTCTGTCCGTATGTAGAAAAACGAAAATAGAAGTTCAAGTGGTTCAAGGACCTCAATATAAAACCATATACACTGAATCCAATAGAAGAAAAAGTGATAAAGAGCCTTGAACTCATTGGCATAGGGGGAAATTTCCTAAACAGAATTCCAATGGCTCATGTTCTAAGATCAAGAATTGATACATGAGACCTCATGAAATTGCAAAGCTTCTATAAGACAAAAGACATAGTCAATAAGAGAAATCAGCAACCTACAGATTGGGAAAAGATCTTCACTAACCTTACACACAATAGAGGGACAATATCCAAAATATATAAACAACTCAAGAAGCCAACCACTAAAAGATCCAAACAACCCAATTAAAAAATGGGGTATAGAATGAATCCAAGAATTCACAAGAGAACAACCTTGAATTGCTGAGAAGCACATAAAAAATTGTTCAAAGTCCTTAGTGATCAGAAAAATGCAAATCAAAATGACCCTGAGTGTTCACCTTACAGCAATTAGAATGACTATGATCAAAACCTCAGGTAACATGTAGGCAAGGATGTGGAGGAAAAGGAACACTTCTCCATTGCTGGTGGGATTGAAAACTGATACAACCACTCTGGAAATCAATCTGGAGGTTCCTCAGAATATTGGAAATCGATCTACCTGAAGACCCAGAAATACCACTCTTGAGAATATACCCAAATGATGCCCCACCATGCCACTGGAGTACGTGTTCACTATGTTCCTAGTGGCCTTATTTGTGATAGCCAGAAGCTAGAAACAACCCAGATATCTCATGACAGAAGAATGGATACAGAAAATGTGGTTTATTTACACAATGGAATACTACTCAATTATTAAGAATGAGTATGTCCAGAGTGGTTGTACCAGCTTGCATTCCCACCAGCAGTGAAGGAGTGTTCCTTTCTCTCCACATCCTTGCCAACACCTTCTGTCTCCTGAGTTTTTAATCTTAGCCATTCTGACTGGTGTGAGGTGGAATCTCAGGATTGTTTTGATTTGCCTTTCCATAATGACTACAACCACTCTGGAAATCAGTCTGGTGGTTCCTCAGAAAACTGGGCATGACACTCCTGGAGGACCCTGCTATACTACCCAGAAGATTTCCCAGCATGCAATAAGGACACATGCTCCACTATGTTCATAGCAGCCTTATTTATAATAGCCAAAAGTTGGAAAGAACCCAGATGTGCCTGAATGGAGGAATGGATACAGAAAATGTGGTATATTTACACAATGGAATACTACTCAGCAATTAAAAATAATAAATTCTAGAAATTCTTAAGCAAACGGTTGGACCTGGAAAATATCATACTAATTGAGGTAACTCATTCACACACATGCAATGCAGTTACTGATAAGTGGATATTATCCTAGAAGCTCTGAATAACCAAGGCACAACTCACATTTCAAATCATTCCCAAGAAGAAGGAAGGAGAGGGCCCTGGTCCTAGAAAAGCTTGATGCAGCATTGTAGGGGATTACCAGGACAGAGAAGTGAGAGGGGGTTGATTGGGGAACAAGCAGAGGGAATAGGACTTGTGGGACTTATGAGGAGGGGGGAACTGGGAAAGGGAAAATCATTTGGAATGTAAAAAAAGGACATAGAAAAAAAAGAATGAGTACATCCTGAGTTTTGCAGGCAAAAGAATGAAACTAGAAAATGTCATCCTGAGAGGGATAATTCAGAACCAAAAGTACATGCATGGTATGTACTCACTAATAAGTGGATATTATGATAAAAAGTGCAGAATACCTAAGAAAGAGTCCACAGCACTCAAAATGTTCAACAAGCTGAAGAGCCCAAGTAAGGATGATGCCTCACTCTCTTCTGAGAGGGAGAAGAAAGCAACCACAAGTGGAGAGGGAGGGAGAGACCTGGGAGGGACAGTGAACAGGGGGTAATGGGGAGAGATGGGACCCTGATCTGGTATTGGGTGAGAGAAAAGGACTGAAGCCTGTCAGTCAGCAGCAAAAATGGAAACATACAACCTCAGGTGTTAGGAGGTTGGGGGAACCTCCAGAATGTACAAAAGACTTGGGAGGTGAGAGACTCTCAGGACTCAAAGGGAGGGACCTTAGATGAAATCCCTGATAGTAGGGTAAGGGAACTTGTAGAGCCCACCTCCAGCAAGAAGACAGGTCATCAAGTGAGGATAGGGGGTTGCCATCCCATAGTCAAAACTCTGACCAAGTATTATCCCTTTCTGAATGAACTACAGGGATGGAAATGGGAACTTGAGGTACAGATCTAGTGACAAAGTTGGATCCAGCACAAGGGGAGGTCCCAGGCCTGACACTATTAATGAGGCTATGGAGTGGTCACATAAACGGGACAATGGACAGAAACTGTTGTTCTCTCTAGTTAAATTAGGGAAAGGCTAGAAGAAGCTGAGGAGGGTGACCTTGTAGGAGGACCAGTAGTCTCAATTAACATGGACTCCGGAGATCTCTTAAACACTAGACCACCAACCAGGCAGCATACACCAGCTGATATGAGACCCCAAACACAGATAAAGGAAAGGACTGTGGAGTCTAGGTTCAGTCAGAGAAAATGCAGGCTAACCCTTAAGAGACTGGAGGCTCCAGGGAGTTTAGAGGTCTGCTTGGGTAGGTGGTAGATGGAGAGGACATACTAGTAGAGACAGGGGCGTGACAAGAAGGTATGGGATGTGGAACAGTAGGAAGTTGGATGGGGGTGGAGGAGAGAATATAATCTGGAGTGGAAATAAAAACCAAAAAAAAAAAAAGAAAAAAGAAAACTCATCAGAAGTTCTTTCAGATGAATAAAATGTGCTTCCCTTTTCTTTCTGAAAGCAAAGGTTTGATGCCTTGGTTCAGAAAATTGGCTCTGTAAGCCAATTTTTGATACTTCAAGAGTAATGGATATTATGAATTTTGTGCATAAATTATGTACAAAGGAATTTTCCACATAATATTTTTATATACAACTTCAAATTAAAAGAAGCACATTTATTTTATATTAGAGATAAGTGATTCACTGTGAAAAAGTATTTAAAGGTAACATGAAAGTATATTTAGTCTTTATTTTCCTTATATCCTCATTTAATTGATATAATCCACATTAATACAAGCCACCAGTATTCCAAATATTCTCATTTGATTTTCATAATCTCCTGGGAAAATAAAGAAAAAAAACCAACAACAAAACCTAAATAAAGACACAATATCATATCTCTCTGCCTCATTTCCTTTGGATAATATTGTCAGGTAAAATTGTATGTTAAAAAGAATTTGGGGAATGATTTTAATTCAAAGTCTATAAGTATACTTCTAACTATTTTTTATTAATTGTTTATATTTTTAATAATGTCTAAATTCAAGAGGAAGCAATAGAAAAACATTCATAGCCATCAGCATTATACTAGTGAGGTTGATATCTTTTGAGACTTGAATTTTTATAGACCATGGGGTAAATGAATGCCTTAGTGTGAAAATACAATTTTGTGCTGAGGATAACAAACTCTTGTGCTTTGAATGGGTAGTTTAATTTGTTTGCTTTAGTTTCCACAAGTATATTTGTTTGGTTTGAGAAGAGGTTCCAAACAGTTAATGAGTTCATTGAAAATGTTTTAGGGATTTATTTTCAGGCAATTTTCAAATGTAAAATTTGATACTTTGATTGGATTTTTATTCTCTATTAGGTGTCATTGTACAGATAGAGCATCAAAAATAACTATGTCATGCAGTTTGGACAATGAAACATTAATTTATTTCCAAGGAAGTTTGAAGGGAACACTGATAAAAGCAATAGTGCCTATTATTATGCAAATTATAAAAACAAATGTTTTAAGTGTTAAATTGTAAGTACTACCACAAAACCTTTTAGCACAGGCTCTTAAAATTTAGTGTGTTATGTATATACAATAAAAATTACAAGGCTGGTTATTTTGCCCAAATGAGATTATAACCAATAAACTGGGCATATTTAGAAAATTAGCCAAATGAATATAGCATTTCATCTTTCCTAGAAAAATAACCATAAGCATGCTCTCCTCCTTTAGTATAATATCCTCCATGGTCTGTCTAATGTTTGGTGTGGGTTTTGTCATCTGTTTCCAACAGTTGCTGGGTGACACCTCTCTGAGGACAAATATGTGAGGCTTCTCTCTGGACAGTAACAAAATATCATTAACACTGCCAGAAGTGGGATCCTTCTCAGCATGGATCTCAAGCTGGGCCAGTCATTGTTTGGCTATTACATAAATTCTTGCTCCATCTTTTGTTCCTACACATCTTGTAGTTAGGATAAATCATAGGTCAAAGGTTTTATGGCTAGGTTGGTGTCTCAATCCCTTTATTGGAATCCTGCCTGGTCCCAGGAAATGGCTAGGCCTGCTTCTGTATCCCCCATTACTAGGAATCATATCTAGTCTTGTCATAGATTCCAAGGAGTTTCCACAGTCTTAGGTTTTTAGCATGTCCCAAAGATAACCCCCTGACCTGAAAGACAGGTAGGTGTCTATCCCATCTTTCTTCCTCCTATCAGATCCCCCCTGTTACCCTCCTCCTTCTACCCATGATGTCTATTCTATTTCTCCTCATTGAGTGTCAACATCCCCACCAAATTTTCTTTGTTAGTTAGTTTCTTTGAGTTTGTAGATTGCAAGGTGGTTATCCTTTCCAGGTTGTAATTATGAAACATCAAGTTTCGTCTCAATAAGATTTCTTTATATGGTGATCCATCTAACCAGATTATCATTAAATTTAAATCTATACTATTATAATATACTTCATACTAAATCGTGTATATTGAAATTTTCTAAATTGTATGACATTTTTCAAAGGTTTGGTTCTTAACAATTGTTAATAATAATAATAATATAATAATAATAATATACTTTTATTTATTTATATGTTTCTTTCCTTGTTTATTGGAATGATTTATAGGCTGTAGTCCAGCTAAATCAACACTGGTAGCTATGTACTAATTGTCTAAAAATCAGAACTTGCTCAGCTTCACAAGGCAGTATGCCTCAGCTAGCCTTCTGCAAATACTGGAATCCTGAAAAAGTAGACTCTAACACATGACCTAGCAAGGTGAGGATGAGCAGGAAAAGAACAAGACTTTGCTTCTTCCACATCCTTACATAGACTTTCATCAGAATGTGTGGCCCAGATAAAAGTGTGTCTTTCTGCCTTATGATTTGGACCAAAGGTGAGTCTTCCTACCTCAAATGTCCAGACTCACCTTTAGATTCACCCACTTCAACCCAGCAGAAAATCTCTCAGTGATATACATTTGATTCATAGATTGTAGTTCACTTCAGATATAACAAGAATAGCCATCACACTCTCTCCAAACTAGCTCATTGTAAGATTGCTGTATTGTTATGAGAAAGGAAATGATGCTAAATCATAACCAAATCCCCACATTCAGCAGATGAAAGGGTGACTATATAAATAGTTGATAACTTAAAAATACATAAAAAGGGAATTTAGAGACAATTTGGCCCTTTAAAAAACTTTTTATGACAATGAATGAAATTAAGGCTAAATGTCTTAGCCTTAATTAAGGCTCAGTGTCACATTATTAACTTTTGGTAGGTCTACAATTGATCCTGAAGATTTTTCTTAGTTTACATTTAATCATTAACCACCTTAATATATAATATATAATATGAATGTACTCTTAAGTTTTCTAAGGTAAAATGGAAATTATTGAACATATGAAACAAAAGTAACAATGATTTTGTAAGCTCTGGATTAGCCCTGAATAGATTCATAACTTTTCAAATTTCAGATCAGAGAGAGATTGATGATTTGGATTCTGACATGAAAGGGAGTATTGTACCTGTGTGTTCTATTGATGAAACTCAGGTGGGAAAGAAAGAGAAGGAACAAAGGGAAAGTTAACAGGACTTTTCTATTTAATGTGAATGCATACATTCACGCTTTGAAAAGGACAAGATATTAAAATGTGCAGCATATATTATAATCAAAGAAAACTATGCTCAATGAAGGGCAGGTTTGTGTCTACTTGTGCAAATTGTACAGAAACCTAGCACACAGTCTTGCATAATTTAAGAAGCTGATGAGCAAAATACCATTAGGATATCTCATCAACTCATGTCATGGTTCAGGATCATTGCCTATGGTATATTTTTGATTGTTTTACTAAGTCTAAATGCACGTCATCCTATTTTTCTGGTGCTATTGTCTAAAGGTGATGTTACGACTACACTGAGAATTATCGAGTACACTTTGAAACTCTAACTTCTCTGTATATCACATCCCCTGACACTCAGCATCTTTAATAAAAGCAAAGATCCATATTTCTTAGCAGAGGGGAGTGTTTCCTGTGGTTATCTGTGTTTATTTCTAGCCTTATAACTTACTTGTTATTTGTCTAAAAGAAGGAAAAGAACTTTGCAATATTTTTTTAATTTTTGCAAAGACCAATGTTATATTACTTAATTTTGATTTATTACGTGTTTGGCCATCAGATTGAAAGAGTTGATCAGTTTGTGCCACATACTTTCAATAATTACATCACACAGATGCCAGGCATGGATAAGGTAGTCACAAAAAATCAAGCTGAAACTTTAGTTTTGTGTGATGCCTTGTATTGGAAAATCAATAGTTTTCTCGAAGTAACCATCCATAGTAACTATAATTAAAGGTGAACTATCCTAAAAGCACTTATTCCCAGGGGCACCAAGTTGCAAATATATCAAAGAAAATAGATCGATGAAAGGTACTTTACAACATCATTCTTGTTAATCAATTGAAATTAATTACTTTAAATGCAACTCAGTTTTAAAATGTTTTGTGTTATTGCCAATGTGAAATTCATGTTATATTTATGTTTCCACTCCTGACTTTGTTCATTTTAATTTCTTCTCAATGACCTGTCCTTTTCTTATGCCTGTTTTTGAAATGTAAAATTGGGAAAGTCTGATACAATTGAGTTTTATCAACTGTAAGTAAATTAATATAAAATATTTATTAAAGGAATATTACCCAAGGTAAAATTAAATCATTAAATATTTCAACAAGATGATCGTAGTTGCAATCTAAAAATAGGAAGAACTTTAGTAATATCAGTTTCCTGACCCTGAATTTTGGAATTACTGAACATATTTTTTTTTGGAGATAAGGATTTTCTTATCTGCCACCAAAAAAATATTACCAAAATTTGATTTGTCACACTTTTATCCTATTTTATCAATATTTATTTGATATCTGCAACCTATAATAGAGCATCTTTCAAAATAATATTTCATTAATTACTTGATAATTTTATACTATGGATTTTGCCCATGTTTCCCATTCCTCCCAGATATACCCATACTCCCTACACACCCAGACTTCTGTTCTTTCTACTTTACCTTCAAAAATTAGACAGATTTGTGCTGACCAAATACTCCTGGTTGTGGGCTTTGCCATGGAGCATGGTGGATCTACCAGGATTTATATCATTAAAGAAGACTGGTACTTCCGCTCATAGCAGCTATCAAATGTTCACAGCTCCTTAAGTAAAGTTGGAATGTCGTGATCACCTCCCTACCTACTACCATTTTGTCTAGATTGGACTGTTGCAAGTCTTACATATGCTGTCACAAGTGCTGAGTGTTCACATGTGCGACTGCTCTGATAATTCCAGACAGTACTGCTTTGCTGCAGTTATTCAAGTGCTATGAATTTTTATGTCTTTTTATTCCCTGTTCCTTAAATCTACCTGAGCCTCCAGTGTATGTACATGATATAGATTGTCCTGCGTAAGGTTGAGCATCCACAGTCTCCTGTAGCCATAGATTAGTGACCAGTGTTCACAGAACGTGGGTTGATAAAATTAAAAGAGTTCTTTATTTTAATTGCTGATGATTTAAGGAATCTTTTCCTCAAAATTTATAATCATGCAATTTAAAAACAACTATGATAAAGTGTCTATGTGCCTTTAACTTTTCAAATGGGCATGGCATGTTACTGATATTTACCAGTACAGATTTCTATAACTTCATATATTAGAAAGACAAGAAACTCCAAATTTCCAACTAGATAGAATTCAACATTTGTAATTTAGAGACAACATTATCTTCTTTTTCTTATATTTTTTAATCAGAAAACATCTACAATTTAAAAATGTAGATATGTTCCATTATATAGTATAAGAAATTATACATGTTCATTTTATTTTATGTGCTTATGTGCTCTTATGTATATGTTCACATATGCATGTGTATGTGCGGGTGTATGTGGGACCATGAGAGGCAGTCTGTGTTCTGGTTGAGTGAGGCTTAACTTCTAGGGACACTGTAGATTAATTTTACAAGGGACATACCCATTGGCCATGCTGCCAGACACTAGGCTTCTGATAGGAGGTCTCCAACTTCATAATCCTGTGGCTATCAGTCACATAGGGCAACCCAAGCTCCTGTATTCTGTCTAGACTCCACCCCCACAGTCACCTGGCAATAGCCAGGTAGACCCAGCCCACCCTCAGAGGGGCTGTATGCCCCCTCCCTGCTCTCTTACTCTGTTGCTCTCTTCTCTTACTCTTTTCCCTCTCTCTTGACCCCTTGTTCCTCCTCTCCACATGGCCATGGCTAGCCTCTACTTCTCTACCTTCTCTCCCTTTCTCTACTTCTCTACAATAAACTTTTCTTTTAAAAGATTTATCTATTATTATATCTAAATACACTGTAGCTGTCTTCACATGCACCGGAAAAGGGCATCAGATCTCTTTACAGATGGTTGTGAGCCGTCATGTGATTACTGGGATTTGAACTGAGAACCTTTACAAGAGCAATTGGTGCTCTTAACCTCTGAGACATCATCATTGCCAGTCCAATAAACTCTTTAAAACTATGGACTGCCTTTCTTCTCATCTGGTCCTGTCACTGTGCTGGAACAATGGGGCAGGTCTTCCCCTAAAGAGCCCTGTCTAGTCTCCTGCTGGAAGGCCACACAGTATTGCCACCTATGGCTGCCACCAACCCAAGCTGTCTGGTGACCAAGCCAAGGACTATCATCCCTGCAGGAGCCAGTAGGAGCTCTCCCCCTGACTAGTTCCCTTCTCCCTGGGCCAGATCCGGGCCTGCTGGGCCCCCATCCTGTTCTTAGCTCTTCTGCTACATCCAGCTGTGTCTGCAGTTTCCAAGACTGAGGACCTTTTGGCCTCCCTGAGACTCAAGGAATCATGAGCTCCTCCCTGCTGCTCCCCAGGCGACCTCAAGGACTGGTTCTCAGCTCTTGCGCAACATCTAGCAGCATCTTCTGGGATGTCCAAGACAAAGACCTCCCAAGGACTGTCCTTTTCCACCCCCAGAGTGGGGTCCCGTGACCAACAAAGCCTGACGCCCGCCTGGCAGTTCTGGTTCCATGGGGATGTGTGGTGCAGTCCAACTTTATGCTTCCGCCTTGCCCAGCGGCCTGAGCTCTGGGCTGGATGTGGGACATCCCTTTAAACCCACAAGTGTAGAGAACAGAGGTCAACATCAGGTGTCTTTCTCTGCTCATCTCCCATTTAGTTTTTGAGAGAGGCTTTCTTACTGAACCTAGAGATCCCCTATTTAGTTAGAATGCTGGTTACAAGGTGTAAATATGCTTCTGAATCTGTCTAGTCCTTACGGGGATTACAGGGTTCTAAGCAAGAGGTTAATTGACAGAGCATGTCCCCAGTCAAGATGGATATTTTATTTCTAAAAACGGTATTGAAATATCTTTCATTAATTTTGAATAAGTAAGCTGTGCAATTAACTATTAGAGTAATGAAATAAAATAGTAATGTTAAATTGCTAACTTATAAAATAGTAATGTTAAATTGCTAACTCAGTAGTTCCATTTTTAAAGCTTGTTCAATGAGTGTCAAGGGCGGTGGTGGCGCATGCCTATAATCCCAGCACTCAGGAGGCAGAGGCAGGCAGATTTCTGAGTTCCAGGCCAGCCTGGTCTACAGAGTGAGTTCCAGACCAGCTAGGGCTATACAGAGAAACCCTGTCTCAAAAAAAAAAAAGTTATCACGAAACGTGAAATTTTGAGGGTTGTAAGAGCTAGTTCTACTTCAAAGATAATAATTAATTGGCTAGAACATACACTGATAATTGCTTACATATGCATGCATATGCATGCATAATTTACGTTTGGAGGAGGGTTAAATATAACAAGAAACACAATTTATTTATGCTAGATACAAAGAAGCTGCGGAAGTATTCAATTACTCTTGGTAAAAACTGCACTAAACGCCTTGTATCGCTTCCCATGGAACATTCCGCCCAGGCTTGTTTGAGGACAGCACATTTACCTGAGTATGAAATAAAGGAAATAGAGTAGAACCAAGACATTTAGATCAGCACTAACCCCGACATTCTGTATGGATTCTCTCCATTCTTTTGTCCTGAAACAGAAACCTTTTGGGTATAAGTAAGCTCACTCAGGGTAGGAAAGGGATTTTTTTTTTCATTTTTGTTTTTATTTTTCTTTCTTTTTTCATTTTATTGAAATTATTCTTTTCTCATACAATATATCCTAATTGTAGTTTTCTTGCCCTATGCTCCTCCATGTTCCTCCCCTCTTTCCCTCCCATCCAGATTCACTCCCTTTCTCTCATTAGAAAGAATGGGCTTCTAGAAGACAGCAATTAAATATGACAACAAATATAGTATGATGAAAATTACCCATCACATTGAGGCTAGGCAACACTGCAGAAGAAAAGTAACTGCTAAGAAGAGACACAAGAATCAGAGTCCCACTTGTTTATTTATTCAGGAGTCCCATAAAAATGCTAAATCCAAAGCTGTAAAATATAAGCAGAGGACTTGTTGCAGCTCCGTGAAAACCCCGAGCTTGCTGTTGCAGTCTCTGTGAATTCATCAGAGCCTTGCTCGCTTGATCCTGAGGGCCTCGGTCTCCTGTTGTTCTCTATTCTCTCTGGTCGACACACCCTATCTCCTCTCCTATGGGGTCTTCTGTGCTCTAAGGGGAGATTGATGGAGAGATCCCACCTAGAGCTGTTCTGAGGATTCTCTCCTAGTGGCCTGGCTGTGGGTCTCAGTATATGTTCCAGTCTGCTGCAGAAAGAAGGTTCTCTGGTGATTATTGTAACTGAGTAAGGCACTAATTTATCAGTATAGTAAAATATTTAAGAACAATTTTATTGTTATTTTTCTTAGGTGAGTAGTGTTCAGCTTGTTCATGGCTTCTGATCTATTTTGGACTCTGTGCTATCTACTCTCTAGTTGTTGGCTACTCTAACAATGTTGGGTGTGGGTTCCATCTCATATACTGGGCCTCAAGTCAAATCAGGCAATGGGTAACTACTCTCCTGTGTTCTGTGCCACTAATGCCCTTGCTAGTGGCTGAGTTGGTGTTGTTTCTCTTTTATTGGCTTGCAGAGTACTTCTGTGCACCAGAGACACTGACACCTTCTCTGATTCTCTCTGTTTCATGAGTTGTGTAAACATTGGTATTGGCAATGGAACCCCACTGTCAGTTTGCCGAGAGCAGCCACTTGTCTTAACAGCTTTGCTTCTTTGGGGATTTCCTTGGACCTCAACTGAAGCAACCCAGTACTACTACTTGTTACCTTGCATGGTGATAAGAGATATCCAGTTGGGACTCCATATCAGCCATTATTAGGAGATCACATTTGGATCACCTTTGTATAATTTAGGGTATTTTCACTACACAGTTTCTCAAGTGCCTCTCCATTCCAGCTATCTCTCCCCACATTCCCTTCCTAATACTATATCTCCACTCCCACTCCACACTCCCACTAATATCTCCTCATGCCTCATGTGTCCCAATGAAATGTATTCTATTTCCCCCTCCCAGGGAGATCAGTGTATCTCTGCCATTCACTTATTCTATACTTAACCTCTCTGAGTCTATATATTGTAGGTTGATTGATTATCACTTAGCTAATGTCTACTATTCACATAGAAGTGAATAGATACCACATTTACCTTTTTGGGTTTTTGTTACATCACGCTGGATAATTTTTTTCTAATTCCATAAATTTTCCTATAAATTTCATGCTGTCATTTTTAACAGCTGAGTAATACTCCATCAAGAATGTTGTACGGCATTTTCTTTATTCTTTTATTCTTCTCAGAAGGACATGTATTCTTTTTTTGAGATTTGTTTCTTTTTTTTTATTCGATATAATTTTTATTTACATTTCAAATGATTTCCCCTTTTCTGGCCCCTACTCCTCAAAAGTCCCATAAGCCCCCTTCTCTCCCCCTGTTCTCCCATACACCCCTTCCCGCTTTCCTGCTCTGGTTTTGCCCTATACTGCTGAGTCTTTCCAGAACAAGGGGCCACTCTTCCATTTTTCTTGTACCTCGTTTGATATGTGGATTATGTTTTGGGTATTCCAGTTTTCTAGGTTAATATCCACTTATTAGTGAGTGCATACAATGATTGATCTTTTGAGACAGGGTTACCTCACTTAGTATGATGTTCTCCAGCTCCATCCATTTGCCTAAGAATTTCATGAATTCATTGTTTTTAATGGCTGAATAGTACTCCATTGTGTATATATACCACATTTTTGCATCCACTCTTCTATTGAGGGATATCTGGGTTCTTTCCAGCTTCTGGCTATTATAAATGGGGCTGCTATGAACATAGTGGAGCACCTATCCTTATTACATGCTGGGGAATTCTTTGGGTATATGCCCAAGAGTGGTATAGCAGGATCTTTCGGAAGTGAGGTGCCCAGTTTTCTGAGGAACTGCCAGACTGATTTCCAGAGTGGTTGTACCAATTTGTAACCCACCAGCAGTGGAGGAGTGTTCCTCTTTCTCCACATCCTTGCCAACACCTGCTGTCTCCTTAATTTTTAATCTTAGCCATTCTGACTGGTGTAAGGTGAAATCTCAGGGTTGTTTTGATTTGCATTTCCCTAATGACTAATGAAGTTGATCATTTAAGATGCTTCTCCGCCATCCGAAGTTATTCAGGAGAAAATTCTTTGTTTAACTCTGTACCCCATTTTTTTAATAGGGTTATTTGTTTTTCTGGGGCCTAACTTCTTGTGTTCTTTGTATATATTGGATATTAGCCCTCTATTTGATGTAGGGTTGGTAAAGATCTTTTCCCAATTTGTTGGTTGCCAATTTGTCCTTTTGATGGTGTCCTTTGCCTTACAGAAACTTTGTAATTTTATGAGGTCCCATTAGTCAATTCTTGATCTTAGAGCAGTTGAAGGACAACAAGGTTGTTTCTTGTTTTTGACTACTATGAATAGAGAAGCATTGAACATAACTGAACAAGTGTCCTTGTGTTAAGATGAAGCATCCTTTGGGTATATGCCCAAAAGTAGGGTAGCTGGATATTGAAGATGAAAAATTTCCAACTCTCTGAGGAAGCTGCATATTGATTTGCATTAGGGTCGTGTAAGTTTGCACTTCCACGGGCAGTGGAGGAGTGTTCCCATAATTTCATATCCTTGGCCACACGAACTGTCACTTGTCTTATTGATCTCAGCCATGGTGACAAGTGTAAGACGGAATCTCAGAATAGTTTTTAATTTGCATTTTCCTGATGGCTAAGGATGTTGAATATTTTTCAATCTTTTCTCAGCCATTTAAGTTTCCACTATAGAGAATTCTTCATTGAGATCTGTATCCAATTTTTATTTAGATTAATTGTTGGGCTTTTTTATATCTACTTTTAAAGTTTTTTTATATTTTTGACATTAGTGCTATATCAGATGTGGATTTGATGAAAAATTTTTCCATTCTGTCGGCCACTTCTTTATCTGACTACCTGTGTCCTTGGCTTTACAGAAGCTTTCAATTTCATAAGGTCCCATTTATTAATTGTTGATCTGTCTGTGCTATATTAGTTCTGTATAAGTTGTTCTCTCTGCTAGTATGTTCAAAGATCTCTACCACCTTATTTTCAATCAGGTTCAGTGCATCTTTTTTATGCTAATGTCTTTGATTTACTTGGACTTGAGTTTGTGCAAGATGATAAATGTGGATCTATTTGCATTCTTGTCCATGCAGGCATCTAATTTGATAGTACCATTTATTGAAGATGGTTACTTTTTTACAGTGTGTATTTCTTGCTACCTTATTGAAAAAATCAGGTGTCTCAGGTAACTCAATTTATGCCTGGGGTTTCAATTTTATTTCATTCATTAACATATCTGCTTTTATGCCAAGCACATGCAGTTATTATTATATCTCTGTAGTGCAACTTAAGATCAGTGGCTCTTCCAGAACTTCTGTTATACAGGATTGGTGTAAGCTCATCTGTCCCTCTTGTTGCTGTTTCACATAAACTTGAGAGTTTTCCTTTGAATATTTGTTGAGAATGGTTGAGATTTTGATGGGGATTGAACTGAATCAGTACATTTTTGGAGGGAAGAATGCGTATCTTTACTGCAATCATACTACTCCATGAACTTAGGGGGGCTTTTCATCTTCCAACAAACTTTTTACTTTTTGGCTTCCAAGACTTGAAGTTTTACCATGAAAGCCTTTCATATTCTTGTTTAGACTTACCCTAAGATATTTTAGATTATTTGAGAATATTGTGGAAGGTGTTATTTTCCTTATCTTTCTCAATCTGTTCATCATTTGTATATAGGAGGGCTACTGATTTTTGTCAGGTAATTTTGTATTCAGCTAATGTAAGCTGTAGAAGTTTCCAGGTGGAATTTTCAGGTTATTTATGTATACTATCATGCCATTTGAAAATAATAGCACTTTAATTTCCTCCTTTCCAATTTGTATCTCCTTCATATCCTTTAGTTCTTTTTGTTTTATGTAAGACTTCAAGTGTTATAGCGAATATATATGGAGATAGTAGAAAAATCTTGACGTCCTGATTTCATTGGAATTGCTTTGAGTTTCTTCTCCTTTTAATTTGATGTTGGATACAGGCCTGTAAAGTGCCTTCATTATGTTTAAGTATTTCTCTTTTATCCATCTCTGGAGTAGATTGGATTTTGTCAAAGATTTTTTGCATCTATTCATATTTCAGATGATCATTTCATTTTCTCTTTCAGTTTTATTTAAATTGTGGAGTATATTTATTGATTTATTTGTCTTGAAGCATCCCTGAATCTTTGGGAAGAAGCCTATATGATCATGGTGGCTGATATTATGGATGCGATTTGAGTACAATTTCCTAGGATTTTATTGATGATTTTTGCATCTATGTTCATAAGAAAATTGGTCTCAAATATGTTTCTGTGATGGGACTTTGGATTGATTAGGTATCAGGATAACTGTGACCTCCTAAAAACAATTGGGCAATGTCACCTCTATTTCTATTTTGTGGGATAATTTGAGGAGTATTGGCATTTACTATTCTTTGAAAGTATGATAGAATTCTGTGCTGAAACCATCTGGCCCTGGCCTTTTTCTGTTTGTATACTTTTAATGACTTCTATTTTAGTAGAGGTAATAGGTCTATTCAAATTGCTTATGTGGCCCTGATTTAACTTTGGTAAGTCATTTCTATTGAGAAAATTACACATTATTTTTATATTTTCGAATTTGTTGAAGCATGTATTTTTAAAGTGTGTGAATATGATTCTCCAGATTTACTTGGTATCTTTTGTAATGCTCCCATTTTCATTTCTGATTTTGTTAATTTGGATATTGGACTGTTTTCTCAAAAAAACCTAACTTTGTTTCATTAATTCTTTGCATTGCTCTCTTTTTATTATTTTATTTATTTCAGCCCTCAGTATGTTATTTCCATCTGCTCTTTTTGTGGGTGATTATTTTTTTGTTCTAGAGCTTCTAGGCATGCTTTTAAAATGCTAAGTTGAGATCCTATGTTTTATATAGGCACTTCATACTTTAACCCTCCTCTTAGCACTGCTTTCTTTGTGTCCCATAATTTGAGGTATAGTCTGTATTTATTTACATTGAATTCTAGGAAATCTTTATTGCTTTATTTCTGTCTTGAGCCATTTTTTATTCAGTGGAGAGTTATTAATTTTCCATGAGTTTATACACTTTCTGTTGCTTCTGTTGTTGCTGATATCCTGCTTTAGATCAGGGAGTTCTTTCAATATTCTTGTATCTGTTGAGGATTTCTTTGTTTTGATTCCATTTTGGGTAAAGTTTCAGGTCCAGAGAAATCAGAGGGTGTACTTTTAACCCTGCATTCTATGTAAAGAAGGAAGCAAACACATCTTTTTTTCATTATGGAATGTCTCTCTATATATTGCCACATTAACTATCCATGATTTTGTTGGAGGACTTGAGCTTCAGAAATACCAAGCAATAACAGAAATGTCTTTAGTTTCCTGTAAATGGACAAAAATATTTTCCAAGTTCATCATCATGTGTTTCTTCATGTGTGAGAGCTTTGTTTGGTTGACCTCTATGTCAGAAGCTTCTGATGCTTGACTTGCAGATTATATTTAGCTCTGTGATGATTTCTCTTTGTAAATGTGAGGCCTGAAGGAGAGGTTTCTGAGAAATAGAAATTGAAATACTTTTTCAAGTGTCTGTTATTTTGCACTGCAGTTCTCCAAAGAACTTCATACTAGCAAAGATGCCCTTCCTTTGTAGGTGAAATGGAATTTACTTTTCTTTTGTGTTTTTTACTACTATGTAATTATTTCACCCATTTATAAGGCATTGTGTGGCATCTTAACACATGATTATATTATATAGCAGACAAATTAGGATTAATTTTCATGTACTTTTTAAACTGTTTGGAGCCTTTGAGCTTTTCTAGTTTTTTATCAAATGTGTAGCATGGTATTGTGTATTGCCATCAGCCTACTATGGATTATAAAACAAAATCTTAACTTTAAGTATCCTTTTAAATCAACAAGTGATAATTTTTCATCCATTAGTTTCTTCTAATTACTTATCACCAAGTGTTAGACATTATAATAGCTAAGTATTATACAAAAATAAATTATTATTCTCTGTTGCAAAGTGGTAATAGAATGGCATGGAATGATAAACTCACAAGCTAATTTTGCTGCATTTTAAGTTTGTGTTAGAATTTATTAGAGACTGAATTTGGTGTGATGAATTTGATCATGCTACTAGAATAAGGAAGTTTCCAAAGAGGAAATTACTTTGGGGGTAGACTCCCCCATTTTTTCTGGTAGAGTGAATTAGGCCATGTGAAAAGAGACCACTCAGGTGAGAAAAATATGAGGAACTGTGGATGTAGAAAAGTAGAATTCAATCAGATGTTAGACACGAGGTAGTAATAGGACACAAATGCATATATGATTGTGAGGGATTTTTATTTAATTCAAGTAAACAATAGTCTAAACCAGACTTTCAAAGAAGCCTCAAATTAGTTGACATTGCTCCTTCTTTTATGAGGGAACAGTTATCCACGATACCTAAGTAATATAAAGATCCAACAAAGAATGATAATTGCAAACCCATTTCCCTTATAAACTTAAATGCCAAAATTATTAATCATATACTTGATAAGAAAAACCAAAAACACATCATAAAGATCATCTAAATGATCAAGTAGCCGTCACCCCTGAGATGCAGGGATGGATCAATATACATAACTTATACATGATGTCCTCAAAATTAATCTTGACAAAATTCTATTGCAAGAAGAGGGGCTCTCAAATTGTCATCCCTAGCTAAGGAGTGATTGGATATTGATGACTGCTAGGAGAGGAAAAGATATATTTACTTTGTGAATGAGGATACTTCTAGTTAGCCTGTGTTTCAATGAATGGCCCATACTCATGTGATTTTGTCTCACATTGTCCCACCTATGGCCACTTGATCCTCGACAAAGAGGCTGAAAACATCCAATGGAAAAAAGATAGCCTTTTCAACAAATGGTGCTGGTTCAACTGGAGGTCAGCATGCAGAAGAATGCGAATAGATCCATCCTTGTCTCCTTGTACTAAGCTCAAATCCAAATGGATCAAGGACCTCCACATAAAGCCAGACACTCTGAAGCTAATAGAAAAGAAACTGGGGAAGACCCTTGAGGACATCGGTACAGGGAGAAAGTTTCTGAACAGAACACCAATAGCGTATGCTCTAAGAGCAAGAATTGACAAATGGGACCTCATAAGGTTACAGAGTTTCTGTAAGGCAAAGGACACCATCAAGAGGACAGATCGGCAACCAACAAATTGGGAAAAGATCTTCACCAATCCTACATCAGATAGAGGGCTAATATCCAATATATATAAAGAACTCAAGAAGTTAGACTCCAGAAAACCGAACAACCCTATTAAAAAATGGGGTACAGAGTTAAACAAAGAATTCTCACCTGAAGAACTTCGGATGGCGGAGAAGCATCTTAAAAAATGCTCCACTTCATTAGTCATTAGGGAAATGCAAATCAAAACAACCCTAAGATTTCATCTTACACCAGTCAGAATGGCTAAGATTAAAAATTCAGGAGACAGCAGGTGTTGGAGAGGGTGCGGAGAAAGAGGAACACTCCTCCACTGCTGGTGGGGTTGCAAATTGGTACAACCACTCTGGAAAGCAGTCTGGCGGTTCCTCCGAAAACTGGGCACCTCACTTCCAGAAGATCCTGCTATACCACTCCTGGGCATATACCCAGAGGATTCCCCACCATGTAATAAGGATACATGCTCTACTATGTTCATAGCAGCCCTATTTATAATTGCCAGATGCTGGAAAGAACCCAGGTATCCCTCAACAGAAGAGTGGATACAAAAAATGTGGTATATCTACACAATGGAGTACTATTCAGCCATTAGAAACAATGAATTCATGAAATTCTTAGGCAAATGGATGGAGCTAGAGAACATCATACTAAGTGAGGTAACCCAGACTCAAAAGGTGAATCATGGTATGCACTCACTAATAAGTGGTTATTAACCTAGAAAACTGGAATACCCAAAACATAATCCACACATCAAATGAGATACAAGAAGAAAGCAGGAGTGGTCCCTGGTTCTGGAAAGACTCAGTGAAACAGTATTTGGCAAAACCAGAACGGGGAACTGGGAAGGGGTGGGAGGGAGGACAGGGGAAGAGAAGGGGGCTTACGGGACTTTCGGGGAGTGGGGGGGGGGCTAGAAAAGGGGAAATCATTTGAAATGTAAATAAATTATATCAAATAAAAAAAAAACATTATTATCAAAATATAACCAAATATGCAATGTACTTCCACAAATGTTTATTATACTAGTAAAACATTTAATAATTTGAATGCTTAACTTTGACAATTATAATAAGACAATGATGTTTATTATAATTATGAATCATGTTCATGAATATTTAAATAACAGATAGAAATTTTTTTTTAAAGTCTTGAATAGGATTTTTTTTATTATTATTTTTTTTTCATTATTTTTTTTATTCGATATGTTTTTTATTTACATTTCAAATGATTTCCCCTTTTCTAGCCCCCCACTCCCCGAAAGTCCCATAAGCCCTCTTTTCTCCCCCTGTCCTCCCACCCACCCCTTCCCACTTCCCCGTTCTGGTTTTGCCCTATACTTCTTCACTGAGTCTTTCTAGAACAAGGGGCCACTCCTCCTTTCTTCTTGTACCTCATTTGATGTATGGATTATGTTTGGGGTATTCCAGTTTTCTAGGTTAATATCCACTTATTAGTGAGTGCATACCATGAGTCACCTTTTGAGTCTGGAAAAGATAGAAATATTTTTTAACATTGATAAAACAGAATATAACAGAAATATGTCGGTTAAATACTTTACCCATTGTTAGTATCAAAATATTATGGTCAATAATTTATCTCCTTTATTTACATACTTACATTTTTATGTATATTAATTTTGAATCAAAAATTTTAACAAGACATCTGATGTGTATGGATAAATACTTTCCACTTAAATCTCAACTTTTATGAAATGTGATTTCACTTTGTTTCCAATTTCTGTCATATCATTTCCACTTTATAAAATCCTTCATATGTTGGTATATTGGTGAATTAGTTAAACTCCTTTGGCTCCCAGCGGGTCATGCTTCCAGCCATGAGAAGCATGGAGAAATCCACCAGAGCCCTCTGGATTTGTGAATGAAACACACACACACACATACACACACACACACACACACACACACACACACACACACACACACACAGGCATGCACGCACGCGCACACACATGCCCGTATATTAATTTTGATATGCCTTCACTATCTCAATTGCTGGGCATTTCAAATTCTCCACACATTTGACAAACAACCCCCACCCCTCCCTTGGTATTCCTGAGTTAAAATGTTTTAACATCTGTATTTTATTTTTGCTGCCCTGGTTCGTTCTGGGCTTCCAGCTATCTTTGCTTCTGGGCAGTCCTTCCAGGGGCTGCTTTCCTTTCGTACCTACATTTTGGCTCTTACTCCCTCCTGTTCCTTCCTAGCCCTTCCCCTGGTGGCCCTTTGTTTCTCTTCCCTCATTATTCTCCCTGCCTCCCCATCCCATCCTGGGAACCTATAAGCCATACCTGCTTCATCCTGCCAACCATTGGCCCTTGGCTTTTTATTAATTAATCAAAAACAATTGGGGACAGGGACCATCTGCATTTAAACATGCAGATGAACAATTTTGGGGGCTGAATTAAGATAAAGCATTAGAACCAATTCCTAAGAAGTTGGTCCATTCGTTGTACAGACTCTTCTGTCGCATCAGTATCATTTTCTATTATTTTAGAGGTCACTCTAAGTAAATGTATAAAGACATTCATAGATACTTTTAATTCTCTTTTTGATTACAGGTCATTGCATTTTATATAATTCTTAATCTTTTTGGTGATATAGATTATGTTTTTATATATAAAATATAAAACTGTTACATGAAAATACAATGAAAGTGATTCCATCAAAAAGTGTTGTATCCATTCTCCATGTCAGTAGTTATCAGATTCTTTATTAAGGGTTTCATCAATAGTTATGACCAACAACAATGGTTAGAAATTTCTATGGTGAAATATATATGTATATGTATATATATATATATATATATATATATATATATATATATATATATTCCCTTTTTAATCCTGTAGAAGAGCTGTTTCAGTGAATACTGTCTATATAATACCTGTCATATTTTAAGTCCAATATATAACAAATTATGCTTCATCCTCATCTTTGGGATTGTAAAACATATTTTAATTTAAATAAACAGCTCTCACTTTTAAGAACAACTTGCCTCACATGCTCACATGGAATCAGCTTTGTTAACAATTCCAAGCTTTTTTTTTTTTTTGGCATTTTCACTTGTCTTGTTTCTTACCCAACACACATGCTTTCTCAATAAATGTAAAGCCAAAGGTTCTGTTTAAGCTTAAAGCTCTGTTGCATTTCTTCTTTCATTGAATGCATGCTTTTTGGAAGAAGTAAGGAGTGTCCTAGAAAGTTCCTCTATGAATTTTTTTGCTAGTTTCTTCTATTCAAAGATATGTGTAGATCTAATCTTACACTGGAGTTGGTATACTTCAGAAAAGAACCAAGAAAAACCTTCCCTTTCATTCCTTCTCATGGAATATTTTGTTCACTATACCTTCCTCTAAGGAGCAAAGCTGTAACATACTGATAAATAAAAAACACTCTCATAAATGCAAGTCTAGACATTTTCCATTCAATTACACATCCTGGGAACGGGTGATAGGTAATGAAATTTGTTACTATGATCAGCTTGGGAGTTGTGTGGTTGAGTTACAAGGTCAGGAACTAAGTCTCAAAGGTTTGAAAAGCAGAAGTAGGAAATCGATTCCATTGCCTCCTCTAATCCCTGTAACTCTCTTTATAGTCACATATCACATGAACAATAACACTGTTATTTTTTAAACAATAGTTTCCATATCTTGGAAGGAAACACCAAATTAAATAACTTGATGTAATTCTTTTTAAGGGCTGTTGTGTTCATTGAGAATGGACCTGGAACAGCAGTGAAGATGCGACATGTCTGAATCCTGAGACTCTCATGTAGAGACTGCAGGAAACCTCCCTCCCTGTTCTGGGCCCTGTATGCCTCAGAATATAGCCCTATGACTCTACCACCTCTACCATCATTGAGATAGTCAAGTAACCTTATGGCCAAATTGCAGGTTTAAGTACCTGGATTTCTTCTTCATGTAAATTAAGCATTCCCAGCTTCTCAGCCAGTCAATAACTTAACACTCCTCTCAAAAACACCTAACAACTCCTCAAGGTTTATATAGCCCTTGTTACCCAGCAATAAAGAGCTGTTTTACATATTTAAAAAAACTGTTTTCAGTGAATACAGGTGTAGAAATGCTGTTACCCATGTTGTCCTTCCCTAAAAAAGACAACTCAGGAGAGAAGCTCCCCATCACTTGCTCAGCCAGATCCTTTCCAGCCTGGTGTGTAACAGTGTCTGAACACTCAGAGGCAAGAAGCACAGCACAGAATAACATTACCAGTAATTGCTATATGGTGATCTGAGAGTAGGGACTGGGAGCTTTTCTGAACTGCAGCTTGAGTTTAAATATAAAACATTAGGAAGAAGATTCATCAGTACATAACAAATCAAAGTCAAGATTCTAAATTAAACCTTGAAATTATTATAATTGCAGTATAAATGTCAGAAATGCAATGTGACTTCATATTAAATTATTTTGTTTTCATGTAGATAACATGTTCTTTAATCAACATTTCAAAAAATTCTCTCTAATTTCCCATTGCACCTGACACATTCAAGCACTGAAGAGGTGTTATGTAAAAGAGACATCATCAAAGTATTCTTATTTTCCAAAATATATGGTTAGCCTTTCATATAGCATTTAATTTTAAATCCAATTGAAAAATTTCCTTTCTTTCCTTTCCTTTCAAATGACTATATTAAGGACAACAACAACCATGATTCTTAGTAAGATCTATGCACCTTGATAATATATTAAAAATTTTGCTGGTCTATTCTGTCAAGTCTTAATGTTCATTCCCAAATTAAAGAACTCCAGTGCCTTTCATATGTTTTGAAAATGTTCTGCATTTATAGATTTAGTTCTGTGTATCAGTTGTTACTTGACTGTCTGATCTCAAAGCACTGCTTTCAAAATACTCACTCATCATAGCTTGAATACATGTATTCAGCAAAATAACTTATACAATTCTAATGTCTCCTCCATCGTTCTTTATACCATTATCTTTTGCACATTTCTACTAAAACATATTCTCTTAGTTGATATGTAGAGTGACTATAAATATTGGGAATGACACAATATCCTAAGCATTTCTAAATAATAAAATAGCCAGCCCCTAACAAAGGGCAGAGGATTGGCAATAGTCAGCATTATAACCATGCAGTTTAAATGTCTAAATAGAAATATAATATAGGTATAATTATTTAATTTCTGAACTGTTTGCACTAATTCCATCTTCCTTCTTTAAAAAAACAAAAACCTATGTTTTCTATCAGCTGCTAAAAAATACTTACACATTCCTTTAAAATAAGCAAGTGGTTTAGCTCTAGACTTCTCCTGAAGTATAAGAATAATATTATAACAATAATACCTTACACTTAGTTGATGTACATTATTGAGATATCAGAATTCTGAAGAAGATACAGCATGATGCTCTTCTGACACAAGCACTGTGACCATGACAAACAAATCCAAACTTAGCATCCAGCTCCCCCTCTTCATTATTTTTGTACCTGCCTTCTTTTCCTTTACAAATAGTGTCAATCTAGGCCATTTTTATTCTTTATCTGAACTATTAGAGTTGTTACTCCTCCATATTTGAGTTCCTAAGACCTTTCTCCACTATAGTTTCTCCTAACAGCACCTATTCTTTATTATTATGAGTGGCATCCAGCTACGAAGATATATAAAATGCTCTCAAATCTTTAACTGAGATACATTCCAAGAAGAAAAAAGAATATTCTTATAGGCGAGTAAGCTTTTTTACTGAAAAATATTTTTGTACAATATGTTCTGATTATGGTATTACCTCTCCTACTGCTCCCAGATCCTCCCTACATCTCTATCCACCCAAGTCTCCACTCATTCTTGTTCTTTTTCATTCAAGAACAAATAGGCAATTATAAAGAAAGAACAGAATCATGAATAAAATAAAAACAAACAAGCCTGAATAGTACAAAAACCAAAGGGCCACAGAAAACCACACACACACACACACACACACACACACACACACACACACACACACAGAAAGAGAGAGAGAGAGAGGGTGGGAGAGAGGGGGAAAGGACAGGACAGAGGGATGGAGGGAAGGAGGGAGGAAGGGAGGGAGAGAGGCAAGAGGAAGGACAGGGACTGTCAAAAACAGATTTCATAAAACACAAAATTGAATTTCATAATATATAAACAAAAGGCTGGTATGGTAAGAAAAGATAAAGAAAACATGGCTAAAGTATTATTTTTAAATAAACAAAAAAGTTGAAAAAGAAAGGAAAATGAAAAGAAAAAGAAAAAAGAAAATATTGAGCTTATTTTGTATTTGTTTTTTCATTTTTTTATTCGATATATTCTTTATTTACATTTTAAATGATTTCCCCTTTCCTGGATCCCCCTTCCCCGAAATTCCCATAAGGCCTCTTCCCTCCTCCTCTTCCCCAATCAACCCCTTCCTGCTTCCCTGTCCTGGCTTCCTATACTGCTGCACTGACCCTTTCCAAGACTAGGGCCTCTCCTTCCTTCTTTTTGGGCATCATTTGATATGTGAATTGTTTCTTGAGTATTCTGAGCTTCTGGGTTAATATCCGCTTATCAGTGAGTGCATACCATGTGTGTTCTTTTTGTGATTGGGTCACCTCACTCAGGATGACAGTCTCCAATTCCACCTGCTTGCCTAACAATTTCCAGAATTCATTGTTTTTAATAGCTTAGTAGTATTCCATTGTGTAAATACCACATTTTCTGTATTCATTCCTCTGTTGAGGGACATCTGGGTTCTTTGCAGCTTCTGGCTATTATAAATAGGGCTGCTATGAACATAGTGGAGCATGTGTCCTTATTACGTGCTGGAGAATGCTCTGGCTACATGCCCAGGAGTTGTATAGCGGGGTCCTCTGTTAGACATCTGGCATGATACTTCATGTCCAGTTTTCTGAGGAAATGCCAGACTGATTTCCAGGGTGGTTGTACCAGCTTGCAACCTCACCAGCAGTGGAGGAGTTTTCCTCTTTTTCCACATCCTTGCCAGCACCTGTTTCCTCCTGAGTTTTTGATCTTAGCCATTCTGACTGATATGAGGTGAAGTCTCAGGGTTGTTTTGATTTGTATTTCCCTGATGACTATGGGTGTTGAACATTTTTTTTTAGGTGATTCCTCCACCATTCGATATTCCTCAGGTGAAAATTCTTTGTTTAGCTCTGTACCCCATTTTTTAATAGGGGTATTTGGTTCTCTGGAGTCTACCTTTTTATGTTCTTTATATATCATGGATATTAGCCATCTCTTGGATGTAGGGTTGGTAAAGATCTTTGTTGGACTTGTGGCCTCACCCTAAAAGTAGCTTGTATATCTAGAGAGACTCCACTGGGGAAAACAAATTTTTCATTGCAAGTGGTTATCAATTGCAGAGAACTTCTAGGTTAATGGTGTGTGTGTGTGTGTGTGTGTGTGTGTGTGTGTGTGTGTGTGTGTGTTTCTGTGTCTCTGTGTGTGTTTATTTTAGAAAAAAATTTTACAGTATCAAGTTTCCATACAAACCCTCAATTGGCCCATACTTTTATCTGTACTTCTCAATATTTCCTCACATACCTCTTATTCCCTCCTTCTTTCCATTTGATCCTTCTGTTTGATATCATCCCACCCTCAATCCATAATTATCTACTCTAGTTCTCCTTCCTAGGGTGATGCAATCTTTTCACAAGTGTATTATTCCACACCTAAGCTCTGTGGTTATATGATTTTGTAGCCTGATTATAGACATTTAACACTGAACATGTATATATAAGTAAATATATATAATATACTTTTTCTTGGGTCTGTGTTAAATCAATTAGGATGATTATTTTCTAGCTCCCTCCACTTAAATGCATATTTCATAATTTCATGTTTTTAAAAACTATTTACACAATTGTGTAAATGCAGTACATTTTGTTTTTGTCCATTCTTCTCTTGAGGGATATGTAGTATATTTCCAGTTTTGGGCTATTATGAATAGAGAAGCAGTGAACATGACTGAACAAGTGTCCTTGTTTTGGGATAATACATCTTTGGAATACATGCCCAAGAATGGTATTGCAGGATCTTGAGGTAGATTTGATTCTCATCGTTCTGAGGAATAACCTTGGAAATAAAATGCCATCATTATATAATACTGATATCCATAGCAGTTGTATAACTTTTCACTCCTGTGCGCAATGAAGGAGTGTTCCTTATTACTCTGTTTTCTTTCCAGCATAAGATCTTACTAGTGTTATTGATCTCAGCTATACTAACAGGTGTAAGAGGGAATCCATGGTGGCTATGGCTGTTCTTTAAGAGTTTCTTTTTTTGATGTGTGCCCCATTTTTAAATTGGGATTTTGTACTTTTTGATATCTAGTTTCTTGAAATCTTAGTATATCTTAGATATATTAAATCTATTGCATGTGGTGTTAATAAAAAATATTTGTCCTTTCTGTGGGCTACCTTTTCATCCTAATGCCTTACAGAAACATTGAAGTCTTATGAAGCCCTATTGATAAGTTTCTGATTTTAGCACCTGTGCTTTGGAATTCTGTTCAGGAAGTCTTTTCCTGTGCCAGTGTGTTCAAGGCTACTAACCACTTTATGCAAGCTTACTGCATCTTATTTTACATTGAGGTCTTTGATCTACCTAGACTTGAATTTTGTGCAGGGTGCTAAGCAAGAATATATCTCGATTCATCTACTGCATCCATCTAGCTTATCCAACATCATTGCTTGAAGATGATCTCTTTTTGTTCTGCTTTGTATCTCTGAGTTATTTACCAAAAATATGGTGTCCATAGGCATCTGGACTTATTCTGGGTCTTCATATCTATTCCATTAATGAATGTCTTTGTGATATGTTAATACCTCACAGTTTTTATTATTGTAGCCTTGTTGGACTACTTTAGGTTGGTGATGGCAATGCCTTCAACAGTTCTTTTATTGACAGGGTTGTTTTGGCTATCCTGTTCTTGTTTTTATTTTTGTGTTCATTTGGTTGCTTGGAATATTGCTTTTTTGTTTGTTTGATTCATTTCCATACAAAGTATTGCTTTGGTAGGATGGCCATTTTTACTATGCGAATACCACTGCTCCATGAACATGGGTAAACTTTCCATCCTCTGACATGTTTTTCAATTTATTTCTTCAGTGACTTAAAGTTTTTATTCCTAAAGTCTTTCACTTCTTTTGTTAAGAGTTATTCCAAAGTGTTTTTCAGACTATTGTAGAAGGTTCTGTTCTCCCCCATTTTTTCTTAGTAAGTTTGCCATTGAATTTAGGAAGAACTGATGGTGTTTTTTTTTTTTTTTATTACTTTTGTTCCTGTTACTATGATGAATTTTCTTTATCAGTTGCAGGAATTTCCTGGTAGAATTTTATGGTCTCTTATGTGCTATAGGATCATCTGAAAATAAAGTTACTTTTATTTCTTTTCTTCCTATTTATACCACTTGATATCTTTCATTTGTTTTATTGCTTTAGATCAGAATTGTAGTACAATAATGAATGTATATGAAGAGAGGGAACAACCTTGTCTGGCTTCTGATTTTAGAAGATTTATTTTGAGTTTCTCTCCATTTATATTGATATTAGTTCCAATCTTTTTATAAATTGTCTTTATTATGTTGAGGTATGTCCCTTGCATCACTAGTCTCTTCTTGACATACCTAGATAATGTATGGTAATGTGGAATTGTAAGCTGAAGTCAACCCTTTCCTCCCATGTTGCTTTTGGCCATGGTGTTTTATCACGACAATATGCTCTAGTAAAAGTTGATTTGATGTTTATTTTATATATGTTGTCATCATTTAAGTGACTGTTGCTGTCTTAAAGAAAATGATGCCTAGTCATGAATACATTGTTTCTTAATTAACCTGCTGGTCATATATCATCCTACTACATTTCAAAGAAAACAGACTATAAAATATTAAGAGACTATATTTATGAGAATGTGATATTTTTGCCAATCTCCCTACATGTATTAACCATGATTCTTAAATAACAACACAGCTACAGAAATTTGTTGATAGTCCACTATTTAGTAAATCTCTGTGTATGAATATGTGTGTGTATGTGTGTGTGTGTGTGTGTGTGTGTATGTATGACTAATGGACAACCTCAGGTGTCATTTCTAAGTCACTATCTACCTTCTTACACAAACCTGAAATTGACCTAGTTGACTCTAATGAATGGATATGCTTGTATCTTCTTTCCCAACTCTGAGACTGTTTGCATGCTACCATGACCAACTTCTGTTCTTCCTCCTCCTTCTCTTTCTCCTCTTTCTCTTTCTCATCTTCCCCCTCTTCTTCCTCCTCCTTCTATGTAGTTTTGAGATCAAACTAAGCCCTCATGCTTATCAGCTAAGTTTGGATTCATTAATTTTTCATTGTGTAGCTATTACATATCAAGAATGCACTAGAATTATGTAGCTACTTGTAAACTTAATATATATTAGGATTATATATATATATATATATATATATATATATATATATATATATATATATATATATATATAATTGAATTTTCCTGTACTGGGTATAATTGTATGCATATTTTGTTACATAAACATTGTCTAACAATATAATGCTAACTTTTCTCTCCATTTGAAAGAAAAGAAGCTCAGAAACACTAACAACCATTCGGTGTCACACACTTAATAAATGGCAAGTTCAAAATTTGAAATTAGGCATTTTGAAATCTAAAAATAAGTTCTTTTGCTACAATACTACACTTCAAATTCTGGTAAGTAAAGGATAAATAATAAAGAACACTTGTCTTCAAGAATGTTTAACACTAATGGGTCAGACCTTTGTAATATACCTAAAACATAGCATATTATATGTATTTGGATAGTCTATTCATAGTACAGTAGCAATTATGAGATATCTGAATTTGAATATTTCAACTTGAGGACCTGAACTATCTGAAAATTGGAAAAAGCTGCTTATTCAGTATTTGTTTATGTATGTGGATCTTTTTTCTGTATACATGAAAAGAGGCACACGTAATATTTAATAGTACATTTAGCTACTAAATAGTTCTGTAAGTTATTTTTACTCGCAAATCCCTGGGTATGCTGAATTCTTATAATTAAAACTTAAAATTCTTGACTTTGTGAATCATATTTAAAATATATTAGACAAATGATAAACTTTTTTTAATATTGCAATGTTACACTATGAAGATTAGCTTATCCTTTATTTTTAAAGTGAATCATTTTTAATATGATGAGCTTACAATTATAAAACTTTAATTTTATGAATAAATTCATGAATTTATGCATGGATTTATAAATCCAGTTAACTAGGATTTGTGTATATATTTTTTTCAAAAATTAGGTGAGTTCTCAAATTCTCCACACCATCCCATATTCAGAATTTGAAGAATTCAATGTAGCAGGGATCAAAAGGATTAAACATTTAACAGATATTATTTTGAGTATAATGAGTATATGAAGTGTGATCTTGTTTAGTAGTATACTGACAGAAATATAATCAATATCTGGAAAGAACACTGAATATCTCAATAATTTTCACATCAATCATTGAAAAACCAAAAATTTTATGTATATTCATGCCAGTTGTGCTCCAGAAACTGTTGTAAATTGAATCTGTCTATTTTGCCAAAATAATAATAAAATACATGCAAACATTCTCACCACACTAAATGACTCTTGGCTTCTGCTTGGCAAATGAAAATTAAATTGTGTGCGACTTGAATTTTAATTTTTAACATATATGGTTCTAAACTTTACCTGAACTGTGAGAAATTACGAAGAAAATTACAAAATTAAAATCTTTGAATTTAAGTACTTCAAAGCATTAGGTACAATCACAATTTTTATCAGCACATAGCATGCTTTAAGCCCTCCGCCTGTGCTGCATATGTAGCCATCTGATATTTGTTCTTTCCTCTTTAATGAAAATGAAGATCAGTAGAACCATAAAATACATCTTGATAACTGTGAGATTTGCACATTGTTTTATTTACCTTGTACTTGAAAATCTGAGATGCAGTTTCTTAACCCTGATAGAAATATTTCTGTTCACTGACACTTTGTTCCTATTTTTTATTGTTTGTTTAGATATTTTGTTCCTTTGTCCAGGACCTCTAATCCTATGGTATTTACAACCCGGTTTTATTTTTAATATTTCATATTTTTAATAATCTTTACTCTTCTTTGAATCCTTATTGATCCTGACCACTTCCCTACCTACCCAATTTCATGTTTTTTCTTCTCAAAACAGAATCAGAATAAAGATCATCAACAACCACAACAATAAAAAGCCAAACAAAAACAAAACTAATAAGACAAAATTATGCAAACAAAATGAAACACCCCTTACCAAACTCATAGAATCTTTTGTGTGCTAACTATTCCTGACCATAAGGCTTTCCCTGTGACATTCTATTGAAAAAACATCCTGATTTCTTCCTTTCCCAAAAGTAGTCAAGTGTTATTAACATAGTGCTTAGTGGTGGGCCATTGTGTCTATTTCTCCATCTACATGCTGTATTTGTGTCTGCTCCTAAATAGAATGTATTTATCAAACTCCCTCCCTCAAGGCTTAAGAATATATGCTTAGAAGAGGTGGTAAGTTTGTAAGGTCCAGCATCTTCCATATATAATAATCTGATACACACATTAACTCACAGTGACTAGGACAGCATGCCCAGTATCTACACGGGTCAAAATTAGACAGTCTATTTTTAACAATATTTTATTTATTTATTGAAAATTTTAATACTTACACAATGTATTTTAATAACATCTCACCATCCTTACCTCCTTTCCACTTGCACTAGTTTTACCCATCTTGCTTCCTTCCCAATTCGATGTCTTCTAACTCTTGTGATTGATAAACTCCTGACTCCAATAGGTTAATGAGTGTTAAACCATCATGACTCACTGATAGTTTTTCTTGACAGTCTTCATTTTCATATGTGTTTAATCGATATAGCATCCAGGAAGATAAAACTAAGACATCTATTACTCTAAAAAACAGTGAATAGAGAATATTCCTAAAATATGTGGTCGAACAGCTTTCAAATATCACAGAGGAGAAGAGCTACTAATGGGCAGTGAAATACAGAGCCAGCTTCTACTTGGACTCTTGCAGTGGAGGAAGTGGGGACTAGTCACTCTTTATAATAAGGGTAGCTCTTCAGTTAAAAAAATAGTAAGAGAAAGTTGTCTAGCATATTTTTCATCAATAATCAATTAATTCTATCATATGGCATAGGGAAATAATTACAGAGGAATATAAAAAGGATGTGGAGAAATGGGGATTGTTATGAACTTCTGATCTCATTGAAAGATACTAAAAATATTTTAAAAAGCATTTATTGAGTGGAATTGAAAACACATGCCCGCACCAAAAGATAACATTAATTTTCATAACATTATACATAGGAGTCATAAAGTATAACTGACCTTAATGTCTTGCAGCTGCTATAAAAAAACAGAAAAAATTAGCACTTGAAAATATTGCAAAATGTACAGTAAACAGATGATTTTCTTGATAGATACTACGTTTCAAAGCTAAATCAAGACCAGGCAAAGAATCTAATTAGGTCTATAACCCCTAAGGAAATAGAAGCAGTCAATCAAAACAAAACAAAAAACATCTAGACCCAGATGGTTTTAGTGTAGAATTCTACCACACATTCCAAGAAAAGTTGAGATGAATACTACTCAAACTATTCAGCAAAATAGAAACAAAAGAAACTTTCCTGGCATATGGAGGAAGGTGGAACACTCCATTAATGGTTATAGTGTAAACTAGCACAACCATTTTAGAAATCCATTTGATAGTTTCTCAGAACACTAGGAGTAGTTCTACCTAAAGACTGAGCTATGCCACTCTTGAACATATACCCAAAAGATGCTTTACCATATCATAAGCAAACTTGCTCAACTGTGTTCATAACTTTATTCCTAATAGGCAGACACTGGAAACAATCCAGATGTTCCTCAACTGATGAAAGGATAAAGAATAAATGGTGTATTTACAGAATGAAATATTGCTCAACTATTAAAAACAAAGACAACATGAAATTTGCAGGCAAATAAATGGAACTAGAAAACATCATCTTGAGGGAGGTAACCTAAGTCCAGAAAGAAAATAGGGTATATATGCACCTAAAACTGGATATTATTAATAAATTACAGAAAAACTATGATGTAACCAGAATACCCAAGGAAATTAAGTAACAAGAAGGGCATAAAGAATATATGAACCTCGCTGAGAAGGGGAAATAGAATAGACCCAGGGGTGGATCTTCTAATTGAGAGATTAGAACACTAGCACAGCCATAAACTTTTCAACTCACAATCTTTAATGCCTGCAAGATGTGCTGGGGTAAATATAGAGCAAAAATTGAGGAAATAGCCAACCAATGACTTGCCCAGCTTGAGACCCATGCTATGAAAATAATCCCACCCCTGACACTATTAATGATATTCTGCTATACTTGCAGGCAGGTGCCTTGCATAACTGTCATCTGAGAGGCTTCACTCAGTAACTGATGCAAATTGATGCAGATATCCACAGCCAAGCAGTAAGGTAGAGCTTGGAGAATCCTTCAGAAGTGGGACATGGGAGAATTTAATTGGCTAGAGAGAACAAGGAGCTTGGAGAATCCTTCAGAATGGGGACATGGGAGTATTGAATGGACTAGAGAGATCAAGAATACAACAAGAAAACCTACAGAATTAATTAATGTGGACCCATCGGGGCACATAGAGACTGTATTACCAGAGAACATGCATTAGGTGGACATATATGCAATAGTCTGCTATTACACTTCTGCATATATGCAATAGTCATGCTACTTGGTCTTCATGTAAGACTACTAAGAGCAGGAGCAGGGACTGACTCTGATTCTGTTGTCTGCCTTTGGATTCCTTGTCCCCTAACTGGGCTGCCTTGTCCAGCCTCAATAGGAGAAGAATTTCCTAGTTTTACTGCACCTTGATATGCCAAGGCAGGTGGAAGCCCTCCCTCTTTTAGAGCAGAAAGGGAAGAGGGATATTGGAGGGGAAATGAGGTGGGGGGTGACTAGGAGAAAAATGAGGGTAAGTTATAATTGAGATATAATGCAAATAAAAAAATAATATTTTAAAAATAGAGAAGAGTCAGTGTCATTGTTGAAAATATATGTTGTTTGCTAGGTGAGTTAGTCCAAGCACAAGAAAATCATTATTGAATGATTCTAATAATTTCTCAAAGGGCAAATTATAGATCAGAAGTAGATTAGTAGTTTCTTGGGGCTCAGACTAATAGATATTGTTAACTGTACCAGGTAAAAGAAACTTAGTTTAAGGAGAAAAAAGCATCCTAAATGTGATTTATGATGATGACCCAATAAAACTACCACCTGGTTCTTAAAACTGGAGTACGGGAATGTTATAATATATGCAATGTATGTCAGAAAAACTGTTTCCAATACTAAGGGTTGCACCTCCTGCTAAACTGCTTTCTTTACTGTGGTTGGTATTCTATATAATTTAGAATCCTATGGGTCTGGCCAATTTTATGTATAGTTGTTCAAACTATCTAAGAAGTAATTTGGTATCCTATAGCATAAAGAATCAATGCCTTAGAATCCTGGGCAAATGACTCAAATCTTATGAGGAGTCATGGGAAAAAATTAGAGGCTCTAATTTATAGACACTTAACACAAATTTATCTGATTTTTTTCCAGTTAGATTCCTTCCTTCTTTCCTCTCTATTTCAGTAAAGTCACTTCAAGTTTTGAAGCAAATGTAAGACATTTCAAAAGGGAGGAGCAATGAAATACAATAATTCTTATGTCCACCCCAAGAGGAACAGCAGGGAGAGTATACACTGTTCAATTATCTTTCACTCAGACCACTCAGACACAGGATCCTGAGCAAGGTCATTATTCTGAAAAGGGAAGAACTGATATCACAAAAAGCTTCCTAAAAACCACATTTAAGAACACTTGTGTGGGGACAGCAGTTTCTGGAGGGGATTTGGGGAAAAAGGAACACTTCTCCATTGTTGGTGGGATTGCAAGCTGATAAAGCTACTCTGGAAATCTGTTTGGCAATTCCTCAGAAAATTAGACATAGTACTATCAGCAGACCGAGCTATACCACTCCTGGGCATATACCCAGAAGATGCTCCTTCATGTAATAAGGACGGACACATGCTCCATTATGTTCATAGTTGCCTTATTTATAATAGCCAGAAGATGGAAAGAACCCAGGTTTCCCTCAACAGAGGAATGGATACAGAAACTATGGTATATATACACAATGGAGTACTATTCAGCTATTAAAAAATGAATTCATGAAATACTTAGGCAAATGGATGGAAGTAGAAAGTGTCATCCTGAGCGAGGCAACTCAATCACAAAAGAACACACATGGTATGCACTTGCTAATACGTGAATGTTAGCCCAAAAACTCAAAATAAGCAAGTTACAATTCACCAAGCTCAAGAAGATGGAGGACTTAAGTGAGGGTGCTTCAGTTTCTCTAAGAAATGGAACAAAATAGTTACAGGAACAATAAGGGAAACAAGGTATGGAGCAGAGACTGAGGTAAAGGCCACCCAGAGACTGCCCTACCTGGGGATTCATCCTATAAACAGTCAACAAACCCTGACACTACTATGGATGACAAGAAGTGTATACCAAAAGAAGCATGGCATGGTTGTCTCTGGAGGGGCCCTGCCAGAGCCTTACAAATACAGAGGCAGATGCTAGCAACCAACTATTGGACTGGGCATAGGGTCCCCAATGGTGGAGCTGGAGGATAGTCCAGAGGAGCTGAAAGGGTTTACAGCCCCATGGGAAGAACAGTGATTTTGGCCCCCCAGATGCCCCAAGACACCCAGGGACTCAACCATCAGCCAAGGGGCACACATGGTTTCAGCCAAAAATGTGTCTTGTTGGGCATTAGTGGGAGGAATGGTCCTTGGTCAGGTAAAGTTTCAACAGAGGCCGGAGCAAGGGGAAACCGAGGGGGGAGAGGAGGGGGTGTGTTGGGTGGAGAGGCATATACATGGAGACAGGGGGAAAGATGAAGGGGGGTTGGTGGTCTTAGGAGAGGGGGGTATTGGGAAAGGTTTTTACCATTGGCAATGTAAATGAGGGCGATATTCAATAAAAAAATAAATTAAAAAAAGAACACTTGTCTGAAAAATTCTCTAAAGATATTAAAGAACAATGGTTTATGTCTCTCCTTTAGTACACTAAGTGAGAGAGCATCATCGTGCAATGAAAATGCTCCTTTACTATTTTGTTATGTGTAACAGATACCGGCTTGGTCCTTCTTTCTGAATAAGTACTTGATTTTCCAAATGATGTTGACTAAGTCCAGAAAAGCTATGATAACAACTCATACTTTCAATATTTTTTCTTGAAAGAATTTCCATAGAAATGCATCCCATTAGCTTGAAAACAAAAATAACTGAAGGAAAGTTATACAATTTACATTAAGTAAAATAAACATGTGATTAAGCTATATTTGATAGTATAAAAGAATCAAAATCTATTGGAAATATGAACTGACTAGAAAGATCCCATCCTCTTCTCGCCAAAAATGTTTTGTGTTTAGTGTGCATGGCTATGTGAGTTGGTGGCTGACTTGCTTGGATTGCTGTCAAGCTGCCAGTAATTACTGCATTACTAGGATTTTAGTATGCTCTTGGGACCAGAAAGGTCCAACAAGAGATACACTTGCAGATAAAAGAGCTATGGAGACACCAGGGCTAAGAAGGCTGTGCGACAGAATAGCTTCATGGCTATTGTGAAGTATATAATGCACCTTTCAAGAATCTTGTATTATGAAAGATCTGCTTGACTCCCTCTGAAGCCCCTGGTGCCAGAATCCAACAGCCTGGAACCCTCTCAATGCATCTGCCAGGAATTATATAAGACTCTACTCAGAGAGTGCGAAAAGCGTATTTCAGTAGCCAGGAGACAAAATACTGGAAGACATAAATATAAATTTAGCAACTGTCTGAAAGAAAATATCCTATGTGTCTCCTTGACTGCAGCAGAAGAAAAGTACAAAGGAGAACTTCATTGTTTCCTTATAGTACTTGTGTCAGGAAATCTTGCAGGCAGGAAAGACACAGTACAAACTAATCAAAAGGAAAATCAAACTAGCAGACACATGAATGTAAAGAAAGTAAATGATAATATTGCCAATAGAAATAAACCAGATTCATGTGATGTTTGAGTCCACTAAAGCTTCCTGTGTCTTCATTTCTTAACCTGACAATGTCAAGATAATTTTACTTTTTTAATTACAATGATTACAATGTGGTTAATATTTGTAAAAAATTGAGAAAATTATTCTAATGAGAAAATATATGTGCACATTTTTATTTTATATGTAGATTCCAATGCTAATATATACATATACATATACATATACATATACATATACATATACATATACATATACATATACATATATATACATACATATACATTTTTGGGAGAATATTGGTCTGTTTTGAATATATACTACCAAATTCCCTCATCCTCTTAATTTAGTAACTATTTATGGCCTTTTATTGGTTGTTTTGGAGGAAATAGAGGATAAGAGATTATTATTGAAATAATCATATAAAATATACCATGAAAAAGAGGAACTAGCAGATAGTGTTAGAGTGCATGCCTCCATTTTGAGGGGAAAAATTTGTACAAACAATGTTATTGCAGGAACCATGTCCAATGCTGGGCCTAGTGGCTCTTTAGACCACCATTGCATATAAAATAAATTGAAAATATATGTATATTCTCAGAACCATACTTATGTATACTCTCTCTCTCTCTCTCTCTCTCTCTCTCTCTCTTTCTCTCTCTCTCTCTCTCTCTCTCTCTCTCTCTCTCTCTCTATATATATATATATATATATATACGTATATATATATATTTATATATTTATATTTATATATACTATACTCTATATAGTATATACTTTATATATATAAAGTCTGGTATGTCAAGCACATCTAGAAGATTATTTCCTTGCATCAAAGATATATTCAGGTCTCCTTGTAGCAGGTATTGATAAGAAAAGCTGTTTATCAATGTGATATTTCCAAGCTGTATGTTCCAAATATTGTTCTGCAAGATGGAGAAGAAACATAAGTATTATAAGTAAAGACAAATTGTTTATAGTTAATGCAGCTGTTTGGCAGTGAGTTAGATACTTTTGATGGCTTGAGATTCTTTTTTTCTTTTTTTTAAAATTAGATATTTTCTTTATTTACATTTCAAATGTTATCCCCTTTCCTGGTCCTCCCACTAAACACCCTAACCCATCCCCCTTTCCCCTGCCTACCAACCCATCCACTCCAACTTCCCTGTCCTGGCATTCACCAATACTAGGGCATCAAGCCTTTTCAGGACCAAGGGCCTTTCCTCCCTTTGATGTTCAATAAGAACATCCTCTGCTACATATGCAGCTGGAGCCCTGAGTCCCTCCATGTGCCCCACCTGGGGATCCATCCCATATACAGTCACCAAACCCTGACATTATTGTGGATGCCAACAAGTGCTCCCTGACAAGAGCCTGATATAGCTATCTCCTGAGAGGCTCTGACAGTGCCTGACAAATACAAAGTGGGTGCTCTCTTCCAAACATTGGATTGAGATTATTTTCTAATGGTCCCTCTTTCTCCCTCCTTTCCTTTCTATTTCCTTCAATGTTTCATCCTCTGCTGTTTCTCTAACTTCTTTCCTTCCTTCCCTTCCTTCTTTCTCCTTCCCTCCTTCCCTCTCTGTCTCTCTTCTGTTCTTTCTTTCTTTCTTTCTTTCTTTCTTTCTTTCTTTCTTTCTTTCTTTCTTTCTTTCTTTCTTTCTTTCTTTCTCTCTCATTCTTCTTCCTTTCATTTGTTGACTCTTTCTAGGAACATGAATATCAGTCTTACTAGAGATGTACTCTATCTTTGATTCACAGCTCTGATTGGTTTCTAATAGTTTTCTAAAGAATTAAAATATGTCACAAATTTTTCTTTTTTATTTCTTTTTTTATTCGATATATTTTTTATTTACATTTCAAATGATTTCCCCCTTTTCTGGCTCCCCACTCCCTGAAAGTCCCATAAGCCCTCTTCCCTCCCCTTGTTCCCCCATCCACCCCTTCCCACTTCCCTGTTCTGGTATTGCCCCATACTGCTACACTGAGTCTTTCTTAACCAAAACTGTAGGTTCCAAAGTCAGTTAATGCTGTGCTCCACACATAAAGCACCAGCAAATGCATGAAACCTTCCATTTATTCCATGTGGTCTTCCCTATGAATTTTGTTCTTTCTGACAGAAGATTAAAGATTATCAGACAGATGATCTCTCTCTCCCTCTCTACAAGGTTTTTATCTCCTTCTTATCTAGGAACAAGAGCTGCTCTTTCATTTTGGTCTGAAGTATGCACATGTCTGGGGTACCATGTAATTTCCTGATGCATGTGTATCTCATATAATATTCAAATGATAAGAATGTAGTTCATGAGTAACTAACATTTCTTAGAGTGAAATACTGTTGACTTATCTATCCTCAATTTTCTGTGAGATGGCGCATTGATTTGTCTTTTTTCTAATTACAATTTCGTATCCACTGATTAACTTTTAGATTTTACATCTATACTAGTGAAGTATTTTTCTTTCTGTATTTCAATCTTTTCACTTAACACAATGTCTTTCATTCTATTTATGATGGACAAATAAGAACATTTTACTTTTCATGATAGGATAAGATTCTATTATGTATATCTACCATATTCTTGGTGATTATGAGAATTTCTCATTTACCAATAGGCCACTGTGAAATTTTCATTTGCTCTGTAGGTCGGGCTGACCTCAAAATTACAGAGATCCTTATGCTTCTGCTTCCTGACTGTTGGGATCAAAGGTATGCATCACCATTGGTATAGCTGCTTCTTCTAGTTCTGTTCATCATCTTTGTTTGTTTGTTTGTTTCTTTTTTTGGGAGATGTTCCTTCATTCATGTAAATAAGGTCATCTGCTTTTTTTTCCTACTGAATAATTGCTTTGCATACATTAAACATGATCAGTATTGATCTCCTCTCAGAAAATATATTCATCTGCTTTATAGGCTGACACTTTTATAACTATATTCACTGTGATGAGCTCCCAAATTCTTATCCATTGCAGTAACCGAAAATGTTTTTGTTATGTTTTCTTTTCTATTTCATTAGTAGTTTTAGTTCTGAAATTTAAAATTTAAGTCCTTTTTGGGTAGGTCTATTTTCAATCTTCTCACCTGAATAGGTACAGCCTGATGATCCTTGAGCCTGGCATGGATCAGAAAGATCAGTCTTTTTGATAAACATTTTCAGGACAATTGGGCAACCACATGCAGAACAAGAAGAATAGTCTTATGCCTCATGAAGTCTTCTTTATGTGTCTGACCTCAGGTCTTTCAATAGTGTTTAAGTCAGTCTATAGGTGTGTGTTAATCCGCACAGATGTGTCAGAAAAGAGATTCACTTTTAGAAAATCATATTCTGTTTAGTCCTATCTCATATTCCCTTCTGTAAGAAGGCTAACAATCAGAATACATTTTTGTAATACAGAGTCACAAATTAATTTGTTGACAAGAGAACTTCAAGGGAGGAAATGTGACACACGGAGACAATTACTCCAGGTAATTACAACCTGTTATTCTTTATTTCTTTGTCTGAAGTTCTTAGTGTAGCATCTCCAGGATTATGCTTTAACATCAAATTGGACAAAATACACAGCACTTTCTTTCTACTGTTGATTTTACTGTGACACAATGATTTAAATTAATGGCATACCAGAATGCAACTCTGTTTAGATGTGTTAATTTACAAAATATGTTAATGTTTCAAGTAAGTAATTTGTGACTTATATTTAATATAGGGAAAATAATTGAGCACAGAAAGTTCACAATGAAGAAGCAGTTGTTTGCCCCCTTTTTCCTTCCTTCCCTTTCTCTTGCCCCTTCCTTTGTTCTATCCTTTCTTCCTTCCTTCATTACCTACTTCATTCCTTTGTTAGTTCCTTTGTTGATTCATTCCTCTCTTCCTTTCTCTATCACTTGTTCATTAACTAGTCTATATCTTGCAGGAAAAAAATGAATTTTCTGAGTGGGACTCATTAATTGAAGAAATGACTTTAATATAATGATTTTAATAAAATGATCTTATATGATATGTATTGTCATTTCTACTTCATAGATATAGAAACCAATGCAAATACATTTAGGAATTTTTTAGCTGGAGAAATGTCTTGCCAATTAAGAGAAATTCATGTTCTTGGAGAAGACTAGATTTTTATTCTAAGCACCTGAGTCAAGTGGTACACTGTTTCTTGGAAATCTAGCTCTGGGACATTCAACACTTTTTCTGTCCTGTGTAGCCTCCTCCAACATATTTCAGATCCATGCCAAACATATAAATAATAAATAAAATTTAAAAATAAACAAGCAGATTCAGCTTTCATTCTCTTGCATTTCTGATCTCCACCCCTAGATTCTATAGCATTATTTATCCCTAAATATGGGTGATACAAATGGAACAAACTTTGGGCTCAGGTATCCAACATATGGTCAGGATTTTAGTCATAATATTCTCTAATTGCCAGCACAGGTGTCTCGTTTCCTTAGCTGAAACAAAAATGAGCATTCCATATTGTTGCAGAAATTCGATCTGGCAAAGAATCAACCATGGCAATCTGAGAAACAGGAAAACTCCTCTTTATTCTCACACAAAAAGGACATAGGCCAATGCTTCAGTAAGGTCTGATAACCTCCACACAATTTCTTAAACCATTCATAGGACAGTTTGGCTACCTAGGGATGATGTCTAAGTGCTGTGTCCATCAAAAGTAATGTTCTTTAGAGTTGGATATGTTCCCAGAATCATAACTTGCAAAACAAATATGTATTCATATGTATATGTTTTCATATTACAACAAAGAATTTTGTAGCAGACTGAATTTGCAGCACACCCAGTGGGCCAGGAAAATCATTCCTTAGAGCAGTTTCTTGCTAAGGTTTATCTCTCTGAGGAAGAGATTTGTAACACATAGACACAAGTCAGCACAAGTCTAACTTTAACTCATTTTATTTCTACACAGTCATACAGTATTTACACAGGGATTTCCATTGGGAGATCATAACCTAGGTTAGTGTCAGGAAGCCACAGTGTGTGATAGAAATTAATTGAATAGCATCAAGGGATTGTGAAGTGATGATATGAATGAGACCTGAGTTCTATGTATCCTTCTTTCATCTGAACATAATTTGGATCCCCCCTTTTCTTTATTTCCCTTGCCATTGACCCCATGATCCCTCAAAGTTAGCTAGGTGATATCTTTGTTCCTTATGCTGTTGGAAAAGTACTCAAGACTTTGTGATTCCTATCATTTGTCTGTCTCTCTTTTACTTCTGAATTTGGCACAAGAACTTTTCCTTGAGCTAGAGTCCAGCTGTTTCTACTCCTTAGACACATTGCTAGGTCCAGGCATAATAATTTTCATGCTAAGAAAGAATGTTTTGTGATGTTTGTTGGAATGAGGGTCCATAGATTTTATTTCCAAAGCATAGAAAAGATTTGTTGATTGGAAGAATTTTTCTTTCCTGGAAAAGAGTTCCCAAGATTAATTATGTTTTTTTTTTGTTTGCTTGTTTTGTTTTGTTTTCACTAGAAGAAGAAAAATAAATGCTATTATTGTCAGAAATGCATCATGACAGTTTCTGTACTACAGCATCCTTTTTCTATGTCTTCCACTCATCAATTTTGTCTAGCATAATTGATAATGCTTGATACTCCACTAACTTACATTTTCGCCTTCAGAAAACTATACACAAGGTGTTATATTGGACTACCTGTACACTTTAAGTAGCAACAAGTTTCAATAAAACATTGATTTACCACTGAATGTTTGTGTCTGCCCTTTCCCTAGATACAGTTGTTCTTTTTGTTCAAACAACATGACCTCCTCTCGGGTACACAAGTCTAGCTCTTGTATGTGTCTCTGAGATTGGTGTTTTCACTAGGGTCTGATGCATTTTCCCAGGGAATCAATTTCTTGCTTCTGTGCTCATAAGGGCTATCAACTGGCTTTATTAAGTGTGTGTCTGGTAGCTATGTGTGCCAGATGATGAGTTTCTAGTCACTCATCCCTTCTGCACCTGTTGCATGTAACCCTTCCTAAGCTGCACATAGGCACAAAGGAAGCTAGAATATATAGAAATGCTTACTGGAACTCAGGACTTCTACATGATTAGACAGTTCAGTTGGTTGTTAATTAGTCTTTTTTTGCAGAGAGCAATGTACATGAGTGTTCCTGTGAGTAATCTCAATAAACTCATTGGATCACCAAGAAAATTAATCATGATTCTTAGTAAGAAGATCCCAACTGCTGCCACAATCTACCTATTTCATACTGCATATTTACATACCATAGTAAATGTTTATTGTTGCATGTTGAATATAAATTTGTTAATGCATGTATAATGCAACTACACACTAGAAATAGCCTTACCTATGATAGAAGAGTTTCTCAGCAATCCTCATTCTTGATTTATGTGGTCAATTTATGCCTACCATTTCTTGAGAGGCGCACACCTAGTCTTTTCTGTAAGACATTAATCTAGGTGTCAGTCTGGTTGTGTAGCAACTGAGCTTACTCTCCCTAAAGAAGGCTTCTGTGACAGAGTTGCTTGCAGTGTGTTCTGGATCAGTGCTCACAGGGAACAAGTTTCCTTGCCACCTTCTTTCTGTACCAAAATGACAAAAACCGTTAGAGAAATGTGTTAGTGGAAATTATTATAGTATTATAGAAGCTCAGAACACTCTCATGAATAATAGAACACAGTTGGTAAAAACTCAAACCTCTATTTCTTAATATAAATAGTTTTTCTCTTTCTTTCTTTGAAAATGTAAATACTATTTTGTGCTTTTAAAGTTATAGGCATTTAAAACAGGAAATATATATGGAAATTCTTTTTGTGTAGCTGTGACATTAAGCTTTCTTTCCTTTTCAAAAACAGGCAGAACTAATCAAATTATGGAATTCAAGCCTGCAATTTTAAATGAACTCATTGGCTTATTTAATACAATTCAGCCATTTTCCAATATACCAGAACTTATGTGACTGATTCTAAGGAGAGCTGATATGTTTATTAACCATTTCTTGACTCTGACAAAAGAGATACATACGAGGTGCAGTCACAGCTCTGTGAATAAAATCAATATAGTAACAGGTTTACCTTGGAAAGGAAAATCAAGCCTTTCTTAGAGCTAGAGTTGGTAGAACATAAATTGGAAGATAATCCTGCTAAAATCCATAAGAAACTGGAAGATGAAATCTAAGCAATAAAATACAGTAATCAGTTCCTTTATGATGCAGTAGTTCCTTTGTTTGATCACAGGAGAGCACTGTTCATCTATGAAATATTTTGTTTAAGGAGAATAAGTAGAGCTTTCATGGTACAGAGGTTTGCTGTGGCAAATTACACAGACCTTATTATTGAGTCATAACCATAAAAAACCCCTCATTCTTCTTTTAGAAAAATGGATAGATACATACAAGGCGATGTAAGTTGTCAGTGTACTTATCTTAAAATCAACCAGAAAGGTCTATCTATCTCTATCTCTATCTCTATCTCTATCTCTATCTCTATCTCTATCTCTATCTCTATCTCTATCTCTATCTATCTATCATCTATCTATATATGTGTGTGTGTTTCATGTAGAATTGCACGACTCTCTAACACTATAAAATATGCAAAACAAATTTTCTTTCAGAAAGATAACTAGCTACAATATAATTTATTTTTTAGTTGTTTTGTTTAAAAATAGTATCAATTTCTCTGAAGCAAGTGAAATTAACATAAATATTAAGCAGATGTAGGTGTCAGTACCTCTCAAGATATGAAAGTGATCTGTGTTTGACTTACACTGTAAGGTAAGGTTACAGGTAACACTGTAAAAATAGTATTTCACACTATTGGGTTGCAAGACTCAGGTGGTCTTTGAAAAGATGAAAATATTTTGAGAAACATGTAATTAACAAGAGTTTTGGTTAACATTTTAAAAGGTTATTAGCATGCAATATTACCTCTAGGTTTATTTATGTCAATTAATTAAGGATGTTGCATTACTGCTATATCAATAAATCAATAGGTATAGTCCAAATAGAGGTTTGTTGCTTTAAACTTATCCTTTCAATCATTGTAGGTAGAAATTAGACAGTCCTATTTATTTTCCTTAAATTCTTTCTAAAGTTAAGTCCAAATATGTCTATTGTAGCTGAAAATTTAAAGTTGTACAGGGCCAGAAATGTATCAGCCTATCATCCTTCCTCTCCTCTTTAAGATTCTTCCATCTCTCATCTCACTTAACTTTTGTCCAAAATTTCAAGCCTTCATGGGATTAAAAAATACTTTATTTCTAAGTGTGTGTGCATATGTGTCTTTCCATGTGGGTATCTATTATATGAGTTCTGGTGCCCACGATCGACAGGGGTCTGAGATTCTCTTGTGTTGGAATGACACATAGTTGTGAGATTCCTGATATAAATTTTAGAGTCAAACTCAGGTCCTCTGCAAAGGCATTGTGTACACTTAGCCACCGAGGCATCTCTCCTGCCCTGCTTTTATGGCTTTAAAATTGTTATCATACAAAATGTGCATTGATGTTCATTGCTAAGTCACTGCATTACATAAAAATCTACACTTTATCTTAAGAATTCTTCTATAGGTGCATTTAGGGACAGGGGAGGGCTACATAGATCTTTTTTAGCATGTATGTGCGAGTAAAAAATTACCTGATTCAGTCAGGAAAGATGAAGCTTTAGTTAACTTAAAACAACCTTTGCTAAAGTCCCTACTTTTCCAGCATTCAGGACTGTTTCAAGGAAGTATCCATCCTGGAAATAGCAAGCAGTGAGCTTCATGAAAATTTTCTTCTAGCTAAATTTCCCAGAAACCTGCTATTAGCAGCATCCCACATATTTGTGAATTTAGAAGTACCTAGAGTGTTAAATTTTCAAGTTTTACTTCAGCTGTCTCATCGTGGGTGTATGTAGCCAGAAAGAAATAAATGAAAACACTTTATCTAATAGATAAATCCATCTGCAATCTTGTACAAAAGAGTCTAAAACAAGGTGAAAATTTCTTAACTAGCCCAGAATTCTCATTTTCAGAAAGTAAATCTCATACTTTTTCTTTGAACATGGACAATAGTGAAATTCCAGACATGACTCTCACCTGGATAACACTGCCACATTTGAATTTATTTTACCTCTGGAAATCTTCAAAATTTTTACCCATAACAGATCATTCTTTTAAATTTAGCATTATTCTTCTTTGACTTAAATTTGATTTTCAAAAGAATAGAGGGAGATCTAAAAATATTGAATTGGAAATGAAATGAAGTATCAGATGAAATCCCCTTGGTAAATGCTTCTCATTGTTCTTTGAAACTTTTCATTTAAGGAACAGAGTAAGATGAAGGCACATTGTGTTGACTCTTGATCCAGAGCATTACTGATTACATTTTGCTAAATTGCCTTTCTTTTTCATCTCTTACACATGACACATGTTATTAATCATGTTTTTCTTTCATTTGTTTATTTAAAAATGTTCAGTGTTGATGCCCTTATAGTGACATACTTTGAAACAGATCGCAATGTCTACTGATTAATTTGTAGTGTCTCAGGGCCCTAGGCACTAAAAGTTTATAAACTGGATTTAATAATGGGCTCAGGGGTTACTTGGAGGCACAGCACTTGCATTATATGTTTCAGGCCCTACATTTGTTCTTCAACTGCTTCATTCCTAATATAATAAGAACAGGTCATGCTCCTACTTTATTAAAATGATTTTGACCCTCAGGGTAAATAAGAAACATTGAGAATTAAACTGAGGACTTTTTACCTGGAGAAAATATGCCTCATATTGTATCAGTAGCAGCAATCTGCTCATGAACAACACTTGCCACAGAATCCTGCACTATCACCATGGTTATCTCAGACTCAGAATAGCTATCACCATCTCCAGGTATTCCATTGCTTCTCTGTTTCACTATTTCTGCCTTTTGAAGTTTGAATGAGTATATTTGATTAGTAAATCTAGATCAGGTGCTGTTGATCCTATGCCTATGAGGTTGCAACAAGGATCTTAGCACATTCAGAATATATCATCTTATGAATGTTCATAAGTTAGGGAAAGAGAAACACTCCTCCATTGCCGGTACAACCACTCTGGAAATCAGTTTGGTGGTTCCTCAGAAAACTGGACATAGTACTACCTGAGGACCCAGCTATACCACTCCTGGGCATATACCCAGAAGATGCTCTAACTATAATAAGGCCTCATGCTCCATATGTTCATAGCAGCCTTATTTATAATAGCCAGAAGCTGGAAAGAACCCAGATGTCCCTTAACAGAGGAATGGATACATAAAATGGAGTACATTTACATAATGGACTACTACCCAGTTTTTTAAAACAATGACTTCATGAAATTCTTAGGCAAATGGCTGGAACTAGAAAATATCACCCTGAGTGAGGTAACCCAATCACAAAAAACCACACATGGTATACACTCACTGATAAAAGGGTATTAGCCCAAAAGCTCAGAATACCCAAGATACAATTTATAGACCACATGAAGCTCAAGAAGAAGGATGACCAAAGTGTGAATACGTTGGTCCTTCTTAGAGGGGAGAATCAAAATACCCATGGGGGGAGATACAAAGAGTGGAGCAGAGACTGAAGGAAAGGCCATTCAGAGACTGCCCCACCTGGGGATCCATCCCATATAAAGTTCCAAACCCAGGAACTATTGTGAATGCCAACAAGTGCTTGCTGACAGGAGCCTGATATAGCTGTCTCCTGAGAGGCTCTGCCAGTGTCTGACAAATATGGAAGTGGATTCTCACAGACAACCAAAATGGACTGAGCCCAGGGTCCACAATGAAGGAGGCTAGAGAAGGGACCCAAGGAAGAGAAGGGGTTTGCATCCCCATAGGAGGAACAATATGAACCAACCAGTACCCATGGACTAAACAACTAACCAAAGAGTATACATGGAGGGACCCAAAGCTTCTGTCACATATGTAGCAAAGGATGGCCTTGTCAGACATCAGTGAGAGGAGAGGCCCTTGGTCCTGTGAATGTTCGATGCCCAAGTGTAGGGGAATGCCAGGACAGGGAAGTGGAAGTGGGTGGGTTGGTAAGCAGGGGGGTGGGGATAGGATAGAAGGTTTTGGGAGGACAAATGAGAAAAGGGGATAAAATTTGAAGTGCAATTAAAGAAAATATTTAATAAATTTTTTTTAAGTAAAAGAAAAACCCAAAATTATATGACCATCTGAATAGCAGGATATGAACTGATTTAATAACTTTCATAAATTAACCTCTACAGCACAGATCTAGAATGTTTCTCAAGGTCTGTTCATTAATATTTTATTCTCCAGCTTTTACTGTTTTAATTTTAAGGTCCTATAGAATATACTCTAATGGAGTATACTCCTTCTTCATTCTGTTTTGGTTGCTGGCAATGACCTGAAAGGTTTTTCCCAAGTGCTCTCTTCATTGTACCAGGTTCCCAGACAATGGCATCATCATCATACAATTCATGGTTTAAAGCATCTAAAATTATATATATATATATATATGTGTGTGTGTGTGTGTGTGTGTGTGTGTGTGTGTGTCTATTTGTGTGTGTATGACAATCATCACAAGTATTTATTACAGTAATAGAAAGTTTTAAAGTAAACTAATTTTTTATATTTGCTTTGAAAGTTTAATAGTTTATGTTCTGGCATATACATGACCCTGAGAAACTGTGTCCTAAACTCTGCTGGTGAGTACTCTACTTCAAATGTACCATATTTAATTATGAGCCTGGGCCTCCTGAAGGTGCACAGTGGAGGACATTAGATGGCATAATCCAGTACTTTTGCAATGCTGAGTTACTTGTGTCGTTTTCTTCCTCCTTTTTAAACTGTGTTTGAATCAAATTTATCCTAGTATCCACAATGCTGCCATTCTCACTTTGTTAAATAATTTCCACAAGTCAATGAATAATACTGCTGTAAATCTTTGTAGACTCTGCACTTTGGGATTGCTACAGATCTTGTTTTGTTCATTTGTGAATTCTTGAATATCTAAGAACATATTTTTCATATCATGTCATCATTGGGACTGCCTAATCTGCTCCACTGCTAATGACTGGGAGCAGTCTGATGGATAACTAGAACAGTGACTTCTGATAATAATCTTATTTTAAATTTAGTTTAAAATAATGAATCTGACCTCTCATATTCTCTCAGGAGATACTGCAGTTCAGCTGTTTCAGGACAACTGTGTTTCCTTGACAATAGTAAATGCTTCATGTCCACCAACTGCCTGGGTGGGCTTTAAAAGTTTCTCCCTGGATTTTTGTCAATCAGAACTGTATTTTAGAAGACAGAGAGCAATTCTACAATGGCATTTTAAAGAAAATGGTCTAAACTTTGTTGTCTATTAGAAATGATATGATTTCATTTGATCTTTACTGTGCCTGATTTAAATTGACTTCTAACCTTTGAAAATATACCAAAAATATTTATACGTAAAGAATATAAATAAAAATTGAAGAAAATGAAATTAAGTTATAATTCAATCAAGCGGTATTATTAATTGCTCTGAATCATGAAGCTGATGTAGTTGAGTCAGGTAGAAAGACATATTAAGTAGATGAAAACAGAAGATAACATGACTTAATTCAGGTGTTTGTGAGTCATGGATTAAATGATAAAGATTTGTTATTTATAGGATACTCCACCATAAGATATCCTCGTGTACTAAACAGATACTAATATATTGCAAGCCTCACTGATCCACTAGAATTTTGCATATTCAATAATAATTACTCTTTCCATCATGGGTCATGAAAGGGTTGAAATTACTTTACTGTGCTACACTGAGGTCATATGAAATTTATTTTTATATTTAGTTCTGAATCATATTTTATAAAATTTTAAAAATTTGATGATATCAGAGAAGTTCACTTTTATGTTGGATTTTTTAACAAATGAAGTAAATGAAAAAGAGGGAAAGTTCTATTTTTCCTTTAATTGAGTCAAATGATTTCTTAACGATCATTACTCCTATGATAGATTTTTGTGTGTGTGGGTAGGGGAGAGAACTAAATGTCTGAATCAGTTATCAAAATGTAACTGGAGATAATTCTTCTGAGTTTATACGGAATTTTGTAGAAATGAAATTTTTTCTTTCATACTAACAAGCTTCCCAAATCTATACTTTACTCAGTGGGAAAGTGTAATTAACTGTAAACTGATTTTTTAATTTTGTCCATTTGAGACAGTGTCTCACTGCACAGTCTGACTGCCATTGACCTTGCTGTGTTTGAACTCACAGGGATCTGACCATTTCTACTTCCCAAGTTCTGGGATTAAAGTCATGTACCAACACACCCAGCTCCATAAATATATTCACTATGTACATATCAACAATTATCTATATAGATTTACTGTATTAGTTGTTTTTATTAGTGAAAGAGCAAAATACGTGGACAAAAGCAATTCAGGAAGGAAGGGGCTATTTGCCTCACAGTTTGAGGATAGAGTAGTCATGACAACAGGGACATGAGGGAGCTAGTCACATTGCATCAGCAATTAGGGAGCAGAGAGATGAGTTTTTTGGTCAGTTCCCACTCTCCTTTTAAGTCTATCTTGGGGAATCCCACTGCTATTACTGATACTGTGCTTATTCAGAAAATTCCTTTTCTCTTCAGTAAACATTTCTAGAAAAAAGTTCCCATATACATATTTACAGATACATTTCCATGGTGATTCTGTATTTAATCAGGTTGACAATAAACATTAGGCATCACATACAATGTACAAGTATTGCATGCATATATGGAAACATAATATGAATATATATGTAATTATTTTTAAATCTTTCTCTAAGAGTGCCAAATATTTTCTTGTTTGTTTAACACAAATATTTATTGTTTAAATAACACATTCATATATTAACAGATTATCACTCAATTTTTAGATAAATTTAATATTAATATAGGGAAACCTTGATTTATTAATGTACCTTCCATTAACAGGGATTGTGATATATTGCTTGTCACTAAATTCTCTCCTGGAAATAACCAGCTTTTAACTTACCATTCTTAAATGGAAGCAGCATGCTTGAAAGACATCTATTAACATCATTTTAATAAATATAGCTATTTAAAATTGTATTATATATCATAAACGTGTATTAAACCTTCACAATTACTCTGTTAGGCCATTCCTCTTACTTTGATTCTAAGGGGGCCGAAGACCAAAGTCTTTTTTTTTTCAGTGTTCAGTTTCCTCTAATGACTCCCATCCCCCTTGAAGGGTAGGTACAGGCAGCTAGGTGACTGGCAAGGCATGTTCACTTGAAGATCTTGCCTTGATTGATGGCTTTGCCCACGTGCTGGAAGGCCTCCTCCCAGGAAAAGTATTCTCAAACCAGGGTCTATGTCTACCAGGATCCAGTTTCCACCATGTATATGATTCATAGTCCACTTGCCAATTTGGAATCCAAGGAAAGGAAAGCTCTTGGCCTCGGAAGATTCAAACACCAGAAATAGAACTGCTCTTCTTGGTTCCACAAAGTATAACGCTAGCAACGGCATTCTTCCTCAGTTTGTCCAATCGCTGAAACATTCCAGTGATGAGGTTGCATGAAGATCTGGGTGAGCTCTTCAGGGAAACAGTACTCAGCATAGGGACCAGCCATCCTTGAACAAAGTCTTTATTAAAAGACTGACCTGTAGTGTATCACTTATGTAGCTATGAGTAGATCCATGATTGAAGCCCAAACCTTCCTGGAATAGATTCTATAGTCTGTCTTGATTTTCCAGGTTACGTTATTTGTAGTTAACATGTTGATGCTGTTGCTTGGTATTGGTTGAAAAATAATCTATTTTCTTAATGAGACCTGAATGAATAGAGGAAACAGCAGGATTTCAGAGATTAATAAAATTATGCTTCTGCATAATGCATACTGTTAAGAGAAAAGTAATCCTAATACCTATATTTTGTTCCTGAGTGTTAATAAATTGCACAGTTTATATTTAGGGACTACCTGGTAGAGGGATAATATGAGCAAGGGTCCCCATGGATCTTTCCTTTACTTCATTTTCTTCTCTTGTTTTCCAACCATTTGAGAGTTGTGAAGGACTAGCTGTGCTTATTTGCATAGAACAGTTGCTATAGTAACCTTTGAGCATGGTACTAGAGGCAACTTACTAACTGTAACCTTTTTATGAGAGCAATATAATTTACAGGTTATGAGAATTGTGTGTCATTCCTATCCTCAAGGTGTTTGGCTACATTATGAAGTCAGAATAGCTTCACTTTGAAATCACAGGCTCTTTTTAAAGACTAATTTTTTTCTGAGAAAATAAAAAAATATGATTTTTGTCTTTAGTTTAGACTGTTCTAAAATGAGGTCTAAAATGACATTAATGCTATTTTATATGCCATAAGAATTAAACATGGCAATATTTTTTCTTTTCCTACTTTAATTTACTCAAAACTACCTTCTTTCAGTTTTCAATACTATTCTCATAAAAGAGTCAAATGGAGAATCAAATTATGGATGGAGGTTTATAATTCAAACAAAACAAATCCATTTCACACATATGCATGAATTTTAAAGCCCTGTAGTTTCACTGCATTCAGGATACTATCATTATAAGATAAAGCAAATGCAATATAATGACTTCATCTAATTATGTTACTGTTTTCTAGATATGAAAGCAAAGTTTCTTCTATAGTCTTGTCTCCCAGTTAGGATGGAAGATTTCTATTGTTTGCATCTTTGGTTCTCATTTGGCTGCATAGTGGAGTACCTTGGTATAATAGCTTTCAGTAAACTACATACTTGCTAGACTGGCTTGGGAGGAAGGATGCCCAAATCAGAAAAACCCTCTATGAGCTTTGTTGCTATAGGCATTTCTGTAGTGCATTCTCTTGATTAATGACTGTTTTGGGAGAGTCTAGCTCACTGAGGGCAGTGCCACCTCTGAAAACCTGGTCCTTGGTGGGACAAGAAAACAGTGAGCTGGGTGGTGGTAGTGCACGACTGTAATCCCAGCACTCTGGGAGAAAGAGGCAGGTGGATTTCTGAGTTCGAGGCCAGCCTGGTCTACAGAGTGAGTTCCAGGACAGCCAGAGCTATACAGAGAAACACTGCCTGGAAACCCCCCCCCCCAAAAAAAAGAAAAGAAAAGAAAGGAAAAAGAAAGGAAACAGAGTGAGCAAATGATGGGCAAAAAGCCAGCAAGTGGATCCCTCAGACCTTTTGTTTTTGCCTCGTTGTTTGTGCCTCAAATTTCCTCTGTGATGGAGTTATGACCCAAATGTTGCAAGCTTAAAACAAAACCTTTCCTCCCCAGTTTGCTTTTTTTTTTTAACTGGGATTTTATGACAGCAATAGAAATATTAGGAGAGAAACTGGTAGCAGAACTGAAAAACTGGTGTGAGAAACCTGACTGTGTTATCTGGGGCAAGATTGTGAAAGAACTGTGGAACTTTGGGGTGGAAAATCCATCAAGGTCAAAAACCTAGTAAACTATTATTGTGGGGAATTAAAATATAATGCTGAGAGCAGTACAGATGAGGGAGGCCTGACCTGTGAAATTTCAGAGAGAAACGACAGCTCTATCAGTGCCTTTCATTTGCTGTGTCCATGAAGCATCTCAGTGTCTTCTCAGCCAGAGCTGAAGAATTGGTGATGGTTATCCAGGGGCCTTAAGGACTAAAGTGTAATCTTCGATTTGATGTGACACTATTGGTCAACTTGGAATGAAGAATCAGCTGTGATTATGAAGAGGCCAGCATCATTTGAAACCAAGACTTCTGGGAAGTGGTTTTTGTTTTGTTTATGGTTGTATTCTTGTTTTGTTTTATTGGTTTGCTTGTTTTTATTAGAACAAAAAAAGCTGTAGTCTAGAGAGCTAAATCTGTAGCTTGTGACAGCCAGTGAACTTGATAATGTGTAAGCTTTTCTTACATCTTATTGCTTTTGAGGATATGAAGAAGTCATGAAAAACAACTGAGGTTTGGAACTCAGAAGCCAGGAGAGACCATTGACAGACATATAGCCATAAGAGAAATTGAGGTTTGGTACTATGTAGTATTGTCCGAGTTCTGAGGGAAACCCAGTAAAGACTATTGGTGGGCTCCAGAAAATTGGTTGCCAGTATGGGATAATGAACCAAGTCATCAGGCATAGAGTGGAGATAGCTTGAGCCAGAAGCTTCATGAGCTGTGCCTGGCAGAGCTGGAGAGGTGGAGCTTCTTAGTGATGCCTACGACAACCAGAGAAGTAGAGCTTTCTCTGTCTTTTGGAGCCTTGAAGATTGGGATTTCCAGATGTGAAATACTAAGCTTTTTACACAGCTGAAATCTGGTTTTACTTTGATTAAATTGTGACTATGCCATACATTTTAAAATATGAAATACGTATATTATCTTTTAATTTTATTTTATAAGAGCTTACAGTTAAGAGACTATGGAAATTAAGAAACCAGAAATTTTGAGACTTTAGATATTTTCTAGCGGCTTTGCACTTTGAAGGACATTTTGAATATTTTAAAGAGGCTGACGTTTTAAAAGTTTGAATTTTTCCATAATGTATTTTTATTAGCATTACATCCCAATTGCAGCCCCCCTCCATCTGCAAACATGAAGCAGAAAAAGAAAATCAGAAAGAGAGGAAGGCTTTTAATCTCAAAGGCTTTCCCCAGTGACAGATGTCCTCAGACAATGGTGCACCCCCTAATTATACACCTCCATCAACTCTTCACATATTCAAATATATGTCTATAGAGGAGCTATTTAAGCCACTATACCCATAGAGTAGCACATCCTACCACTTTCATCATAACATTTTCATTTTAAATAGATGCGGGATAACACAGACATACAACTAATTATGGGCAAAGAACAAGGACCTGCAGAGTGCTTAGTCCAATTACATCTTATAACCCTTCCTCTCAATGCACATATCTCATTCCAGAAGAGGAGTAATGATCCAGAAATGGTGAATGAAACACTGATTTCTAGTTACAACAGTGTAATTGTACATATAATCTCACAGTAGTTCTAACACCATGTACAAGACCTATACAAAGATGTCTTAATAATTATAATATGGTAAGCATAGAGGTAATCATCTTCCATTTCATAAAACAAACCAGTTATATGTAAAGTTGACAAAAAACTAATCATCCCAATTGGTCCTATGTCAACTTGACCCACAATCAGATCATTTTTAAACTACCAAGTTCCCCTTCTCGTTTTTCCTAGAGACATATTACTATCACTGTCTCCGCTTTAAAAAAAAAAAAACAAAAACAAAAACAAAACTTTATTTGTTTATTTTTGAGGCATGCTTGGTTATGCTCTTATTGGGTATTCTTTGGTTTATTTTTTTAATTTTGAGAAAAAAATCTTTAAGTTGGGAGTAAAACTTTGATAGGGAGATAGAGAAGATCAGGAAGGATTTGGGGGAGAGGAAGAATATGATCAAATATGCTTAAATAAAAACTATGTTAAATAATAATATAATAGAAAATTGAAAATTAAAAGCTTCTGGGTAAAGGGAGAGCAAAGCTAGTTTTCTTTAAGAGTGTGGCACATTAAAGATGGACTATGATCCTATATAATGGTAGATATCTAAGTGTGTTGGGCAGCACAAAGTGTACTTGACATTTTATATCCAATTTTGGCTTCTTAGGAAAAAAGGAGTAGTTTGGCAGGGGACTGGAAGTTAATATGATAAAAATGCATTATACAAATTTTCAAAGGACTATACAAAATAAGAAAATATATATTTAAACATGAAATGAAATCCTCGTTTTTCAATGTATAAATAGAAACATATTTATATTCATTTTATAAAATTTCCTACTAAGCTTAAAAAAACAAACAAAAAATACTGTGAGCTTTTTCAGAAGATGATGTGGAATCTTTTGTTCTTTCTTGCAAGAATTAAACAAAACCAAGGTATTGTAATTATAAAATATTTGTGAAATGTTTTACATATAATTCAAATATTAGTTTTCAATTAAAACAACTACAATTTAATAATATAAGTCAGAAGTACCTCAAATCCATGCCAATATGCTTCAGAAAGTTTGATTAAAGATCTGTAGCAAAACAAAATAAAACAAAAGAATGTCTATAGCAAACTACAACTGTTTATTGGGTATATTTTGAGAGTTTACTATGTGCTATATCATATCCATGTAGTTCTTGCAGTCTTGTTTGAATTGAGGTTTTCTTGTTGTTGTTGCTGTTGTTTTCCTCATTTTTCTTCCTTTATTCATGTAGTACCTTCATTCATGGTGAACAGCAAGAATAACAATTAATAAAATTGTATTTTACCCCAGAATATGATTTTTATTTTGGAAGTATATTTTCACATGCCATTGGTTAGCGTAGGTTATAATGGTAGAGGATGGACCCTCAATCTAAGTTGGTGAATGTTCTTACACAAACAGGAAAGAAACACAGAGGCAGACATGGAAGAAAGTCATGTGACAATGGTGTGATGAATGCCTTTACTAGATCTGTTGATCAAGAACTGACACAAGAACCAAGATAGTCTCAGAGAAATCATAAAATAAATGATGCTATAGAAATTCTAGCAGATGCCTTGAAATATAGCTTGTCTCTTTTGGTCTTTGTTTGTTGCTAATACCAACTGTCTTATTGGTAAGATTTTATGCATGCAGCTTTCATTTACTGAAAGAAACTTTTTCACACAATGTATTCTGACAACAGTTTCCTACTGCCAACTCCTCCTAGATCTTTCCTACCTAATTCACCCAACTCCATACTTTAAGTCTCTCTCTTTTACAATCCAACAAGCAAACTAACAAAATATTAGCAAACCATAATAAAAAGAAAAAACGAAGAAACATACATACACACACAGAAATAAACACCCTCACACACACAATCCATAAAAGCACAGAATTGGAAACAATAATTTGCAGAAGCAAAGGGCTAATTAGACAAAAAAATATCCAAGCAAAATAAGTTGACACAAAATTTCTACAAAAATATTATTTTATATAATGAGGGGATGACAAGAGACTAAAGCAGTGATTCAATCAAAAATAATGTAAGCATATGTTTTGGTTAAGAAGAGGTTATTGGTCAAATGAAAATTTCCCTTGACTATACTACTGACCAAGGGTTCTTCTATTAAGTGTGGTTAATGACAGGTGTAGAAATTGTTTTGTAGTATCAGATCTCAGCTTTATATAAAGAACTACAAGCAACTAAGAATGCTGAAGGCTGGAAAAACAAATGGTCTTGTCCAGGCAAGAACTCACATTGGTCATCCAATAGCAAATGGTAAGCCTTGAAAATATATGTACAAGTAACATTATATAGGCTGACTGTATTATTTTTAGCAGTATATGTATATACACATATGCATATACACATGTAACAACAATTAATGAAAAATGAGACCATAATTTGAAAAAGTTAAATGGGAGAATTTATAGAGGGGAAATAGAGCAGGAAAATAATGTAATTGTATGACTGTCTCAAACATAAAAGAAATATGAAAAACCAAAATATCTAGTTTTTAACCTCCAGAAGTGTGAGAGAATAAATTACTGCCACTTAAAGCCATGACATTTTGTGTACATTTTTAAAAGAGATAAGTATACAAACAAAAAAATTATGAATAAGCTTTTCTCTGCTTATCAGAAAAAAAATCCAGAAACTTAATTTCAGAAGTTTTACTCTGGTTTAGCAACACCACCATGAAAATTTGGTTTATTTCATATGCTAATAAATATAATATAAATGTTATTGTGAAGTCTTGTGAAAAGGAGAACTGCTGACATATTTTAGGTACCCTGTTGTGATAATTAACATTGATTATTGACTTTTTTTTTGTTCATAGACATGGACAGGAAAACAAACAGGAAATTAGTAAAAGAAAGATTATTCTTGTTTATAGCAAATAGACCTTTTTTTGTTAATGCCACTGTCAAGGAAAGCTCTCATTTGAGGGGTGAATTAAGTGCACTGCATTTTACACTACCACTAATGATTTGAGGTTGAAAACCAATGCGAAGAAGTGTGTGTGTATCCTCAAAGCCACAAAAAAATGTTTGAATAATTTTAAGCATGTACTTGGTTTGAAAAGTAGCATTTTCAAATATTTCCTTGTGATGAAGAATTGGGGAAAAGGAATGGAAGGATCAGAGAAGAAATGAGGGTCACAGTAAAGCTCATACTCAAGTGCTTGTAGTGGGAGGGGGAACTCCAGCAACAACTTTAATCAAATTTCATCAGATTTTCAAATCAAAACATCCAAAGTTGGGCAAAATCTATTCTTAACCCATGATTATTTTAACACATATTATGAAAAACATCAAGTCCAATACAGTGTGATCAAAAGTAGCTCAGTATTAAGTACTGAATTTATGGAGGTAACCAGTGGGATGTCTAATTCTTCAAGAGCTGCTTGAACTGGTCACAATTCAGACTAATCTGAAATAATTAGCAATTGTTGAAAGTAATAGGATGGCAGGAGACCAAAGCAGTGATTCAATTAAAAGAAATATTTTAAGCATATGTTTTGGTTAAGAACAGTTTATTGGTCAAGTGCAAAATTTTCAATATATCCCGAATCCAGACTAAAAGTCTAGATAAAAGAATTGTTAAAAGGCAGAAGGTTTTGTGAAATTCTAATTCTGAGTTTCTGTCCATTTTAAGGAAAGAATTCAACCAAGAGGTGTAGATGTTTTCACCACAAGTTCATTAAGGAAAAAAGTTCACTCCATTGATCCTGAATTGGGCTAACTCACAAACGGTTCACCAAGAGAGCTTAGGTTTATTCTTTTCTATAGAAGGTTTTCATGAATAGTCTCTTCATAAAGTAATGTGATATATCTGTTCAGTTCAAACTGATATACCAGTACATGGTTAACTGGTTTTCCTTTTTGGGTTATTTCTTTACATAACACTCCTGAAAATACGGCAAGGGCTGGGATCAAAACAACATTGCAAATGATTTATGGAAGCCATATATTATGATAATGCACTCTTTGCTACTGTTCTTCTGTAAGCCTTGAGAAAATACCTGAAACATTAATCTGTGTGTACTAGACAGAGCTTAGTCTTAAGGTTATTTATCCACTAAGAGGCATTTTGCCCATCAGTATATACATCTATCAGTTATGTTTCTGGTGTCCTTGGCTATTTTATAGTGAAGCCCCTGTTTATCCATTTCAGCATAAGCAATAATCACAGTATAGATTCAGAAAGACCTTCTGGTATACTACACTGAGCATGCCTGGGAATGCATTTCAAGGATGAACCATCCTGTTTGGCTATGTCAGTTAAAATCATAAACCTGCCTTAAGGATTTGATGAAAGTGTGATAGAAAACAAGATTACTTAGGAAACATAATTTACACTGGAAGATAGTGAACTGAACTGAGCTGCAGTATGGTTAAAGAGAGGTGGCTATACTCTCAGCATTTTAGAAGAACACTATTTTAGAGTTGTTGGGATTTCTTTAAATGGTGAAGGTAAGAAACAAAGGGGCAGGTAAGATTTTTGGGTTTTGAATTTTTTGCATGAGACCTTAACGGGGTATTGTTAAATATTAGACAATGTATAATAAAGTCTCTTGTTAAATGCCATCTATAGGAGAGGCTATATAGCTGTCAAGAAAATAATGATGGTTATAAATATAAAGAAAATTTGCTAATTAAAATTGAATATATAAACCTTACTGAGTATACAATATGGTAATGGTTGTAAATACTATTCACTAGTAAGAAGAAACTGATATTACAATCTTAACAAATACAACTCTATATTAAATTTTATGTAGTTAGTATTACCAATAGACAGATATACAAGCTTAATAAAAAGGGGATCAAACAAACTAACTATATTAGACTATGAAGGGAATATGTCTCTTCAATGTAATTGTTAGAAAATTTTCTCACTTTGCTATTATAGTTAGAGAGTAGCAGAAAATATAATAAAATAAATAATTCACTTGAAACCAATAAAATATGACTTGAATATTAAAGTGAATGACTGGTTGTCTGACTGACCACTTGTTACTTTATAAATCATAATCAATACTCTTTTAGGTACATGAAGGTAAATGGTAAAGAAGGCAAATTAGTAGCAATCTGTATTTTGTCAGTTGTCAGTTGTCTACACAATGAACCATTGCTTCGGGGCAGGACTTAATCATGTGAAGAAACAAACACCAGAAATCTATCATGACTAAGAAATTAACATTTCTTCTCATGATTTAATTATACATTATCAAAAATTCTTATCATGTTTAGATCTATACTTCTTTCATAAACACATATTGGCTAAATTGTACTCAAGAAATGTGCTCTGAGATTTTTCCTGACCTCTGTGTTTTAAGACTGATGCTATTTGTTGTGCATCATCTAGACGACTCACTTCAGAGAGCACCTGCAATTTTATTAAGTAAGAAACACTTTTTATGGTGACTAATTATTAGATAAAATTGCAGCTTATAAATTTATATTTTAATACATGTATACACTCCTTTAGAATAGACTCAAAGAGATGAAGATTTATTGCTTAATATTTTAGTAAATTAATTACCAATAAGAGTTCACTAAACCACTTATTGGGATGTACATTTCCGTAGCCTACTTGGAGCATACATTTTAATGTTGTTTATTTTAACTGAAATTTAAATATAGCAATTTATCCTGAACATTTTCCCCAAAAAAGAGACAAGTATGGGAAGAGATCTTATTTAAAGTTGGCATAGATTTTTTTGGCCTACTTCTGGGTGTACTCCAGATGTTTCAGAAATATAGTCATAATAATTAAAATGATATAAAAACTATATTATTGGAAACAACTTTATTCCACAAAAGCCTGAAGTATTTTATTTAAATGATGAAACATGTTTCTAAGAGCTTAAGGCAACCATAGTTATGTGGCCAGTAAGAAAGGCAAGATTTGAAGCCAGCCGGTGTGGTTCCAAGTTCTGCTTTTAATTATTGACAAAATAAAGATTTTTTTTTACTCTTACTGAGAATTTTGCACACACCTGACAATATGAGAATAATTCAATGGCTTCAAAATATGAAAGTGTTTTACTATTTTTCACCATTGAAATAGCCTGAATTGATAATGTTCAAAATGTATTGTTTACATAATTTGGAAGGAGTAAATGGATACTAGGGATTGAAGTTTGAGTCTCATTCATGCTAGATTTGTACCTTTGTGCCAAAATACTAAGCTATATCCCTGGCAATGTTTCAGCTATTTTTAGTATGTCATGAGATGGAAGATTTAGGATAGGTTCATACAATTTATCTAATAAATATTTTCCTCAATGAAGATATATATACTTCAGTTTTCTGCATTATGGTAAATGCACATGTTCTTTGCTGCCTAAGTGTATTTCAAGTCTTTAAACAGTAAAATGTACAATTTGTAAGAGGACATCTTTGAGTATTTTGTATAATATATTAAATTTTATTTTAAAATTAAATATTTGTTTATTCTATCATGTATTCATACTCAGAAATTCTAATGACCAGTTTCATGCATGGTGTAACCTACTGCCTTTTCTATTTTAATTAATTATATAGCTAAGCAATGTAGAGAATGGTGATCTAATCTCCATATGGATATGCCATATACTGGAAATATTCAAGAAAACATTCATGAACTAAATTTTAACCTCCACTTCATTAGAAGTCATGCATATCAGTCTAAGAAATACTTTTTTTTAGTTTTTTTTATTTGATATAATTTATTTACATTTCAAATGATTTCCCCTTTTCTAGCCCCCCACTCCCCGAAAGTCCCGTAAGCCCCCTTCTCTTCCCCTGTCCTCCCTCCCACCCCTTCCCACTTCCCCGTTCTGGTTTTGTCGAATACTGTTTCACTGAGTCTTTCCAGAACCAGGGGCCACTCCTCCTTTCTTCTTGTACCTCATTTGATGTGTGGATTATGTTTTGGGTATTCCAGTGTTCTAGGTTAATAACCACTTATTAGTGAGTGCATACCATGATTCACCTTTTGAGTCTGGGTTACCTCATTTAGTATGATGTTCTCTAGCTCCATCCATTTGCCTAAGAATTTCATGAATTCATTGTTTCTAATGGCTGAATAGTACTCCATTGTGTAGATATACCACATTTTTTGCATCCACTCTTCTGTTGAGGGATACCTGGGTTCTTAGTGTTTATTTGCTTGGTTTTTTCACAAGTAAACTTTAGTCACAAAAATTCAAAGAATATTTGTATATAATTTATATTTATTTCCTTTTGGTCTTTTTATTATGATTTTATTTATTTATTTATTTATATCCCAAATATTGCCTCTGTCCAGGTCCTCCCTTGCAATAACAGCCCTCACCCCCAGTGGGTATCTCCCAGCTTGGTGTATCAAGTTTTTGCAGGATTAGGCATATCCTCTCCCAAGTTTCTGCAGGATTAGGCACATCCTCTGGAGGGATGAATCCAACTTAGCTCAGGGTGAGTGTTAAAAGTGAGGAGAGGCCTTCTACTTACACAGGGCACTGTATGACAAAGATTTCTCACCTCAGCAGTCCTTAGACAGTTGTCAGTTTTCCAAACTGTTTACTCATGGTGGGAAATACATGAATACCACTTACCAAGGGTGAATAAGAGGCTAAATACCTTTTGAAAGAGGGGATGCCTGGGAAGGAAAGCTTACTGGCTAAACCCTCAGGCCCATCTAGATATCTCATTAGCATGTAGAACACTGGGCTCTATGCTACCTCACCAATTGTCATGGTACTATTAACGGGTTGTCATGGTCACTTGTTCCAGGATAGAAACTGGGGGTAGAGAGCAGATTCAAATGCCTACTGCTTTCAATTATGAGACATGCTGGGTTCTTTATGTGCTCGATCTTACCAATTTCTCTGGGGACGTGGTTCCACTTGCTCCACAGAGGTGGTCTCTTCAGGTTCCACATCCCTACTCTTGAGTATTTTGGCTAAGGTCACCTGCATTGACTCTGGGAGCCTTGCTCATCCTGGATCTCTGGGACTTACTAGAGAATCTTTCTCCCCAACCCCAATCCTCCAACAGGTGCTTATTTCTATTCATTGTTCTGGCCCTCTAGGACTCTCTTCTATCTCTTCTCATTCCTGATCCTGTTTGCCTATCCTCACCCTCCCCTTTCACACCCAGATCCTTCCCCCCCTCTGCCTCCCATGACTATTTTGTTCTACCTTTGAAGTAGGATTCAAGCATTCTTACTCGGGCTCTTCCTTATTGTTTAACTTCTTTGGGACTATGCGGAGTATCATGAGTATTCTGAACTTTTTGGCTAATATCCACGTACCATTTAGTGCATGTCAATTTAGGTCTAGGTTATATCACTCAGAATAATATTTTCTAGTTCTATCTATTTGCCTGGATCCAGCTATTCTGATTGGTGTAAAGTGAATTATTAGGGTCATTTTGATTTTCATTTCCCTGATGACTAAGTATGTTGAAAATTTCTTTATGTCCTTTTTGGCCAATAAAGATTCACTTGTTGAGAATTCTCTGTTTAGTTCAGGACCCCATTTTTTGATTGGATTATTTGGTTTGTTGGAGTCTAACTTATTGAGTACTTTATAGGTTTTGGATTTTGCCTCTGTTGGATGAAGTTTTAGTGAAGATATTTTCTCAATCAGTAGGGGACTGTTTTTATCCTATTGTCAGTGACCTTTTGCATTACAGAAGATTTTCAGTTTCATGAGGTCCCATTTATTAATTCTTGATCTTAGTGCCTGAGCCATTGGTGTTCTGTTCAGGAAACTTTCTTCTGTGCCAATGTGTTCATGCTGTTTGCCACTTTCTATTCCACCAGATTCAGAGTATCAATATTCTGACTTGACTTTGAGATCTTTGATCCATTTGATTTGATTAGGTTTTTGTTCAGTGTAATACATATGAATCTATTTGCATTACTTTGCCAGTAGATATCCAATTGGACAAGCACCATTGGTTGAAGATATTCTCTGTTTCATTGTATATTTTTTTTTGTTAAAAACAAATGTCTGTAGGTAAGTTGGGTTATTTCTGCATCTTTGATTCAATTCCATTAATCCAGCTGTCTGTTTCTATTCCAATACAGTTTTTATTACTGTTGCTATTTAGTACAGTTTGAGGTCAACGATGGCAATACCTCCAGAAGTTCCTTTATTGTTGAGATTATTTTTGCTATCCTGGGTTTTTTGTTTTTCCATACCAAATTAAGAATTTCTTTTTTAAGGTCTGTAAAATATTTTGGTAGTATTTTGATGGAGATTGCATTGAATATGTAGATTGCATTTTGTAAGATGTTCATTTTCACTATGTTAATCCTACCAATGCATGACCAAGGGAGATAGTTCCATCTTCTGATATCTTTCTGAGTTTCTTTCTTCAGGGACTAGAAGTTCTTGTCTTCAAGGTCTTTCACTTGTTTAGATTTAGTTACCCAAAGGTATTTTTGTTATTTGTGATGATTGTGAAGGGTATCTTTTCCCTAACTTCTTTCTTAGACCATTTATCATTTGTGTAGTGGAGTGCTATTGATTTCTTTGAATTAATTTTGTATTCAGCCACTTTTCTGAAAGAGTTTAGCAGGTGTAGGTGCTCTCTGGTAGAACTTGTGGGGTCACTTATGTAAACTATTATATCATTTGGGAATAGTTATGCATTGACTTCTTCTTTTCCAATTTATATCCCCTTGATCTCCTTTAGTTGTCTTACTGCTTTAGCCAGAAATTCATGTATTATATTGAAGATATATGGGAGACTGGAAAGCCTTTTCTTTTGCCCAGTTTTAGTGGAAATGTTTTTAAGTTTCTCTCTGTTTAATTTGATATTCCCTACTTGCTTGCTGTATATTTCCTTTGTGTTTAGGCATCCCTTTATATCTCTGATGCATCTAAAGTCTACCACTAAGGGATGTTAGACTTTGAAAAACACTTTTTTGGCATCTAATGAGATGATCATGTAGTTTTTTTCTTTTTGGTTGCTTATTTAGTAGATTATGCTTATAGATTTTTATGTATTGAGCCTTCCCAGCATAGCTGAGAAGAAGCCTACTTGAGCATGCTGGATGATATCTTTGATGTATTCTTGAATTTGGTTTGCAATTTTTTACTTTTTCACTTTATGTCCTGTTCACTGATCTGTCATGGTCAGCTTATCCCAAAATACTTTCCGTTTTCCTCCCTCCTTTTCTCTTCTATATAGGTGGGGACTCCATGCTCTATCTCCTCACCCTGGCATTTCAAGTCTTGGGGCTAGGTGTTTCCTCTCCCACTGAGGCCAGACAAGGCAGCCAGCCTAGCTAGAAGAAATATCCTACACATAGGCAACAGCTTTTTTGATAGACCTGCTCCAACTGTTCGGGACCCACATAAAGACCAAGCTGCAAATCTGCTACCAATGTGCAGGGAAGCCCAGGTCTAGGTAGTTTATGTTCCTTAATTAGTAGTTCAGACTCTGAGAGTCCAGAGGGTCTAGTTTAGTTGATTCTGTTGGTCTTCCTGTGGGGTTACTATACCCTTAGGGGCTGCAGTCTTTCTTCCTATTATTCCATAAAAATGTCCAAGATCCATCCACTGTTTGGCTGTTGGTGTCTGCATTTGTGATGGTTAGAACATGTTTGATCCAGGGAGTGGCACTACTAGAAGGTGAGGTCCTTCTCATCTCATCAGCAGAGATTTTCTTCTCTAGTCTCATGAAGAGCATTTAAAACAAGCATAACAATCTTAAAAAGGAAAAATATAAAATATATGGTTGAAGTATTAAAAAGGGGTTCTAGGAAGTAAAATGGACCTGAATCCTATGTTTGAAGAAATAACAGATTAAAGAAGTGAGACTTTGGGGGCAACAACCTATGCAGCTAAATTTAGATTCAGGCATGGTGGCACACACCTTTAATCTCAGGAGACAAAGCCAAACAGACCACCGAGGTCAAGGCCAGCCCTGGACAGAGTAATTTCTAAGTGTGTCTTGGTGGTACCCATTGTACTGGCTAGTTTCGTGTGTCAACTTGACACAGGCTGGAGTTATCACAGAGAAAGGAGTTTCAGTTGGGGAAGTGCCTCCATGAGATCCAGCTGTGGGGCATTTTCTCAATTAGTGATCAAGTGGAGAGGACCCCTTGTGGGTGGTTCCACCTTTGGGCTGGTGCTCTTGAATTCTATAAGAGAGCAGGCTAAGCAAGCCAGGGGAAGCAAGCCAGTAAGAAACATCCCTCCATGGCCTCTGCATCAGCTCCTGCTTCCTGACCTGCTCGAGTTCCAGTCCTGACTTCCTTTTGTGATGAACTGCAACGTGGAAGTGTAAGTTCAATAAACCCTTTCCTCCCCAACTTGCTTCTTGGTCATGATGTTTGTGCAGGAATAGGAACCCTGACTAAGACACCCACATTTAACACCAGGATTCAGGCACGCAGATCACTGACTGCAGAGCAAGTTGCAGGACACATAAGCTTAGGCACTGAAAGAGTGGGAAAACAGAAAGCTGGTGATATTGTAATAGAACAATAGGGCCATGTTCCAGCTCTGGCAAGCAGCAGAACTTGGCAGCTTTAGCCATGAGGCTCTGGCTTTAGAGTCCAGAATAGAAGGGATTTCCAAGACAACTGATTCTGGGTAGCTGGAAGTAAGAAAGTAGTTGTGATTAAGAAGAAACCAGCATCACTGAGGTGGGTGAAATCTTCTGCAAAGTGTTTTCAGAGATCACAAAGAAGCTGTGTTCCAGAGATAGCCAATGTTGTATCTCATGCTGCAGCTGGACTTGGTAATGTGTAAGAATCACCCAGATGGTACTGCTTTTCGAGGCATGAAGAGGTCATGAAGAGCAGCTGAGCTTAGTACTGTGAGAGGGGAAGGTGGCCATTGGTAAAGGTGCAACCTCAGTTGAAGTTAATGACTCAAGTTTGAATGGATCATGCAAAGGAATTGAGGCTTGGCACTATGAAGAGAGCTTATTTGGATAATTGGTGAAGTCTAGTTGAAGCAGAAGACCCCAGCTCATTGGAGATGCCAGCACTGTGGGATAATCACCAAGAACAGCAGTTGAAGTGGAGTGGGTCAACCTGAACTTAGAGTACTACAGAGGGCATGGAGTAGTGTTGACAGCCCTTTGGAGGAGCTCAGAAGATCATGTGTGGATCCCAGACACTGAACCAAGAAGCAGTAACATTGAAGTTGCCTTGAAGATCCCAAGATGTTAAAGATGTCAGAGCTGTGAGCTATCTGCTGAGGAAAGCTGCTTCCAGGGAGTAGAACTAGCCCAGGAGAAAGAAGTTTGTTGCAGTCAACAAAGATGAAAACAGTGGTGGATATCTTAAGACCACTTTGACATCAGACATGGAGGTGCAGAGTTTTGAGCTTGCCCAGATGATTTCCTGTCTTGCTTTAGGAATTGCAGTTAAGTGATTGGATGAATCTCAGAAGAGACTGTGAACTTTGGACTTTTAAAATTGTTGAGACTGCTAAATATTATGGCAACTTTGGAAGTTTGACTAACTTTAATTTGCATTATGCTATGTTTAGGTGTGGCTCTCATAGACACATATGTTTGAACAAGCCTATGGGGTCCATGAAGTGAAATGTGATGGTTTGTATATTCTTGGCACAGGGGGTGGCACTATTAGAAGCTGTGGCCCTTTTGGAGTAGATGTGGCCTTGTTGGAGAAAGTGTGTCACTGTGGGAGTGGGCTTTAAGACCCTTATCCTAACTGCCTGCAAGCCAGCATTCTGGCAGCAGCCTTCAGATGAAGATGTAAAACTCTCAGCTCCTGCTGCACCATGCCTACCTGGATGCTGCTATGTTCCTACCTTGATGATAATGGACTGAGCCTTTAAACCTGTAAGCCAACCCCAATTATATGTTATCTTTATATGAGTTGCCTTGGTTATAGTGTCTCTTCACAGCAATAAAATCCTAACTAAGACAGCATCCTGAAGTACCAGACTCCTGTAGGCAATCATAACAGCTTATCATTAATAGTGTCAGGGATTGGTATCTACCCAAGGGATGAGTCTCAGGTTGAGCAAATTATTGGTTGGCCATTCCCTTGTATCTATTCCTTCCCAACTCTCTGCATTTCTTGTAGAAAGGATACATTTTGTGGGTGGTTTGGTGTCCCTATATTTCCACTAGGCTTCCTGCCTGGTCAACGGAGGCAGCCTCTCTATGTTCTTATGTTATCCTTTAACCATTTGGTTTTTCCCTAGTTGCCAGGAGCCAATAAGGATAAGCTAAAAACTAGCAAGTAATTGTACTGAAATAGGTCTGCCTTGGACTAAAATCTATGATGGATTTGTTCCTGTTGGCAAGGCCCAGAAGAGTTTCATTTTAGGAATAATATTCCTGCTATTGATATGCTTTTCCTGTATATATATATATATATATATATATATATATATATATATATATATATATATATATATATATAAAGTTCTCCAAAAATTTTTCTATAAAAGTTCTCTTCCAAAAAGTTCTTTCCAAAAAGTTATTGCTGCTCCTTTCTTCTAATCTGATTCTTTCATCCTACTCTAATTTCACAATAATTCCATTATTCTCAATGTCACTACTCCCAATGTTATGTGTTTACTTGTAAGCTCTTCTTGAGTTCAATTTTGTCTAAAAAGTTTCGAGTCCAGCTTTCTCTTTCTCCTCAACATCTATAGGATATAGGCCAAAATCATTTTTCAAGGTGTTCTCTTTTCTTCCTGAGCCTTCAACTAGTAGGTTAGGAGATAGAATTGTTTAGTTCCTGTGGAGACAGAACAACCCTACCTTATTTAATCCCCTGCTTTTTATTAGGAGCTAAAATATTTCTTACCTCAGGAACTCAGAAGGCAGGTCATGAACTGAATCATATTCACTTAGACTTAAGGTAAGCATTTTATTATTATACCTCAACCCAAAATATTTTGTAAGACCAAGTCTCACTTCCTCTGAACACTTCTCCCTTTACTGCCTCAAAAAGAATCAACAAACAAGAAGAATCACCTGAGGCAGAACTTCTCAGGAGAAGTGGGCCAAGATGACCCTGCTGGGGTGGCAGGCTGATCCAACCAGGATGGGTGGTTGGGCAGGGATCCAAGCTTGTTAGTTTTGGGGCCCTGAAATGTTTCTCTGGTGTGGTAGGACATTCTTGGGTTCCTATCAGGCTCTTCCAAACCAGGGAGCAAAGCCAGAGCTAAACAATCTTATTTATTTCCATTATATAGAGAATAAATTGTAATTTGTTAGGAAATATACACAAACTGTCAACAGAATGATAATGTAACATTTTGATAAAGTTTAGTGATTCCAATTTATCTTATATAATATTATTAAAACACTTTCTGCTTGCATGTGTTTTGTGTGTGTGTGTTTATGTGTGTATGTGTGTGTGTGTGCGTGCATGTATGCATGTGTGTGTGTGTGTTTGTGTTTGTGCAAGTTAATATGTGTGTGAGAGAGATTATTGGTGTGCAAATACATGTGAAAGACATAAGTCAGTCTTAATATTGTTCAGATGTTGTTTGACATGTATTTTTTTTTGTAATATAGGGATTTGTGCTGGGCTTAGTATTCCCAGATAACTAAGCTGGCTGTTCAATAATCTCTAGAGATCTGCCTTTCTCCTCTCCTCCATACTAACATTGGACTTTTAACATTTTTATTAATTTACATGTATGTGAACACATGTATATGTGTATGGTTGCACACTCTGTGGCATGTAGGGAGAGATTAAAAGGCAATTTTTAGGACTTGGTTTTCCTATATTATGTGGATTTTCATGCTTAAACTCAGATCACATGAACCATTTAATTGGCCCAAACTAGTATTTTTTATGTAGATTCTGTGGATTACCAACTAAACTATTTCTTCAGTACTGATTTGGGGTTTTTTATAATGCTTTACATTTAATTCAACTAAAGAGGTTTAGCTGTGTATCATTTGTATAATCAAATAGAATAATTCTCTAGGTTCTGTAACAAGTCCACTGACTATTTGTGACTTGGAAGTTTGAAATGTTTTACAATTCTTTCTCCTAGTCAATGTTTCTGTACCCTAAATATTTCACAGCTCCAGATATTTTTGTTTAAATTTTGTTTTATTCTTCTGTGCAAATTGTGTCTGAAATAAAAGCCTTCAGCAAGCAGTGCCATCACAAGTTACATGCACTATGGAATGGATCTGGGGTGTGTTGGACATTGATATTTCTGAAAGTAAGTTTGACAAATAACATGGAAATTTGGTAATTATGGAATATTCAGAACAACTATAAAACATGAAGAGAAGAACAAAACATGTTTATATATTGTGACTGAGGTATAAATAAACTTGGGAATCCACTAAAATTTTATACAGTGATGAATCTTGGAGAAGAACATTGGAGGGGGAGTATCTACTCCAGGCATATATATTAGCATTAATTTCACATAGAACATTTCTATGTTTTTGAATTACTACTTTGTATATCTTTTTGCAGTCTCAGCAAAATATTATCCTATTAGTCTTCAGGCTATTGACATTCAAAAATTTGCATTTTGATAGGCAAAATGAATAATCATGTAACTATTTAAAACTCACCTACAGGTAATGTCGACATAGATTTAAGTATACTATGTATAAAGCTTATAAAGCACCTCTTTAGAAGTAAAAATAATTACCATAGTATTTCTACATGTTCACTGAAAATACCTGAACAAAATTTAATTAGCAATAGAATGCCTACATTATAGTTAGACTCGTGGTTACCATAGTGAAAATTAGATTCAGAAGATTGGAGAAAGATAACCCACATTCTTTTTCTTTTCTCACTGGAGAAAATATTCACATATGTATTCTGACCTCTGTTAAAACAAACAATCAAACATCAAACAAACAAAATATGTAAAGAAGCTCCATAATTGGACAAAAAGAAAGTCTACAAATATTGTCACCATAGAGTGCTAGTATTGCTGATGGACATCTCACATTTAAAGAGTTACACAAGTTTGCCTTAACACATTACTTTATATTTTTCTTTCCTAATAGTTCAAACCATACAACATGTTATGCAATGGACATCTACTTTAGCGAAAGGGACTGTGATTGTTAATCAGCTGCAGTCTCTACCTCTTTCTCCATGTACTAATTCCTGTATAAAGATAATTGAACAAACATGCTTTGCTTATTAAGAATTTTATGAATGTGTTTACCCATTGAATTATTTTAATCAATCATCATCCAGAATATTAGTAAAACATGACTAAATTCCCCATTGATTAATGGATAAGTACATGTAAACAGATGGTTTAGATGCTAAAATACAAATTATAACCTCTAAATCCAGATATTTTGTGATCTCAAAAATGTTTATGTTACTAATACAAATAATGATATAGCATCCTAAATTTTATTGCTGATTTTCAGAAATATTATACTCCCAAATGCTCACAGAACATTTCATCAGGAGAATAAAAGGTTTATTAATCAGTACATAACTTAATTAAATTGAGTCATAATTGCTAATAGGTAGTTTGAGGTGTTCTCTAACAGGAAGGTCTCTAGAGCTAGGATCTTTATTTTGCTTTTTCTTTTTTTCTTTCTTTCTTAATTAATAAATTAATTAACCTTATATCCTGCTCAAAGCTTCCCTCCCTTCTCTCTTCCTGAGTCCCACCCTCTTCCCTTCCCTTCCTCCATTCCAACTCTACCTTTCTCTTCAGGGATGGAAAGGACTCCCATGGATATCATCCTGCCTTGGGGGTTGTGACAGGACTAGGCACATCTATTGATGTTAGACAAGGCAGACCAGCTAGGTGAAGGGGATCCAAAGGCAAACAGAAGAGTCAGAGACATCCCCTGACCCTGCTGTTAGAGCTCCCACATGAAGAACAAGGTACACATCTGTTAAAGAAGTGTAGAGGAATTAGGTCCATCCCATGCATATTCTCTGGCTGGTTGTTCAGTCTCTGTGAGCCACTATGGGCCCAGGTTAGTAGATTCTGTAGGTATTATTTTGGTATCTGTTACCTTTCTTAGTCAATCAACCCCTTCTCTCCCTATTCTACAAGATTTTCTGAGCTCAAACAAATTTTGGGCTGTGGATCTATTTCTATCAGCTGCTAGATGAAGTTTTTCAGATAACAGTTATGTTAAACTACTGTTTGCAAATATGGCAGCCTATCATTAATAATGTCAAGAGTGGTCTCTTTCTCTGTCTCTGTCTCTCTCTCTCTCTATCTCTCTCTTTCTCTCTCTCATAAGATAGGTCTCAAGTGATTGGCCATTATCTTTATTCCTGCTCTATCTTTACCCATGCACAGCTTGTTGGCAGGATAAATTGTAGATTGAAGGCTTTGTGTCTGGCTGGTTTGGTTCACTGGTTAGAGGAGGTAGCTATTTCCGGTACCATATTACCCACTGCTAGGAAACTTAGCAAGGGTCACAATCATAGATTGCTCAGAGTTTCCATTGTTCTGGTTTCAATTCCTCCCAGATATGACCCCATGCCCCTCTGATTCATATGTGTCTTCCAGTAATCTCTCTCTCCATTCTCATGCCACTGATCCCTCCTGTTCTCATCTTAACCTCCACCCACCCAGGTTTCTCCATTATTATGCCCCCCATGTCTATTTTATTTCCCTTTCTAAGTGAGATTTAAGGATCCTCCTTTGGGCTCTACTTGTTACTTAGTGCCTTTGGGTCTGTGGACTGTAGGATGGTTATCCCGTACGTTATGGGTAATATCCATTTATAAGTGAGCATATGCCATCTAGGTATAGGCTACATCACTCTGGATGCTATTTTCTATGTCCATTCATTTGCCTAAAAAATTAATGGTGTCATTGTTTTTAATAGCTAAATAATATTCCAGTTACATGAGTAAATGTACCATATTTTCTTTATCTATTGTTCACTGGTGGGACATCTAAGTTGTTTCCAGTTTCTATCTATTGTGAATTAAGCTGCTATGAACATAGTCGTACAAATGTTATTATGTTATAGCAAAGCATCTTTTGGGTATATGCACATATGTGGTATACCTGGGTCTTGAGGAAGTGCTATTCCCAATTTTCTGAGATTCTACCAAATTGATTTCCAAAGTGGTTGCACAAGTTGGCATCCTCATCAGAAATAGAGTCATATTCCCCTTGCTCCATACTCTCACTAAGATGAGCTGTCATTTGAGTTTTTGATCTTAGCCATTTTGATGGGTGTAAGATGGAAATTGGAATATTTTGATTTGTATTACCCTGAAGACTAAGTGTGTTGAACATTTAAAGCTTCTTTCTTTTACTTTAAGTTAGTATCGTTTCTGGAAATATTCCAGCTTTTAAATATTCCTCTGTTGAGAATTCCCTCTTTAGATCTTTAACCCAATTTTTACTTGGGTTATTTTGTTCTTTATATATTTTGAATATCCACCTTCTGTCAGAAGTAGGATTGGTGTAGGTCTTTTCCCATTCGGAAGGCTGACATTTTGTTCCATTGATGGTGTCTGTTGCCTTACAGAAGCTTTTCAGTTTCAAGAGGTCCAATTTATTAAGTGCTTGTAACTGCTCACAGCTACAGTGAATTGGGTCCCTGGAAGAGAAGCTGGAGATAGATGCAGGACAACAAAAAGAATGGAGGCCAGGACAACCCAATTGCTGATCGAGGCCCCAAGTTTAATGGAGGTCTGACAACTTAAAGGTTTGGGTGAGTTCCTGGGAAGTGTCTGACTGTTCTTTGGGTGTTGGCTCCATTGCTCAGGCAGCTGCATGGGTCTCCTGCTCTGTTGCCATATTGGCTCAGTTGCAGATTTTAGTATATGAGCTGTTGTTGTTTTGTTCATGGAGATGTCTCCTGTTCCATGTTTTCATGACTCTTCCCTATTTTCTCTTCAATTAGATTTAGTCTTACCAGTTTTATGTTTAGGTCTTTGGTTCACTTGGACTTGACTTTTGTGCACGGTGATACATATAAATCTATTTGTATTTTTGTACATACAGTCATCCAGTTAAACCAGCAACATTTGTTGACATTTCTTTTTTTTTTCATTGTATTATTTTGGCTTTGTCAAAATCTAAGTGTCGTTAGATTCCTGGGTTTGTTTCTGGGGCTTCAGTTTTATTCCATCATTCAACCTGTATGTTTGTAAGCCAATACCATATGGTTTTTATTACTGTTGTTCTGTTGTATATCTTGAAATCAGTGAGAAGTTCTTTTACTGTGCAAGACTGTTTTAACTATTCCAAGTTGCCTTTTCCTACATGAAATCTAATACTGCTCTTAAAATGGGACCAGATGAAACTGGAACATTTCTGTAAGGTGAAAGACACTATCAATCATACTTAACTGGACCCTACAACTTGGGAAATAATCTTCACTAAACCTCCATCTAACAGAGTGCTAATATCCAAAATATATAAAGAACTCAAGAAGTTAGACTCCAACAAATGAAATAACTCAATTAAAAATGGGGTACAGAGGTGGATCAATGGAAGAGGATTGAAGATCCAGAAATGAATCCACACAACTATGGCCACTTGATCCTTGACAAAGGGGCTGAAAACATCCAATGTAAAACAGATAACCTTTTCAACAAATGGTGTTGGTTCAATTGGAGGTCGGCATGTAGAAAAATGTGAATTGATCCATCCTTGTCTCCTTGTACTAAAGACCTACACATAAAGCCAGACACTCTGAAGCTATTAGAAAAGAAACTGGGGAAGAACCTTGAGGACATCAGTAAGGGGGAATGTTTTTGAACAGACCACCAATAGCTTATGCTTTAAGATCAAGAATTGACAAGTGGGACCTCATAAAATTACAAAGTTTCTGTAAGGCAAAGGACACCATCAAAAGGACAAATCGGCAACCAACAACTTGGGAAAAGATCTTGACCAACCCTATATCAGATAGAGGGCTAATATCCAATATATACAAAGAACTCAAGAAGTTAGACTCCAGAAAACCAAATAACCCTATTTAAAAATGGGGTACAGAATTAAGCAAAGAATTTTCACCTGAAGAACTTTGGATGGTGGAGAAGCATCTTAAAAAATGCTCAACTTCATTAGTCATTAGGAAAATGAAAATCAAAACAACCCTGAGATTTCACCTTACACTAGTCAGAATGGCTAAGATTAAAAATTCAGGAGACAGCAGGTGTTGGCAAGGATGTGGAGAAAGCAGAACACTCCTCCACTGCTGGTGGGGCTGCAAATTGGTACAACCACTCTGGAAATCAGTCTGGCAGTTCCTCAGAAAACTGGGCACGTCACTTCCGAAAGGTCCTGCTATACCACTCCTGGCCATATACCCAGAAGATTCCCCAGCATGTAATAAGGATACATGCTCCACTGTGTTCATAGCAGCCCTATTTATAAAAGCCAGAAGCTAGAAGGAACGCAGGTATCCCTCAACAGAAGAATGGATGCAAAAAATATGATACACACACACACACACACACATACACACACACACACACACACACACACACACACACAATGGAGTACTATTCAGCCATTAGAAACAATGAATTCATGAAATTCTTAGGCGAGTGGATGGAGCTGGAGAACATCATACTAAGTGAGGTAATCCAGTCTCAATAGATCAGTCATGATATGCACTCACTAATAAGTGGATATTAACCTAGAAAACTGGAATATCCAAAATGTAATCCACACATCAAATGAGGTTCAAGAAGAACATAGGAGTGGCCCCTTGTTCTGGAAAGACTCAGTGTAGCAGTATAGGGCAAAACCAGAACAGGGAAGTGGGAAGAGGTGGGTGGGAGAACAGGGGAAGGGAAGGAGGCTTATGGGACTTTCGGGGAGTGGGGGGACAGAAAAGGGGGAATCATTTGAAATGTAAATAAAAATTTATCGAGTAAAAAAATAAGAGGAAAAAAATGGGGTGCAGAATCTTCTAGCAGTATTCACATAAAAATGTAGAACTCTCAGCCTCTCCTGCCCATGCCTGCCTGGATACTACCATGCTCCTACCTTAATGATAAAGGACTGAACTTGTGAACCTGTAAGCCAGCCCCAATTAAATATTGTCCTTATAAAAGTTGCCTTGATGACTGAGCATACTGATACAGACAGGAGTGCAGGGAACAGAAGAGTGGCAGAACAGCTGGGCTCTACCTGCACTCAGAAGATGGGCAGCACCACAGCATTCTGTGGCAGTGGAGAGCTGGTCACCCACAGATGCTGAGAAAGGCTTCCAGGCCCACCAGAGAGACAACTGCCAGCCAGAGACATCAGGACCAACTAACTCCAGAGATAACCAGATGGTGAAAGGCAAGTGTAGGAATGTTACCCACAGAAATCAAGGCAACATAGCACCATCTGAACCCAGTCCTCCCACAACAGCAAATCCTGGATAACCCAGCACACAGGAAAAGCAAGATTTAAAATGGATTTAAAATCACAACTCATGATAGAGGGCTTCAATAAGGACATAAATAACACCCTTAAAGAAATACAGCAGAAGACAGGTAAAGAGAAGCCCTTAAAAAATTACAGAAAAGCACAACTAAACAGGTAAAGGAATTGAACAAATCCATCCAGGATCTAAAAATGGAGGTAGAAACAATAAAGAAATCACAACAGGAAACAACTCTGGACATAGAAAACCTAGGAAAGAAATCAGGAGTCATGGACATCAAAAACAGAATATAAGAGATAGAAGGGAAAATCTCAGATGCAGAAGATACCAGAGAAATCATTGGCATAACAATCAAAGAAAATGCAAAATGCAAAAGGGTCCTAACCCAAAACCTTCAGCAAATTCAGAACAAAATGAGAATGGGAAACCTAAGGATTATAGGTATAAAAGAGAGTGAAGATTTCCAACCTAATGGGCCAGTAAATGTCTTCAACAAAATTATAGAAGAAAACTTCCCTAATGTAAAGAAAGAGATACCCATAAACATACAAGAAGTCTACAGAACTCCAAATAGATTGTACCAGAAAAGATATTCCTCCCATCACATAATAATTAAAACACCAAATTCACTAAACAAACAAAGATTATTAAAAGCAGTAAGGGAAAAAGGTCAAGTAACATATAAAAGCAGACCTATCAGAATTACACCAGACTTTTCACCAGAGATTATGAAAGCCAGACAATCCTGGGCAGATGTCATACAGGCCCTAGGAGAATATAAATGCCAACCCAGCAAAACTTTCAATTACCATAGATGGAAAAACCAAGGTATTCCATGAAAAATAATTTACACAATATTTTTCCACAAATCCAGCCCTTCAAAGGATAAAGAATGGTAAACAACAACAAAAGAAGGGAAAATGCACACAAGGAAAAGCAAGAACTTAATCTTCTTTTAACAAACCAAAAAGAAGAGGGTCACACAAACATAATTACATCTAACAAAAATAACAGGAATCAACAATCACTTCTCCTTAATATCTTTTAATATCAATACACTCAATTCTCTAATAAAAAGACATAGACTAACAGACTGGACCCATAAGCAAGACCCAACATTTTGCTGCATACAGGAAACTCACCTCAGGCACAAAGACAGGCACTACATATGAGTGAAAAACTGGAAAACAATTTTTCCAAGCAAATGGTCCCAAGAAACGAGTTGGTGTAACCATTCTAATAGTGAATAAAATCAACTTAAAACCTAAAGTAAAAAGATAAGAAAGGGCGCTTCATACACATCAAAGAAAAAATCTGCCAAGATGAACTCTCAATTTAAAAAATCTATGCTCCAAATACAAGGGCACCCAATTCATAAAAGAAACCTTACTAAAGCTCAAAGCACACATTACACCCCACACAATAATAGTGGGAGACTGCAACATGCTACTCTTATCAGTTGATAGATAATGGAAACAGAAACTAAGCAGAGAAAAAGTAAAAGTAACAGAAGTTATGAACCAAATGGATTTAATATCTACAGAACATTTTATCCCAAAACAAAATATTATACCTTCTTCTCAGCACCTCAGGGTACCTTCTCCAAATTGATCCATTCTTATCTCCCTGTACAAAACTCAAGTCCAATTGTCTGAAGGACCTCCACATAAACCAGATACACAGAATCTAATAGAAGAGAAAGTGGGGAAGAACCTCGACCACATGGGCACAGGGGAAAATTTCCTGAATAGCTTATGCTCTAAGATCAAGAATTGACAAATGGGAACTCATACGATTGCAATGCTTCTGTAAGGCAAAGGACACTGTCAAAAGGACAAAATGGCAACCAGCAGATTGGGAAAAGATCTTTACCAATCCTTCATTCGATAGAGGCCTAATATCCAATATATACAAAGAACTCAAGAAATTAGACTCCAGAGAACCAAATAACCCTATTAAAAATGGAGTACAGAGCTAAACAAAGAATTCTCAACTGAGGAATACCAGATGACTGAGAAACACCTAAAGAAATGGTTAACATCCTTAAACATCAGGAAAATGCTAATCAAAACAACACTGAGATTCCACCTCACATCAGTCAGAATGGGCAAGATCAAAAACACAGGGGATAGCAAACACTGGAGAGAATGTGGAAAAAGAGGAACACTCCTCCATTGCTGGTGGGAATCCAAGCAGGTAAAATGACTCTGGAAATCAGTTTGGGTGTTCCTCAGAAAATTGGACATAGCTGAGGACCCAGCTATACTACTTCTGGGCATATACCCAGAAAATGTTCCAACATGTAATAAGTACATATGGTCCACTACATTCATAGTAGCTCTACTTATAATAACCAGAAGCTGGCAAGAACCCAGATGTCCTTCAACAGAGGAATGAATACAGAAAATGTTGTATATTTTCACCACCCAGATATTAAAAATAATGAATGAACTTCTTAGGCAAATAGATGGTACTAGAAAAATAATAATCCTGAGTAAGGTATCACAGTCACAAAAGAACTCATGGTATGTACTTACTGATAAGTGGATAGCAGTCCAAGATACAACTCACAGACTACATGAAGTTCAAAATGAAGGAAGACCAAAGTGTGGATAATTTGGTCCTTCTTAGAAGGGGGATCAAAATACCCATGACTCTCAGCCAACCAATGGACTGAACATAGAGCCCCTAATTAAGGAAGGAGAGAAAGGACCCAAGGAAATGAAAGGATTTTCAAACCCATGGAAGGAACAATAATATGTACCAACCAGTATCCCCAGGGCTCCCAGTGTCTGAACCACCAACCAAAGAGTACACATGGAGGGACCAATGGCTTTAACTACATATGTAGCAGAGGATTGGCTTTTCAGACATCAGTGAGAGGAGAGGCCATTGGTCCTGTGGGGGCTCGATGTCCCAGTGTAGAGGAATGCCAGGCCAGGAAATTAGGGGGTGAGGGTTGGTGAGCAGGAGGATGGAAGGTTGAATAGGGATTTTTTTTGAGGGGTAACATGGGAAGGGGATACCATTTGAAATGTAAATAAGGCAAATATCTAATAAAAATAAAAAAGAAAAATGGGGTACAGAGAATTTTCAATAGAGGAGTATTAAATGTAATAGAAGGATTTAAATAAGTGTTCAACATTAGATGATCACTTAGACATCAGGGAAATGAAAATCAAAATGACCCTGATATTCCACCTTAGACCAATTAGAATGGCTAAGATCAAATACCCATCTCATGCTGGTGAGGATATGGAGCCAAAAGAACACTCTTCCATAGCTGGTGTTATTACAAACTGATACAACTACTCTGGAAATCAATCTGGCAGTTCCTATGCAAATTGGAAATAATTCTCCTTGAAGACCCAGCTATACTGCTTCTGGCATATACCTAAAAGATTCTCTAGATGCTCTACCACACCCTAAGCGTATGTGCTCCATTTTCTCCATAGCAGCCTTATGTGTCATACACAGAAAATGACAATCCAGATGACCCTCAATCACAGAATGGATACAGAAAATGCGGCACATTTTCATAGTGGAATACTATTCAGGTATTAAAGACAAGGATATCATTAATTTTGCAGGCAAATGGACAGAACTAGAAAATATCCTGAGTGATGCAACCCAGATCCAAAAAGACATGCATCATATGTACTCACTCTAAGTGGATATTAGTCATAAAATACAGTATTCATGTGATTACCACCCCCTCCCCTGCATACCCATAGAAGTTAAATAAAAAGGAATCTCGCTTAGATGGGGAAATAAAATAGTCACTGGAGGCAGAGGGAGGGAGGGAAATATGTTTGCGGAATAGGGGAATTGAGGAGGGCAGGATCAGGCAGGTGTGGGGAGAGACAACAGAGAGTACCAAGAGGCCAGGGAAATGAATAGAAATCTGAATCTGTAGGGCAGGAAGGTTGGGTAGAATCTCTAGGAAGTCCCAGAGACCTGGGATGTTCAAGTGTCAATCTGGGTAGCCTTAGCCAAATGGGGTCATGGAATCTGAAGAAGCCACTTCCTGTAGCCAGAAAAAAAAAGGAGTAATAAGGACAACAAAACACCAAAAAATCTTTTGATCCAAAATTGGTCCTGTCTAAAAAATTGCAGGGACAAAGTTGGAGCAGAAACTAAAGGAATGGCCAACCAATAATCAACCCAACTTGAAACATAGTACTTGGACAATTACCAATTCCTTACACTATTAATGACCATCTATTATGGTTGCAAACAGGAGTCTAGCATAACTGTCCTCTGAGAGGCTCTACTTGGCAGGTGACTGAAGCAGATACAGATACCTATAGCCAAACATTGGATGAAGATTTGAGATGCTTTTGGAAGAGGTGAGGGAAGGATTGAAGACTCTGAAGGGCATAGGGACCCTACAGGAAGACCAACATAGAGAACTATTCTAGACTCTTAGGAGCTGTCAGAGATTGATGCCCCAACCAAAAAATATAGACTGTTCCAAGACTCTTGGCACTTGTGTAGCAGACAAATGGTTCAGACAGCTGGGGCAGGAGCTATCTCAAAATTTGTAGACTGACTGTGGAATCCATTTCCCAATAGGTCTGCCTTGGCTGGTTTCTGTGGGAGAGGATGCACCTAATCCTGAAGAAACTTGATGTGTTAGGTTGGGGGCCCACCATCTCAGGAGGGCCCACCCTCTCAGTAAAGAAGGGGAGTGAGGATGGGGAAAGAATTCTGTGATGAGGGGACATAGAGGGATACAAATAACTAAATACATAAATGAATAAATGAATAAATAAATAAATAAAATTTTAAAAGAAATTATATTGGAATTTTGATGAGAAAAAGGTATATTCTTTTGCTTTGGGGTGAAATGTTCTATAAATATCAGTCAAATCCAATTGGTCCAAAGCTTCAATTAGTTTTACTGTGTCTCTGTTTAGTTTCTGTTTTCCCAATCGGTCCATTGAGGAAAGTGGAGTGTTGAAGTCCCCCACAATTATTGTGTTAGGTGCAATGTGTGCTTTGAGCTTTAGTAAAGTTTCTTTTACGAATGAGGGTGCCTTTGCATTTGGCGCATAGATGTTCAGAATTGAAAGTTCTTCTTGGTGGATTTTTCCTTTGACCAGCAAGAAGTGTCCTTCTGTGTCTCTTTTGATGACTTTAGGTTGAAAGTCAATTTTATCTGATATTAGAATGGCTACTCCTGCTCGTTTCCTGTGACCATTGGCTTGTAAGATTGTCTTCCAGCCTTTTACTCTAAGGTAGTTTTTATCTTTGACACTGAAGTGTGTCTCCTGTATACAGCAAATTGTAGGGTCCTGTTTCCTTATCCAGTCTGTTAGTCTATGTCTTTTTATTGGGGAATTGAGAGCATTGATGTTAAGAGATATTAGGGAATAGTGATTATTACTTCCTGTCATTTTTGATGTTCTTTTTATATTTGAGTGGTTATCTTCTTTTGGGTTTGATGAAGGAAGGTAACTATCTTGCTTTTTCCAGGGTGTAGTTTCCCTCCTTGTATTGGAGTTTTCCTCCTATTATTCTTTACAGAGCTGAGTTTGTGGAAAGATATTGTGTGAATTTGGTTTTGTCATGGAATATCTTGGTTTCTCCATCTATGGTGAATGAGAGTTTTGCTGGGTATAGTAGTCTTGGCTGACATTTGTGTTCTCTTAGAGTCTGCATGAGATCTGCCCAGGATCTTCTAGCTTTCATGGTCTCTGGTGAGAAGTCTGGTGTGATTCTGATAGGTCTTCCTTTATATGTTACTTGGCCTTTCTCTCTTACTGCCTTTAATATTCTTTCTTTGTTTAGTGTATTTGGGGTTTTGATTATTATGTGACAGGAGGTATTTCTGCTCAGGTCCAGTCTGTTTGGAGTTCTGTAGGCTTCTTGTATATTCATAGGCATCTCTCTCTTTAAGTTAGGAAAGTTTTCTCCCATAATTTTGTTGAAGATATTTGCTGGCCCTTTCTGTTGTAAATCTTCACTCTCATCTATACCTATAATCCTTAGGTTTGGTCTTCTCATTGTATCCTGGATTTCCTGGATGTTCTGGGATACACTCCTGGGCATATACCCAGAGGATTCCTCACCATGTAATAAGGATACATGCTCTACTATGTTCATAGTAGCCCTATTTATAATTGTCAGATGCTGGAAAGAACCCAGGTATCCCTCAACAGAAGAGTGGATGCAAATAATGTGGTATATCTACACAATGGAGTACTATTCAGCCATTAGAAACAATGAATTCATGAAATTCTTAGGCAAATGGATGGAGCTAGAAAACATTATACTAAGTGAGGTAACCCAGACTCAAAAGGTGACTCATGGTATGCACTCACTAATAAGTGGATATTAACCTAGAAACCTGGATTACCCAAAACATAATCTACACATCAAATGAGGTACAAGAAGAATGGAGGAGTGGCCCCTTGTTCTGGAAAGACTCAGTGAAGAAGTATAGGGCAAAACCAGAACGGGGGAAGTGGGAAGGGGTGGGTGGGAGGACAGGGGGAGAGAAGGGGGCTTATGGGACTTTCTGGAAGTGGGGGGCTAGAAAAGGGGAAATCATTTGAAATGTAAATAAAAAATATATCGAATAAAAAAAAAGACAAAAAAATTTTTTTGATGAGAATTTCTTTGAATATGTAGATTCTTTTTGGTAATTTTCCCATTTTTACTATGGAACTTATGAGCATGGAAATTCTTTCCATTTTCTCATTTCTTCAATTTCTTACTTCAAAGACTTGAAGTTGTCATACAGGTCTTTCACTTTTTTATTGTTATAAGATATTTTAAATTATTTGTGATTATTGTGACAGGTGCTGTTTCTTCATTTCTTTCAAAGCCAGTTTGTCTTTTGTAAATAGGAAGGTTCCTGATTTTTTTCTTTCTTTAGTTAATTTTGTTTTCAGCTACTTTTCTGAAGTTGTTAATCACCTGCAGTTCATTACAGTTGAGAGAATTTTAGTGTCACTGAAATATACTATCACATCATCTACAAATAGCGATATTTTGACTTCTTCCTTTCCAATTTGTATCCCTTTGGTCTCCTTTAGTTGTCTTATTGATCTAGCTAGAACTTCATCTATCCTATTGAATATATACAGAGTCTACAGCCATCTCTTGTTCCTGGTTTTAGTGAAATTGTTCTATTTCTCTCCATTTAATTTGAAGTTGGCTACTGACATGCGGTTTACTACCTATATTTTGTTTAGGTATAGGCTTTGTATCCCAGATCTCACCAAGATGTTTATTATGAAGAAGTGGTGAACTTTTCAAAGGCTTATTGATCATCTAGTGAAATGATCATGTAGTTTTTTTCTTTCAGTTTGTTTATATGACAAATTTCATTGATGAATTTTCATATGTTGAACCATCCCTGCATTCCTGGGATGAAGCATACTTCATAATGGCAGATGCTGTTTTCTGTGTGTTCTTGGATTCAGTTTGCAAGTAGTTTATTGAGTGTTTTTATATCAATATTTTTAAGGAAAATTGGTCTGAAATTCCCTTTCTTTATTGAATCTTTGAGTGGTTTTGGTATCTAGGTGACTCAAAAAATGAGTTTGCCAATATTCCTTCTGTTTCTATTTGTTAAATTGTTTGAATAGTGCTGTTCTTGCCCTAAAATCATTTGGCCCTGAATGCTCTTTTTTGCTTGGGAGACTTTTAATGAGTGATTCTGTTTCCTTAGTGGTTATGTGACTATTTAGGTTATTTACCTGATCTTTATTTAACTTTTGTAAGTGGAATCTATCAATAAAATGTTCCATTTTGTTTAGAGTTTTCCCAATTTGTGATATATAGGTTTTTGAAGTAAGACCTTATGATTTTTTGGATTTCCTCAGTGTCTGTTGTTATGTCCTTCTTTTCATTTCTGAATTTGTTAATGTGGATATTTTCTCTCTGTATTTTAGTTAGTTTGGCTAAGTGAATTTCTCAAAGAACCAGCTCTTGGTTTTCTTGATTCCTAGTATTGTTCTCTTAGTATCTAATTGATTCATTTCAGACAAAGTTATGATTGATTCCTGTTGTCTGCTCCTCTTGGGCTATCTGTTCCTCTCTTTTCCATCTAGAGCATGCAGGTATGCTGTTAAGCAGTTAGTATGTAACATCTCCAGGGTTTTTTTTTTTTTTTTATGAAGATACTTAGTGCTATGAACTTTCCTTAGTGCTGCTTTCATTGTATCCCATAAGTTTGAGTATGCTGTGCCTTCCTTTTTAATGAGTTCTAGAAAGTCTTTAATTTCTTTCCTTTTTCCTTCTATTGAGTAGACAATTGTTCAATTTTCATGAGTTTGTAGGCTTTCTGTTGATTCTGAATTCCAGCCTTAGTCTATGGTGGTTTGATTTAACATTTTCTTTGACAGATGTATCTGTTTTGTTTATTATATCTTCTATGCCTGAGATTCCCTCTTTCATCTCTTGTATTCTGTTGTTGTTGCTTATGTCTGTAGTTTCTTTTTTCGTGCTTACTCTTCCAGTTCCAGTATTCCCCCAGTTTGCATTTTCCTTTTTTGCTTATAGTTCCATTTTTATGTACTGAATAGTTTTATTTTTCCTTAAACTGTTTGATTGTAATTGTTTTATGGAATTTTTAATGAATTTATTCATTTCCTCTTCAAAGGCTTCTGTGTTCTTCATAAGATTGGATTTAATGTTATTTTCTTGTGCCATTGCTATGTTAGGTTATCCAGGGCTTGCTGTAGTAGGATATCTGGACTCTAGTGATACAATATTATTTTGCCTCTTGTTGATTGTGTTTTAAAATTGGCCTTTGCTATTTGGATGTCCTTGGTGCCGGCATGCCTCCAAGAATGCAGAGAGAGTTGTGGGCTGAGAAATGGAATGAAGATAACAGGGTATAGTTCTCTCCTGGGTCTTTTCCAGGTAGATCTGGTAGGCACAGGGTCTAGGGTAGGGTTCAATCTGGTTGACCAAGATGCTGTCAGGATTCCATGAATGTAAGGCAAAGCAGTGTTTAGGAAAATGGAGCTCTGGGTACAGGGCACAACTCGTCACTGTTGAGCATGCCCAAGGGCAAGCCAGCTGGGAGGGGATTCACCTTGTTGTTCTTGGTTCCAGCAGGTCTCTGGGGAAGTAGGTAGAGAGCTGTGGACTGGGAATGGGGATAGCTCACTGTGGCTGGGTATGCTCCAGAAGAACCTGTCAGATAGATTGTGAGGACACGCATCTCATCTGGAAGTCCTTAGTGCCAGCAGGCTCCCAGAAAGGCAGGCAGAGACATGGGGCTGAAAATGGTGCTCAGGGGAATTCTATTTCTAACCAGTATATTTTTATTGGATTATGTGTGGTATTTTGAATGATAAATGTCACTGAATCACCTATTTAAATCCATGGGCTCCATTTTGGCTAATACATCTATTAAATGCAAGTCAATGCCTAAACTGGAAGTTTCATTTGGTGACAGGAAATGTCCATTTGGGACTATGATTGCTTCATTATTTGGGGGCTTCCTCATGATAGTCTTCACACATTCATATAATTTAGTAGTCGTCTACTATGTTAGATTCTACTCTATCACTCACGTGGCTCTGAATTTTGTCTCTCTCTCTGATTTTCTCCCTCATTCCCTTCTTGATACTTCATTTTCATTCCCCAATCTATCCATAACTACCTAGTATATATTCTATTTCCATTTCCTAAAGAGATCTACTTGATCCCTGCTACCAAAATACTAACTTATACCTGAATTAGTTTTATTGATTATAGGTTGGTTATAATTGACTTAACAGCTAATGCCCATGTATAAGTGAATTAAAAACATTTGGTTTTCTGAGTGAGAGAAATTTATGTAGGATGATTTTTCTCTGTCTATCCAAAATTTTCATTTTAATAACCTTGTATATATACTTTATTAGTTACCAAATTTCCATTATCTATTGAACATTGAAGTTGTTTCAAATTTTGGGGTATTGTGAATAGAGAAATTTTGTCAATGGAAGACTGAAGCATCATTTGGATTTATGCCCATAAATGGCAGAACCAGATCTTGACTTAATTAATTTGCTATAACCCTGAAGAACAGCCATACTGATTTACATAGTACTTGACAAAGTTGTATTCCCACCACCAATGAGAGAGTGTTCCTCTATTTCATATACTCATCATTAGATGTCATTTTAAAATTTACCTTCTCCATTCTGATGAATGGGAGATGAAATCTCATGGTAGATTTGCTTCACATTTACCTTTTTCCCAAGGATATTGAACACTTATTTAAGTGCTTCTCAGCCATTTGAGTTTCCTCTTTTGAGAATTCTGTTTTGATCCACAATTTTCAATTGAGTTTCTTGTTTTTTTTGTGGGGGGATCCAGTTCTCTCAAGTTTTTATGTTTTAGATATTAGCCTCTATCAGGTACATAAGTGGTAAAAATATTTTCAGGTTTTGTAGGCTGTTGCTTTGAATGATTATGACCACTACAAGGTAGAAACCTTTATGTTTACGAGATCACACTTATTAAGGTTTGGTTGTCATTTCTATGTTAATGGGATTCTGTTCAGGAAGTCTATTCTTGGGCCAGTAAGTTCATGGTGTTCAGCATTTTATCTTATACCAGGATCAGTGTATTTGGTTTTGTACTGATGTATAAATCCATCTGAGTTTGGTGCAGGATCATAAGTATGGCTTTATGTGGATTCTTCTTCATGCAACCACCAAGTTGCCTGAACCTTTCAAGAAGATGCACTCTTTTTTCCAGTGTACATTTCTAGCTTCTGTATCAAAACAAAACAAGAACAACAAACAAAAAAACAAAAACAGTGTTCTGTAGGTGTGTGAACTATTTCTGGGGGAATCTTCATTTCAATGCTTTTGATCGTCTTGTCTGATTTTGTGCCTATAGCATGGTGTTTTTATTATTCTAAATGTAGTAAAATTTGGGTCATGGAAAGGGTAATTTTTGTTTCATTGATTTTTTTCTAGTCCCTGTCACTGTGAGTGTATATGTGTGTGTATGTGTGTGTATGTGTGTGTATGTGTACATACATGTATGCCTGTGTGTGCATGTGTGTGTGTGTGTGTTTGTGTGTTTGTATCTGAAGCTGAAAATTGTCTTTTTAAGATCCATGAAAAATTGGTTAGAATTTTTGTAAGGATTTTATTGAATTATAGGTTGATTGGTAATCAGGGCTATGTTAATCCCACTGATCCATGAGCATGGAATCCATCTTCTGATTTAGGCTGTGGTTTCTTGTTTTAATGCCTTAAAGTTCTATCCACTTGCTTGGTTGGTGTGATGGTTTGTATATGCTCAGCCCATGGAGTGGCACTATTAGAAGGTATGGACCTGTTGGAGTAGGTTTGGCCTTGTTATAGTCAGTGTGTCACTGTGGGAATGGGCTTTAAGACCCTCCTCCTAGCTGCCTGGAAGCCAGTATTATGCTAGCAGCCTTCAGATGAAGATGTAGAAGCTCACCCATGCCTTGATGGTAATGGATTGAACTTCTGAACCTGTAAGCTATCCCTAATGAAATATTGTCATTATAAAAGTTGGCTTGGTCATTGTGCCTATTCACAGCAGTAAAACCCTAACTAAGGCAGTTAGTATTACCCAAAGATATTTTATAGTATTCGATGCTATTGTGAAAGTTGTCTCCTCTATTTCTTTTGCAGTTTGTTTGTTCTTTTTTTTTATATAGTAAAAGTAATGGTTTTTTAAAATTAACTTTGTATTCAGCTACTTTGCTAGAAGTTTATCAGTTGATGGACTTTTCCATTGGAGTTTGTAAGTCCACTTATATATTATGCCATCTATAAATAAGATTTCTTTCCAATTTATATGACATTTTTCTACTTCAATTGTCCAATTTCTCAAGTTAAGACTTTAAATAGCAAATAAATATTGAGAAAGTAAATAACCTTGCCTTGATCATTCTTTGAGTTTCTCTCCATTTAGCTTGATGTTGGCTATGGACTTGTTATAGACTGTCTTTATTATATAGAGATGTGTCCCTTTGTGTCCCCAATCTTTCTAAAATTTTTTTATCATGAAGAAATTTATCTTGTATTTTGTCTAAGACCTTATCTGTACCTATAGAAATAATCACATTGCTTTTGCTTTTCAGTTTGTTTATATGGTGGATTAAGTTTTTTTATGTGAGCTTATCTATCTATGCATCTCTATGATAAAGTGTACTTGATTGTGGTAAATGAGTTTTTATGTATTTTATATTCAATTGGTATTTTATCGAGGAATTGTTGCATTGACATTCATTAGGGATATTGATCTATTATTGTATTTGTTTTCCAGTGTATCTTTATGTTAATTTAGTTATCAAAGTAACTGTGGTGTGATATCATAAAACAAATTGGGCAAGGTTCCTTTTGTTTCTATTTGGTGGAATAGTTTGAGGAGTATTGGATGTAATCCTTCTTTGAAAGTCTGGTAATACTCTGTTCTAAAACTGTCTTGCCTTTGACTTTGATGCTTTTGATCTGTAGATTTATTTATTTATTTATTTATTAATATTTTTATTTTCTATATTCTTTGTTTACATTCCAAGTGATTTCCCCTTTCCCAGATCCCCGCTCCCCATATGTCCCATAAACCTTCTTCTCTCCATCCATTCTCCAATCACCTCCCTCCTTTTTCTCTGTCCTTATATTCCCCTCCAATGCTAGATCAATCCTTTCCAGGATCAGGACCCTCTCCATACTACTTCATGGGAGTCATCTGTTATGCGATTTGTGGCTTGGGTATTCAGGGCTTCTGGGCTAATTAATATCCACTTATCAGAAATTGCATTCCATGTATATTCTTTTGTAATTGGGTTACCTCACTTAGGATGATATTTTCCAGATCAAACCATTTGCCTAAAAATTTTGTGAATTCATTGTTTCTAATTTCTGGGTAGTATTCCATTGTATAAATATACCAAAATTTCTGTATCCATTCCTCCTTTGAGGGACATCTGGGCTATTTCCAGCTTTGGACTATTATAAACAAGGCTGCTATGAACATAATGGAGCATGTGTCTTTATTGCATGCTGGGGAATCCTTTGGGTATATGCCCAGGAGAGGTATAGCAGGGTCCTCCGGAAGTGTCATGTGCAGTTTTCTGAGGAACTGCCAGACTGATTTCCAAAGTGGTTGTACCATCTTACAGCCCCACCAGCAGTGGAGGAGTGTTCCTCTTTCTCCACATCCTCGCCAACACCTGCTGTCTCCTGAGTTTTTGACCTTAGCCATTCTGACTGGTGTAAGGTGAAATCTCAGGGTTGTTTTGATTTGCATTTCCCTAATGACTAATGATGTTGAGCACTCCTTAAGGTGCCTCTCTGCCATCCGAATTTCTTCAGGTGAAAATTCTTTGTTTAGATCTGTACCCTGTTTTTTTAATAGGGTTATTTGGTTTCCTGGGGTCTAACTTCTTGAGTCCTTTGTATGTATTGTATATTAGCCCTCTACCAGAAGTAGGGTTGGTGAATATCCTTTCTCAATTTGATGGTTGCCATTTTGGCCTTTTAACAGTGTCCTTTGCCTTACAGAAACTTTGTAATTTTATGAGGTCCCATTTGTCAGTTCTTGATCTTAAAGCATAAGCCATTGGTGATCTGTTCAGGAACTTTTCCCCTGTGCCCATGTCCTCAAGGGTCTTCCCCAGTCTCTTTTCTATTAGTTTCAGTGTGTCTGGTTTTACATTGAGGTCCTTGATCCACTTGGAGTGAAGTTTAGTACATGGAGATAAGAACATGGATCAATGTGCATTCTTCTGCATGCTGACCTCCAATTGAACCAGCACCATTTGTTGAAAGGGCTATCTTTTTTCCACTGGATGTTTTTGGCTCCTTTGTCGAAGATTAAGTGACCATAGGTGTGTGTATTCATTTCTGGATCTTCAATTCTGTTCCATTGGTCCACTTGTCTGTCACTGTGCCAATACCATGCAGTTTTTAACACTATTGCTCTGTGCTATTGCTTGAAGTCAGGGATACTGATTCCCCCAGGATTTCTTTTGTTGTTGAGAATAGTTTTAGCTATCCTGGGTTTTTTGTTATTCCAGATGAATTTGAGAAATGCTTTTTCTAACTCTGTGAAGAACTGAGTTGGGATTTTGATGGGGATTGGGTTGAATCTGTAGATCGCTTTTGGCAAGATGGCCATTTTAACTATATGGCAGATTTTTCCATTTTTTGAGGTCTTCTTCGATTTCCTTCTTCAGAGACCTGAAGTTCTTGTCTTATAGATCTTTCACTTGTTTGATTAGAGTCACACCAAGATACTTTATATTGTTTGTGGCTATTGTGAAGGGTGTCATTTCCCTAACTTCTTTCTCAGCATGCTTATCCTTTGAGTATAGGAAGGCAACTGATTTCCTTGGATTTTTAACTACTGTTTGTATTTTAAGAGGTCTGTGTGTTTGCACTTTTATTTGAATTATCATTTAAATATTAGGTCGTAGTTTCTTTGCTTAGTTGCTATGTTATTGATTCAGCCCTAAGTCTGATTATTTCTTGCCATCTACTAATTATTTTGGTGTAGTTTCTTCTTGATCTAGATGTTTCTGATGTGCTGTTAAGGTAATAAAATGAGATGTCATATGCCATACATACACACACATATATATATATATATATATATATGTGTGTGTGTGTGTGTGTGTGTGTGTGTGTTTGCTACGTATTATATATATATGCATATATATATCTATATCAGCATCTATCTATATCTATATCATTATATACATACATATCTATCTATATATATGTGTGTGTGTATGTATTCTTTTTTGGAAAATGTTCTGTAAATATCTCTTGGGTTCACTTTGTTTATAACATCAATTAGATCCAACATTTCTCAGTATAGTTTGTTTGTATGACATGTCTACTGGTAGGAATAGGTTATTAAACACTTGCATTATGCACATATATTTTCAATTAATGATTTAATCTGTGGTACTCTTTCTTTTATGAACTTGTGTGCCTTTATGTTTGGCACAAAGATGTGAAGAGATAAAATGTCTTCTTGTATTTTTTCTTTTGATGATAATTTAGGGTACTTCCCTGTCTCTTGTGATTAATACTGGTTTGAAATCTATTTTGTCAGATATACAAATATTTATACCACTTTGTTTCTTAAGTCCATTTTCTTGAAATTTGTTTTCCTTTTTCATTTAGATAATATCTATCCTCTTTGTTATGGTTTGCTTCTAGGTTATAGGACTGGAATGATATCTATCCTCTTTGTGGTTGTTTGTTTCTTGGATCCAGCAGAAAGATCCATTTGTGCATCCATTATGTTATATTTAAAATTTTCCTTATGGGGATGGTGGTCATAATGGATTGTAGCAATGATACAACTGTTATTGAGAGCCAGCAATGTGCAATAATCTTCTATTTATATTGATTTTATGTTGTGGTAGTGATGAGCTTAATTGTGTTTCTTCATTTTCTGATTTTGTGGTCTGGGGTTATTTTCTTTGGGTTTTCTAGATTATTCTTAGTTTCTGTAGGTTTAAATTTAACTATTAATATTATATTTAGAGTTGGATTGTAAATACTGTTTAAATTTGGCTTTATTATGGAATGCTTATTTTCAGTAGCTGTCATGATTGAACTATTTCATGGGTATAGAACTTTGTTCTATACATCTGTTGCCAATCTGTTGTCTCTTAGAATTTGTCAAATATTATTTCCAGACCCTTATTGATTTTAGATTAAGAAGACAAGTGGTTTTTTTTTTTTTAGACTTTTTCTCTTGCAGATTTTAATATTCTTTCTCTGTTCTGATTTCTTTTCTAGTAGAGTCTATTTGGTGATCTCTATACTACTTTTATCTTGATAGGCATGTACTTTCTTAGGTTAGACCAATTTTATTTTATGTATTTTGTTGAAAAATTATTTGTGCCTTCAACCTAGATTTCTTCTCCTTCCTCTATAACTATTTTTAGCTTTGACCTTTTCATAATTTTCTTCAATTCATATAAGATTTGTCCCAAGATTACTTCAGATTTAATATTTTCCTTGACTGAGGTATTCATTTATTCTGTTGTGCTTTGAATGCCTGAAATCCTCTCTTCTATATTTGTATTCTGTTGGTAAGGGTATGTTACCTATGAGGTTCTTATTCAAATTCCCAAATTTTTCTTCTCCATATTGTCCTCAGTTTGGGTTTTCTTGATTGATTTTGTTTCCATTTTCAAGTTTTGATTATTTTATTGATTTCATCCCACACTTTCTTGGCATTTTAATCAATTTGTTCTTTTTAATTTAAGAGATTCTATCATATTTTTTATTTGTTTTGATTTCCTTCTTCAGAGACCTGAAGTTCTTGTCCTATAGATCTTTCACTTGTTTGATTAAAGTCACACCAAGATACTTTATATTTTTTGTGGCTATTGTGAATGGTGTCATTTTCCTAACTACTTTCTCAGTCTGCTAATCCTTTGAGTATAGGAAGGCAACTGATTTGCATGAGTTGATTTTATAACTAGTCACTTTGTGGAAGTTGTTTATCAGCTGTAGGAGTTCTCTGGTGGAGTTTTTTGGGTCACTTAAGTATACTATCATATCATCTGAAAATAGTGATAATTTGACTTCTTCCTTTCCATTTTGTATCCCTTTGTCTTCCTTTTGTTGTCAGATTGCTCTAGCTAGAATTTCAAGAACTATATTGAATAAGTATGGAAAGAAAGGGCAGCCTTGTCTAATCCCTGATTTTAGTGGGATTGCTTCAAGTTTCTCTCCAATTAGTTTGATGTTGGCTACTGGTTGGCTGTTTATTGCTTTTATTAGGTTTAGGTATTGGCCTTGAATTCCTGTTCTTTCCAAGACCTTTAACATGAAAGGATGCTGAATTTGTCAAATGCTTTTTCAACATCTAATGAAATGACCATGTGGTTTTTTTTTTCTTTGAGTTTGTTTATATAGTGGATTACATTGATGGATTTCCATATATTGAACCATCCCTTCATCCCTGGGATGAAGCCTATTTGATCATGCTAAATGATCATTTTGACATGTTCTTGGATTCAGTTGGCAAGTATTTTATTGAGTATTTTTTCATCGATATTCACAAAGGAAATTGGTCTAAAGTTCTCTTACTTTGTTAGATATTTGTGGGTTTTGGTATCAGTGAAATTGTGGCATCACAGAACGAGTTTGGTAGTGTTCCTTCTGTTTCTATTTTGTGAAATAGTTTCAAGAGTATTGCTGTTATGTCTTCTTTGAAGGTCTGTTGAATTCTGCACTAAAACCATCTGGTCCTATGCTTTTTGTTGTTGTTGTTGTTGGGAGACTGTCAATGACCACTTCTATTTCTTTAGGGGTTATGGGACCATTTAGATGGTCTCTCTGATCCTGAATTAACTTTGGTAGTTGGTATCTGTCTAAGAAATTTTCCATTTCATCCAGATTTTCCAGTTGTGTTGAATATAGGCTTTTGTATAGGATCTGATATTTTTTGAATTTCCTCAGTTTCTGTTGTTATTTGTTCCTTTTCATTTCTGATTATGTTAATTTGGATACTGTCTCTGTGCCCTCTCGTTAGTCTGACTAAAGGTTGATCTATCTTGTTGATTTTCTCAAACAACCAATTTCTGGTATTGTTGATTCTTTGTATAGTAGAAAGTTATACTTTGTATAATTTGTATAGTTCAATTTGGTTGATTTTAGCCCTTAATATGATGATTTCCTGCCTTCTATTCCTTTTGAGTGTATTAGCTTCCTTTTTGTTCTAAAGCTAATCTGCTAGTGTATGCTCTCTCCAGCTTCTTTTTGGAGGGACTCAGAAATAAGTGTTTTCCTCTTACTACTGTTTTCATGGTGTCCCATAAATTTGGTATGCTGTTACTTCATTTTCCTTAAATTCTAAAAAGGTTTTGATTTGTTTCCTTATTTCTTCCTTGACCAAGATATCATTGAGTAGAGCATCGTTCAGCTTCCAGTATATGTGAGGTTTCTGTTGTTTTTGTTGCTATTGAACATCACCTTTACTCCATAGTGATCTGATAGGAGGCATGAAATTAGTTCAAATTTCTTGTATCTATGGAGTTCTGTTTTGTGGCCAATTATATGGTCAGTTTTGCAGAAGGTACCATGAGGTGCTGAGAAGAAGGTATATTCTTTTGATTTAGGATGAAATGTTCTATAGATATTTGTTAAATTCATTTGATCCAAAATTCTGTTAACTTCACTGTGTTTCTGTTTAGTTTGTGTTTCCCTGATCTGTACTTTGATGAGAGTGGGGTGTTTAAGTCACCCACAATTATTGTGTGGGGGTGTGGATGTGTGCTTTAAGCTTTAGTAAAGTTTCCTTTACAAATGAGGGTGACCTTGTCTTTGGAGCATAGATGTCCAGAGTTCTTTCTGTAGAGTTTTCCTTTGATGAGTATAAAGTGTCCTTCTGTGTCTTTTTTGATGACTTTGGTTGAAAGTCTATTTTATCTGATATTAGAATGGTTACCCTAGCTTGTTTTCTGGGACCATCTGCTTTAAAATCTGTTTTCCAGCCTTTTACTCTGAGGTAGTGTTTGTCTTAGGCACTGAGATGTGTTTCCTCTATGCAGCAAAATGTTGGGTCTTATTTATGTTTCCAGTCTGTTAGTCTATGTCTTTTTATTGGGGAATTGAGTCCATTGCTGTTAAGAGATATTAAGTAATAGTGGTTGGTGCTTCCTCCTATTTTTGATGTAATTTTTATGTTTGTGTGTTTATCTTCTTTTGGGTTTGTTGAAAGAAGATTAATTTCTTGCTTTTTCTAGTGTGTAGTTTTCCTCCATTTGCTGGTATTTTCCATTCATTATCCTTTGAAAGGCTGGATTTGTGGAAAGATACTGTGTAAATTTATTTTTGTCATGAAATACCTTGGTTTCTCCATTTATGGTAATTGAGAGATTGCTAGACATAGCAGTCTGGGAGGTCATTTGAATTCTCTTAGGGTCTGTATGACATCTGCCCAGGCTCTTCTGGCTTTTATAGGCTCTGGTGGGAAGTCTGGTGTAATTCTGAGACGCCTACCTTTATAAGTTACTTGACCTTTTCCCCTTACTGCTTTTAATATTCTTTGTTTAGTATGTTTGGTATTTTAATTATTATGTGATGGGAGGAATTTCTTTTCAGGTCAAATCTATTTGGAGTTCTGTAGGCTTCTTGTATGTTCATGGGCATCTTTTAGGTTATGGAAGTTTTCTATAATTTTGTTGAAGACATTTACTAGCCTTTTAAGTTGGAACTCTTCACTCTCTTCTATATCTATAATCCTCAGGTTTGGTCTTCTCATTTTTTTCTGGATTTCCTGGATGTTTTGGGTCAGGAGCCTTTTGCATTTTTCATTTTCTTTGATGGTTGTTTTAGTGCTTTCTGTGCTATCTTCTGCATCTGAGATTCTCTCTTCTATCTCTTACGTTCTCTCGTTGATGCTTGTATCCATGACTCTTGACTGCTTTCCTAGGTTTTCTATGTCTCGAATTGTTTCCCTTTGTGATTTCATTAATGTTTCTACCTCCTTCTTTAGATCCTGGATGGCTTTGTGCAATTCCTTCAACTGTTTTGTTGTATTTTCTCTTAGTTCTTCAAGGGCTTCTCCTTGTTTATTTGTGTTCTTCTTTATTTCTTGTGTGTGTGTGTGTGTGTGTGTGTGTATTTTTAATTGAGTATCTTCTTCATTTACATTGCCAATGGTAAAACCTTTCCCAATTTCCCCCCTCCCAAAAGCCCCCCAAAAGATTCTCTACCCCTCCTCCCACCCCCTGTCTCCATATATATGCCCCTCTACCTGACACACTCCCACCTCCCCCCACCCTCCCACCCCTGTCCGTTTACCTTTTTTGGGGCGTCTATAGAGCCTTTACCTGACCAAAGATCACTCCTCCCACTGATGCCCAACAAGGCATTCCTCTGCCACATTTTTGGCTGGAACCATGTGTACCCCTTGGTTGATGGTTCAGTCCCTGGGAGTCTTGGGGTGTCTGGGTGTCTGAAGTCATTGTTCTTCCCATGGAGCTATAAACCCCTTCAGCTCCTCCGGACTACCCTCCAGATCCTCCCTTGGAGACCCCAAGCTCAGTCCAATAGTTGGTTGCTAGTTTCTGCCTCTGTATTTGTAAGGCTCTGGCAGGGCCCCTCTAGAGACAGCCATGGCATGCTCCTTTTGGTACACATTTCTTGTCATAGTGTCAGGGTTTGGTGACTGTTTATAGGATAAATCCCCAGGTAGGGCAGTTGCTGGGTGGCCTTTACTTCACACTCTGCTCCACACATTGTCTCCCTTATTGCTCCTGTATTATGTTCCCTTTCTCAGAGAAACCATAGCACCTTCACTTAAATCCCCCTTCTTTTGAGCTTCCTGTGCTGGGTGAAATGTAAATTGTTTATTTTGAGCTTTTGGACTAGCATCCACTTATTAGTGAATGCATACCATGTGTGTTCTTTTGTGGCTGGGTTACCTCTCTCAGAATGACACTTTCTAATTCCATCCATTTCCCTAAGAATTTCATGAATTCATTGTTTTTAATAGCTGAATAGTACTCCATTGTGTATATATACCACAGTTTCTGTATCCATTCCTTTGTTGATGGACATCTGGGTTCTTTCCAGCTTCTGGCTATTATAAATAACACAGCTCTGAACATAGTGGAACATGTGTCCTGTTTACATATAGGAGATAGCTGTCTCCACAGGTAGTACTTTGTCTAATTTTCTGAGGAATTGCCAAACTGATTTCCAGAGTGGTTTTATCAGCTTGCAATCCCACAAACAATGGAGAAGTGTTCTTCTTTACCCACATCCTTTCCAGCATCTACTGTCCCCTGAGTTTTTCATCTTAGCCATTCTGACTGGTGTAAGGTGGAATCTCAGTGTTGTTTTGATTTGCATTTCACTGATAACTAAGGATGCTGAACATTTCTTTAGGTGCTTTAGAGCCATTTGAGTTTCTTCAGTTGAGAATTCCCTGTTTAGCTATATACCCCATATCTTAATAGGGTTATTTGATTCTTTGGAGACTAACTTCTTGAGTTCTTTGTATACATTGGATATTAGCTCTCTATCAGATGTAGGGTTAGTAAAGCTCTTTTCCCAATTTGTTGATTGGCATTTTGTCCTATTGACTATGTCCTTTGCCTTATAGAAGCTTTCTAGTTTTATGAGGTCCCATTTGCTGATTCTTGTTCTTAGAGCATAAGCCATTGGTTCAGAAACTTTTACCCTGTGCCCATGTGTCCAAGGTTTGTCCCTACTTTCTCCTTTTTGAGCTTCAGTGTGTCTGATTTTATGTGTAGATCTTTGTGCCTCTTGGAATTGGGCTTTGTACAAGGAGATAAGAATGGGTCGATTTGCATTTTTCTGCATGCGGACCTCCAGTTGATCCAGCACCATTTGTTAAAAATGCTGTCTTTTTTCCACTGGATGTTTTTAGCTCCTTTGTTAAATATCAAGTGACCTTACGCATGTGGGTTCTTTTCTGGGTCTTCAATTCTAATCCATTGATCTTCCTGCCTGATTGCATACCAATACCAAACAGTTTTTATCACTATTGTTCTGTAGTAGAGCTTGAGGCCAGAGATGGTGATTCCCTGAGAATATCTTTTGTTGTGGAGAATAGTTTTTGCTATCTTGGGTTTTTTGTTATTCCAGATGAATCTGAGATTTGCACTTTCAGATCTATGAAGAATTGATTTGGAATTTTGATGGGGATTGCATTGAATCTGTAGATTGCTTTCGGCAAGATAGCCATTTTTTTCTATATTGATCCTGCCAACCCATGAACGTGGGAGATCTTTCCATCTTCTGAAACTTTCTTCTATTTCTTTCTTCAGAGGCTTAAAGTACTTGTCATATAGACCCTTCACTTCCTTCGTCAGGGTCACACCTAGGTATGAAATATCTATCATTTGGGACTATTGTGAACGGTATCATTTTCCTAATTTCTTTCTCATCTTGTTTATCCTTTGAGTAGAGGAAGGCTACTGATTTGCTTCAGTTAATTTTATATTCAGCCACTTTGCTGAAGTTGTTTATCAGCTTTAGGAGTTCTCTGGTGGAAGTCTTGGGGTCGCTTAATTATACTTTCACATCATCTGCAAATAGTGATAATTTGACTTCTTTCTTTCCAATTTGTATACCTTTGACCTCTTTTTGCTGCCTGATTGCTCTGGCTAGGACTTCAAGTACTATATTGGATAGATAGGGAGAGAGTGGGCAGCCTTGTCTGGTCCACGACATTAGTGGGGTTGCCTCAAGTTTCTCTCTGTTTAGTTTGATGTTGGCTACCACATTGCAGTATATTGTTTTCACTATGTTTAGATATGGACCTTGTATTCCAGATCTTTCCAAGACTTTTATCATGAAAGGATGCTGAATTTTGTCAAAAGCCTTTTCAGTATCTAATGAAATGACCATGTGGTTTTTTTTCCTTTAGTTTGTTTATGTAGTGAATTACATTGACAGATTTCCATATATTGAACCATCCCTGCATCCCTGAGATGAAGCCTACCTGATCATGATGAATTATAGTTCTGATGCATTCTTGAATTCGGTTGGCCAGGATTTTGTTCAGTATTTTTGCATCAATGTTCATGAGGGAGATTGGTCTGAAGTTCTTCTTCCTTGTTTGGTCTCTGGTTTGGGTATAAGTTTGATTGTGGCTTTATAGAATGAGTTGGGTAGTGTTCCTTGAGTTTCTATTTCATGGAAAATTTTGAAGAGTATTGGTATTAACTCTTCTTTGAAGATCTGATAGAATTTCCTGCTAAACCCATCTGGTCCTGGGCTTTTTTATGAAAGGAGACTATTAATGACTGCTTCTATTTCCTCAGGGCATATGAGACTATTTAGATGGTTTATCTGATCCTGCTTTAACAGTGGCAACTGGTATGTATCTAGAAAGTTATCCATTTCATCCAGGTTTTCATACTTTGTTGAGTATAAACTCTTATAGTAGGATCTGATGATTTTTTGAATTTCCAGTTTCTGTTGTTATGTCTCCCTTTTCATTTCTGATTTTATTAATTTGGATACTGTCTCCATGCTCCCTTGTTAGTCTGGCTAGGAGTTTATCTATCTTGTTGATTTTTTTCAAAGAACCAGCTCCTTGTTTTGCTGATTCTTTGTATAGCTCATTTTGTTTCTGCTTGGTTGATTTCGGCTCTAAGTTTGATTTTTTCCTGCTGTCTACTCTTCTTGGGGTATTTACTTCCTTTTGTTCTAGAGCCTTCAAGTGCACTGTCTAGCTGTTATTAGTGTAAGCTCTCTCCATTCTCTTTTTCAAGGCACACAGAGCTATGAGTTTTCCTCTTAGCATTGTTTTTATTGTGTCCCATAAATTTTGGTATGATGTCTCTTTATTTTCATTGAATTCTAAAAAGTCTTTAATTTCTTTCTTTATTTTGTCCTTGACCAAGCTGTCATTGAAAAGAGCATTGTTCAAAGTTCATGTGTATATGTGTTTTCCATTGCTTTTGTTTGAGCTTAAGACCAGCCTTAGGCCGTGGTGATCTGATAAGGTACATGGAATCATTTCAATATTTCTATGTATGTTGAGGCCTGTTTTGTGACCAATTATATGGTCAATTTTGGAGATGGTACCATGAAGTGCTGAGAAGAAGGTATATTCTTTTGCTTTAGGGTAGAATGTTCTATAAATATCTGTTAGATTCAGTTGATCCATAACTTCAGTTAGTTTTACTGTATCTCTGTTTAGTTTCTGGTTCCATGACTTGTCCATTTTTGACAGTGGGATGTTGAAGTCTCCCATTATTATTGTGTGGGGTGCAATGTGTGCTTTGAGCTTTAGTAAAGTTTCTTTTATGAATGTGGGTGCCCTTGCATTCAGAGCATAGATGTTCAGAATTGAGAGTTCATCTTGGTAGACTTTCCCTATGAATGTTCCTCTTTATCTTTTTTTGACAACTTTTGGTTGAATGTCAATTTTGTCTGATATAAGAATTACCACTCCAGCTTGTTTCTTGGGACCGCTTGCTTAGAAAATTGTTCTCCATCCTTTGACTCTTAAATAGTGACTGTCTTTGTCACTGAGGTGGGTTTCTTGTATGCAGCAAAATGTTGGGTCCTGTTTACATATTCAGTCTGTTAGTCTATGTCTATTTTTATGTTTTTTTTATTCAATATATTTTTTATTTATATTTCCAATGTTTTCCCCTTTTCTAGCACCCCACTTCGCGAAAGTCCCATAAGCCCCCTTCTCTCCCCCTGTCCTCCCACCCACCCCTTCCCACTTCCCCGTTCTGGTTTTGTCCTATACTGCTTCACTGAGTCTTTCCAGAACAAGGGGCCACTCCTCCATTCTTCTTGTACCTCATTTGATGTGTGGATTATGTTTTGGGTATTCCAGTTTTTCAGTTTAATGTCCACTTATTAGTGAGTACATATCATGATTCATCTTTTGAGTCTTGGTTACCTCACTTAGTATGATGTTCTCCAGTTCCATCCATTTGCCTAAGAATTTCATGAATTCATTGTTTCTAGTGGCTGAATAGTACTCCATTGTATATATATACCACATTTTTTGCATCCACTCTTCTGTTGAGGGATACCTGGGTTCTTTCCAGCTTCTGGCAATTATAAATAGGGCTGCTATGAACATAGTGGAACATGTATCCTTATTACATGGTGGGGAATCTTTTGGATATATGCCCAGGAGTGGTATAGCAGGATCTTCTGGAAGTGAGGTGCCCAGTTTTCAGAGGAACCGCCAGACTGATTTCCAGAGTGGTTGTATCAATTTGCAACCCCACCAGCAGTGGAGGAGTGTTCCTCTTTCTCCACATCCTCGCCAACAACTGCTGTCTCCTGAATTTTTAATCTTAGCTATTCTGACTGGTGTAAGGTGAAATCTCAGGGTTGTTTTGATTTGCATTTCTCTAATGACTAATGAAGTTGAACATTTTTTAAGATGTTTCTCAGCCATCCAAAGTTCTTCAGGTGAGAATTCTTTGTTTAACTCTGTACCCCATTTTTAATAGGGTTGTTTGGTTTTCTGGAGTCTAACTTCTTCCTGGCAGAATAGGTGCCCAGACAGTAGTGGGACAGTCTAACTCCTAGGTTCAGGTGGAGCCCTGGTGGGCAGTGTACCGAGTGATCTTTCACTTTGGTTTTCTATGCATAGCTGGTTGACCTGTCTGCTTGGTCACGGGAACAAAGATGATTAATGTCCTCATTCTTAATAGCTGAGTAGTATTCCATTTTGTAAATAAACCATATTTTCTGTACCCATTCTTCTGTCATGGTACATCTGGGTTGTTTCCAGCTTCTGGCTATCACAAATAAAACCTCTACAAACATAGTGGAACATGTACCCCTGTGGTATGGTGGGGAATCTTTTGGTTATATTCCCAAGCATGGTATAGCATAGTCTTCAGGTAGATCTATTTCCAATTTTCTGAGAAACATACAGGTTTATTTCCAGAGTGCTTGTACCAGATTGCAATCCCACCAGCAATGGAGGAGTGTTTCTCTTTCTCCATATCCTCTCTAACATGTGTTGTCACCTATGATTTTGATCTTAGCCATTCTGACTGGTATAAGGTAGAATCTCAGGGTCATTTTGATTTGCATTTCCCATATCACTAAGGACTTTTAACATTTCTTTAGGTGCTTCTCAACCATTAGTGATTTCTCAGTTGTGAAATCTTTGTCTAGTACTATACTTGAGTTTTTTATTGGGTTGTTTGGGTTTTTGTTAATTAGTTTTTTTGAGTTTTTTTTTTTAAGGTTTTAAATGAGTTTAATAGGAAAGGTCCAAAGAATAATACGTTAATGTACAAGGGAGTTTAAAACGGAAATTTTTGGTTTCAATAACACTTAGTTGTGTCACATGATGTTTTTCTGAAAACAATCTTGTAAAAGCATGTTTTGCTGAAGCAGATACATTAGAGGATGTTTTGCTGAAGCAGACATGTGATAGGGCATATGATACTTTGCTGGAAGAGACACTTGATGTTTAGAACAAATATAAATACAACCTCACAGACATGATAGGATGCTTTTGTGTTGGTTCTACTTGCAATCCTTTTCTGGTTTTCACAGAACTTCACTTGTAATAATTTCTTGGAGAGAAACATGCCAAAGAACTTGTCATGGTATTCTTGCTGCTTCCTGACACATCCCCAGACTCATGGTGATTCCTCATAGACTCACTTACTGATAAGTGTATATTAGTCCAGAAGCTTGGAATACCTAAGACATAATTCATATATCAAATGATGCCTAAAAAGAAGGAAGAACAAAGAATGGATAATCTGGTACTTAGAAGGGGGAACAAAATACCCACAGAAGGAGATACAGAGACAAAATGTAGAGCAGAGTCCGAGGGAAAGACCATCCAGCATCTACTCCACCTAGTGATCCATCCCATATACAGTTACAAAATCCCGGCACTATTATTGTTGCCTACAAGTACTTGCTGACTGGAGCAGGATATAGCTGTCACCTGGGAGGCTCTGCTAGTGCGTGACAAATACTGAGGAGGACATTCTCAGCTAGCCATTGAACTAAGCACAGTATTCCCAGTGGGGGAGCTTGAGAAAGGACCCAAGAAGCTGAAGGAGTTTGCAGTGCCATAGGAGGAACAACAATAGGAGCCAGCCAGTACTTCCAGAGCTCCCAAGGAGGATGGCCTTGTTGTACATCAAAGAGAGGAGAGGCCCCTGGTCCTGGAAAGGCAAGATGCAGAAGTGTAGGGGAATACCAGGACTGGGAAGTAGGAGGGAGTTGATTGGGGAACAGGGGGATGGGAAATAGCTTATGGGATTTTCTGGGTGGCGGGGGGAGGGGGACAGGAAAGTGGAAATCATTTGAAATGTAAATAAAGAACATATCTAATAAAAAAGGGGGGAATAAATCTTGAGTTCTTCATATATTTTGGATATAGGTCTCTATGGGACTTGGGGTTAGTTAAGATTTTTTTCCCAAACTGTAGGGTGCTGATTTGTCCTTATTGACTATGCCCTTTGTCTTACAGAAACTTTCTAGTGTCCTGAGGTTCCATTTATCATTTCTTGAACACATTCTTAGAACAATGTGAGCCATTGGAGTTCTGTTTAGGAAATTCCTCTCTGTGCCAATGAGTTCAAGACTCTTTCCCACTTTTTCTTCTATTAGACTCAGTGTATCTGGTTTTATGTTGAGGTCCTTGATCCACTTGGTCTTGAGATTTTTGCAAGGTGACAAATATGGGTCTAATTTCATTTTTCTACATAGAGATAGCCAGTCAGACCAGCACCATTTTTGAATATGTTTTCTTTTTTCCATTGTATATTTTTGGCTTCTTTTTTGTCAAAGATCAAGTGTCCAGAATTGTGTAGTTTTATTTCTGGATCTTCAATTCTATTCCATTGATCAACGTGTCTGTCTCTGAATCAATACCATGCAGTTTTTTTTTTTTCACTATTAGTGAAATATCTGTAGTAAATCTTGATGCCAGGGATTGTGGTTCTGCCTGAAGCTCTTTCATTGTTAAGAATTGTTTTGCTATTCTGTTTTTTTGTTGTTGTTTGTTTGTTTGTTTGTTTGTTTTTTGCCTTTCCAGATGAATTTGAGAATTGCTCTTTTCATGTCTTTGAAACACTGTGTTAGGATTTTCATGCGGATTTCATTGAATCTATAGAGTGTCTTTGGTAGTATGGCCATTTTTTGTTAACTCTACCAATCCAAGCATGGGAGATCTCTCCATTTTCTGAGATCTTCTTTGATTTCTTTCTTGAGAGAATAGACATTATTTTCATACAGATCTTTCACTTCTTTTGTTAAAGTTGCCCCAAGATATTTTATATTATTTGTAGCTATTGTGAAGGGAGTTGTTTCCCTAATTTCTTTCTCAGTCTACTTATCATTTGTATAAAGGAAAGCGACTGATCAGCTGGGGAAGTTCTCTGGTAGAATTTTTGGGGTCACTTATGTACACTATCCTATCACCAGCAAATAGTGATACCTTTATTTATTTATTTTTTTGGATACATTTATTTTTTTTTCCTATTTGTATCCCCTTCATCTCTTTTCGTTGTCTTATTGTTCTAGCTAGCACTTTTGAGTACTATACTAAATAGATATCGGGAAAGTGGTCATCTTTGTCTTGTGCCTGATTTCAGTGGGATTGCTTCCTTCATGTATGTCTTCATTTAATTTGAGATTGGCTGTTGATTTGCAGTAATTTGCTTTTATTGTGTTTAGATATGGGCCCTGAATTCCTAATCTCTCCAATAATTTTAACATGAAGGGGAGTTTTATTTTATCAGATGTTTTTTCTGCATCTAAGGAGATGATCATGTGATTATTTCTTCAAGTTTGTTTATATAGTGGATTACATTAATGGATTTTCATATATCACTCTTATATCCCTGGGATGAAGCCTACTTGATCATGGTGAATGATGGTTTTGATGTGTTTTTGGATTTGGTTTGCAAACATTTATTGAGTATTTTTGCATTGATGTTCATAAGCGAGATTGGTCTGAAGTTCTCTTTTTTGTTTGTGTTTTTGTGTGGTTTAGGTATCAGAGTAATTATAGCTTCATAGAATGAGTTAGTGTTAGTATTCCTTTTCTTTCTATTTTATGAATAGTTTGAAGAAAATTGGTATCAGGTATTCTTTGAATGTCTGGTAGAATTCTGCACTAAATCCTTCTGCTCCTTGGCTTTTTTTTTTTTTTCGGTTGGGGGATTTTTAATAACTTCCTCTATATGGGTCTGTTTAGATAGTTTACCTGTGCTTGATTTAACTTTGGTATGTGGTATCTGTTTCATCTAAATTTTCAAGTTTTTTGAGTCTAGGCTTCTGTAGTAGGATCTGATGACTTTTTTAATTTCCTGTGCTTCTGTTAAGTTTTCCTTTTCACTTCTGATTTTGTTCATTTGGATACTGCTTCTCAGACGTTAAGTTAGTTTGGCTAGTGGTTTATCTATATTGTTGATTTTCTTAAGCAACCAGCTTTTGCATCTGTTGATTCTTTCTATCACACTCTTAAAATCTATTTTAAGATTCTTATATTAAGCTTTATCTATGTCAAAACTCTTTGTGTGTACTCTAATAGGGTTGTTTGGATCTTGTGGAAACACGTTCTCCTAGCTGTTAATTATTATGCTTTTATGCTGTTGTCTTTGCATGTGGGTCTAGGTTGATTGTAATTCTATGTCCCTGGCTAGAGTATTTTTTTTTTGTATTTTTCATTACAACAAATACAAACAAATATAGCTAATACAGTAACTATTCTCACACATGGGAAGATATTATTTGTCTTGTTAATTATATCCAGAAAATATTTAAGTGTTTTCAAAAAGATTACCTTCTGATTCCTACCATTTTTCCTTTCCCCTTCCATTCATTTTCCTAGATTTATGACTTTTGATTTTAAGAATCTTAGTTTATTTAACTCAGTCCATTTGTGGGACCAATGGATTGGTAATATGGTAGGATCACCTGCAGATACAACACTGAGGACAGTGATTCCCCTACCTTTGAATCTATCTGTGGCAAATAGTTCAGTAGTAAGGAATGGGATTTTAAGACTCTTATGTCACATTTTCCTACAGGTCCCAACAGAAAGCTAGTTATGAGTTCCTGGCTGCAATATTGTGTCCAAAGGATGGCATATCAAAGCTGTTCTCCAGATTTCTCAGATCTTACTTTTTTTTTCCTGCCAGCTATTGGGAACACTTAGAGACAATCATGTAAATGTCTCCACTTGCACTTATTTTTATACCTTATATAGTAATGAGTTATATAGTCATAATTATTCACTGGAAAAAGAAGTATTTCCAGTTAAGGCTTAGAGGGTTATCTGCCTATTGGTATTATGGAGATTCATATTTGGAAGACAGTTTAACACTGCATTTGTTTATGTGAATCATTTATATTCAAAAGTACATGGAAACCAGAAAGCATGTGATCACCCAGATTTACATAAAATTGTTAGTTGCCTGATATTGGTGATGAGAACCAAACTTGGGTCCTCTGGAAAAGCAGCAAGTGATCTTAACCAGTGTGACATTTTATTTAGTCCTGTAACTACCAATATCAAATTCTCCTCTAGAGCCAATAACCTAATCTGTATGGTTTGTTACTAGATTTGCAGTAGCAGCTATGATTTCTATATTGTGTAGCAGACCCTATTTCCAACAGTGATGGTTATCACAATCACTTCATGACTCTATTACATCAAATAGAATATCTTCCCTTAGAGGTTGATAACATATTTTATAAGTTTATACAGATAGATAAACTGTGGTTTCTCTTCTCCCCTAGTAGGCTGAATAATAATTTTAGCACTGTGAATTTTAGCTGACAGAAATTTTCTAGATCAATACAAAGTTTATTTCTATGTATCATGAAAAGGGTGTGATTTCTTCAGTAATAGGGTTTTACCATTTAAATTGGGCAGTCAAAAGGAGGACAAACAAAAATCTATAGTTTTGTGGCTTCCAGAATTTTCTTGACAAAAAATTCATGAAGAAATATCCTAAATGAGATTAGCATTTTTGTTTAATAACATGGCTTCTGTGAACAGCTCCTTCTTCTTCCATGTATGTTTTTCTCCATTTAAATTCTTTTTAAAATTTTATTTTATTTTTTTTTTAGTTTGGGGGCAAGTTAGAAGATTTTTATAGGATTCTCTATATCCCTTGTTTTTTTTAATGACCCTCTCATCACTCACATTATCCCCAGTCCACCAAGCACATATGCCCTCCCTGCTACAATCTTGTGATCTGCAGTTTTCACTGATACTATAAAATGGAGGAAGAAATAGCTTTCTTCTTGAATCTTTAGTTAACAGAAAAAATTTCAAAAGATATAAACTTCCTTTTGCACTGATAGGCATCATATACAACCATTTGTTTCCTGATTTTTATATTTGTTTTTTTGTTTTTTTCCCATTTACAAATTATTTTTATTGTTTGGCATAGTATCATCTTGCTGCAATTTTAGTGTATACTCTTCCAAACTGATCTTTCCTCACTTTAGTTTCTTTAAAGAAAATTGACTAACCAGAGTATTATTACATGCTGCATAATTGTATACTCTAATTAACATCTCCATCAAGTCACAGCTCAATCCTCATTTTGTGTCCGGAAGCATTTTCTCTTTCTACTGCCACTATAGGAAAATAGCATAAGTGTTTTATACTCTGTATTACAAGGACTATTTTGTCCAAGTATCGGTTACCTTTGAAAACAAGAACAAAAGATGCTTTTGTTTTCTTGACACCTTAACTACTGCATATTAGGAATCAGTGTTAGTTATGTAGTAATAGTTGATATCAAATACTTATGCTGACATTACCTAACTATTAGATGGAAATGCAAACCAATCTTAAGGAAGGGAAGATTAGAATTCTATATATTGAACACTGGGGAATTGAGGAAAGCAAGAATGAGAGATTCAAAGCAAGTTACATTCTATTTCTTGAAAAATATCAAGAGAAACTAAGTGATTTCACAGAGTAGTGGTAATGTCTTAAGAATTTCATTGGCTAACTACTGAGAATGAATAGTCCCATAAAATGTCTACTACACTTCCAAAATCGTGTACATGATACATGCATATTACTTCATGACAAACTTAAAATGATTGCTTTCCATGTAGTGATTATCACTACATTTCACTATATTAGTTTATTTAATTTGAACTTTACAAGATATATGAAATTGCTATTTATTTTGAAGATGAGGGGAATCAGGCAGAAAATAGTCTTATTTAAGAAAATATAGCTAAATAAATTTATTAGCTAGGAGTAAGATGTGCCACCGCTTTCCTTTACCACTCTATCACATTGTCTCCAGGAGTGATATATGTACAAGAATAGGAAAAGGAGCTTCTGCTATGTTTTTATCAGCTTCATGTTTGAGAACCCAATAATTTATGTATAGTGCTATTAAAAATAACTTATAGGAAATATATCAGAATAGCTGGTAGAAATGAGGTGACAGTGGAACCCTGAGGAAATCATTAATTTTTAAAAAAATATTATTATTGTATTGGCTTCTTTTTTGATTGTTGTTAATTTTTTTCTGGTAATATTAGAGTTACTTGTTTCTGTAAATTTATATAGAAGTGGTTACTGATACCAGAATAGGGGTGAGTCCAATTTCCTGACTATTTGCTTTTTATTTAAAATATAAATAAATATTTCTTTTCTTGCCATTTCTCCCACAACTGCCTCCCATGCTTGCACACTTTTTCCTTTTCAAATTGATGGCACCCATGTATTTAAATGTTATTGATATTTGTGTGTGGGGGGGGGTGAGAGAGAGAGAGAGAGGGAGAGAGAGAGAGAGAGACAGACTTAGGCTGAAACCTTACTTGACATAATTTCTTAATATATGATATGTCCTCTGGTCTTCTATATTATATTAGCATCAAAAGTGAAGTAAAATGAAATGAAATGAAATGAAATTCCTTAGATGATGTGTACAATGATTAAGACATTGTTTTCTTTCTTTCTGTTTTTGTTTTACTTTTCCTTAACTTAAAAGATCATATTGTAAAATATTCTTTCAGTCACTTATTTAAGATAAATAAGTTTAACATTTTATAAAAATAATCAGCCAATATTTAATCATCATGTTATTGTAAAGATGTATACTATGTAACTTTTGATCAAAATTAGGGAATTAATTTAGAATAATATTTTTTCTCTTTGCCTGGTATATTCACATGAGTCCTACCTATCAATAAAACTTGAATGTATGCTAGCTAGATTTTAAATAAAATATACATTCCCATTTATTAACTAAATTCTATCTTAAAGCATTCAGAAATTATATGCAATAACTTATGATTGCTAGAAGGTAGACAAATGATCATCTTAAGGCCTGAAGATTTTTACTCTTACACTGAAATAATAGAGACATCATAGTAATGTCACAAGTAATGGAAATTATTTCTAAACCTGGTGGAGGTCAGATACAGTTTGTAGTAAGAAAACCACATTTGCTGAATCAAGCTTTTCAATCTAATTAGTTTAAAGGCTCTAGGTCTACTTTATGACCTTTGAAACAGTTATTCATCGAAAATATATTTTGCCCCTTAGACCTCTTTGACCTCTCTTAAGCATCTGACAGATTCAATATATAAATTCACTCAAGACGTGTTTTTTTATTATTAAATTTCTGTCTAAAATGATATCACTTCATTTGGGAAGAGTTGAGTTAACCTGAAAATACAGCCTATGTTTGGATAATATCAATATATTTTAAAATTCATTATCTACAAGGGAAAATAAGGCAACAACATGGGTCAGGCAGTTGGAAAGAGGCTCAAAAGTCTTTGCTTCCATGTTCAAAAGACTTTTTTAATTTAATTTTATTTATTTATTTATTTACCAAATTTAATATTATCATGTAAGTAAAAAGAAAAGAAGACATCAGAAATGTCAAATAATGTTCTCTCTTTCTCTGAATCTAACACATTCTAATACACTGATAAAATATGTGGCTATACTTACCTTTTATATTTTTCCACTTTCATGCCCCATGAATACTTTTTGGAGACACTAGAAAGTGAAAACAGGAGTAGCAGGGAATAGGGAAGTTGGGAGGATAATCTCAAAGATATACTTGGTTAAAATGTCATAATGGTATCTTACACATTATATGGTGGCTAAATATAGATGTAAACATATCTAGCATTCATTCTTCAAATACTATCAAGGATCAATTATATTTTATTCAGAATTATCTGAAAATCATTGTTTGTCTGATTATAGCATTTTAGAGTGAAAATATAGAATACTTGGCACATTGCCTTGATGAAACAACATGATTTTAGATTGAAAGTTTACATTATTACGTGAAGGGTCATGAGAACTATATTGACATATATCCTGAATGTTACCTATGTGTATGTCACATATGTGGCTTATTTTGTTCATTAGACAAAATTGCTGTGAATATAGGCATTGACTATGTGAATGTGACACTTTTCTTTTTGTTTTCTGTTGTTGTTGTTGTTTTGTTTTTTGTTTTTGTTTTTTTGTTTTGTTTTGTTTTTTGAGACAGGGTTTCTCTGGCTATCCAGGAACTCACTCTCTAGATGAGGCTGGCTTCAAATTCAGAAATCCACCTACCTCTGCCTCCCAAGTACTGGGATTAAATGCATGCATGACCACCGCTGGGATGACACATTTGTTTATAATAAAATGACTCTGTCTGGTATCTCTTGTTGTAATTATAACATTCTGAAAGTTATTAAAAATTACATATTCCAACTCTGTCTATCCTTTTAATATTAATTATTTTACAACTTATCAATATATATATTACTTTTCATCTCTGTAAGTATTCCAAGTTTTTCTACCATTGTTGCCACTTGAAAGAATATTAGTATCTCCACAAAACTGCACTAGAAGGACTGATTTGATGCTTTTATCTCAAGGAACTTCTGTCAAGACACAGCTACTGAAAGACACTGCTCTCCATAATTGAATACCTTTTAATAGACAGCTCTCCTGAAAACATTTTTTGAAATCTATTGTTTTAAGAAACAAAAATCCCAGCTATTCAATGTTACCAATGAAGACTGGGTAGGCAGATGCTATGGTGAAAGCCTGCAAGCTCAGGTAGGCAGAGAAAGAAGCCAGCTGATCCTCCTCCTCAACCAGTGTCCCAGAAGAAAGAAAGCTCTTTCTTCTTCTCTACTTCTTCAACACAAATTTCAACCCTCCTTTCTGTTTACTTATGCTTAGTCCCTGCCATCTGGTTGTTTCTTCTGGCTCTTCTCACAGGGTTGACTTAATTTAGCTCTGTTTACAGAATGATTTTGGGTTAAAGGAGAGTGCTAGAGCTCAACCACAGGAAGAAACAGATTATATTGGTTCACAATCTTGGGGTTCACAATTTGATCAAATGTTATGTAATAGTCTATACAAAATAGAAAGTCAACTGACTGAAAGATCAGAGAACATCCCAGAATAGAGGGCAGATCTTTGTGGTTACCTGCAAACACTCTTTCATTCTTGTCATATCAGTTTATTTTTCATGTATACAAATGAGGCTAAAATAAGTAGACATCATTTGCTACAGATTACCAGGATATTACAGGTAGGGTAAGAAGTAGCAATAACCTAGGTAGGAGAGAAAAGAGTCCTCTCTTTCTCTCTGCCACTTTCTTTCCAATGCAGCTTCTTACCTGCATCTACAGATTTCCCTCTAAGAATGAAACTAAGAGGCATTCAGCTTAAATACAGATTTCAATAGAGATAAAAACAATGAGGAGACAGGTTTCATATCCACAAGAGAAGTATTCGTCTGGATTGTCTAATGAGCATCTAGGGACCCTGTCTATATAATTCACAGCTAATGTAAGTGCATTGCAATGGAAGAAGAATAGAATTCATAGTTCTGAGTTATTTTAGTTTTATCAAATGTCAGATCAAATAATTGAATCTCCATTGGTCTATTGATTTTTTTTTAGTAATCTTTTAACTATATTCTTCATATTTTAATTGTTACTTATGATACCTCTTTGTCTGTTTCTCTCTCTCTTTTCTCTCTCTCTGAATATGTGTGTGTTTGTGTTAGTGTGTATGTGTGTTGTATGCAGTGTACACAGATATACATACTTGTTCATGTATGTGCACATATCTTTTCAGAAGTGTTTTCTCCTTTAGGTCTGTAACAGTAGAGATGAGAAGATGATAGTGGATGTCTTCTATAACTCTCCTTTTTAAAAAAGCCTCACTGAACCTGGAACTCTGATGAAAATAGCATTCCATCTTTTTCTGCTTCCCCAACAGTAGGGTTACTAATATACACTATTGAGTTTTCTTTCTTTCTTCCTTCCTTCCTTTCTTTCTTTCTTTCTTTCTTTCTTTCTTTCTTTCTTTCTTTCTTTCTTTCTTTCTTTCTTTCTCTCTCTCTCTCTCTCTCTCTCTCTCTCTCTCTCTCTCTCTCTCTCTCTCTCTTATGCTGGGTATTTGAACTCACATCATGATTTATTGATACATCTCCCTAGTTATTAAGAAATAAAGTGGTAGCATGACATAATAATGGGGACAATGATTCTGCCTTGCATTCGGATAATTTTAAATTCTTTGACTAAAATAAATATGAGATGAGGCTATTACCTTCTTTATATGTTTGTATGAGAATGTGACAACTTTGTTCTCTATAGTGTAATCAAAGCAAAATAAGAATAAGTAGGACTACATTAAAACAAAAAAGTTTAATACAAAACTAATAACATGCAAAATTGTAGAAAATTTATCATAGAAGATGCCAATATCCAAAATTTATAACAACTTATAGAACTCCAAAAGAAAAAAGTAAACAATTGAATTAAAAATGGCCAAGTGATCCAACCTGATCATTGTGTATAGAATACCTTATACTTACAGTGTGTCTATGAACATTTCTCCTCTTTGCTTTATAGGGGGATTATTAAACCATGATGAGATTTGAATTCCAGTTCACTAAAATAGCTATTGTCTAATAGTTGCCTAAACAAGACCTGAACAGGTACTAGAAAAATAGGCATCTTAACACTGGAGGATGAAATCTCATCAAACTCCATAACTAGACAAATGCTGATAATTGGGGGAAATAGTGTTTATCAGGGTAGGACATTTATTTATTTATTTATTTATTTATTTATTTATTTATTTACTTACTTACTTACTTTATATACTAATTGTAGCTCCTTCTCACCTCCCTATCACACTCTTGCAAATTTGTCCCAGCCATATAGAATTCTTCCCCCATTACCTCTATTACCCAGTCCCCTTCTCCCCAGGGAAGGGAAAACCGAAGAAGGGCTTTTTAATTGGATAACTATTAACAGGTTATAAGAACTGATAATATATAATAGTCAATTATGTATATATTAGTCAACCTTTAAATAAATGAGATCTGATACTTACCTATAAAATACTTAATGTGTCTAGATGATGTTGTGCTAAGTAAATAAAATTATCCAGAAAGGATAATATTTTATGATCTCACAGATTGAGTCCCCCCCATGTCATACACACCAAGGTCAAAGATTAAGATGGAGAGTAAAGCAGTGACTCTGTGGGTGATATGGGTAAAGGTCGGTCAGATTATTAAAAATTATTATTTAGGTAGGTTCACAAATCTAGGATTTTCTCTTAACATTGCATGTATAGAAAATTGTGTCCTACTAGAGTGTTTCAATAAATAGATTTCCCTGAGATTGTCACAAATACACAAAATTTACAGTGAAGAATGGATATATGAGATCACATATTTGTAAATTATTTAATATGGTGACCATTTTATTTTCTTCAAACATTTTACTGTGCTGGATTACTTAGATCATATAATAAAATTATTTCAAAATTATATATTGTATACACAGCATATTTTAAGGGTTTTGACTTTTAAATTGGCAAATAAAACCGTATATATGTACTGAGTACAACAAAATGTTTTGAAGTAGATACTAAATTGTGGATTACATAATTGAAATAAAGAATACACTTTTTGTCCCATGTCATTATCAGCTTATGCTGATAAGACTTTATATTCATGGTCTGAGCATTTTGTAAAAATACAACATGACATTAACTACCATCAACATTTTACAATGGTTATTTTGAACTAATTCTCCTGCCTGAGCAAAAATTTATATGAGTCAATATCTTTCTAAATTTTCTTTTTCTTGGCTGCTTCATTCTTTCCTCTGCTTCTATAAGAACATTTTTGGGGTTTATATGTGTGCGAGATCAGGTGCTGTTTATCCTCATGTGTCTAATTTATCTCATTATACACTGATTGCTCATCTCTTATATGTACAAACTATTTCTTCATGTTTGAAGGATTTTATAACTTTCCAATAAAATCCAGAACCCTTACTGTTTCATATAACACAATAAAGAATCGTCTGTAGAATAAGGTGTATGTAGAGAAACATAACCCATTGGCTTTTGTCTGAAGCATTTGTATATTGCAGTATTAACACAATTTGTAAGTAGCAAGTAAGTGGGTGATAAAGGCATTTGTTAAATATATTTCAAGAACAAAAATGTCATAGTCTGTTGTTTCAATGTATCATATTCTTTGCCTGAGAGACATCTGGGTTGTGTCCAATTTCTGGCTATTATCGATAAGCTGTTCCATACATTGCTATGCAAGTGTCCTTGTAACTGAATGGAGTATCTTTTGGGTATATGTCTAAAAGAGGTACATCTAGGCCTTTAGGTAAATTCCAGATATCTGTGGAACTCTGAACAGTGGAAGTGGGTTATGTTTGACTCTTTTGCATGCTCTACGGATATTTTCACCCTACAGGATTGTCTTGCCACACCTGGGTAGGAGAGTTTTTGCCTGGTCTTTTTACATCTTGTTATGTCATATTCAATTTATTTCCCTAGGAAGCCCACTCATTTCTCAAGGGAAACAGAGGATCAATGGGTCTAGGAGAGAGGGGTTTATAGGGGGGGACTTGGAGGAGTTGAGTGAGGAGAAGCTGCTGCTCTTGTTGTTGTTGCTGCTGTTGTTGTTGTAGTTATTGCTGTTGTTGATGATGATAACGATGATAACAATGACAAGTTAGTGAATTTAGAAAGTTAACCCTTTCTAGAGAGCTGACCTTTCTAGGAGAAGCAATTTCACAACAGACATCCTGTTCCTCTGCCTTTTACAGTCTTTCTGTCTTCTCCTCTCTTATGTTATGTTTCTTGATACTTAGGTGTAGTGGTTGTGTTGTTAAATCTAAAAGGAGTCACAAGTCTCCAGCCCTAAACAAAGAACTATATATAACTAAGGAATGATGAAAGTAGGAGAACATGTTTTCTCCACAGAAGAGCACACTAATTGGTTATCTAGTACTTTGTAGTCACACTTGAAATCAAATACATGCAAGTAATACTAAGCAGACTGAGAAGATTGCATTTATATATTACATATGATATATATATATAATATATATGTGTATGTGCATGTTTGTGCGTGTGTGTGTGTGTGTGTGTGTGTGTGTATGATAACAAGTAAGAGGTTGGGGACCATGATTTTGAGAAGGGGAAAGTAAGTGGAGGTAGAAAAGGTAAAAGAGAAATGATGTGATTTTACTTTAATTTCAGAAAAATGATACAATTACCATTTCATTTAAAAAAATCTCAACATGATAATTTCTCCATTTTATATTATTTATTCTATCTCTGTTAATTGTGCCATGATATACATCATGTTTGGCTTTAGACTAGCAGTGGAGTATGAAATGTTCATGATGTGGGACTTGTAGATCATATCAACAAACAGAAGAACTGCTAAGGTTGGGTGAGCCCAAACCCAGGGAAACTCAGATTTGAGAATGGTAGGAGTACCAACGCCTTGTCTAACTAACTCTACATGCTCTGGAACATATAACCATGACACCCCACTGAGAGGACCATACCAAGCAGTCAGATAGCATAAAATCCTGGATTTCTCCATGCTAGTGAGGTATCTAAATAGGTCTCAAGTGTTCAGCTAATGAATTTCCCTCCTGGGCATTCCATCCTGCAAAATGTATTTCATCCTGAGTAAGGTTTATGCATTCTAATCCACCATCACCATGTTTAAAGTAGATTAAACAAGCAAGGACCATCTCTTCATGAAAGAGTCATGCTTCAATCTCCCAAAGAAGACCTTCTCCCTCTAAGTCCCTCTGTACTTTTAGCATTTACTCAGAACCAGGATGTGTATACCTTGAGGGGAATCCTGGAAAGGGACCACCATTCCTAACTCTGTAACTGTATGCCAGTGATTCCTGGGTACACAGGAGACTAGTAACCACATCAATTATCCTAGGTTCTTTTTTTCCCACTTGGGAAAACATGGACTGAGTATCCCCATCACTGACTACATTTTGCCTCCCTTGGGCAGTATACCAGAGGTGCTTTGGGCATCCCAGCACCAAGATGAACATACATCTTGGCAGTTTGCATACTTGATAATGAGAGAATAGGAGTTTATAGCTTGGATATGAGTGAAGATATCATATTCTAATATAATCAATATCTGGTTAAGGCTAAAATTGTGCAGTATAATAAAGTTATAGTGGGAATAGAGAAAAATGAATCAATTCAAAAGACAATGATAAAATAATAATAGTCCATGGTAATGAATTGAATATTATGGGTAAAAATATGTTATGTTTTAAAAAATTACTTTTGTTAATTCCTACAGATTTTTATGTTTAAAAACAAAAATGATAAGTTTGCCAATAGTAATTTTGAATGAAGGTAATTTACATATTAACAAATAAAGCATGTGGTTCATAGGAGCTTTGATTTAACTGAAGGTAAATTTATATCAAGAAAGGAGGTGATTCAACTAACTGAGAATAACCAGAGTGGGTCAGTGGTGAACACATATTTGGCTAATGTTTAAAGATATCTCCTGAGTAGAACAAATAAGAGAGGCAAAAATTTATGTTATATAATGAGAAATGAATGGTAGTATCCTTACAGAATAAAAAGAATATATGGATTGTTCAGAGAAATAGGGTATAAATAAAAATAAGAAGATAAATATTTATGTCTAGGTTAAAGCCTAGTTGATAGATTGTCAGCATAGTTTCCCCAAGACTTTGGTTTGACTCCAAGCATGACTGGACAGTGCATTTATCTAATCTAGCACTCAGTAGATCTGGAGGCAGAAAGAATAAGTTCAAAAAAACCCTGGAGTCAGAAAGAATAAGTTCAAAAAAACCCTAGGTTACATAGAGAGCAAAAGGGCCTGAGCTACAATGAAATATTTTGTGATAAAATTAATAATAACAATAATACTAGTTATTATATTTAATAATAATAGTTGGATTTAATATATATTGCCTGATACCAGATTTGTATCTATAGACAAGAAAAGGACTTATGTGCTAGAACCTAAAGTGTGAATAATGATAAGCTAATGTGATTTGCCTCCTAGCACACTTAGCTTTCCAACACCTCACGGAAGGCATTGCTAGTCAATTTAGTGGTGGGATTTGGGTAGCTCAAGTGGCTGTGAAAGTGTTACTGCCATCTACCTTTGAAGCTGAGGAGGATTCTTGTCTTCTCCTTTACACATATTCCTTTTCTATTATATCATGTTCCACTTCCCAAATTCTGTGGAAATTAACTTTGACAATTATCTTCTACTGCCTTTTATATCTCAACATCTGAAGAAATTCTGAGCACTATCATTTTGAGGAATAAAATGATAAGGGATGGAATCTTTAATATAGAGCAAAGCAACAAAGGTTAACAAAAACACATCTCTGTAGAGTTCAAAATCAGGGTCACGTATTTAGTGCTTTCATTGCAAGACAGTATGCAAGGCTGCATTATCTAGTTCTCTTGAGGTCACTATGCTCTACCAGAGCTTCTGTCTTAAATAATGTATATTTTCAGGTGAATATTGTTCACACTGAAAAGTTTAGAACACTCAAGTCAAACTGAAGAATTTTCTTTAAATAAACAGTTGATTTTCATTTCTGGTTACCAATGGAATTTAACATTCATGTATCATAGTGTGCAATTTTAATAAGAATTATGAAAATAATCCTAGACCTATGTACTGATACATAATCACAATATCCTGGCATTGGCACCAATAATTTAGTGTTGCACTTTTTATAATGCATGGGCAAATATTTCATGGAATGCTCATCATTATCATCCCTGCTAAAGAAAGACTACAACTGTCTTCCAGACAAGGCCACACCTCACCTAGATTAGTGATACCAGGATGTTAAATGTTTTAATAAAACCATAATTTAATAAGAAGTTCCACTTAAAGAGGAAAATAAGTTAAACATTATCCTCATATCTCCCTTTCTGGGAATTCAGTAAGCAAATGACCTCATATAGCTAAAAAGAATGGAGGGAGAGTAACACGACACTCAAAATAAGAAACTGCAATTTTGTGTACTGAAATCCAACACTTGTCTATATCCCTAAGGGAAATTGGATCCTTATAGTTGTTCTTTAGCTCTGTACCAGATTGTCATCTTTCTTATCTCTCTGACTCAATACCAAGAGCATTATTATGTCATGATGTTAGTCATACTGACTCTTTTATTGGAGCAAGTGATACTCTGTTGTGATTCTTTTTAGTTGTGTTTCTATGTATGTGTATGTGCATTGTGCATACTGACAGCTTGAGATTCTTGAAAGTTATAAACATATTCTGTTTCTTTGCACTGTAACACATAAATTTTGTCTCACACAATCAGTGGCTGCCTGACAACTTTTCTTATTTATTTTTGAAATAAAAGTATAAGTCAGTGTTCTCTTTTGAAGAAAATGAAGAAAGATCAATCCAACTTGACTATGTCTATTGTCACTTTACATGACCTTCATCCCAATATCCTGTCTTGCTTCTTATTATTCCCTTATAAGGGAATATAAGAATATAAGCTTCTCTTATATTCCCTCTTAAACTGATTGTAAGAAGCAAACCATATTGTTCAGATAAACAGTTCTGTCCTTTTGCCTTTGCACAGATTGTTACCAGGTTGGAGAACACCTTGATATATGCATGTTCATGTGTATGTGGTATACCTATCTGAATGTTGGAAATTTTGAAGAAAAAGAGTTCCATTTATAAACATTCAAATATTTCTCAGTTATAGAGTGTCAGCTCAGATATTAATGTAGTCACCATAATTTTATGATGCATTTTGAATGTCATGTTAAAGGTGCAGTTTCCTTGCTATGTTTATTTTTATTTCATAGGTTTAAAAATATGGGGGCAAACCAAATGAATATGTTGTTCAGGATAATGCACTATGTTGTGACATAGGAAAGTTAGCAATACATCAGCACCAGATTTGACAAGATCTGTGTTACCTTTAAGCCCATGAAAGGAAGAAGCAACTAGGCTAGTGTGAACATTTTTCGTTCTACATCTGCAAAGCACACTCTTCCATTTCAGTTGTAATCTCTTTCTATGTCATATTTTATTATTTCAAACCTGAAAATATTCCGGTTTATATAACTTAAGTGAGTGTAGACCCCCCCTACAAAACAAAACATAAACAAAAAATGAAAACAAAACTAAATCCCTAACTTTGATTTCTGTTGGAACAGAAAAGTTAACCAATTATGCATACTGGGTGAAAATTAAAAATAAAAACTAGATTGTTACACTATTTTAAGGAGTTTATTTAGATATATTCTTAAAAATGTCTTACGTGGTTATAGAAAATAATTTTATGAATATTAATTTATTTGGTAATATATTCATTTCATTTGTTTGCTTTTGAATATTTGTTATTAACTTTGTTTGGTACAATATATATTTTAATAATACAAACACATTTAATGTGTATAATACAATGATTTTTTTTGATATAACTATTGGTAGATTAGAAACCTTTTAGCATGGTGCTTCAAAATGCAGTTTTAAAAAAATTTATAAGAATACATATGAAAAAACTTAAATTTATATTAAGGCCCTAAACTGCTCAATATTTCAACTATTGAGCTCCTTAAATAATAGGTAAATTGCCTTATGTCAGTAATTAAATAGCTAAAAAATATAAAAAATTAACAAGTATTGATGGTAATATATCACAGAGAAAAACAATATGTTTTAGTATTCTTAACATTTTAATTAGCTAGTAGATACAAGCAAGGAAAATATGTTACAAATCCTTATCCTATCAAGTAAAATTATTTTACATTTTAAATACACTAATAATATTTCTTGTCCTTGGAAAATTTTCACTGATTTTTTTAAAATTTACACTAATTTCTATTTGAAGTTTTAATTTTTAGTTTCTTTTTTATTTTAGTTCCCAGAAAGACTTTGGGCAAATGTAGTCTATAGTTATATTGGCTTTGCAACTTCTTGGAATGCTTGCATCCATATCTTATATCTTCAATGCATATTTAACATCACTCTTTTTCACTGTCTAATAGTGGTAATGACAAAACATAAATAGATTAAATTTTTTGTTTGGTGTTTGAGACATGTCTAAATCACTCCTCCACACCACCTGCTTCACTAATTCAACTTGCTTATTATATTTGGAATCTGTTTGAGTTACTTTTCCTAGAAGCAATGATCTGGAGATAAGTTTCATTTTACTTTATCAAGAATAAGATGGAGCTGTATTACTTTAGAAATAATTATTTATTTTCAAGGCTTAATGCTACTTAATTCTCTTGTTAGGCTTCACTGTAATTAATTCTTCACTGACCCTCAAGCAAGTATATCGTTGTGTTAAATAAACCTTTAAATATCTATTTCATCTGATTTTTTTATTAAAAATTACATGGTTTAAAGTAGTGTGTACCAACACAAGTTTTATTTTTCATATAGCTTTAGTACCCACTATTTTCTCTCCTATATTTTATTCTTGAATAGTATCACAACATATACTCCACTAAAATGACTTAAGAGATATGGCCAATACTACTCGGTTGCTCAGGGTCCACAAGATATATTTAACACTTCTGATATTAGCAGCAATATGGTACCCATTGGTACACATGCATATACTGAAGCAAAATACTCATTCATATATATTCATACACACATATACATATATACACACACATATACATATATATACACACACATGCATATACGCACATATGGAAAGAAAAGCTTAGCTTCTTGTCTTGTATATATTGTTTATGTTTCCTGCAATAGCTTAACTCAAATTGTCTTTTTAATATGGTAGTTAATATTTCAATTTCAGATGAAGCAGAATCTTCTAAGAAATGCAGTGTACTCCCTAATGTAGTTAGTAATTCTTTGTTCTTCTGCTGATATACCTGAGTAAGCTTGTCTTTTAAAGAATGTACAACAATCAATGGAATTGTTTAGGATAAGGTTTCTACTTTTTTACTACTTAGTCTTTGTGTATTAATAGACACAGCATATTTTGTTCATTTAGTACTATAACACTACTATTTCTATTCTAGTTCAATCATATAACTGAGGACCAAGAAATATTTCAGGCCCATTAATCTTTTATGTCATTTAACCTGAAAGATCTGTGAAGTGGGTGTTAGTATTAATCTCAATTTACTGATGAAGAACTAGCAGAGTATTAGATTGGTCACATTGAAAGGAAGAGGAGTTGAGTCTCACCTTGACTCATAATTATGTGGCTCTTGACAGAGCCTCTTTACTTACTATGTTATAAGACATGTTATCTTATGGGGTGTTTTGTAGAAACACAATTAAGATTTAGTAATCAGATCATTATAATTATCAGAGAAATATCAATTATAGAGAGTATAAGATTGTCAGTGAACAAATTTTATTTTCTGTAAAGGCGTTTTGTGTTTTCCAATATAATTCTGAACTCTCCTACCTCACAGATATGCTATTCAAAGACCAAACAAACAACTTTCTTCTGGCAAACATGAAAGTTGCAGGTAGCAATCACTGATTTTATTTTCTGAAAACTAAAATGAAATTTCTACTAACTCTTTCATTTTAATTATTAGAAATTTAACAAAATGTGTTGTAGAATATATCCATTCAACAGAGAGTTTATAAATTGCCAGAGGTTGTTGTGAATAAAAGTCAATAGAATCTTCAGGTTTTGTACCTTTGACTCATTCCAGTATATAATTGTAACTGTCAATATGGCCCTTTAACAACTTCTATAAAACTTTATGGATCTATCCATATTCAAAAGTAAACTATTATAGTTGCCACCACCAGAACCTTATCTTGTTCTGGGGTGACTGCTATATTCTTTTTAATTTCTAGCACCAAACACCTTTCTTTGAATTTCATTCTCAACTTTCCCGGATTTGGACAAAACATACAGAGCCAGGCACATAAATCATTATCTTAAAAAAACAAAAACAAGAACAAAAAACAAACAAATAAAACAAACAAACAAGCAAAATAAAACCAACCCTTTATGAGACACTGAGAATACTTGAAAAGAACCAAGATGGTAGTTGCTGGCACTAGACAGAGGAAGATATAGGAGAGAGGTTTACTGGGTAAGGGGTTATCTTTAGAGGTGTGATAAAAATATTCTGGTCCAGGCAGGGTGGCAGCTGGACTTCATTGTACATATGATAAATCCAACTGTATTTGTTTACCTTTAAATGTGTAAGAGGATGAATTTTATATTATGTGTATTTTTCTGCAATTAAAAAATAGTTAAGAAAAAGTAATGCTACCTGACATAAGGGTGTATCTGAGAGCATCAGTAGGCCTTGTTTGTATTAGTGATTTTTCTTATCACTGATATAAAATCCTAGAGAAAGTATCTTAAGGGAGGATAGATCCATTTGACACAGAACTTAAAAAGAATCATTCCATCCTGGAGGTCAAAGCATGGCAAAAGGAGCTTACAATTTTGAATTCCTTCTCCTTCTCTTATGATTTCTTTTGAATGCTTGCTAGAGCCTTTAGCACAATTCCTTTGAGACTCTGGGCATTTTCTCAAGGTTCCTTTCCCACCATTTATCTAACCCCTATACTAGCTTAACTCAAGCAATTAGACTTTTTCTTTTTGTCCTTTATATCTTCCTTTATTATTCAGCTTTTGGTATTTATATATTGCTTTGTATTTTTCTTCCAAACTTCAAATCAATTATCTTTAAGCTTCTTTGAATATATTTTAAAATAATTCTTTAAAGACACCAAGAACATCAAAGGTCTTTCAGTCCACCCTTAACTGGAGTCTTTTATTGGATTTGTTTCCAAGATGCTCAGTGGTTGCTTAGAGAGGCAGACCACACTTAGAGCAAGCATAGTACTTGCCTTCATTCATATGGTGTTGCTTTTACAATATCACAATATGTAAAATTTAGTGGGTTATTGGAATCTTTTGCCAAGAGTTCAGAAAACTGAAACAAGTCAATGGTAATAGGCTTGAATTTCCTGCAGGGAGCTTTTGTGTATAACAAGAATGGCAAGGGCAGGTGAAATCTAACTTGCAATGGAGTACTCAGAGTGTTAAAGATGGAAGAAACTAAGGCATCCAGTGAGAAAAGTTTTAGGCTAGATGAAGAACTGGTGCATTAAAGAGCCAATAAAGACGGAAGGGTGTTGTCAACCAAGCCAGCTACAATCCAAACCATATCATCCTGAGTACTGAATTCTGGATGTGCGTCTGTAAGGTTTGGTATTTGCTTGGCCAGGGATCAGCCAGGCTTTAGCCCCACCTTTTCCTTGTCATCTTCCTGGTCACTCCTTTGTGTAAGGGAATATGTACTTGGTATCAATTTATATTGCAAATGTATATGTTGCTTTTGCATTAAACAGACCACAGCTAAGAGTCTGTCTCCAAAGAGATTTTGAACTTTTTAGTAGTTCTTGAACTCTTCAACCAAAGAGTACACATGGAGGGACCCATGGCTCCAGATGCATATGCAGCAGAGGATGGACTTCATCCAGATGCATATTCAGCAGAGTTGGATATCAAAGGGAGGGAAGAAAGGTCCTTGGTCCTGAGAAGGCTAGATGCTCCAGTATGGAGAAATGACAGTACAGGGTAGCAGGAATGGGTGGATTTGTGAGCAGGGGCAGGGGGGATGAGTTAGGGGATTTTGGCAGGGGGGACCAGGAAGGGGGACAACATTTGAAATGTAAATAAAGAATATATCTTTGTGTGGTTTTGGTATCAGTGAACTTGCGGCTTCATAGAACTTGTTGGGTTATGTTCCTTCTGTTTCTATTTTGTGGAATAGTTTGAAAAGTTTTGATATTGGTTCTTTTTAGAAGGTCTGATAGAATTCTGCACTAAAACCATCTGATCCTGTGCCTTTTTTGGTTGGCATGATACTTCCAGAGGACCCTGCTATACCACTCCTGGGAATATACCCAGAAGATTCCCCAGCATGTAATAAGGATACATGCTCCACTATGTTCATAGCAGCCCTATTTTATAATAGCCAGAAGGTGAAAAGAACCCAGGTGTCCCTCAACAGAAGAATGGATACAGAAAATGTGATATATATACTCAATGGAATACTATTCAACCATTAAAAACAATGAATTCATGAAATTCTTAGACAAATGGATGGAACTGGAGAATATCATCCTAAGTGAGGTAACCCAGTCACAAAAGAACACTCATGGTATGCACTCACTGATTAGCGGATATTAGCCTAGAGGCTTGGAATACCCAAGACACAATTCCCATATCAAATGATGCCCAAGAAGGAGGAAGGAGTGGCCCCTGGTCCTGGAAAGTCTCAGTGCAACAGTGTAGGGGAATACCAGGACAGGGAAGGGGGAAGGGGTGGATTGGAGAACAGGGGGAGGGAAGAGTTCTTATGGGACTTTCAGAGAGGGGGAATCTAGGAAAGGGAAATAATTTGAAGTATAAATAAAAATATATCGAATTAAAAAAGAATATATCTAGTAAAAATATAATGTGAAGAAAACAAGATTTTCATGATATCTGGAATTGACTTAAATGCCTTTTTCCATTAGATGACCCTAAACCCACAATAGCCAGGTACATAGTTCAATGGACTTTATGTAAATTATCTTCCTGACCTTCTGTTTGAACATTTGGTTCCCAGATAGGATCTTCTTTCAGAAAATATTAGAACTTTTAGGTATTAGGATCAAGGCTAGATAGTTGGTTGCTGGGGATATGGTGTGTTTTGTAGCCTGGCTCTTTTGTTTCAATTTTTCTTTCTTTTCTGTCCATAGAACAAACAATAGCTCCCATAACAACAAGTATGATCTTCTGCTACCATATTTTTTTTTACTCTACTATGATGGTATGTATCTTTTTAAACTGTGAGTCAAATGAATATCTCTTCCATTAAGTTGATTTTTTTCTAGGGTTTTATATCAGTAATAAGAAAAGTCACTAAGATAAACGTGGATTAAGCTGAGTGCCTTCACATATACCCTTATTTAACTCAAGGATTAGTCCTAACTAGTACCTACAAATATCTCTATTTTAGGTGTGAGGAAAGGAAGAGAAGTTCTTTAGGTTGTATACTATAACTTTCCTTATAGAATTGCTGATTGAGATTTTATAGTGACAATTAGAAAAGTGAAACTATGAAACTGATGATGCAGCATTTGCACAGTGCCTGTTTTCTTTCTTCTACACAGCTATCCTAAAGTAGAGGATGATAGCTTTAACATTCTTCATGTGTCTGAGTTCTATCAATGGGAAGCCTAGAGTAAAGAATTAAAGAGCATCCTCCTTTCCACCTAAGAACCTAACAACATATTGAATTCCATCACAATCTGTTGCTCACAATTTAAATATGAGTTACTCCTAATTACAGGGTCCTCCAAACATATTCTTTATTGAATAGTTATATTTCAATTCAAAACTATTATTAAGCAAGGGAGGAATTACATACTAAGACATGTACTTATAACTTTCAAAGCAAGGTACACTGACCATTCAAATGTTTACATATCCTTCCAAGATACATAATCCATTCATCCATTTTCAAGAAAGAGCCTCTTATCTTTGGTTAATATATCCAGTATCAAATATCATTACAAAAGTGTTTTCTTTCTTTGATGTCATACCTCATTATCTGACCCATTTGATCCCCACCCTGGTTGCATATCTAATACTACATATATGTGGGCACAATATTTCTGATAATAGACTATGTTAAGAATAGAACTGATAACTTGTGGTACTACATAACTACAAAATGTTTCTCATTGAGTTAAAGAATAAGTTATCTGCCTTCCCTTTTATAAAAATCTTTGACCTCCCCAATCTATAATTTTCAGGTGCCTGTGTCTATCTAGTTTGAGAGTTCATAATCTAATACTAAAACTTCCAGAGCAGGAGAGGTATTTTAGTTGTCAATAGTGATTTCTGCTCTAGCAGTATTTTGGTTGCTAGAACCCACCTAGACCCTCCAGTTACTGGTCAACTTTTGGCACTCTTTGTTGACCACCTGAGAAACTGGCACCCACATGTGCTTGCCATCCCCCACACACATGTGCATAATATAAATATATAATTAATTTTAGAAAAGTGCTGTTTCTCACTCATATATTTAACAAGGCCCTTTGATTTTGAGTAAAGGCTGCTATATCTCTTTAAATTTAACTTGATTAAATTCTATGTGCTTTCTATTACATTCTTAGTATCAGGCTAAAAGTATACAATTACTGGTAACTTTTTGTTCTTTTCTCATTTTATCTTTGAAGCAACAGTCTGAAATTTATGTCTTAGTAGGTATCGCTTTATGAGCTAGAATTACTGTCAAAGACTCTTGTGAACAATAGTCATACCTATACTTCAGTTTGACATCTCCGAATACGGTTTGTTATGCATTGTATATTCTCTTGGTGTTTTTACACCTTAAGTGCCTTTCCCTTTAACTGCCTCATGCGGTTTCTATGGTTACATGCTCATTTCACTTCTATTTTTGCTTTAAGAGGCCAGACTGCTACATGTGGAAAGAAAAGGCAAGGACAAGCAGCTCTAATGGTCCTCCTCCAGCCTTTGCTCTTGATGCAGTAATCCTGAAGATGCAATTACTTTCATGTTAATGAATCTATTAATCATTATTAAATAAAATTCACTTGCCCCCACACAATTTACATACGCCTCTCTTCTGTTGTGAACATGAGGTTTGTGTCAGGCCCCATTTGCTCAGTAACTTTGTATGTCTGGCATAACATTCTTGTCAACAATGCAAGGAACCCCGAAAGCACAGTGTGACTTCTTCTATTCCTTTTACTGTAAATCTATTGCTTCTTATTTTGATAATACCAAATTTCAAAGATATATGCTTTCACTGTTTTATTCTTTGTGACCTAACAATACATTTCTGAAACAATTTGAAATGACTATCTGATATATTCAAGTTTGACTGGAGGGATTAAAGTAAACCAGAGTACTTTAGGTTTTTGGTGATAAAGTTCTACAGTTAGGAAAGCAGCAATTAAAACATACCAAATTAGCATGCTGATAGCCATACGTGTTCTAACAATATGATTCAGGTATATGGAAAACAATCCAGGTAATGAGAGAGAATTACTATTTGTAATCTTAACAGAAGCTGCTGATGGCTTGACATGGCTTATTCAAAAGAATATTTTAATATTTCAGCTTGGGTCTGGATTCGTGATAATTGATAGCAATTGTAGATCACTGTCAATGAGCTGCCACATTTTTCATGTAGTTATTTTCTTTTTCTTTTTTCTTCTTTTATTGAATATTTTCTTTATATTCCCTTTCCAAGACTCCTCTCTGGAAACCCCTTATCTCATCCCCCCTGCCTCTATGAGTGTGCACCTCCACCCACCCACTCACCCACCCACTCCTGCCTGCCCGCCTTTCGGCCTGGCATCCCTCTACAGTGGGGCATGAAATACCCTCAGGCACAAGGGCTGCTCCTCTCACTGATGTCCAACAAGACCATCCTCTGCTACATATGTGGCAGGAGGCCTGGGTCCCTCCATGTGTATTCTTTAGTTGGTGGTCCAGTCCATAGGATCTCTGGACATAGGATCATGGAGGGTTGACGCTATTGCTCCCCCCATGGGCCTGCAAACCCCATCAGCTCCTTCAGTCCCTCCTCCAACTCCTCCATCAGGTACCTGTGCTCAGTCCAATGGTTGGCTGTGAGCATCTGCCTCTGTACTTGTCAGACTCTTGCAGAGCATCTAAGGAGACAGCCATATCAGGCTTCCCTTCAGCAAGTACTTCCCAGCAACCACAATAGTGTCCCAGTTTGGGGACTATATACAGGATGGATCCCCAGATGAGGCGGTCTCTGGATGCCCTTTCCTTCAGTCTCTACTCCACACTTTGACTCCATATTTCCTCCTGTGAGTATTTTGTTCACCCTTCTAAGAAGCAGTGAAGCACCCATACTTTGTTCTTCCTTCTTCTTGAGCTTCATATGATCTCTTAACTTTATCTTGGGTATTCTGAACATTTGGGCTAATATCCACTTATCAGTGAGTGCATACTAGGTGTGTTCTTTTGTGACTGAGTTATCTCACTCAGAATGATATTTTCAAGTTCCATATAGTTGCCTAATAATTTCATGAAGTTATTGTTTTTAATAGCTGAGTAATATTCCACTGTGTAAATATACCACATTTTCTGTGTCCAGTCCTCTGTTGAGGGACATCTGTGTTGTTTTAAATATACTGTATGAGAACATTATACATTAATATAATGTGTTTTAGTCAAATTCCCAACTCATTTCCCCCTTTCCAACTCTTTCTGTATTGTTCAAACTTTTCCCTCCCAATAATAGCTGCAAACAAGTTTAATTAAAAGGGGAAATGGGAAGTTGCTTTTCTAAATAAGCTTCCAATTACCTCCAATCTTGGGGACTTATTTTTTTAAAGTACCTTTATTTATAGTAATGTGCACATATATGACTGTATAAGAGTACATGTGCATGATTACAGGTGCCAGGAAATCTAGAAGTGTCAGGTCGCCCTGGAGGTGGAGTAATGGATGTTTGTGATACACCTTATGTGGATGCTATCTGATTCATCTATGTTGTCTAAGCATGTGGTTTATATTTGTCCATTGTCTTCTCTCAGACCTTAGTAGTTATGTTCCTTTTAATTGTAATTCTAGTTATTTATATTTTTTATAAGAATACATTTTTTTCTGGATTTTTTTATCTTTTAGAAAAACAAAATTTGTATTCCATTTACAGTAGAAACGCTACACTATCTCTATCATCATATTTATTAATCCTCTTCTTCCTTTTACTTGTTGCCTATGGAGTCAGTGTAGATTATTTGAGATGTTCTTTTTCTCATCCAAGGTTTATAAGTGTATATGTCTGTCTGGTCATTGCTCTTATTGTTTTGGAGCTTTTGGATGTACATTGTTTTGAGTGATCATCTTTGACACACTTACTGCTTAAAAATGTCTTCCTTAATGCCAAAATATTAGGGAATTTGCAGTTTGTTCCTGTTAATTTCTGCCCCAGTCAACTACAGTAAAAATAATTCTGCATGATTTTACTATTTTTAGTTTTATTGAGTTTTGTTTATAATGTAATTTATGACATGAGATGGATTTCCTGCATACCTCAAACAATTTGTCTGTTGCAGTCTATGAAGTATGATTGTGCTATGGTGTGAATATTAAATACAATAAAATTATACCCAGGAGCATGGTCTCAAGGGATGATGGGTGGAACCATATGAAAGTATGAGCTAAAATAACCTTTTCTTTATTTATGCTATGTCTGCTATATGTTTTGTCATACTAATAAAAATTGGCTAATACAAGTATTTGGTCCAATGGAAGTGAGTTGCTCTGTTGATTAAACCTGACTATGTGGTAGTATGTAAACCTTGGGAGTTGTGGAAACAATTTTATGAGATTGGCAAAGTAAGATTTAATGTAAAGCTTCAAATGCTATAAGCAGAGCTCAATGTACCATTTCGGTGGAAGGTTAGAACTCCAATTGCAAGGGATAGCAGGCCCATGAGATAACAGTGGAAATGGGGTTAGCATTATGAATTGGACGACAGGCAAGCCATTTTATACACTAGCAAAAATATGCACCAATATGTTGTATATGCACTGGGATTTTGAATGTTTCAGTTCAAAGTGATACACTAATTAATTTGATAGCATAAATTTTAAAGCAGAAGAACATGCAGATTGTGGTGTGCTATATTTTTGCTGCTCCAATCCACATTTAGAGTGAGAGCTGACAGCAAATTCACCTCAGAGAAATTTGAAAAATACACAATATGCTGAGAATATGGGATGAAAGTTGGGAAGAAGTATAATGGGGACCTGCATCCTTAAAAACAAGCCAAACACTTTGCACTGAAATATGAGGAAAGCTACCTCAAGGTCACCTTTCATAGACTCTACTCATAAGATGCTCCAGGATACAAAATTATACAATTGTTTACATGATTTTTCTCTTGATAAAAGATACCTTTCTGGGTGCTTCCACCACACAAAGTCATACTGAGAATTGATTGTGAACTTTCTTTGTAGATTCATTCATACAGGTACATAGTGTCTTCAACAGTTAATCAAGTCTGTGGATTACCAGTTACTTCTCAAATTGATGGAAGAATATGGCATTCTTCACATGATCCTTGTTGTTAAAGGTTATAATTTTCAAGTCTTGTGAAGCTTATTTCAATATTTGGAAGGAAGGCATGAAAGGCCGTAGAAGGTATAGCAAGTATGCGGTAATAACCAGAGGTCCTGAGTGAGGGGTGCATGAACCTATGACAGTTAATCTCAAGATACAATATAGATCTTGGGAAGTTAGATATGTTAGCAACGTGATATATCTGATGAAGGAAACAGCAGACAATGAACATGGTTGACCTAAGAAATAGGACATGTAAATGGAAAGGCTGCAGGAGTTGGGCTAGGGTAGGCAAGCATAAGGATATTTTGAAAGTTTAAGAACCTGAGGATAAACTACCTTAGGCACAGCAACCTCCAGATGCAACAAGAAACCCAGAATGCACACCTGTATCACACTGAATTTACAACCTGATCCAAAAATTGAGACAAATTAACTTTCTCATAACTCTTTACTTTTTAAATATTGTTCATTTATTTATTTTTATTTATATGAGTATATTCTAGCTGTCTTCAGACCCACACCAGAAGAGTGCATCGAATCCCATTACAGATGGTTGTGAGCCACCATCTGGTTGCTGGAAATTGAACTCAGGACCTCTGTAAGAGCAGTCACTGTTCTTAACTGCCGAGCCATCTCTCCAGCCCCCTCACACTCTTTAGTAAATGACCTTTTATGTTAATTTTTCTTGCCAGAATTTCCTGCAATACATCTAAGAATGAACAAAAGAATCCTGATCCAGCCTGAACTGGTTTGGGTTTTTTTAACAGTAGGCAAATTGTGTGCAGAGTATCTTCAGAATTAACTCACAGGAAAACTCTATTATTGTATATTACATAATTGCATGGCCCTGTGATAAAAATCAATGTATGATAAGCCCTGAGAAGGTCAGTAAATGAATGCTTCCATTTCCTTCGCCTGTTAATCAAACAGAAAAACCTATCATAGATCTATATGGGCATCTTCCCCTTGGATGTCATAAATGGAATCATATACTAGATTAGTACCTTGAATATGCTAACCCAAGAAGCCCACTGTTCTTTTGTAGCAGGTGTGTTCTATATTAATTCTTTGCTTTTGAGTAACATTTCTTACCAATTTTAGCCTTCTTTGAATTCTTTGAAACCATCAAATACCCAAATGCAAACAAGCAAACAAACAAGCAAGCAACCTGTATACAGAGACCTTGCATAGGAAGGATTTTGGAGCTCATACCATAAGACCACATTCATGTGATGACAGATTTGGCCTACAGGACTTAATGTTTGATTTTGTGGTATTCAGTCTTGCTTTGGTTATCATCTCTCCATCTCTCTCCTTTGGAATGGGGATGGTAATTCTGTGCTATTGGATATTGAAAGTTTTATTTTGCTTTTTTGATTATAGAGGCTCATAGTAAAGAAATTGATTTGAATACAAATAGAGACTGAGAATTTTGACCCTTTGTAAGCTTTGGACTTATATTAAGAATGTAGGTAGACTAGGAGATGTTCATGTGACTTTGGGAGTCAGGGTATTCAGTTTTGTATATCAAGTGTTTCTACAAGTTTATGTTTTGAGTGCATTGTTCCTAGGTCATTCCAATATTTTGGGAGATCTGGAATTTTTAGGAGATAGTACATAGCTGGAGGAAGTAGCTATGTGTGGGTCCTTGTGTATGGGGTTATCTTTTCCCATTCTTTTACTTTGTCTTTGTCTCTGTCTGTCTCTCTCTGCCTGTCTCTTTCTGTCTCTCTGTCTCTGTCTCTCTCTCTGTCTCTGTCTGTCTCTCTCTGCCTGGCTCTTTCTATCTGCCTCTGCCTCTTTCTCTCTTTCTCTCTTTCTCTCTCTCTCTCCTCCTATCATCATCAGCAAAATAAATCTTATTGACTTTTGTTGCTGTCAGATTTTTGGTTGTATTTATGTAAATTCAAGAATGTTGTTCAGCTTGGCAGCCTTGGTCAAATAACTCTCTTGTTTATTTTCTTCCCTACCATATTGATCTTCTGTCTCACCGATCTATCTATTATTGAGAACATGTGTTGAAGTTTGCTCAATTACTGGGTACCTTTGACTGTTTCCCAGATTTTTTGACAAAGCTTGCTCAGTTTGTGTCTGCTTTTCAGGGTTTTTGTGGAGATTTGGTGTTTGGTACACCTTAGTCTGACATCTGGCTCATTCACTGTCTATATGCATTCAAAAAGTTTGTGTAACACGTAAAGGTATCACAAAGATGACTAGTGGAGCATTAGCACACTTGAGCAGATATGAAATTATAGTATATAATGAAAATAAAGAAAGGACATTTCACATTAGAGCAAAGATACTTTGGTGAGGATGATTTTCCCTTCATTATACATTCTAAACAAAAGCTTGTTTTGCCCTTGGAGAAAGAAAATATTATTTGATAGACAGCTATGATAAAAGAATAAAAAAATCTAGCATACAATTAACTTTGTAATGTATGGTTGTCAAACTCTGGGTAGAGGACTATTATTAATATTGTGTAAAATATTGTCAGAATAGATAAAAATAGTAAAAGTAGTAAAAATTTGGGGTGGGAGCATAGTTAAAAGAATGATTAACACCAAGCAAATGATTAATAACTCCCATTGGTACATTTTCATAGTTCTATTACTAATAGCAAAATAGAAATGAGTTAGGAAATGCTAGATATTAAGTTCATTATGTTGTGTTTCCCAGGAGGAATTTTAAAGTAGAATAAGAAAACATGTTATTATATATATTATTTTGTATTGGCAAGTGTAAGTGAACACATCTTAGGGAATCTCAGGAGGAAGAGTTTCTAATAAGACTACTCTGATGTAAGCTTTCTTGAAGAAATATCTGTTGCATCAGTGAATAAATCAGTGGATAAACAATGCTTTGTAGATGCTGACCCATTAAGTCAATGGCTTCTTCATGGAACATTGCAGGATCTTGCCTGATATGCCTGCTGCTGATAATTTATAGCACAAATGGAAACATACTTAGCTATTTATTACACTATTAAATTTGTGTGCCCAGAGAAACTGTCCCTAACATGTAATATTTTTAGATTTGGTAAACCTCAGGTCTATATAAACCCAAGCCACTGCTGTTTTCCAGATCTCTGAAGACCAGAAATTTCCTCCAGGGCAACATGATGTAGGAATGTCAAAGTTCTTTACCAGAACCCTCTTGTTTAGTAGACACCTTTCCTCATTTTTTACCCTGAGTGGTGTTGTCCGATTAAAAAACCATAATCAGTGACTTGCACTAACTAAAAATAATTTGTTTTTGTGTGTATATATTCATGTGTGCCAGTGTTTATGCTTGGTGTGCATGCATTCATATGTGTGCATGCATGTAGACATCACAGTTGACCCACTTGTCATTCCTCAGTCACAACCTGCTTTCTGAAAAAGGAGATCCCTCATGAATCTGTAGCTTGATAGGTATGCTGTATTTTTGTTTAGTGATTCTAAGAGAAGAATCACTTCTAAGAGAAGAAGAGGTTCCTACCTCTCTAACTTTGGAGTTCCCAGCACGGAACTTTGAATCAAGCCTTTTTTTAATTGGATATTTTATTTATTTACATTTCAAATGTTATCCCCTTTCCCGATATCTTCCCCAGAAACCTCATATCCCATCACCTGCTCCTGCTTCTATGAGGGTGTACCCCCACCCACCCACCCACTCCAGCCTCACTGCCCTCATATTCCTCTACACTGGGACATCAAGCCTTTGTAGGACAAAGGGACTCTTCTCCCATTGATGACCAGTGATGCCATCCTCTGCTATATATACGGCTGGAGTCATGGGACACTACATGTATACTCCTTGGCTGGTGGTTTAAACCCTGGGAGCTCTGGTTGGTTGATATTGTTGCCCTTTCTATGGGATTTCAAACCCCTTAGAAGTGCATGCTGACTTGATATAGCTACCTCCTGAGAGGCTCTACTAGAGCCAAACATAAAAAGGTGGATGCTCGCAGCCAACCATTGAACTGGTCACTGTGTCCCCAATGGAGAAGTTAGAGAAAGGACTGATGGAGACCCAAGTCTTTTTATTTGAATTCTGATGATGTAGTTCATGACATCACATCACACAGAACACAGTATAGATTTTGTGTTATCTCTCCAGCCCCTATTCAAATTCATTCTGTAGACACAACATGCCTTGCAATTCTGCATCGAGAAATCTTTGGAGAGCAAAGACGTGACCCTCTACCTATATCAGAATGTGAGGCACTTGATAATTTAGATGGGACTGGACTGTAAAGGCTAAGTTACACCTTGACATAACATGGTGCATAGGTTGTATGTGCCAAAAGAAGACATAAAAATGTTTTACTTAAGAAAATGCCATAGTCTAAAGATGTTATAATAGCCCATCAGTGATGATTATTTTTTTAAGCAGAAAAATTAACCTAGTTACATCAAACTAAGCAAAATAAATTATGCTCAGGTCCCAAGAGGCCCAGACTGAAGACACAGTTTGAAGAGAGTTTTGTTTTGAAGTTTTAAGGTTGGCATAGCCTAAGACACTCAAGTGGTGCTACTTAGGAATCGGCTAAGTATAAGAACATTTCTTATATTTATAAAAGTTTTTCTATAGACTAGTTTCCTCAGAATAGAGATACTTGTTCTTAAATAAATATCCCAGGAGTGCACACTCAAAATTTAGGCATATACATATGAACATCACTCACAGGAAATATTTTCTAACAGATTAAACTATTAAATTTTAAGATGAAGAACTGGACTCTTATTACAGCAAATGGCAAGTTATTGAACATTTCTTTGTATAGGATCTAGCTTACAAATTAGTGATTGATTGATAAATATGGGTCAGCTCATATTGAATGGCTTGAAAAGAAAACTGACAAATTAATTTGCTATTATTCTGTAATTTTTGTGTTAAGTAAAATATAAATAGCTAATGGGAATATTTATTACTACATATTTTAGTAATTTACAAATGCACAAAATATGTAACTGTATATTGTATATGCTTGGAAATACTAGCATGTAGGATTTAAACTAAGAAAACAAAAATCTCATAGAATGTACAGCACAGGTAAACATTACACAAAACTAGTGTACTCTAAATAGTAGAAGCACAGTAAGTTGATAAAGAAATTATATAATATAGATGTATAAAATAATACTATGAAACCATTAATGCATTTGCTTAATTAGGAAGAAAATATGTTCATAACTAAAACTGCAGATTATTTACTTAATGGTAAAAATAATAGGAAAAATAGAAATAATATGATGTAAAAATAAGAATTTGTATCATGCATGGAAAACATCATAGTGAGATTAATGAGGCTTCTTTTACTTTCTAGATTTTCCACTGTTAAAATAATGAGAAAAGATAATTAGCATATACATCATTTAAAATTTTCCTCATTTCTTTATGGATTTTGTAGTTAATCTAATTGTTCAATGTATATATGGATCGAGACATCTTACTGTAATTCATAAATGTTCCCAAATATTGCATCTCTCAAAAATAAAACTAATGGTCTAAATAATGACTATGAAAAAAATATATGTCACTACTGAAAAGAGAAAGGCAACGGATCACGGTGGTGCATGACTATAACTGATGATGGTGATGCACAACTGTTGCTGATACATGACCGTAGCTGATCATGGTGGTATGCAATTGTAACTTCTGTTTTCAGGAAGTTGATGCATGGGGATTTCAAGTTCATTTAGTGATTTTAGGCCAATGTGAATTGCAGTTGCAAATAAAAATCAATTGATTCTAGGGACACTGTTGTGATGGCTAATATTATGGTTTAATTTGCCAAGATAAATGGCAGTATTGGCAGCAGTGAGATGGTGGACTTAGTAGAGAAAAGCTACCCTCAGTGGATGGGTACTTGCTAATTCCTGAAAGAACAGATAAAGAAATACACACACATGCACACACACACACACACACACACACACACACACAGTTATGGGAAAAGTGATTTCTTCTCTTCTGCTTCTCTTGTAACCCTGTACCTCTTCAATAGCACCTGGGAATTCAGTAATTTATGGCCTAGTCCTCCAGTCTTTATGCTATAATTTTCCTGGACTACTTTATTATAAAATGTTATTGGCTGATATCATTATGACATTATATCACATCCGTTTTATGTGGCTGCAAAAAATTAAATCTAACTTAATGTTTAAAGTAGAAAGTATTTATTTTAGATTATAGTTTCCGATTAGTGTCCATGTTTTCAGGGAAGAACAGTGGCAGAAATTTCAGAAGGATAGTCACATCCCATCATAATAGAGAGCAGTGACAAGGGTTTGCTTACACTCTGCTTGGTTTCTTCACTTAATTAGTAAAGGTTCCCAATTGTGAAAGTTATTGCTAAGAGTAGGCTAGATGTCCTATCTCACTTAACATAATGAAAACAATACCTCTGTCAGGCCTGCTTCAAGAGATTTATCAAGTTGACAACACTATTGGCCTGTCTGGTTGAAAGGATAATTGAAAATTTTGGGACTTTCACTTACATAATTGTCGTAGTGATTCCAGATATGAAAGATTTTTAAAACAAAACATTTTGTATTAATTGTTCATGAATAGACACAGGGCTGGAGAGTTGACTTAGGAAGTTAGAGTACTGGCTGCACTTCCAGAGGTCTTTAGTTTAATTCCTAGCAATCACACAGTGGCTTGCAACCTTTTTCTCCTGTGTCTAAAGACAGAAACATCATCTTCCATTCTGTAGCATTTAAGTTTGTAATGTGTCTTGATATTGGCATTTAATGATTCCACTTTGTGAGCAGCTTGCTAGGGAACTAAGCCATCATATTCACATGATTTAATTTCTTCAATGAGTACTGTCTTGTGTGTATCTACCAAGCATTACATTGTCACAGTGGAGAATCCTGACTAATACAGATTGATATTGAGTAAGATAATATTAAGTAGTAAGGCAAAGTAAAGCAGCTTTAACAAATTCGTGAAATGAAATTGGCCTGTCTGGTTGAAGAGATAATTGAAGTCTTTGGGAACCTCACTTACATAATTATCATGGGGATTCCAGATCTGAAAGATTTTTAACAACAAAACATTTTGTATTAATTGTTTTAGAATAGACACAGGCCTGGAGAGTTGGCTTAGGAAGTTAGAGTACTGGCTGCCTTTCCAGAGGTCTTTAGTTCAATTCCCAGCAATCACATGGTGACTAACAACCATTTTCTCCTGTGTCTAAAGACAGCAACAGTGTCCTCATATATATAAATAAATCATTTTTTTAAAATATTTTTATTTTCTATATTCTTTGTTTACATTCCAAATGATTTCCCCTTTCCCGGATCCCCCCTGCCCATATGTCCCATAAACCTTCTTCTCTCCATCCCTTCTCAAATCACCTCCCTCCTTTTTCTCTGTCCTTATATTCCCTTCCCATGCTAGATCAATCCTTTCCAGGATCAGGACCCTCTCCATACTTCTTCATGGGAGTCATTTGTTATGCAATTTGTGCCTTGGGTATTCAGGGCTTCTGGGCTAATTAATATCCACTTATCAGAGATTGCATTCCATGTGTATTCTTTGGTGATTGGGTTACCACACTTAGGATGATATTTTCCAGATCAAACCATTTGCCTAAAAATTTTGTGAATTCATTGTTTCTAATTGCTGAGTAGTATTCTATTGTGTAAATAAAAGAAAAGAATATATATAATGTATTGTTTTAAAATTTTGTGAACAGTCAGTAGAACCAATTTTAATATTTAATCCTTATATTTTCTTTGATTTTTGAGATTATAGTATTACTATAGTCTTTCTCCCTTCCCTTTCTTTCTTATAACCACTTCTGTATATCCATTCCTGCTCTCTTTTAAATTCATGGTTTCTTTTAAAATTATTTGTTGTTAAATACATATATATTTATTTACACATATGTTTTTCTAATGTTTATTTATATGTGTGAGCATTTTATCTGCATATAGATCTGTGTATTATGTGCATGCCTGGAGCAGGCAGAGTCCAGAAGGAGCCATCTGATATGCTGAAGTTATAGACAGTATGAACTGACTTGTGGGTAAGGGAATGCAGATCCTCTGAAAAAGGCAGTGTATTTAACCAGCCCTAAGTTCTGTAGTTTTAATTCTATATTGTTCAGTCCCAATCTTTTTCTATTGTTCTCAGATAAATGTGTTTTTCTTCAGTATATACTTCTTTAGAAATAGAAGTCCAGAGATGCTTTCTAAAATGTCAATTTTAGAATACTTTCTCCATCGTTATGTAGCCATTACTTAAGGAAAAAACCAGATTCTCTGTATCCTTGGCAATAAATTCTGTTATACTTTAAAGTAAAAGGCTCAGGAGAAAAGTCATTGTCTCAAGTGTTACTTACTGATCCAATGGCCAACATATTCATTTTCTTTAGCTGAAGAATAAAATGATTAAGTCAGAAACAGTTGACTAAATACATTTGTTTGTCAATCTTTAGAATGCTATTGACTATAACACAAGGGAAGCATTTAATGTTCAGCCACTTGTTATAAATTATGTTTGGTCAGCCCAGAAGAGGTTAAGTAAATATGACTATATTAACAAGTCTTCTGCTTACTGTAGAATATTTAAGCACTTTTATAGATATTTTATGCATCTGTCAAGGAAGTGAACTCCCTAGTAAATGGAGAAAATACTGTGAAGTCACTTAAAAACAGAAGATATATTGGTTTTTGAGATTTTGTCGTTAGGAAAAAATTGAAATCTTTTCACAGAGTCTCATGTAGTTTAGTCTGGCCTTGAATGTACTGCATAGGTGACGACAGCCTTAATTCCTGACCTTCCCTGCTTCCTCTGCCTCCCCTATGATGTCATTAGAGCTATACATTAACACTAAATTTTAAACTTCATTTAAAATTACAATATAACATATAATTAGTACATATGTTCAAAACCTTCATCTTGCATAGAAAAAAATATTGGTTGTTATTGTTTCTAGTAAAAATATTTGTAAGTTTTACAAGAACATTATTTTTTTTTTGATTCTTAGTGTTCATGTTGTATTACATTTCTCATTCCTATAACATAATACCTGACAAAGCATCTTAAGGAATAAAAGAAGGGTTTATTTTGGTCAGAGTTAAGGGTACAGACTCTAATGGCAGGGAAGTCATTGTGGTAAAAGGTTGAGGTGGAAACCCTTACTTTATCTTTGGGTACTTCCATTTCATGAGTTTGAATTTTATACTGAAGAAGGAATGAAGAGAGAGAGAGAGAGAGAGAGAGAGAGAGAGAGAGAGAGAGAGAGAGAGAGAGAGAGAGAGAGAGAGAGAAGAGAAGAGAAGAGAAAAAGATCTCTATCATTTACCTCTCTGGGGTTCTTGATTGAACATACAATGTGACCAGCTACCTTTTTTCTCTCAGTCTCTCAGTCTCTCTGTCCTTTTCTCTGTATCTCTCCCTTTCTCCTTCTTCCCCTTCTTAAGTACAGACTTCTAGTTCATGAAATGGATCCATCCAAAGTTAGTCTTTCCATATCAATGAACTTACTCAAAATAACTCCTTGTAGACATTCTCATAGTCTAGCCCTAAAATGATAATACCTCACAGATATCCAGAGATTTGTCCTATTCATGATCTACAATCCACTCAAGTTCACAATCAATATTACTTTTCATATGCTACTATAAAAATGATTATTTTATAGCATTTAACTCATTTTTTGATAGATTTTATTTTATTTTTTATATATTCTTTACATTTCAAATGATTTCCCCTTTCCTGGATTCACTCTCCCCAAAAGTCCCATAAGTACTCTTCCCTCACCCTGTTCCCCAATCCAAACCTTCCTGATTCCATTACCTGGTATTCCCTTACACTGTTACATTGAGTCTTTCCAGGACCAGGGGCCTCTCCTTCCTTCTTCTTGGCTTTATTTGATATGTGAATTATGTCTTGGGTATTCCAAGCTTCTAGGCTAATAACTGCTTATCAGAGAGTGCCTACCATAAGGGTTCTTTTGAGATGGGGTTACCCCATTTAGCATGATATTCTCCAGTTCCATCTATTTGTCTAAGAATTTCATAAATTCATTGTTTTTAATGGCTGAATAGTATGCCATTATGTATATATATCACATTCTCTGTATCCATTCCTCCTTTGAGAGACATCTGGGTTCTTTCCAGCTTCTGGCTATTATAAATAGGGCTGCAATGAACATAGTGGAACGTTTATCCTTATTACATGGTGGGGGAATCCTCTGGATATATGCCCAGGAGTGGTATAATGGGGTCCTCCAGAAGCATCATTTCCAGTTTTCTGAGGAACCTCCAGACTGATTTCCAGAGTGGTTGCCCCAGCTTGCAACCCTACCAGCAGTGGAAGAGTGTTCTTCTTTCTCCACATCCTCACCAGCACCTGTTTTCTCCTGAGTTTTTGATCTTAACCATTCTGACTGGTGTGAGATGAAATGTCAGGGTTGTTTTGATTTGCATTTACCTGATAAGTAAAAATGTTGAACAATTGTTTAGGTGCTTCTCCTCCATTTACTATTCCTCAGGTGAAAATTCTTTTTTTTAGCTCTGTAATCCATTTTCTAATAGGGTTATTTGGTTCTCTGAAGTCTACCTTCTTGAGTTCTTTGTATATCTTGGATATAAGCCCTCTGACAGATATAGTGTTGGTAAAGAACTTTTCCCAATTTTTTGGTTGCTGTTTGGTCCTTTTGATAATGTCCTTTGCCTTGCAGAAACATAGGTTCCGTTTGTCAATTCTTGATCTTAGAGTGTAAGCTATATGTGTTCTGTTCAGAAAAATTTCCCCTGTGCCCATGTCCTCAAGGGTCTTTCCCAGTTTCTTTTCTATTGATTTCAGTGTGTCTGGTTTTATGTTGAGTTCCTTGATCCACTTGGACTTTTAGTACAAGGAGATAAGAATGAATCAATTTGCATTCTTCTGCATGCTGAGCTCCAGTTGAACCTTTTTTGATGACTTTTGGTTGAACGTCTATTTTATTGGATATTAGAATGACTACTCCAGATTGCTTCTTGGGACCATTTGCTTGGAAAACTGTTTTCCAGCCTTTTATTCTGAGGTAATCTTTGTCTTTAACACTGAGATGCTTTTCCTGTAGGCAACAAAATTTTGCATCTTGTTTATGAATATAGTCTGTTAGTCTCTGACTTTTTATTGGGGAACTGAGTTCATTGATGTTAAAAGACGTTAAGGAATAGTGATTGTTGCTTCCTGCTATTTTTGATGTAACTTTTATGTTTGTATGGTTGTCTTCTTTTGGGTTTGTTGAAAAAAGATTACTTTCTTGCCTTTTCTTGTGTGTAGTTTCCCTCTTTTTTTGTTTGCCATTCATTATCCTTTGAAGGGCTGGAAATGTGGAAAGATATTGTATACATTTGTTTCTGTCATGAAATACTTTGGTTTCTCTATCTATTGTAATTGAGAGATTTGCTGGATATAGCAGTCTGGGTTGGCATTTGTGTTAGCTTATGGTCTGCATGACATCTGCCCAGGCTCTTCTTTCTTTTTTTTTTTTTAATAATTTTTTTATTCGATATAATTTATTTACATTTCAAATGATTTCCCTTTTCTAGCCCCCCCACTCCCCGAAAGTCCCGTAAGCCCCCTTCTCTTCCCCTGTCCTCCCACCCACCCCTTCCCACTTCCCCGTTCTGGTTTTGCCGAATACTGTTTCACTGAGTCTTTCCAGAACCAGGGGCCACTCCTCCTTTCTTCTTGTACCTCATTTGATGTGTGGATTATGTTTTGGGTATTCCAGTTTTCTAGGTTAATATCCACTTATTAGTGAGTGCATACCATGATTCACCTTTTGAGTCTGGGTTACCTCACTTAGTATGATATTCTCTAGCTCCATCCATTTGCCTAAGAATTTCATGAATTCATTGTTTCTAATGGCTGAATAGTACTCCATTGTGTAGATATACCACACTTTTTGCATCCACTCTTCTGTTGAGGGATACCTGTGTTCTTTCCATCATCTGGCAATTATAAATAAGGCTGCTATGAACATAGTAGAACATGTATCCTTATTATATGGTGGGGAGTCTTCTGGGTATATGCCCAGGAGTGGTATAGCAGGATCTTCTGGAAGTGAGGTGCCCAGTTTTCGGAGGAACCGCCGGACTGCTTTCCAGAGTGGTTGTACCAATTTGCAACCCCACCAGCAGTGGAGGAGTGTTCCTCTTTCTCCACACCCTCTCCAACACCTGCTGTCTCCTGAATTTTTAATCTTAGCCATTCTGACTGGTGTAAGATGAAATCTTAGGGTTGTTTTGATTTGCATTTCCCTAATGACTAATGAAGTTGAGCATTTTTTAAGATGCTTCTCCGCCATCCGAAGTTCTTCAGGTGAGAATTCTTTGTTTAACTCTGTACCCCATTTTTTAATAGGGTTGTTTGGTTTTCTGGAGTCTAACTTCTTGAGTTCTTTATATATATTGGATATTAGCCCTCTATCTGCTGTAGGATTGGTGAAGATCTTTTCCCAATTTGTTGGTTGCCAATTTGTCCTCTTGATGGTGTCCTTGCCTTACAGAAACTTTGTAATTTTATGAGGTCCCATTTGTCAATTCTTGCTCTTAGAGCATACGCTATTGGTGTTCTGTTCAGAAACTTTCTCCCTGTACCGATGTCCTCAAGGGTCTTCCCCAGTTTCTTTTCTATTAGCTTCAGAGTGTCTGGCTTTATGTGGAGGTCTTTGATCCATATGGATTTGAGCTTAGTACAAGGAGACAAGGATGGATCAATTCGCATTCTTCTGCATGCTGACCTCCAGTTGAACCAGCACCATTTGTTGAAAAGGCTATCTTTTTTCCATTGGATGTTTTCTGCCCCTTTGTCGAGGATCAAGTGGCCACAGGTGTGTGGGTTCATTTCTGGATCTTCAGTCCTGTTCCATTGATCCTCCTGCCTGTCACTGTACCAATACCATGCAGTTTTTAACACTATTGCTCTGTAGTATTGCTTGAGGTCAGGGATACTGATTCCCCCAGATTTTCTTTTGTTGCTGAGAATAGTTTTGGCTATCCTGGGCTTTTTGTTGTTTCAGATGAATTTGATAATTGCTCTTTCTAACTCTGTGAAGAATTGAGTTGGGATTTTGATGGGTATTGCATTGAATCTGTATAGTGCTTTAGGCAAAATGGCCATTTTAACTATATTGATTCTACCGATCCATGAGCATGGGAGGTTTTCCCATTTTTTGAGGTCTTCTTCCATTTCCTTCTTCAGAGTCTTGAAGTTCTTGTCATACAGATCTTTCACATGTTTGGTAAGAGTCACCCCAAGATACTTTATACTGTTTGTGGCTATTGTGAAGGGGGTCATTTCCCTAATTTCTTTCTCAGCCTGCTTATCCTTTGAGTATAGGAAGGCCACTGATTTGCTTGAGTTGATTTTATAACCTGCCACTTTGCTGAAGTTGTTTATCAGCTGTAGGAGCTCTCTAGTGGAGTTTTTTGGGTCACTTAGGTAGACGATCATGTCGTCTGCAAATAATGATAGTTTGACTTCTTCCTTTCCAATTTGTATCCCTTTGACCTCCTTATGTTGTCGAATTGCCCGCAGGCTCTTCTTTCTTTCATAGTCTCTCGTGAGAAATCTGGTGTAATTCTGATAGGTCTACCTTTATATGTTACTTGACCTTTTTCCCTTACTGCTTTTAATATTCTTTCTTTGTTTAGTATGTTTGGTATTTTAATAATTATGTGACAGGAGGAATTTCTTCTCTATTTGGAGTTCTGTAGGCTTTTTGTATGTTCATAGGCATTTCTTTCTTTAGGTTAGGGAGGTTTTCTTCTATAATTTTGTTGAAGACATTTATTGGCCCTTTATTTTGGAAATCTTCTCTCTCTTCTATACCTATCACCCTTAGGTTTGGTCTTCTCATTTTGTCCTGGATTTCCTGGATGTTTTGGGTCAGGAGCTTTTTTGCAGTTTTCATTTTCTTTAACTGTTGTATAAATGCTTTTGAGGGTATCTTCTGCATCTGAGATTCTCTCTTCTATCTCTTTCATTCTGTTGTTGATGGTTGGATCCATGACTCCTGACTTCTTTCCTAGGTTTTCTATGTCCTCTCTCTCTTTGTGATTTCCTATTGTTTCTACCTCCTTCTTTAGATCCTGGATGGGTTTGTTTAATCCCTTTACCTGCTTTGTTGTGTTTTCCCTTAATTTCTCAAGGGCTTCTCCCTGTTTACTTGTTTTCTCCTGTATTTCTTTAAGGGAATTATTTATGTCCTTCTTGAAGCTCTCCATGAAGCCCTCCATCAGCATCATGACCTGTGATTTTAAATCCAAATCTTGTTTTCCTGGTGTGTTGGGATATACAGGACTTGCTGTCTTGGGAGAATTGTGTTCAGATGACACCATATTGCCTTGATTTATTTTAACAATGTTCCTGCTTGCCTTCTGCCATCTGGTTATTTCTGGTGTTAGTTGGTTTTGCAGTCACTGGCTGGTGCTTGCCCCTCCTGTGTGCCTGCTAGCCTATCTCAGCAACCCTGAGTGACCTGCTTTCCCCTGGTACAAATTGCCATGGTGCTGCTGAGTTCCTGAGTACAAGTGGAGTCCTTGTGGTGTGTCCCAAGTAATCCTTTATTGTGGTGATCTCTGCCTACCAAGCTGTTACAAAGTCACAGGAGCAAAGATGGCAGACAAGACCCATTCTTTTGTATTTGTAATTCGGTATGTGGTCCCAATCAACTCTGGATGCAGGCTGTGCTGGCTGCCTCCTCTGCCCACTGGGTGTATAGCTGGCTTCCTGAGCCATTTGGAAATGGCATGTTGTGGCCAGGGATGTTTGAGATCCGGAGGCAGAAACTGGAAGGCTCTTGATAGAGGCCTCTAGACAGGATCCTCAGATCTGCATGGCCAGTCTCGCCTGTGCAGGCTGCCTCCTCCGAGCTGGCTGCTGGGTATATAGCTGGCTTCCTGTGCTGTTTGTAGATCTTGATAGATTTTGTAAGGAATAAGATGTCATTTAATAATCTTTAAGGTCATATGCATTTGTTTTATGTAAAGTATTAGTAATGTCACGTAATGCCTGTATTAAAACTTAAAGAACATTGTTACTAATCAAAGGGAAAAAAGTTATAAATACCTTGGGCCATTCTTTAACAATAACAATATCCTTTCCCCCTTTAATTTATTTGTTGGGTGTGCTGAATATTTAGGTATTATGACAAGTATTCTGTCATTATCCTTTCTTTGACATTTTTATTGAGAGCATGTAAATTCTTACATGTGACACTTTAAAAAACCAATTATATTTTTATCACACTGTACTCTTAGACAAGTTCAGAGCCAAAGATCCACCCAGTCTAGTTCATAGGGTTGGTCTCCTCCACCTCAAGACCTTCACTAATGAACATGTTTTCCTTAAAACAGGAAAGCAAAATAAAGCAAATCAAAGTAATCCATAAAATAAAACATTGATTCTATCAACATGTCACGGGATCCTTATAATCAAATATATAAAACCCTTGGTAATCCTTTGGAGAATTTTAGGTTCACCTATAATTTTTTTGTCTATTGAGAATATGTGCCTCATAAAAATAAGCACACATTTTTGTTCTCATTCTCATTTTTTCTCAGATGTAAAGTAAATGGTTGCTTCCTTGTATACAGTATTCCTGGTTGCCCAATGGTACTTATTAGGTTTAATGCAATTAAAGTTAGTAGCAATGCAGTCCAAATCCTCAGGTGATTATTAAGTAGATTTTGCTTATGTGGCCTATACTCAAATTAGGTTTTTGAAAAAGAAGCAATGCAACAATAAATTAAAAACTGAGTAAACTGTCTCTTGAGAAATGTAAACTGTTCCTTGGGGAATTTTTTTTAACATCTCTAACAATATACTCTTTCCATATATGAATTAGTTTAAACGTTCTAAATTATTGTTCAACATTCTAATTACTATGCATGTTAAATGTCAATGAGGATGCAGTTTTCTTGAGGGCACAATTTCATTTGGCTATTGTAAACATTTACAAATCTTATTGTAACTTCCTGATAATTGGAATCAATTATCTAGGGTACTATACTTAACATTTTCCTTAATTCTAAAGAAAATATCAAGAAAGCTAGAATTTAATTCTGAAAAACTTCTTCAGAGAAAGTATGAATAGGTTCAAATAACTACCACTTCCCCAAGTCATATGCATCATGAATGACCAGGGTCTTTGGATACAATAGATAAGTAAGTAATTCCCATGTTTGCCTTACTTCAATGGACGTTAAAAAGTAAAATTTTAATAATGCAAAAGTCAGAAACTTTTATGACATTGGCATACTTCTTGCTCTGTTACAGAAGTTAAATTGTTATTGAATACGTATGTAACACCTATGAATCTAATGGAACTGTCTGCTTTGTTCTTTATTTCTACTCTGTAAGAAACTCTTTAAAGCTCTGTTTCAATCATGCCAGTATCAACAATGTGAGTTTCTACATCATTCATAATATAAATCAGTACTTCTACAATCTGGCCTAAATGATTTTGGTTCTGTTCCCAGACTTCCTTCCTAGGCACAAATAATTTCTTTCAGCCACTTCATCATGTAACCCTCTTTCTCTAAGAAAATTCCTATTGCTTTCTTTCATCCATGTTTTTCTGGAAAATACACTCAGCTCTACCTTAGTGCTTGATAAATCATTGCACATTTTTTCATTTATAAACACTGAATGATTTTGGAAAGCAGGATATAATTTTAGTAGATTATTAGTAAAAATGTCAGAGGAAAGTTGATGAAAAAACCCCAAAAGTTGTGAGCAAGTTGTAAAAACATATCGTCATTTTAAGGACCAACAAGAAAATATAAAATGTACTTCTTCATTAGTGATAGGACCATGTGTCCATTTTTTTCTTTTCAGCACTGGGATCCAGTCTGTTTGGCTTAAAAGTGAACTGGTCCTATACTTGCGGGCATGTCCTCCATGAAATCAAATTTCCAATGGTCATATTTTTCTGAATATCTATATTTCCTTGTTCTTATTTATATGTCTGGTTCTTTTGATTTTTCTCCTTCCTTTCCTGTATAGTCCCTTTCACACTGAAGAAAGCAGTTTGATGAAAACCTTACACTTACAAGTGAGTGCTTCAAAGACTCATTCTCTGTACATTGCCCAGTTGTGCATCTCTGTGCTAATTGCATCTATTGCAGGATAATAGATAATTAATTTGGTAGAAAAAAATAGTGTTTGATTTTTCTTCTAGGCCAGTGATCTTTCTAGTCTCTGGTTCTATGCCACCAAAGTATTTAAGGGGATGATGTCTATCTCATAGAGTGTACTTTAAATCCAATCAGAAAATGGTTGGTTACTCCTACAACATCAGTGCCACTGTTGCCTCAGCATATCCTGCAAACTTGACATTATTTCAGAATGGAGTTTGATAGCTTGTAAGTGATACATTTCTCCCCTGGTAGCTTTCAGAATGTGCTTCAGTTCCATGAACAGTTGTCAGTAGGGTTAAAGGCTCTAATTAAATACCAGTCAACTTCTTCATGATTAGAGATTTTACTTTCTTTAATAATCAGTCCTACCATTGGTCTTTTGGTAACAATCCATGGACTTGACAATAATACTTTTCTGTAAATGGTGGTAGTTTTTAGTAAGGCTAATCAGGAGTAACTTTGCTGAAGGAAGTACATCACTGGGAACAAGCCTTAGGTTTCAAAGTTTCACTTCATTCCCAGTTTGTTCTCTGCTTTGTACAAACACTGTAAGAGGTGATCTCTTTTTCGTCATGATGTCAGATCTCTGTGAATCTGCAGTGGACTGGGTTATACAATGGCAAGACAGTGATATATAGACAGATCTTGTCTCAGTCTCCTTGCATCCCAAACGAACTGATGTGTCTATTGGCACATTTCCCCACTGAGATGGTGATGAACATCTATCCTTCTGGTACAGTTACAGTCAGATCAAAGCAATTGTTAAAATTCTAAATAGTTTAATGTCTGATGTTAGAAACTCAGTCATGATTCTAGACTCCAAAGAGCTGACTTCACTTCACTGCTTTGCCAGTCACACTAAACACACATTTTCATGGGCTCAAGTCAACTTCATTAAAGCTACCACTGTCCTTTGTAGTTATCTATTGATCCTAGCATATTCAGCATTCTATTCCAAGGCTCAGCTTCTATATTGAATCTCCACTGCAGATAAGGCTACATACTTAACAAGGTCATTTTCTGGTTTTCACCTCAAGAAATCTGAGTCAGCTTCCTACTGCTCACACTCAGTTTCTTCCGCGCTAAATTCAATCCTGTTGGCTCCACTGCAAATAAGCCTGTACCTTGCTACAAATTGCCAAATCTTGACTTCCTCTCTGACTGTATGACTTCAAAACTAATATTATGTGGGAAACTCTTACACATTAACAAGTTCAGGCCCCAGTTTATGATGCATCCTTTCCCATGCTCCCCAACAGACAATAGTTCTTCTGTGTTTATTATTAAAGAATACTTTCAAATATTTTGTATCAATAATCATCTCTTATTAGTCACAGTTGATTTTTCATTCCCAGAAACAAGCACTGATAATCTGAGTAAAATATAGTTTCATGAGTAGTCTTGAGAGTTCTGAGTAAAGCATCACTTCAGTGATGATAATCTCTTCTTGCTAACCAAACCTGTATCTTTAGCACCAGATGAGTAGAAACAATAAAAATTACCCTAATAAAATTACCATGTGACTTTTCTCTAAAACTTCATAATCAAGGCCTCATTTATTTGCCACATCCCTTTATCCATAACAGCTGAGAAAGTTCTGACCATTCAACTCCCTTACGGCCCATAGATCTAAATTTTAGGGTTATATTGTTCAAAAACAATTTTAATAAGAGTACTTAAATGCTTTAACCTCCCTTCTAGACCATCAGAGGTAGTGGAAAGGAAAGGTTAATAGGGCAAACAAGGATGTGGACTTGATTAGAAATACTTCTTTGGAGTAAATACAATCTGTGTTATCAGAATATTGTATTTCAGTTCACATGAATCAGTGGTGGTAGCTTAATCTGCTCATAAACACTATTCATGAATCAGCAATGGCAGCTCAATCCAGAAGAAACTGAGGCTCTGCCAGTTGGACTGAGGTGACAGAGGGGAAAGACACTGCCAGAAGATCATTGTGGGTACTTTGGCATTTTCCTCTTTGTGAAGTCATGCCAAATGATGATCAGAAAAAAGGGCAACATGAACTGAAACCATGTATCACCATAGCAATAACTCATTCTCTATTTCCACATTTTTTTCTGTATGTAGTGATAAAGTTCATAACCAAAAACAATTTGAGGAGTAAGAGTTGTTATTTGGCTTCAATTATAATTGTACAACTCTGACAGAAGTCAGGACAGGAATCCCAGGAAGGAACCTGGAAGCAGGAACTCAATTAGAGATTGTGAATGAACACGGCTTACTGAATTGTTCTCCCTGGCTTGGTCAGCTGTCTTTCTTATACATACATGCATTCAGGACCACCTATTCAGGAATGACATTGAGCACAATGGCTGGGCCATCCCACATTAACTAGTAATTAAGAAAGTGACCTGTAGATATACTTACAGGCTAACATGATAAAGGCAATTTCTCACTTGAAGTTCCATCATCCCAAATGACTCTTTGTGTCAAGTAGACAAAATCTAAGACACAGAGATATATCTTTATATAATTGATGTCCCAAACAAACCAGTGAGTGAACTAATGAACCATGAAATAATTACACTTATTAAGATAAAGTATTTGTAATGTGAATTTTAAAAAAGTATTACATAGTCAATACTTAACCATTTTAAGTGACTGAGGATGTAATACAGTTGGCAAAGTGCTAGCCATCTATGCACAAAGTCCTGAGCTTGATGAAAGTTCTGTATAAACTAAGCACAGTGAAACATACCCCTAAGTCCAGCATATAGGAGGCAGTGAGAGAAAGATTGAAGACTTAAGTTAACTCTTGACTACATGTGCTGTTAAAGGTCAGCCTAGTCTCAAGATCTCATCTCAAAAATTAATTTGAATATTTCAGATTATTATTGTCACAGGTAAGCAAAAATAACCATTTCTATCCATTAATAAGAATAAACTAATATTGTAGTAGAGGCACAAGGACAAAATGTGAAAAATAGAGACTTTGAAATAAGTGAGATTTAATGAGTGAGTCTGATTGAAGGGGAAATGTGGAAGACGCAGAGAGAAATTTACAGCAGAATAAAATGCCTAGTCCTATGAGAAAGTGAATAAGCGGAAGCTAATTGGAATGAGATAAGCAATATTGATGATCCTGTGGTGTGTCTCCTTGTTATTCTAAAACCAAGCCGCCTTATCTTTATATGCATACCCTGAAGGCCTCCCTTGTTCTCCCAATTTAGAAATATTTTAAAATGAGGACTTAATAAAGTATTCTGAACATTTTCTCAACAAGTAAAATTTGATTTTAGAGTTGACTTGAGTATGCATAACTTATAATTAAAGCCTAAAATGTAAAAAATAGTTTCAGACACAAAGAACATTGACATTATTAATAGCACTTTAATTGCCAATGACTTCATGTATGATGAGATAGCTTAGCCATCAGAAGGTAATTTGGAGGACATGATTCTGTGGCTTTTATAACCTATGCTTCACTCATAATTGTGTAGTCTCATTCTCAAAGAAAAATGGAAAAAGATAAGTTTTTAGCTTGTGTTAATTTGCATACTGTACATCTCTCATCAAGGACAATTTTATGACACTAACATGATATTGATGACATGGACTTGGTGGGGTATGTGAGCAATTAATTCTGAAGGCATATAAATCATAGACATTCATTTCTTTGAATGTGGTCTATGTGTCAATCATAAGATACTACAATTCAGTCTCTTCAGAGGCAAAAGGTATTTCAGAAGACAGAATGAAACAATAGAAATTTATATGCATCCATTGATGTTAGATAAGGCCATCCTCTGCTACATATGCAGCTGGAGCCATGTAAACCCCTTCATCATCTTCTGTTCTCTCCCTAACACCTCCGTTAGACTTCTAGTGTTACCAGCTTTACTTTACTCCTTATGTCCATACCCTTCTTTGTATGTTCCTACTCTGCTAAAAGGGGAGGGGTTTAACAGTACCCAATTAATTCTACTCTGTTGATCCTGGCAATAACAGCACTCCTCCCTACCCACCTTAATGTCCTGGGTTCTCAAATGAAATACACACACACACACACACACACACACACACACTTTTTATATTTTGATAGACCGTTTAATGCCTAGGGCACTTCCTAACCTCTACATAGCTAATCCACCCTCTGATTTTCTTAAGTCATTACTTACTAGAATCAATATGCCCTTACTTGTATTAGACCCAACTGGGCAGCCATCCTGGAGTCTCTCCTTCCCAGATCCTACATGGTGACTATACTCTCTGTACCCTACCTTCTCAGACATGATGTCTTGGTTCACCTTCTCACAGCATGTCAGATCTCTCCTTCTTTCTCCTTCCTCAGTCCCTTGCCCAGGAAATACTAAAAGTCCCACCTATGTCTCTCTGCCTAGCCACTGGCCATCAGCAACTTTATTTATTAATTAAAGCCAACTAAGGTCAGGATTCTCTCAGTGCTTTAAATGCACGCAGGAGGATTCTTGTGCAATTTTAGGAACCAGATTAGCATAATACAAGCAGCACTAGACCAAATCCACAACAGAGAGGAGTATTTCTGCATTCAGAAAGCTTATGTTCTGGCAATGGAGATAGATACTTACAGAGAAACAATAAAGTCAGAACTGCATATTTAAAGAAAGAAGTAAAAATGTGCCAACTAGTATATTGTTTTCTTTTCTTTATATATATTTTATTCCACATCTTTATTATAAATTCCTTGGGGCAATCACTGAATTTTTAAGACTTTCCTTGACTACAGATAGTTGCATGAGAACAGAGGGCTCTAATCATCTTTGCATTCGATGCATTAGCTCAAAGGACTCCTTATTTCACTTTAATCCTACTTTCAAAAAATTTTGTTACTCATTTACAGTCATAAATTCCTATTTTGACAGCAGAATTCTCTTGTCTGAAGTACCTAACAGTAACTGTAAGACATATTTCCAGAATAAAAAAAGGAGATTGAATTGTAATTCGTAAACATTTAAACTCTGCTGTTCTAGTCATTTGTGATAGGAACTTACTTTGATTCTTAATTCCATTTTGATTTTTATTCAGTTGTTTGTTTATACTGCTCCATGATCTACTTCAAATTCATACTCTCTTTATTCAGCTATTGACACTGTACACATACAAATATAGCAAATCCATTCCCGGGTATCTTCTGTATGTTCTGTATAATATTACTTAAGTGTATGTTCTGAAGGAAGACCGTTCCTTTCCTGAGAACCATGTCTCTTTCTCCAAGCTTTCTTTAGTTGTCTACAGTATTCTGATAGGGCTGAGGCCTCCCAGTCACATTCTTAACTTTGTTGTTGTTATCCTTGTTTACCTCACATTTTGGTAGTCTTCTTGATGAGACTTTGTGGGTGTAGCTTTTGATGTTACTAGGAGACACAATATCACAGCAAGCTTCCAGGTCTTCTGGCTCTTACAAATTTCTCTTTCCTCTTTTATGCCTGATACTAAAAACCGAGCTAATCACTAAGTGCGGGTGAAGCTGGTTGTTGTTGTTGTTTTGTTTTGTCTTTTTAAGCCAGCATAAAATGACTTAAATTTGGCTTCATTTGAAAGGATATTAGTCAATTATTATATTCTATCAAATTACACATAATGGTTTAAGTAGCTAAATGGTTTAAGTATCATTATACTCTAATATGTCTAAGAGGTATATAAAATCATTGTTTTAAGTTTAAAGTAACATTTTATTATTTGAAAATCTCATACTTTTGTCCTTTTGTGAGTGGCAGTGAATGAGCACGCAGTGCCATGAAGCCATCAGGCATGCTTCAGAAATAAAAGGTGGTGGGATGGTGCTTGCCAACCCCCAAATGCCACACACCACCACTGTACCATATGTGAATCTTTGCACCCAACCATGTAGTGGCCAAGTTCCACTTCCTGTACTTTGTGTTGCAGCTGAAGAAGATGAAGTCGTCTAAAAGATTGTGTACTGTGGACAGGTGTTTGAGAAGTCACCCTGGCGTGCTACTGCGACATGGGTGCCCAACCCCACACCTGCACACACTCCATCCAGATTATGAAGGTGGAGGAGATTACAGCTGGAAAGTGCCTCCAGGCAGCTGTCAAGCAGTTCCATGACTCCAAGATCAAATTCTCATTGCCCCACTACATGTTACAGTGCCGGCATAAGCCACACTTCACCGCCAAGAGGTCTAACACCTTTTTCTAGACACAGAGACCCACTGAATAAAAACTTCAGACTGTCAAAAATAAAAATAAAATAAAAAACAAATAAAAAGACAACCTCATACCTTTATACATTGTATAGTGTCATATCAATCCACCACTATTTCACTTTATACCCCTGTAATGGCCTTTGTCCCATCTTTCTCTGTTTTATGTCAAATCTATGTATGTATTATGTATGTATGTACATATGTATGTATGTATTATGTATGTATGTATGTATCGATCTGTCATCTATCTACCTATGTACCTACTTAGCTCATTTATCCATCCATTTATTTATTTCCCCATAAAACCAATTAATGCTATTCAAATGCACAAGAGCATATGGCCATCCCTTGATGTCCAAGCAATCTACCAAAAGCTACAACCTCAAAGGAAATCTATGTCTCTTAGAAGACATCAATAGTCAAGATGTTGGACATCTTGATTCGAAGGCACTCAGGAGATGCTTCCATCAATCCAAAGAATTGATACATTTTTACCCTTTCATTCATCAAAAATTGATTCATTTTTTTAGTGGAACTTTGAATGTTTTGATATCTTTCAAGTCTATTGAGCGTTAATTGCAGTTGTTGTGAGTTGATTTTTCAATAAATCTATAGTATAGATTTCAACATATCCTAGTATATTCATCTGTTGGTTCTTACATGTACTGTCTCTTTTCCAACAAAATTTCATGAACTTTGAGTGTTGTGAGACTGGTCTTTGTTAGGGTTTCCATTGCTCTAAAAAGATACCATGATGAAGGCAACTTGTATAAAGGAAAAATTTATTTGGGAGTGGTTTCCAAGTTCAGTTTATCATCATCATAACAGAAGGCATGGCAACAAGCAGTAAGACAAGGTGCTAGAGAAGGAGTGAAGAGGTCTCCATCTTGATCCAAAGGCAGTCAGGAGATGACTGAATTCTGTGTTGTTAGGAGGAGGGTCTCAAAGCCCACACCTATAGTGACAAACTTTTTCCAACAAGGCTACTCCAGAAAGGTTTCATCTCCTAATAGTGTCACTCTTGAGCCCAAACATATTCAAGTTACTGATATATGCAGAGCTGAGCACTCTGTGTTATTTATATTTAATCTTCTAACCAACTATGAATCTGTTTATTAACCACTACTTAGTATAAAAACTAAGCATTTCTGATTATAGTTGAGAGCAGAACAAATCAACAGGTAAGAGCAAGCATAAATATCTACAATATATTCTGACATTATAACTTTTTAGGAAACAAAGGAATTAAGTCCTCCCCTGCGTTTTATGTTCTTTACTCATTACAGGATTATAATACCAAGTATCAACTGCTTTCTTTAGAGAAGGCTTCTTAAATAACCAGAAATTGTTTGGTTATCTCAACCAATAGCTCTCATATCACTGTCATACCAGTGGTCACATCTTGCCAGCTCTGTTGATTTTTTTTCTAATTGTTTTTGGAATAGTGTTGTATTCTGTCACTATAATATACAATAAACTGAATTTCAATTCTATTAAAACATTTTAGCCTTTACCTTGTAGAATAGCATTTCTCAACCTCTGGATCAAGACCCCCCAAATGGGTCGCCTATCATATATCTTGCAGATTAGATATTTATGTTATAATTCATAAGAGTAGAAAGATTATAATTATGAAGTTGTAACAAAATAATTGCTTGGTTGGTGGTCACCACCATTATGAGAAACTGTTTAAAAGGGTCAGAATCACAGCATCAGTAAAATTGAAAATCTTCACTGTTGTAGAGGATTCTAATTCTAATGAGTTCAGTTCAGACAAAGAAAAATATTAGACTTGATTGTAGTTAAATTGAGAAATAATGATATGTAACAATCCAATTTTCCAAATGGGTACAGAGTTCACTTTCAGACTATTTTGCATTGCTGAGTAATAAACGATATAACTCATTTTGGATCAGTTATTTTCACCTGTGCATACTTAAACATTTGTTGCAATGAAATTGCTTTGAATATCTAATTGTAACTATTTCTATGTACTTTCAACTTGTGGCCTATAATGTTTAAAGCGAATGTCTATACTTCCTTAATCATGTGATATAGAGTTCATACTTTACTGAAAAGTTAACTGTTAAAACATCAAATAAATAGAAGTAAATCGTTAATTGAGAAGAAATGGCACACAGGACTTTAGAATACTATTTGAATAGGCTGCTATAGTTGTTAATTTTAGCTTAATTATTTTTACAGATTAATTTGTTTACATATTTAAAATCTTAATGACAAATCATATATCTATATAAAATCTCTACTTTTTAAGAAAAATTTTGCTGTCTAAATTTTACTATCTATTATCTTTTTATTACTATTATTCTTTTTATGAATATTCATATATGTTGGAAGATAGTATTGATATCTCCCAGAGAACTAGGCATGTTTATTTACACAGTCGTGTGAAAATATGGCAGTGGACTTCAGAGAGGAGAATGTGGTTCTGAGTTCTGTCTCTCCTTTCAGGGTGTCCACCAGTACACAGGTTGAAGAGGACATGAAGATGTCTGGAAAGTGTGGCATCCACAATTGTACTATGAAAATTTAAATAAACTTATGCTTGTTCCAGCTAGACGGTCACACCCAGTCCCCATGGCTAGCTTCGCCAAGTATTCCAGTCTCTGTCTATTCCTTGTCCTGTGCAAAGGCCCGAGACTGTGATAGCTGCCCATTCCTCTGTCTGGCTTTGGCAAGCTGCCTGGCAGGTTTCCCTCCTGAGCAGACCTGGAGCTACCAATCGTCCCTGTTCTACCACCCATCTACCTCTGCAGTAAGCTCTGCTTACTCCACTGCAGCCTCTTACTTGCCCACCTGAATCTTATCTAATGGAAAACATAAGACAATCCTAATATTTAAAATCAACCAGATGACACAACCACTGGGCACAGAATCTATTCTTGTAAACTCATCAGCTATTCTATGCTGGAGTTCTAGTGGTGAAGGCTGCCAGTGGGTCTAATATCTCTCTGGCCTATGTTCTGCATGCCTTTTTTTTTTCACCACCTTGCTGACAGAAGACCTTTCCTTTTTCTCATGTCCTCCTCTTCCTCTTTTGGACCAAGTAAATCTGTCTCTTTGTTTTCTCCCAGCAATTGGCTTCTTTTTCTCTTTATTAGCCAATCAAATAATTAGAAGAAATCTCCCTACACACAATTTGCCTTATTGCTTGGAGGGGATGAAGTGGGGTGTGTGATGGATAGAATCCTAGTCTGACTGGGATTAAAGGCCGAGGAGGCAGGGAGAGAGAAGGCCTTTTAGGAGAAAGCTTTCTCAGGATCTTTTAGGTGAATGTGATCTTTAATTGAAACATCTCTCTATTTTAATTGAAATACCTATATAACCAAGGGTTATATAGTTTGGGGATGAGATACCCAGGGAGATAAAAGGTCATTGGCTGAAAGTTAAGGCTACTGAGATGCCTCATTAGCATGGAGAGGCTTTCTAGGTTCCAGGAACATTAGTCATCAGCTGGTTGGGGGTGCCCTGGTTACTTACTCCAAGGCAGACATGAAAACTGGGAGGAAGCAATTTCTATTCCTGCTGATCTCATGTTTGGAGATTTCTGGGGTTTGAACATGCTCTAGTTCACCAATTCCATGCCTTTTCTTCTTATGGCAGAGTCTGTGTACCCCACAAGAATAAGCATATTTATTTTCCATTGCAAACTATTCAAATCACCCTAGTTTAGGTTTTGTATCCATAGCTCAGCTCACTGCTTGTAAGACTGTCATATGAACCATTTGTTTCTGTGAGAAATGAAAATAAGTAATGTTTTAGATACTGTGATTTGTGTGCAATAATCTATCCCTCATTTTGAACCTAATATCCTCTGCATTTTTGGTAACATTTGCAATTTATTTCAATAATATTCATTAGACAGAACTGGGGTGTATATAATTGTGGTACTTGCCTATTATCTGTAATATAAAATGTTAATGCTTAAATAAGGCTAGAGGGATGTGGGAAACATTTTTCTGATATTGATATGGGGAGACAAAAGGAACAATATGTATGTGAATGAGTGTCTGAGAGAGAAGTCACATTTGTAGAGTTATATGTTCTTGAGCCTTTTTGAACAACAGGTTTGGTTAGGATCTAACTCATAAAGTTCCTTAGTGCCATGCTTAAAAACACACTACTTAAGCAATCAGAAGGCATTCCAGACATTTTCTTCAGGCAATTCTTGATCAGATTCATGTTCTAGAAATTTTTGATGTTGTATTGAGGAAAGTCTGTGAAGGGCTTCCCTAGGCAGCAATTTTCTCATGACAGTTGGAAGTTCAAATTCAGGTATTTGTTTCGGTTTTGGAGAGCAGCAGGACCTCATGTACTTGACAAAAATATCTCTTTGTGTGGGAGAATTTAGGTTAGTTTCTGTAGATTAGAGAAACATGTTTATTATGTTTTTCAAGTGAATTAATTAAATGAATTCTCAGGGGTTCATATTAAAATTCTTTTTCAACTTTAAATGAAAACAATTACGGTGCTTTTTATAACATATTTAAGATTTTAAAGACATTCAATTTCACTTGAAGAATGACCTGGTATATTAAACAACCATCTATTATTAGAATATGGACAAGAGAACATAGATAATATGTTTTATGCTTAAAACCGTATCTCATATTAACTACCTATCTACCATCTATATTGTGTCTCTACCATCTAACTTCTATCTATCTATCTATCTATCTATCTATCTATCTATCTATCTATCTATCGTCTACCTATCTATCTATGTATCAATCTATCTATCTATCTATCTATCTATCTATCTACCTATCTACTCTATCCATAATCTGTATCATCTATTATCTGCATAATCTATCATTTATTATTTACTTATTTATCCATCTATTCATCCATCTACATATAATATCCTTTAGTCACCTCTTTATGTATAAAATATCTAAATTTAGCCACAAATCATATTCTTAGAAGATTTATGATTAACTACAAAGCACAAAACAACTAATTTATGTAATCTGTAATAATTTTGCTGCCAACTGAAAGAATCCTGTACATGTTTCATTATGCATTTAAAAGGATATTATAATTTTGTGTTTGTAATATGAAAATGTAGGTAACAGCAAACTATATACATTTAATTTTTTGGCATATACATAGGAGACTTGAAACTGAGAGCATTTGAAGAAAATTAGTAGGTTATTGAAACATTAAATTAAGTCCATTAACAGGTAGCCTTTGGGTGCAGACTGGTTGGGATTCTATCTTAATTTCTCTGTGATTATTTCATCATAGTTCACTATATATTTACTTTATCCTAAATTTGATATTTAGTATGTGGAGAAATTCATGAAACAACTCTAGGCTTTACATTGATAAACGACATTTTTTTCAAGGTTTCCCTCAGTTTATTTAAAGAATCTACTAAACTGTAAATGACTTTACAAAAACATGGTTGTTTTACAAAGCTCAGATTCCACCAGACAAACACTAGACAGAAAGAAACCTCTTCTATTTCTGTTACATTAGTGTTATCCAGTTAAGACCAAGCCCTAGTGGATGTTTGGAACTAATACAGCTCTGAAAGGTTCTATGTGTACAGAACAAGGATGGTTCCTGATTTGAATAGATGCAGAATTGCTATGGGCTCACAAAGAGGATCATTTATGCTGGGGAATAGATGAGATAAAAGCCTGGACAAATGAATGGGCTTAAACTCTACACTCTCTTACTAAGTATCCTAGAAACTGAAGGTAGTAGAGAATGGAGAAGCATTTAGGGTAAAACTGGACTCATCTATGGTCTTTTTTTCCAGAGAGTACAGAGTTGTGAAAAACTGAGGATCCAACACAGCTCAGTCAAGCACCCTCTAAGCATATGGGGTTTGTGTTTGGCCCCCCCACCACCAGAAGATACCAACATTTCAACTTGTATTAGTTGCAGGAGTGAATATAAGCAATGTGTGTGGAACATACAATACACGGTAAGTAGGAAGATGTTCTCTAGAGGTTATGGGCACAAAAATGTAGCTTAAAAATTCAGTGGAAAAAGAGCTGAAGGACCTTAGAACCAGAGAACTTGGCACCTTCAACACTGGGCATCTCACAGAATATTCTTCATGTACCCATGTTTTGTTTTGTTCTCAAAACTTTGGATAGCTTCAATATCCAGGTCATTGCAAAATCAAGACGTATATAAAATACCTTACAATACATTAAATGTCTAAGTGTTACCAAAACAAATAGTAAAATTAAAATTTGCATTAAAGGAAATGTATGACACAGGTAATATAAAATTAAAGGTGAAAAATGTGACATGTTTATGAAGAAACAGTTTAATCTTTATAGCAAGCAGGTCCAGGCTGCAAACTAGCAATAGGATGTAGACAGTCCAGGGTAAGTTACATCAGCCTCCTAATGCTACTCTGGCCTCTGAGATACCACAGGCTGCCTACAACATAAAGAGCTCTAGAATTGTCAACATGAGAGTGATTTCCAGGGGGAATCTTTAAGTAGGATGTACATAGGACAGGTCAGAAAAGTGCACCAAGTAAAATTTGATGCATAATTATGATCCCTCTATTTCCAATCAAAGTGTGTGCCATCAGATGGTCAACCCTGCTGCTTTTTAGTATGGCTTATAGTTCCACCATCCTTCTGGCTCTTCTTGTAATTTATACTATAATTATTATAGTCATATGTATTCACAACAGCCGTAAGGTAGGTAGTCCTAGCCACTCCTGAATTCTTAAGAGAAAATGATAACTTTATTTGACTCTAAATTCTAATATTAAACTAAGTATGTTCTAGGGTTCTTTATTCAATCACTGTGTGCCAGTGATAGCTTTCTCTGACTATCTTAATTTTGAGTTAAATATATTGATAAGTGTAAGACAATCAGTATGGTTTATAGAAAGTGGTTATAATTAGTGACATCTTGGTACAATTATGACACATTGTTCAAAGTTTTGATTTTGATTTTATGATACATTCTACCAAAATGATATGAAGTAAAATTACCATAGACAGGGGAAAAGTATGCAGTTGAGGACAGGGATGATGGACATTGGGAAATACATCCAATACTTACACACACATTTTTCAATTGTTTTGGATACAGGTTACCAAGCACTTAGAACTCTCACATGTCTCAGCTCTGCTTTCCTTCATATTATTTTCAGACTCAGTGCACACATGGTTGCAAGATAGCCATTGTGTAACTAATCATACATTTTCCTCTTGGAGATATTAATGATGTATTCTAATCTATACAAATATTCTTAAAAAGAGTAATGGTAATAAAAAAATTTAGACAACAACATTACCATCTTTAAAAAGTGATGAGTGTATATATATGACAATTTGTCACATTGATTTTTTTTTTGATTTTTTGCATTTGTTTTTTTCGAGGCAGAGTTTTGCTATATAGCCCTGGCTGTCCTGGAACTCACTCTGTAGACCAGGCTTGCCTCGAACTCAGAAATCCACCTGCCTCTGCCTCCCAAAGTGCTGGGATTACAGGAGTGTACCACCATTGTCCAGATTGTCACACAGATTTTTAAATATCAAAATTTGATTTGGCTCATTTTAGCATAATTATGTTTTACAGATTAATTTGTTTATTCTTTTTTCTTAATTATTACACATCTTTGATTTTTCAAAAGAACCCATTTTCTCCATACCTTTCTTAAAAAAGTACTGTAAACATTCATTAATACTTTGCAGTAAGGACATATGATTTTTTCTTTTCTTTTTTTGTTTTTGTTTTTGTTTGTTGTTGTTTTTTTCAAGACAGGGTTTCTCTGTATAGCCCTTGCTGTCCTGGAACTCACTCTGTAGACCAGGCTAGCCTTGAACTCAGAAATCCACCTGCCTCTGCCTCCAAAGTGCTGGGATTAAAGGCATGCACCACCACCACCCAGCAGGTCATATGATTCTTAATAACAAAATTTACTGGCACACATAACTACATTTGTATTACCTCATTTTTAGTGTCAATCATAACAATTGCTTTTATTTTTTATGATTTTTAAAGTATACAAAATGACTAAGGGTAAAAGAACTAATGATAAGACAGACAGACATTTATTAGGTGTTTATAAGGCAGGCTGAGATGTTTGATTAAACACCAATGACCCCAGAACAAACAATGGGCCACTGTGTTACCTCTCAACAGAAGATGAACTGTTGATGGACTCTTCCTCAAAGAACATAAGTTCATCTTTACTGAAATTTATCCATGTGCCTTTTTTTATGTGGTACAGATCAGTAAATGCTTAGTCAATATTTTCTTTTTAAATTTCTTTTACAATATAGTATATAACAAGTGATCATCTAGAGAACCTCTGAGTTTGTTTCCTTACAGGGACAAAGAACTAAATGCTTGGCAAAACCAAGACAAATTGAGATTAAAGCTGTACATGTTCAGCATGGGCTCAGCCTAAGCCTGGAAGTCCATTTAAAAGGAGGCTGGCTTGGCTATTTTACAGGGACCCTGGGTCTTTCTCTTTCTCCTACTGGTTCTTTGTAGACACCAACCTATGTGCCTTCCCATTGGTTCTCCTCACAATATTTTCGATAATGTATTCTGGTGACAAGATGCAGCCATTTCAGGTAGCAAGATGTTGCTTTCACATTCCTTGCCTTCCTATGTCTCTCTAACATTCTTCATTGTCAAATAGCATGGAGGCAAAGAAGTGCATGCCTAAAAACCAGCTTTCTGTGAAGATGAGGAAAAGTTTAATGTTTAACTTTTGTCTGTTTCCATGGTATGCCTCTTCCAAAATGGGCAGTACTTTCTCTTTTGTTTTGATGTTTGCAGACAAATTCTCAAGTAATTATGTCCTTGAATTTGTTACACATCTAGGAATGCCCCTGAACACCTGCTGCTCCTCCCAAATGCTGGGGCTGAATGAGTGCCTCAGAATCTCTAAGAAAATTCTTAAAGTATTTTAAGACTGAGGAGGGCTAGAGAGATGGCTCAGCAGTTAGGAGCACAGACTGTTCTTCCAGAGGTCCTGAGTTCAGTTCCCAAACAATGCCATGGTAGTTCACAACCATCTGAAATGGGATCCAATGCCCTCTTCTGGTATGTCTAACAACAGTTACAGTACACTCATATGGATAAAATAAATAAATCTTTAAAAGAAATTTAAGATTGAAAGATAGTACTCTTACAGAAAATGAAAATTAATTATTAGAAATCAAAACAGAGGACTCACTTAGGCAGGTATAAGAAGCAGAATACCATTACCCCTCTGAAGTCCACCATGCACTCTTTTCTAAACATGCCTATCCTTGTTCAAGTGGCCACAACTACAATGTTTACTGGTAATAAATTTATGTGGCTATACATCATTAAATATTAAGTTTTTCTTTGGTGCTGGAAAGATGGAGCAGCAGTTAAGAGTGCAGACTGCTCTTCCAGGGATCCTGAGTTCAATTCCTAGTACCCACATGGTGGCTCACAACCATCAGTAATGGGACCCAATGCCCTCTTCTGGTGTGTCTAAGAGAGTGACAGTGTACTCATATACATAAAATAATAAGAAAATCTTTAAACAAAGTTTTTGCTTTATTTTCTGAATGTAATATGTCTGCACATTTTTGTGTTTGTATATATGTATTAGGATATACATGTATGTGTATGTATGCGGAGGCCAGAGATTGATATCAAATGTCTTCCTCTATTTCTATCCATCTCACTTTATTATACTTTATTTTGAAACAGGGTCTCTCACTGAGCTCAGAGTCCTCTCTTCACCTTCCCAGCACTAGTGTTATAGAGATGCATAATGACACCTGTTTTTTTTTACATGAACATTTGAAACCGGAACTAGGATCCTCATGATTGTACAGCAGATATTGCAATCTACACAAATACTACTATGTAAAAGGTATAATAGTATAAAAGTGAGAAGCTTGAGAGAAGGCTCAGAGGGTAACAGTACTCTAATTTCAGGAGATCCAATGGGTATCTGCATTCCTATGTACATACTCACACAGGAAACAATTAGAAATAAATCTTTAAGACACTATATTATAATTTTGGTAACTAAAAGAAAGTTAGAGTCTTTAAGTATTAGAAATACCAACTGTGAGTGCCAAACCAAGAGTTCAGCAGTTGAGAGCACTTGCTGTTCTTCTCTTCCAAAAGACTTGCACTTGGTACCCAACACCCATATCAGGAAGCTCACCAGTGTCTATGACTCCACAAGATCTGACACTCTCTTCTGCCCTCTGCAGACACCTTGGCAAGACCTGCTCAGTGGCCTCCTTTAAATTCCATGTATGGGATGTATTTGTTGAACTCCAGAAACTCCTCCATGGAAGATATGAAGGTTATCTTACAGCTGGGATTTTAGGGATTTAGGACTCTCTACCTCCACCACCTTCATGATGGCCACAGATGTTTCTGTTACCTCACAGACATCCCAACCCAAGGGAGGCTCAGAGGACATACAGGCCTGGCCTTCCTGGAGTCAGCCACAGAGGGGTTTGTCAGCACCCCAGACCACACAGGCATAGCAGTCTGGAGGAACATCACCTTGGATTGGCTCCTGAGTGACTTGTGAGTGAGTTCCCAAATCTGGAGGGCCAGAATGGACTGTCAGGGCTGCCTCCTTCTTCCCAGTTGACTCTAGATTTTCTTTAAGATAGTTAGAAAGTCATTTTTTTCAATTTACATTTACTTATAATGAGGGCCAGGTAGAATCCCAAGTAATATCAGAACAAAGGAGCTCAATGGCAAAATAAAAAACCTGCAAAGCTGTAAAGCTTTTAAATAAAAACATTGAATTGTTTTATGTCAACAAAACCCAAATAACATGTGTGTTTTGTTAAATTAATTCAAGTTCATTTACTGTTTAGAACAAAATCTTTATATTGCATAAAATGTTTGAGTTCTTTTTATAAGCAATAATAAATTTATAGGCTTTTAACCTCAGAAGTTATATCACAGTTCTAGATGATGAGAGTCTAAGTTCAAGCTATTGGCACCATTGGTAAATGGTCAGGACTCTTTATAGTTAATGAACAGTGACTTCTTGAGTCATCATATGATAAAAGAGGACAGCTGATATACTGAAATCACTTTCATGAAAGTATTAATAGCAATAATGAGTTTGTGCCTTCATACCTAGCTTCCTCTGATCATACATACCTTCAAATGCTATTACTTTGGAGGCTAGAGTATCAACGTATTTTTGAAAGGAGCTTTAGATCTTGAGATTTTAGTACTTAGTGGGAGAAATAAGAAATATTTAACCCAAAAGCTCACTTAAACTTATTTCCTTATATTAACAGTAGATTAAAAAGAATCATAATAAAATTAAATTTCTGTGCAATTTCCTTAGTATTTTGGATTTAATTGCATTTGCCTTCAAAAGCATTTTATATAATCTTTACTATACATAGGGAAGACTAAAAGTACAATAAAGCAAGCAAACAAACAAACTCAACCAACCAAAAGAACAAATAAAACAAAACCCTTGAGTTTTAGATTGAGTATTCCCTACTGCAAGAACTATTGAGTATTTCAAAATTATTTTCACCATCATATTCAACATTAACAAAATGGATCATTAGGCAATGTTATTGACAATGTAAGAAATGAAGTTAATGAACTAAGAATAAATCGGCATATATAAACCCCATAGATGATGGATTTCTGTTTAGTTCAAGCAACTAATGTTATCTGTTAAGTGATTTTAGGAATTACAATGTAAAAGCATTTGGTTTATTGCCTTCATCATCTTCTAATCTAAGGAAAGAAATATCTTTTGAACAGTGTGTGCTCATGTGTGTGATTTTTTTTAATATGTTGGAGAAATAAGGAATTATTAAGTTAATGATAAATTACATGTTTTATTATTATTTTCACCATGATTATTGTTTCATGTTACATTTTAGGTGAAAGGATGAGTGGAGGCTAGAAAAATCAGTAAAAATTACACTGCAGGAAATGATATTTAGTGGAACCCAGAAAAAAAATTCTATAAAACACACAGGACATAGATGTAGCTAAGGTTTTACATGCTAGAATAAATCTCTTTGTTTGTGAAAGTTTCTGTGTGTTATATAAAAATAATGCTTATAGAGACATATTTTAAGACAAACTGTTGAAAGCAAAATTATTCAAAGAAATTATAATGAGTTTTAATCCATAAACAGACTAAATTGATGGGTTTGGATCACTGCACCACTAGGCATTTTTATGACATTAATGTGACTAATCTACAGGTTCCTAAATATTCTAGAGGGAGAAATAAAGATTTAATAGAGTGTTACCCTGCAGTCATTAATGTAATCCTTTAAAATGAATAGGTGTTTGATTTTTGTAGCAATCACTGAATATTTCCACAATAATGTAAAAAAAAATTGCCTCTGGGTGCCTTCTAATGGCTTTTTATGTGGTATGATTGGCTATTGGATTAGAAAATAAATTAAAAATCACAAAGAACATTGTTGATATTTTCTATTCTACTTGGCTTTCAGACTTTGTTCCAAGTGAAACTGATTGTAAAGTTCTTTGTGCAAAGAAAAAGATAAAAAAGTAAAAAGAAACAAATTATAGAAGTTGTTCAGTATGTTCTAGCCACTGTTAAGAATTCATATATAATATTTTGCATGTATTTTTCTCTAGGTTTAATTACTCAGAAAAGGAGAGGGACAGACAGACTCGTACATACATACATACAGAGAGAGAGAGAGAGAGAGAGAGAGAGAGAAGGGGGAGGGACAAAGGGAGAGGGAGAGAGCACACTAGAAAGTTCGTCAATATTTTATCTCAGTTACAAGTGTAAAACAATTCAACAATATCAATTGTTGGATATTTTATTTTATTTTTATCTATGCATTTAACAGTAAATAAGCAGTCTATATCAGGAGTGTTATATATTACATAGATAAGGACCTTGCTTTATCATAGAATTGAAGAAAGATTACTCTTTTAATTGAGGTGTTAGTAGTACACTTTTCAGACTCCATTTTGTACTACGATATGTTAAAACAGAAGTTCACAAGGGCTCTGTGTCACAGAAGATGAGCTCCTTTGCTTTTGTGTGAATGTATGTTGGTGGTGGGCCTGAGTTTTAGAACTCCAATCTTATCCTTCCCCTCAGACCTTGCACCAAAAATTTACAAAACTTTTTCAGATCATGAGGTTAATTTCTGACCAGTGGGCAAACTAAAAATCCCTAATTCATAGAAACCTTGGGAGGACTAAATATAATGATGTTAGTACAAGCATTGGCATTGGAAAGAAAGTCACTTTATCTTTCTTATCCTCATTATGGAGTGTTTTTTGGAGATAAAGATGTTCACACAGTGCAACCCACTATTTTCAGATGAATTCCAATATATAGAATCAATTCAGCTACCTTTAGTAACTTGCAGAGAGCTAACTTCAAAAAGCATTAGTAGTAGTATGGTGAACAATGGATGCTGTTCCTGGGTGCTTCATGCTCTAGTTTTACACAGAAAAAAAAAAGAGAGAGAAAGTAGAAAAAGAAAATCAGAACCTTACTATTTAGCTTCAACAGCATTTCTATAGCAACTTCAATCAAAAATAAACTCAGTGTCACAGAATCAAAAAGAGTTGAAAATAATGTTGTATTTCATTAAATGAAGTAACTTTTAACAGCGATTTTCAAAGATCTAAAAATAGTGAATGTCTTTCTCTTGTGGCCTTACGGGTTTGCAAAAACTTTGTGAAATGCCAAGACTTAAAAATGCTTTGAATAGATTTTCAAGCGCACCAAATAAATAGCAATTTTTAGTTTTCCTATTTTTAAAATATGTCCATAAAATAGCCATAAAACAAGCATGTCCTAGTTATATCAAATAGCTGAAAACATTTAAAAGACTATTTCAGATGAATTAATTCAAATTATTTCTTTAAAATTTTGGTTACATGGAGAATTTTGCAATGGTTATATATCAAGGGCATTGTCAATCTGCCATTCCATTAATTCTTGACATCTGGGGCAGTGGTAGCACAGAACAAGTGGGAGTGGCCAACCAATGTTTGGTTTAACTCGGGAGTCACCCAAGGAGAGGGAACTCGGCTGTAAACTAAGAGATGAATCTATTTTAAATGTTCTTGAAATGGTTATTTTTGATCAATTTTTGGTGAATTCTCCTTGAGGATCAAAACTGTGATAATGTTTATCTTCCCATCTACACTCAGTTGAAAATGCTGGGAAAAGCACACTCAAGAAAAGTCTGTACAGCCTCTTCAAAATAGGGCTCGCATTGAAAGCAAATGAAAACCCAATAGCAGGAGCCAGGAAGAGAAATTTTATCTCCGGGAGTGAGAGCCACTTGTGAAGCCCCAGACGATGTTGTCATGTCATACATTTAGTTCAAGGGGAAGCAGATGAAAGTGAATTTATTAACTAAAAGGGAAATGGATTTTCTTATAATCTCACAGAGTTTGTGAGGATAAAATTATTTAGTTTAAAATTAACATACCTCTTAGAAATCCCATTTCCCCATATTTGTAGCACTTCATTTTATATAAAAACAATTGCTTTGAATATATTATTTTATACCAACTACTTATCTTTTGTTTGACCTTTTCATTTTTGTTCTATGGGTTCTAATAGGGATGGAAAGGTATGGCAAGAAGATATGAGGGTACACAGGTCTTATTTTTCTGCTATCATGATTGTCATTGCTGGTTCTAATGTTCTTCAGGGGGAATACTGTGTTCTTGAATATGTGACTTTACTCAATGGAAATTATTAGGATCTTCAACAAACAACCTAAGAACAACTCCTTCTTCTTCTTCTTCTTCTTCTTCTTCTTCTTCTTCTTCTTCTTCTTCTTCTTCTTCTTCTTCTTCTTCTTCTTCTTCTTCTTCTTTTGAGACAGGGTTTCTCTGTGTAGCCCTGGCTGCCCTGGAACTCACTCTTGGCCTCAAACTCATAAATCTGCCTGCCTCTGACTCCCAAGTGCTAGGATTAAAGGAATGTGCCACCACCGCCCAGCAACAGCTTTTTCTTCTTAATGCACTACAGCTTATACCATGATTCTCTTGAGTTTTGGTGCTCTGTCTACTCCAATGTTAACCATATGCAATCTAAAACCTGGGTATTATAGACATAGACATTAGAGATGGAGGATATAGAAATAGCCTGTGAATATATTATATATTCTAATTAATAGAGATAATTTATGTCATTGAATACAATTTTAGTTAAAAATCTATGATACCTAAAATACACAGAGATTTCTGCCTTTCTGGCCTGTTTTCGAAGGACTCTGAATTCTGCTGTTTGTTACTTTAGTCTTTTTCTGTGTGTCAGCCACATCAACTTCATAATGGCATCTACATATAAAATTCAGTTCTGTGCTTCACATTCCTATATCATCTCATCCACTAGTATGAAGTGATATTCTTAGCAAATGAATATTATTGTTATTATGGAATAAAAGCTCTGGGGTAAATCTAGTGATGGCAGACATCTATATCAAAGAGAATCTTTAATCAGAGTTTTTTCAGTGTAAAGGGTTTGCTCACAAACTATCTGTCCATTAGTCATAAAGACAAGATGAATCAAAATTCAAAATAAAGTATGGATATAAAGCATATAGTAAAGTCTTTGCCTAGGTTATGCAAGGACTTGGATTCCATCCGCATCATCAAAATAAATAAGCCAAGGAATAACAATAAGAAATAAATATTTTCTTTAATTCACAAAGTACATAGTGTTAAAATAACCAATTCCCAGATTCCTATTAGAGTGAGGAATATCCTTGGTTCCTCTTTGACTTCTGAGAAAAATAAATTTGAAATGTCCTTCTACAATTATTTTTCTCTGAACTTATGGATTTATACAATTCTGTATGCTTAATAAATTTGAAGCCACAGAATAGTCATTATGTAAATATAAATGCTCACATTTTGTGTTTGTTCATTGAAAATACACATTGTGTTTTCAAAGGACATTCAAGAAATTAAAGCCTTGTTCAGTTTTATTTATTTTTTGTATAACAGAGTTCATATTATCTGTGCCTTTTCATGTATGCAAATAAAAGAGAAATGTGCTATCATACTCTGAAGATCCAGATATACTATTTCCGAAAACATGCTCCACTATACCACAAAGACAATGTTCCTAGTGGCTTCATTCATAATAGTCAGAAATTGGATATAAACCAAATATTCATCAACTAAAGAATGGATGCAGAAAATAAATATGGTTAATTTATACAGTGGAATATTATTCAGAGAAATAGTGATAAAAACTGCATGGTATTGTTACACTGACAGGCGGGTATATCAATGGAATAGAATTGAAGACCCAGAAATGAACCCACACACTTATGGCCACTTGATCTTTGACAAGGGAAATAAAATCATCCAATGAAATAAAGACAGCATTTTCAACAAATGGTGCTGGTTCAACTTGAGGTCAAGATGTAAAAGAATGCAAATTGATCCATTCTTATCTCTCTGTATAAAGCTCAAGTCCAAGTGGATCAAGGACCTCTACATAAAACTGAGTCTAATAGAAAAGAAAGTGGGAAAAAGTCTCAAATACATGGGCACAGGGGAAATGTTCATGGACCGAACACCAATAGCTTATGTTCTAAGATCACGAATCAACAAATGGGACCTCTTAAAATTGCAAATCTTCTTTAATGCAAATGACACTGTCCATAAGACAAAATGGAAACCAAGAGATTGGGAAAAGATATTTGCCAATATCATAAGCAATAGAGGGCTAATATCCATTATATACAAAGAACTCAAGAAGTTAGACTCCAGAGAACCAAATAAACCTTATTAAAAATGAGAAACAGAGCTAAACAGAGAATTGTCAACTGAGGAAACTTAAATGACTGAGAAGCACCTAAAAAGTGTTCAAAATCCTAAGTAATCAGGGAAATGCAAACCAAAACAAACCTAGGATTCCACCTTACACCAGTCAGAATGGCTAAGATGAAAAACCTAAGTGACAGCAGATGCTGGTGAAGATGTGGAGAAAGAGGAACATTCCTCCATTGATGGTGAGAGGGTAAGCTTGTACAGCTTTGGAATACAGTCTGTCAGTTCCTCAGAAAATTGGACATAGTACTACCTGAGGACCCAGCTAAATCACTCCTTGGCATATACCCAGATGATGCCCAAACATGTAATAAGTATACATGAGCCACTATTTTCATAGCAACCATATTTATAATAGCTAGAAGCTAGAAAGAACCCAGATGTCCCTCAAGAGAAGAATGGATACAGAAGATATAGTACATTTACACAATGGAATACTATACAGCTATTGAAAACAATGAATTCGTGAAATACTTTGGCAAATGGATGGATCTGCAAAATATCATCCTGAGTGAGGCAACTCAGTCACAAAAGAACACACATAGCATATACTCATTAATAAGTGAATATTAGTACGAAAGTTTGGAATACCCAAGATTCAATTTATAGACCATATGAAGCCTAAAGGAAGACCAAAATGTAGATGCTTCACTGCTTCTTAGAAGGGTAAACAAAATACTAACTAGAGGAAATATGGAGACAAAGTGTGGAGCAGAGACTGAAATAAAGGCCACCCAGCGACTGCCCCACCTGGGAATCCATTCAATATACAGTCACCAAACCCAGATGCTATCGTGGATGCTGGCAAGTGTTTGCTGAAGGAAGCCTGATATGGCTGTCTCCTGAGAGGCTTTGCCAGTGCCTGACAAATATACAGGGAGATGAATGGGAGGGGTCTGAGAGAGTTAGAGAAGGGACTGAAGGAACTGAGCATATTTGCAACCCCTTGGAGGGAGCAACAGTGTCAACAGGCCAGATTTCATGAGCTCCTGTGGACTGGACCAGCAACCAAATTATGCACATTTAGGAACCCATGGAATTGGCTGCATATGTGGCAGATGGTGGCCTTCTCGGACATCAGTGGGAAGATAGGCCCTTGGTCCTGAGGGTGTTTGATGTCCCAATGTAGGGGAATGCCAGGGCAGGATGATGGGTGCTGGTGCATGGGTGAGAGAACACCTTCATAGATGCAGGGTAAGGGGTGATGGGATAGGGGGTTTCAGAAGGGAGACCTAGAAGGGGGAAAACATTTGAAATAAAAATAATAATAATAAAATGTGTATATCATAAAATTTGGAGGCAAATGGATAGAATTAGAAAATATCATCCTGAGTAGACCCCAAAGGACATGCCTGGTATGTACTCAAGTATAAGTGGATATTAGCCATAAAGTATAGAATACCTGTAATATACTCCACAGACTCAAAGAAGTTAAACTAGAAGAAAGGCACAAGTTTGCATGCTTGAATTTCACTTAGAAGGGAGAATAAAATTGTCATAGGAGGCATATAGAGGGAGGGAATTTGTTGGGAGAGGGAGTGGAGAGGGTTTCAGGATCACATAAGAGGACACAAGAGGGAGGGCCAGATGAATGAATGGAAATCTGCAGTTGGCAGGGGTAGAGGGTAGTGGAGAGGAATCTCTAAATGCCTGCCAGAGACCTGAGAATGGGGAGACTCCAAGAAGTTAATGGGCTAACCATATCTCAGACATAAAGCAGTCAGGATATGGAACCTGAGAGTCCACATCCTGTAGTCTTACAGGAACCCTTAGTATAGGGATTAGGACACTAACCTACCCACAAAACTTTTGACCCAAAGTTTATTTTTCTCTGCAAGAAATACAAGGACAATGATAGAGCAGAGACTGAATGAATGACCAACAAATAACCACCCCCCTTTTGAGATCTATCCTGTGAGCAAGATCCAACTCCTGCCAGTATTAATGATACCAAAGTGTTATGCAGTGGCCTAGCATAACTGTCCTCTGAGAAGCCCTATATAGCAGCTGACAGAAACAGATGCAGAGACCAATAGCCAAACATTAATAGACTGAGCAAAGATAGTCTTGTGGAAGAGTTGGGAGAGGGGAGGATTGGGGAACACACAGGGAATAGGACTCCACAAGTTGACCAACAGAATCAAATAATATGGACTCTTGGAGGCTCCCAGAGATTAGACTACCAACTAAAGAACATACATGGGCTGGACCTAGGACTCCTGCAGGTATGTACCAGATGTGCAATTCAGTTTTTACGTGGGTTCCCCAACAACTAGAGTGGGGACTGTTCCTAAAGCGGTTGCCTTCTTGTGGAATCTGTTCTCCTCACTGGTTTGCCTTGTCTGGCCTCAGTAGGAGAGGATGTACTTAGCCCTGCAAAGACTTGATGTACCAGGATTGCAGGATACCCATGCGGGATACCCCCTCTCTCAGAGGAGATGGGGAAGGGCTACTGGGTGAGGGACCGGGTAAGGGGGTTGTGAGAGGACAGCCATCAGGATGTAAAATGAATAAATAAATAAATAAATAAATAAATAAATAAATAAATAAATAAATAAATGGACAAGGCTCAGAATCATGCTTTTTGAAACACTTTCAGGGAATATATTATAACATAGGATTTTAGTATTCTAATACAGCATAAATTAGATAATCCATTATTATTTCCTTTGTTAATTAAAAAATTGGCATTCTGCTATGTATTTTAGAGCATTTAAAAAATTAAGTACTCTGATATTGTTTACTATATAGGAATAACATTTGTCATGTAGTGAATATGTGATAGAAAGAAATTGATATTGGGAAAGCATATTATAATATATTGCTTTCAACATTCTACCACAGGGCACCTCATTATGAGATGAAACGTATGATTTTTTTTCCAGAGATTAATAGTCACATAGGCATACAGAGGAGTTTTGGAATGGTTATTTTAGAAATTAATTAATTGTTCATTGCTAGGTTCTAACTTGTTCTAAAGGGATGAATAGGGGTGTCAGATAAACAAGGAACAAAGGAAATTTGGAAAGAGAACATTATTAATGCTAAAATGTAAAGGAATTATAGACGAGAAGAATGCAGGACAGATAAATTGCTATCCAGATATTGATGCACTTGAGAGTAAAAGTGGATATTAGTAATTAAAATTACAGTATACTTTAGTTAACTTGATCCACAAATTTAATTTAATGTTGATAAATATTTGTAAGAATTCTAATAAAATGCTATCAAAGTAATTTCTTAAAATTAAGAGGTATACATATTAAAAATAAGTTTTTTTGTTCCATTTTGTTGTCTGACCATTAAACCATAGAAGGAGAATAATTAACCATGTTGAATATAATTTTATAAAGTTTCATCCTGGATTAAGCTTCTAGTATTCAGAACCTGACTACTTATAACAAGTTATGAATACTTTTATATTTCTATAGAATAGCATAAGGATGCATTTGAAATTATTGCCAATTTAAGTTGACTTGTTAACAACTGTGTGTGTGTATGTGTGAAAAGCAATAATAATCAAAGAAATAGATGTGATTAACTTGAGAATGTGGGGAGAATATGGGAGATCTTAGTGCCCATGCATCTGGAAGGGGCTGGAGGGAAAAAGGGAAGGTGATTCCATTTTGTCAAGGTTAAAAAACATATCTTCACAACCACTCTGGAAATCAGTCTGGCGGTTCCTCCCAAAACTGGGCACCTCACTTCCAGAAGATCCTGCTATACCACTCCTGGGCATATATCCAGAGGATTCCCCACCATGTAATAAGGATACATGCTCTACTATGTTCATAGCAGCCCTATTTATAATTGCCAGATGCTGGAAAGAACCCAGGTATCCCTCAACAGAAGAGTGGATACAAAAAATGTGGTATATCTACACAATGGAGTACTATTCAGCCATTAGAAACAATGAATTCATGAAATTCTTAGGCAAATGGATGGAGCTAGAGAACATCATACTAAGTGAGGTAACCCAGACTCAAAAGGTGAATCATGGTATGCACTCACTGATAAGTGGTTATTAACCTAGAAAACTGGAATACCCAAAACATAATCCACACATCAAATGAGATACAAGAAGAAAGGAGGATTGGCCCCTGGTTCTGGAAAGACTCAGTGAAACAGTATTCGGCAAAACCAGAACGGGGAAGTGGGAAGGGGTGGGTGGGAGGACAGGGGAAGAGAAGGGGGCTTATGGGACTTTCGGGGAGTGGGGGGGCTAGAAAAGGGGAAATCATTTGAAATGTAAATAAATTATATCGAATAAAAAAATTAAAAAAATATATCTTCAGAATAAAAAGTTAAGTTGTTTTGTGTATGAAGTTCTAAGAAGTTTAACATGTGAAGAGTCATGTAACATGTATTTTCACACACAGCTTTCAATCATTTTTCAGAGTTGTATTCCTTTTGCCACTAAAAAAACTGTGTATGTTTAGTTTTATATGTTTTAAAAATTATATTATGCTTTATGAACCAACTAGAGTTATAATACATTAATCATTAGTGAATGCATGTTTTATAACAAATGGCTCATGGAGGAGACAAAATAAAACTCAGGTAATCAATCAATTCAGTACTTACAAATGCCACAGAGAGCAGGCAGTACAATACTCAGGTAAACAGGAATGATTTCCCTTATGTTTTTTTCTAAATATTATTAGTTCTTTGAGAATTCCATCCAATCTATTTTCATAATATTGTTCACTCTCTCCCCAAGTCTAATGTCTTAATAGAGAGTCTAAATGGTCTAAATTTTAGAACAATTTTGCATGAGTTCTTTGTGGTTCCTCTTGCATGTCTGAACAGTCCATAAAAGCAGTGAACTCTGTGGGGGGTGAATTGAATAGTTTTATCCAGAGTTTTATAAATAGGAGGGTATGGAGATTGATTATATAAAGCAGCTATTCAGATGGAACAGATCAAATAACTGGTCAGAGACAGAGAACTGAGCTCTGTGTCAGGAGTGACTAAAGTATTTTTCTTACTTAAAAAAATTAAACTAATTTATAATGGAGACAAAAGTAAAATAATAATGTATTAAAATTTTAAGTATTAAAAATATGTCTGGGCTGGAGAGATGGCTCAGCAGTTAAGAGCACTGATTGCTCTTCCAGAGTACTGAGTTCAATTCCCAGCAACCACATGATATCTCACAACCATCTGTAATAGTCTCCAATACCCTCTTCTGGTGTGTCGAAAGACAGCTACAGTATACTCATATACATAAAATAAATAATTCTTTAAAAAATATGCTACCCCTCAGAATGCTATCATCTGTAGCTGTGTAAGCTAAACCTGATTAAAGCCAATCTGTTTAGTGTTGAAGGTTTCCCTTTCTCAGTGCCTCTGTAGATGATGGGTTGGGTAAATAATAAATTAGAAAATCATCTTTAATCTCCATGTATTAATATTTGGATGAGCATCTAGGCTCTTTCTAATTTCTGGGTATTATGACTTAATCAGCTGTTAAAACACCACCATTAAATTTAAAGGCGAATAGATGGAAATAGAAAAAGTAATCCTGAATGAGTTAACCAGACACAGAAAGACAATCATAATATGTACTCATTTATATGTGGATTACTAGCTGTTAAGTAAAGGATAGTCAGGTGATAATTCATAGACTCAGAGTGACCAGCACAGCTGGTGGGGGCACATGGAATTATTCTACCTAGTAATGGGAAGAATAGATTTTGGAGGTGGAAACATGGTGAGTGGGAAACAGGAAAGATCAGACAGGAGCAAGGAAGGATAAACGAAGAGAACACCAGGAGAGACAATTGAACTGGGTGGCATTTTTAAGTGATGTGGAAACCTAGTGTACTGGAAAGTATGAGTGTGACCACAGCAAAGACTCCTAGAAATTGGTGAAACAGAGCCTGAACCAGTTACCTTCTCTAACCACATATGACTTCCAGTGGTGGGACTAAAGACAACAGCCCAACCTCAAAACCCTCAACCTACAACTTGTCCTACCTACAAGATGTGCTGGAGTAATGGTGGCACAGAACCTGTGGGAGTGACCAATCAATGACTGGTACAATTTGAGGCCTAGCCAACAAGAGGAAGCTCATGCCCTATATTGTCTGGGTAACCCAGAAATGAGACTAGATACCAGGAGACATAGGATAGAACCAAATATTAGTGGACAACGAAATGTCAATGAAATGATTCCTAATGATTCATCCATCATTGCCTTGTTTAATTTTCATCAGAGAGGCTTCAGTCAGCAACGGATGGGAGCAGATGGCAAGGCCCAGAGACAAACATTAGGTGGGGCTCAGGGAACTCCATAGAAGAGGGAAAGGAAGGATTCTGTAAACCAGAGGGGTTAAAGACACCATTAAAACACAGCCCACATGATCAAACACAGCAGGGTTCATAGGACTTCACTGAAACAGATGTGACATTCACAAAGTCCGTGTGGGTCAGGGATAGGTCCTCTGCATATATGCTATGGTTGTCTAGTTTGACGTTCTTGTGGGACTCCGCACAGTGGGAGTGAAGAACATCTCTACTCTTTTGCCTGATCTTAGGACTCCACTTGTACTGAGCTGTCTTGTCCAACTTCCATATGTGTTTGATCATAGCCTAATTACATCTTGTTATGTGATCATTTATATTCCATTTATATTCTTAAGAGAGCTTCACTTTTCTGAAGAGAAATGGAGGAGGAGTGTATCTGGTGGGGGTACAGAAAGTTGGGGCATGGTAAGAGAATAGGAATGGGAAATTAAAATGAGATATGTATGAGAGAAATGTATGAAAGAAAAAAGTTTTAGATGATTTAGGCTGCTTTCACAAATGACAGTGACCCAGGTCTAAAGAAAATTCAGTTCAATTCTTTAATTATATTTGGAATCAATGGAAATATTTTTCAAAGTAATATTAAATTAAAATGCTAAAAGTTATAATGAAATCTAAGGTACACTGAAAAATGGGATCATTAATCTAAAATTAGCCAACTGTATATATATGTTTTTATTTTCTAAATTCTTTGTTTACATTCCAAATGCTTTCCCCTTTCCCGATTGATTCCCCCCTCCCCATATGTCCTATAAGCCCTCTTCTCTCCACCCCTTCTCCAATTACCTCCCTTCTTTTTCTCTGTCCTGGTAATCCCCTACAAAGCTGGATTAAGTCTTTCCAGGATCAGGGCCTCTCCTTACTTCTTCATGGGAGTCATTTGCTATGCTAATTGTGTCTTGGGTATTCAGAGCTTCTGGGCTAATTAATATCCACTTATCAGTGATTGCATTCCATGTGTATTCTTTTGTGATTGGGTTACCTCACTTAGGATGATATTTTCTAGTTCCAACAATTTGCCTAAAAATTTCATGAATTCATTGTCTTTAACTGCAGAATAGTATACCACTGTGTAAATACACCACATTATCTGTATCCTTTCCTCCATTGAGGGACATCTGGGTTCTTTCCAGCTTCTGGCTATTATAATTAAGGCTGCTATGAACGTAGTGGAGCATGTGTCCTTATTACATGCCAGGGAATCCTCTGGGTATATGTCCAGGAGAGGTATAGCAGGGTCCTCTGGAAGTGTCATGTCCAGTTTTCTGAGGAAACGCCACACTGATTTCGGTAGTGGTTGTAACATCTTGCAATCCCACCAGCAGTGGAGGAGTGTTCCGCTTTCTCCACATCCTTGCCAACACCTGCTGTCTCCTGAGTTTTTACTATTAGCCATTCTGACTGGTGTGAGGTAAAATCTCAGGGATTTAATTTGCATTTCCCTAATGACTAATGATGTTGAGCATTTCTTAAGGTGCTTCTTGGTCATCTGAATTTCTTCAGGTGAAAATTCTTTGTTTAGATCTGTACCCCATTTTTTAATAGGGTTATTATAGATTCCCTGGGATCTAACTTCTTGAGTTCTTTGTATATATTGGATATTAGCCCTCTATTGGATGAATGGTTGGTGAAGATCTTTTCCCAATTTGTTGGTTGCCATTTTGTCCTTTTGAACGTGTCCTTTGCATTATAGAAACTGTAATTTTATGAGGTCCCATTTGTAAATTTTTGATCTTAGAGCATAAGCTATTGGTGTTCTGTTCAGGAACTTTCCCCCTGTACCCATGTCCTCAAGGGTTTTCCCCAGTTTCTTTTCTATTAGTTTCAGTGTGTCTGGTTTTATGTGGATGTTCTTGATCCACTTGGAGTTGAGCTTAGTACAAGGAGATAAGAATGGATCAATTCCCATTCTTCTGCATGCTGATCTCCAGTTGAACCAGCATCATCTCTTGAAAAGGCTATCTTTTTTCCACTGGATGTTATCCATACCTTTGTCAAAGATCACGTGACCATAGGTGTGTGGATTCATTTCTGGGCCTTGAATTCTATTCCATTGGTCAACTTGCCTGTCACTGTGCCAATAACATGCAGGGTTTTTTTTTTTTTTTTTTTTTTTTTTTTGACACTATTACTCTGTAGTATTGCTTGAGGTATGGAATACTGAATTCCCCTACAAGTTCTTTTATTGTTGAGAATAGTTTTAGCTATCCTGGGATTTTTGTGATTCCAGATGAATTTGAGAAATTAGTTGGGATTTTGATGGGGATTGTGTTGAATCTGTATATTGCTTTTGGCAAGATGGCCACTTTAACTATATTAATTCTGCCAATCCACGAGCATGGAAGATTTTTCCATTTTCTGAGGTCTTCTTCTATTTCCTTCTTCAGAGACCTGAAATTCTCAAACAGATCTTTTATTTGTTTGGTTAGAGTCACACCAAGATACTTTATATTGTTTGTGGCTGTTGTGAAGGGTGTCATTTCCCTAACTTCTTTCTCAGCCTGCTTATCCTTTGAGTATAGGAAGACAACTGATTTACATGAGTTGATTTTATAACTAGCCACTTTGCTGAAGTTGTTTATTAGCTGTAGGAGTTCTCTGGTAGAGTTTTTTGGGTCACTTAAGTATACTACCATGTCATCTGCAAATAGTGATAATTTGACTTCTTCCTTTCCAATTTGTATCCCTTTGATCTCCTTATATTGTCTAATAGCTCTAGCTAGAACTTCAAGTACTATATTGAAAAGATATGGAGAGAGAGGTCAGCCTTGTCTAGTCCCTGATTTTAGTGGGATAGCTTCATGTTTCTCTCCATTTAGTTTGATGTTGGCTACTGGTTTGCTGTATATTGCTTTAACTATGTTTAGATATGGGCCTTGAATTCCTGTTCTTTCCAATACTTTTAGCATGAAAGAATGCTGAATTTTGTCAAATGCTTTTTCAGCATCAGATGAAATTATCATGTGTTTTTTTTCTTTGATTTTGTTTATGTAGTTGATTTCGTTGATGGATTTCCTTATATTGAACCATTCCGCATCCCTGGGATGAAGCCTACTTGATCACGGTGGATGATCGTTTTGATATGTTATAGGATTCGGTTGGCGAGAATTTTATTGAGTATTTTTGAATCAATATTCATAAGGGAAATTGGCCTGAAGTTCTCTTTCTTTGTTGGATCTTTGTGTGGTTTTGGTAGCAGCGTAATTGTGGTTTCATAGAAGTTGTTGGGTAGTGTTCCTTCTGTTTCTATTTTGTGGAATAGTTTGAAGAGTATTGGTGCTAGGTCTTCTTTGAAGGTCTGATAGAATTCTGCACTAAAGCCATCGGTCCTGTGATTTTTTTTTTTGATTGGGAGACTTTCTATGACCCCTTTTATTTCATTAGGGTTTGTGGGACTGTTTAGATTATCTATTTGATCCTGATTTAATTTTGGTGTTTGGTATCTGTCTAGGAAACTGTCCATTTCCTCCAGATTCTCCAGTTATGTTGAGTATAGGCTTTTGTTGTAGGATCTGATGATTTTTTGAATTTCCTCAGTTTCTGTTGTTATATCTCCCTTTTCCTTTCTAATTTAGTTAATCTGGATACTGACTCTTTGCCCTTTGGTTAGTCTGGCTAAGGGTTTATCTATCCTGTTGATTTTCTCAAAGAGCCAGCTCCTGCTTGGGTTAATTTTGTGTATCATTCTTTGTTTTTACTTGATTGTTTTCAGCCCTGAATGTGGTGATTTCCTGCCTTCTTCTTGTCCTGAGTGTATTAGCTTCTTTTTGTTCCAGGGCTTTCAAGTGTGTCATTAAGCTGCTAGTGTATGCTCTCTCTATTTTCTTTTTGGAGGCATTTAGGGCTATGAGTTTTCTTCTTAACATAGCTTTCATTGTGTCCCACAGATTTGGGTATGCTGTGTCTTCACTTTCATTAAATTCTAAAAAGTCTTTGATTTCTTTCTTTATTTCTTCCTTGACTAAGGTATTATTGAGTATTGTTCAGTTTCCATGTGTATGTGGACTTTCTGTCATTTTTGTTGCTATTGAAGACCATTTTTGCTCCATAGTGATCTGATAGGAGGCAGGGGATTAGTTCAGTCTTCTTATATTTGTTGAGGTCTATCTTGTGACCAATTATATGATCGATTTTGGAGAAGGTACCATGAGATGCTGAGAAAAAGGTACATTCTTTTGCTTTAGGTTGAAATGTTCTAGAGATATCTTTTAAATCTAATTGGTTGAAAGTTTGAATTAGGTTCACTGTGTCGTTGTTTAGTTTCTGTTTTCCTGATTGGTCCATTGAGGAGAGTGGAGTGTTGAAGTAACCCACAATTATTGTGTTAGGGGAAATGTGTGCTTTGAGCTTTTGTAAATTTTCTTTTATGAATGAGGGTGCCCTTGCATTTGGTGCATAGATGCTCAGGATTGAGATATCTTCTTGGTGTATTTTTTCTTTGACCGGCAAGAAGTGTCCATCAATGTCTCTTTTGATGACATTAGGTTGAACATCAATTTTATCTGATTTTAGAGTGGCTACTCTGGCTTGTTTCCTGAGACCATTTGCTTGTAAAATTGTCTTCCAGCCTTTTACTCTAAGGTACTGTTTGTCTTTGACACTGAGGTGTATTTCATGTATGCAACAAAATGTATAGTCCTGTTTATGTATCTAGTCTGTTAGTCTATGTCTTTTTATTAGGAAATTGAGTCCATTGATGTTAAGAGATATTAGGGAATAGTGATTATTACTCGCTGTCATTTTTGATGATATTTTTTTATATTTGAATGTTTATCTTCTTTTGAGTTAACAAAAGAAGGTTACTATCTTGCCTTTTCCAGGGTGAAGTTTCCCTCCTTGTCTTGGTGTATTCCCCCTATTATCCTCTGTAGGGCTAGGTTTGTGGAAAGATATTGGGTAAACTTGGTTTTGTCATGGAATATTTTGGTTTCTCCATCTATGGTGATTGAGAGTTTTGCTGGGTATACTAGTTTTGGCTGACATTTGTGTTTTCTTAGAGTCTGCATGAGATCTGCCCTGGATCTTTTGACTTTCATAGTCTCTGGTGATAAGTCTGGTGTGATTCTGATAGGTCTTCCTTTACATGTTACTCGGCCTTTTTCTCTTACTGCCTTTAATATTCTTTCTTTGTTTAGTACATTTGGGGTTTTAATTATTATGTGACAAGAGGTATTTCTGTTCTGGTCCAGTTTGTTTGGAGTTTTGTAGGCTTGTATATTCATGGGCATCTCTCTCTTTAGGTTAGAGAAGTTTTCTTCCATAATTTTGTTGAAGATATTTGCTGGCCCTTTTATTTGTAAATCTTCACTCCCATCTATGCCTATAATCCTTAGGTTTGACCTAATTGTGTCCTGGATTTACTGGATGTTTTGGGTTATAAGCTTTTTACATTTTGCATTATCTTTGACTGTTGAGTCCATGGTTTCTATGGTATCTTTGGCATCATCTGAGATTCTTCTATCTCTTGTATTCTGTTGTTGATATTTGCATCTATGGCCCCTGATTTCTTCCCAAGGTTTTCTATTTCCAAAGTTGTCTCCCTTTGCGATTTCTTAGTTGTTTCTACTTCTGTTTTTAGATCCTGGATTGTTTTGCCCAGTTTCTTCACTTGCTTGTGTGTGTTTTCCTGTAATTTTTTAAGAGACTTTTGTGTTTCCTCTTTCATGACCTCTGCCTGTTGCCCCAAGTTCTCCTGTATTTCTTTAAGTGATTTATGCATTTCATCCTTATTGGCTTCTATCCTTTGACTAATTTTCTCCTGGATTTCTTTAAATGATTTTTGTGTTTCCCTTGTAAGGGCTTCTAACTTTTGATCCATTTTCTCCTGTATTTCTTTAAGAGATTTATTTATTTCCTTCTTGTATTCCTCTAACAGCATCATGACCAGGGATTTTAAATCAAATCTTGTTTTTCTGGTGTGTTGGGGTATCCCAGACTTACTGTCGTTGGAGAACTGGGTTCAGATGCTGCCATATTGTCTTGATTTCTGTTGGTAAGGTTCCTATGTTTGCCTTTTGCCATATGGTTATCTCTGGTGTCAGTTTGTCCTGTTGTCACGGGCTGGTTCTTGAACCTCCTGTGAGCCCATAAGGCTATTTCCACACCACTAGGTGACTGGGTTTTCCCTGGCACAGATTGCTGATGTGCTACCCTCCTCTTGGGTGCTGTTGGAGCTCTGGTGTGTCCTGCCCCAAGCAGGTTATACTTGGGTTGTCTCTTTGGACAGAACCTGGTGCTGCCCGTCTGCTCTGTCACAGAGTGAAGATGGCAGCAAAGATCCCACTGGGCACAGGTTGACACACTGAGGAACCACTGGTCTGCCCAGGTGCTGGGCATAGGCAGCAGCCAGCAGCTCAGCGGTCTGAGTCCTCAGAGGTCCTAGACTCAGGATATCTCAGTACATTTGGGGTTTTACTGAGATATCCTGTCCTGTCTGACTGGGGGCCAAGATGGCAGCTGCCAACTTCTCTGCCTGGCACAGGACCTGCACCTGACTGGCACACAGATGAGCCGCCGCTCTGCCCAGGTTCTGGGCACAAGCAGCAGCCCTCAGATTGGCAGTCTGCATCCCCAGATGTCTTAGACCCGAGATATATCAGTACCTGGGGTTGCTTGTCCCATCCTATTGGGAGCTAGGATGGTGGCTGCGGATTTCTCTGCTGGGCTAAGGATCAAGTCCTGGCTGGCACACAGATGAACTGCTACTCTGCCCAGGTCCTGGGCACTGGCAGCTGCCTGCAGCATGGTGGTTTGCATCCCCAGAAGTCTTAGACTCAGGATATCTCCATACCTGGGGCCGCCATTCCAGTCCCACTGGGAGCCAAGATGGCTGTTGCCAACTTCTCCCCAACTGTATATTTGTAATACATAAACAGTGCATTGTAAGATCCACCTCTGAATCTCAGTGAGATGCTATATTGATTTTCTTATTCAGGATTCTGCCTCTAACATTGGCAATGTTACATGAATTTGCATGTGTCTAGAGGTGGGAATATTTCAGGACAAACTTGATGAAAAATCATCTAAAGTGTAAACCTTCCTGGTGGATAGGCTTATTTATATTATCTGCAGTTGGGAAGCTTCATCACCTCCTCAGATCATGCTGGGACTTTGACAAAATCCAACACCCCTTCATGATAAAAGTCTTGGAAAGATCAGGAATTCAAGGCCCATACCTAAACACAGTAAAAGCAATATGCAGCAAACCAGTAGCCAACATCAAAGTAAATGGAGAGAAACCTGAAGCAATGCCACTGAAATCAGGGACTAGACAAGGCTGTTCACTCTCTCCCTACCTGTTCAATATAGTACTTGATATTCTCAATAGAGCAATTAAACAGCAAAAGAATGTCAAATGGATAAAAATTGGAAAGGAAGAAGGCAAAGTATCACTATTTGCAGATGATATGATAGGATACTTAAGCAACTCTAAAAAGCAATTTCCAAATTTATCTAGAATAACAGAAAACTCGAGATAGCAAAACCTCAACAATAAAAGAACCTCTGGTTACATAATTATTAAGGATTTAATTGTGAAATACCAAGAAGACAGATGTCCATTTATAATGCTCACTAAATTTTCCTGCTTCTATAACCTCTATGTCTCAATTTCTGTTGGCAGCTGTGAAATGGGTATAGGATTGGTGAGAACACAGGGGTTAGAATTGAGAACAGATATCAGTTCTAAACTAACCAGAGAGAAATGCATATTGTAATAGCATACATTCTTATGCAACATATATTGTCTTCTTTGAAATCTTACTCAATATTGTATGGTAGTTTAAAGAATATTAAAATGTTGTTCTTTATATAGTAAACTTAAATCTGCCATGTCTCCCATTCTATACACATTGTCATCTCATCAGAACATTTTTGATCATTTCACAGTATATTATACATTTTCGTTTGTTTGTTCGTTCTTTTCGAGACAGGGTTTCTCTGTTGTAGCCCTGGCTGTCCTTTAACTCACTCTGTAGACCAGGCTGGCCTCAAACTCAGAAATCCACCTGCCTCTGCCTCCCAAGTGCTGGGATTAAAGGCGTTTGCCACCACTGCCTGGCTAGTATAGTATACATTGATGTCTCATGGTACCATGTTAATGGGCATAGATTTTATTTCCCAATAAAACATTTATCAATCAAAAATAATGGATCCATTTAGGCCAAACAGACCTAATCTTTTATGATTGGTTTTAGTCTCACTGGCCTATTTTTCTTACTATAATTTTTCATGTCTGTTTATATAAAATGGAAACAACCTTATATTAGAGCTCAAACTATTTTTAAGTAGTCTTTTCTTATCTGATTTTTTTAAGTTATATATTCTTCATTCATGATTTTTTAATTTCACTGACTCACACTATTTTTAATTTGGCTCTGAGCAGAAGAAGTTTTGGCTGGCTGCACCTTTAAGAATTTTTATTCTGCTTTAATGTGTACACTACAGAATGCCTTTTCTAAGCCAGAAACAACAGCCTTCCCTAGCAGGGAAGGGTCATCAGGGTTGTTTGAATGTTGGCTGTAAGTGAAAAGCATTCTGGTTGGTGACCACCTGAGAAGACCTTCCCTGCTGTTAGAAGTCAATGATTTGGGGACACATGTTGTGTGCGTACACTCTTGGACATCCCTCTAAAGTGCAGTAGCTTGAGATCTGTTGTTTATTGTAATCCCACTATGTTCAGGCTCTTGAAGTACTTCTAAATCTCTAAGATGCTCCTTACAGAAATGAAATGTATTAATGCTATCATTGCAAATGTCATTTATAATCTGTTATAATTTTCTTTATTTTAGGTGAGATTGACACAAGACAGTTGACATTCATTTCCTCTCAAGTTACCTTTTGGACTTGTAGTCACTGCTCCAGAAATAAAAGTATTATACTTTTGCCATTCGCATTCATATTGATTCAATAAAATGTTGTCAGACACCTTTACTCAGTGGATATGCTCTGTGTACTGAGAGATGTTGTCATTAAAATGAATTGTACTTATCTACTTTAACCAAGTCTATAGCGTGGTTCTATTACCTTTTATTGGCTAAACATGAATGATCATGTAAATGTTTTAATGCTATGTTTTTCAGAATTGGTCCCTAGTATAGCAGTGTCTACATTGTCTGGGAACCTGCTAGAAATGCTCCCAATGAATCAGACCTTTTCAGGATGTTCTGAGGCATGTATTTTAACAATGGCTCTGGGGGATTCAGTTCATGGAAGAACCTGAGACCCACTTTTTATAGGATGCCTGTTACAGAGAAGGTCAGGAGAATCTGGAGGGACTTGAAGATAGGATTGCTGAGCTATAACAATGTAAGTAGAAAATGAGAATGCAGCAATTATTTCACATTAAAATGAGGAGTCTGAAAAGGACAATTCAATATGGGTACATGAAAACCTGGATTATATTTAACATCTGACCAGAGGGAATCCATGTAAAGAGATACCAACAGTGAATAGATAGATTGAAAGCTACTGAAGCCATGCTGGTTCACATGTGCAAGTATAGAATCCAGAAGTATGAGGCAGGCATACTTCAGAGAGCTCTAAGTCATCCTAGGCTATTGTGTGAAACCTTCAATAAAACAGACAAATAAATATAAATAAAATAAAGACTACTGGAAGCTAAGTTTACTTGCGTCATTATGTAGGTAGTTGATTCAACAGCAAAAGTAGATAATATTTAAGCACCCACTGTTTTGGTACAATGCATCCTCTAGATATACTATGGTGTCTTTGTGTAGCCTATACCTCCTCATAGCTGTTTTTCTTCCTAAAATATCTGTTGTCCTTAGCTTGTCTCACTGCAGATGTCAGCTGCAGTATTTCACATACTACAGGTAAAATACAGAGGACAGCATATCTGTTGACAAAGACTTTCACTTGGATGAATGATTCCTTGTACTACTTTTGAAAGGCATTCTGATTTTTACATATGTATTTATTTTCAGAGATCTCAGAAAATAAAAGTTAATATCATTTTTATTTCATTACCTTTGATGAAAATATTTGGATATGCAAATATATATATATGTTTTTAGTCATTTTCTTGTATTTAATCATTTCATTGTGTTTGATTTGACAGCATACAGACTTTTCTACTGTGAAATATAGAATTTAGACTATGAAGGTAAAATTAACCAATCTTTAGTTTCAGTTTCGATTATGTTTTTCATCTAGCTCACTCGTCCTCAATGTCAAAGACTCTTGATCATTAATAAATTCATTTCTTTAATGACTAATTCTAGGAGCTTTCAATTTCACTTGCTTATTAAATTATATGACTATTTAGAAAAAATTTGCTCTGCTTTGCAAATGAATAACAATATGGACCATCAATAAAAATTGATTAAATTATATTTCAAAATTCATGACCTTTGGAATAGGACAATTGATGTCTGGGTGGATCAACTATTTAGAAGTAGTAAAGGTAAGAATTCCTTGGCAGAACTAAAGATTATATTAAATATATTGCAAAAAAAAAATAAGAGAGTTGGGCTTAGGGGCAATGGAGTGGCACAGTAAATCTCAACAAACATGGATTTCATTAAAAGACAATAAAACTCATGTTCTCCCAAATTCCTATAGGCCATGATAAATAATTATATATATGTATATATATATATACATATATATATATGTGTGTGTGTGAATTGTAAACACGTGGGTATGGACTTGTGAGTGCAATTGTAGGCAATTTCTCTTATATATAGGAAAGATCTCAGATTTGATCCTTGGAATGAGTAAACAAACAAATAAATACATATTCAGATAGACATAGTAAAATTAACACATAGAAAAAAATTAAAAGAAAGAAAAATACTGCAATAAAATTGGAAAAATAAGTAAAATTTGGTAAGGAAAATTGTCAAGGCCAAAGTAAAAAAATTTAATATTATTTTTATTTCACAGATTATGAAATAAAATAAAAACCAATAAGAAGTTAAGTTCAGTCTTTATTTGCAAGTTTTGTATTTCGAGGAAAAAAATATCCCTAGGACTTTCAAATTATCTTTTACTAAAAATTTGGTGCAATCAACTGCAGAAAGTATCATTTTAGGTTTCTATGTGTCATTTAGTAAGCTATACATTCTCTACTATGCCACCACTACTACTGTGCTCTGTGCCCTTTTAGGTGCCTGTGACATCTGTGATGTGCAAGTAATACTGGTTTAAGATAGAAGTGAGAATAACACCTAAATTTTTATGTAACCAAATGCTATGAAGGTACTAATTTAATTTTAGCAAAATGCTATGATATGGGAATGATCTTGAGACATGTAGAAGACTGAGGAACTGTGTGTAGGTGATTAATGGTGATCAATGTTATTTCCTTGCTAATACAATGATGAGGTAGTGGAAGGAGATATTGGTGACATCTTAAACATATTTCCAAGATATTTCACTCATGCTAGGTATTGTACATATGGCCTCTATTATGCATTATATGGTTTTATATATATATATATATATATATATATATATATATATATATATTGCATCATATGGTTTTAAATATATATATATATATATATATATATAGTATATTACACAATATCCTTTCTATACCTATTTTTATAGACATAATTTTTTATACACACTGTTGCTGTCTAATTATTTTGAGGTGAAACAATCCTGAATGCTCACTCTAACTATTTTGTAGTCTTATAGACATAAATAATTTATAATATTAGGGATGCATAAAATGTAGAAATAATAAAGTCAATTCTCTAGCTAATTGAAAGCAAAGGTTGCAGAGGAGTGAATATTTGAGTTCTGACAAAGTACAAAGCTGTTGATAAGAAGGAGAATGATATAATGAAAAAGGATTGCAGGAACATGAAGATCTGTCTGAAAACTTAACTTTGATCTATCGAAGAAAATATCTATTGGGATATATGAACTCTTTAGACTAAAGGAAATACAAGATGGAATGAGAAATGTTTTAGGTAATTGTCAATGCCTAAGTGAAAATTTTTAATATTATCTCTATTTCACAGATTATAAAATCAGCATATGCTAAATTGAAATTCAAATTACTAGAATTAATTTAAGTCAACAAAGAAAATTGACTGTAAATCTGATAGGCTTATACCTCTTGAAAGCCATATTTAACTATGGAAAATTAAGTTTATCAATGGCTGAAGACTGTGACTGCAAATATCAGAATGCTAGGATAAGTGATTTTGAGTCACTAAGTTATAAGGCTTACAGTGAGACAGCTTGTGCTGTGATAATAGCATTTTTCATTGTTTGACTAAATTAGGAAATTGAGGAATCTTATGTAGTAGACAAGATTCTAGTATTGCCACTTCCATAATATTGCAGGTACACATTTAAGGATAGTCAAACAATCTTAAAGACTAAAGGGAATTTAAATAGCAAAGAAGTTTAGCAGGACAGTAAAAGGAAAGACCAGTAATAAAAGATACCCTGGAAATGTCAGCTAGATGAATAATCCCTATGTTTTATCTGAGGTAAAATTGGAGTTAGATCCTTAGCCATCAGGGAAATAAAAATAAAAATTACATTGAGATTCAATTTAATAGTTTTCATAATGGCTAAGGTCAACAACACAAATGACAGTTCATGCTGGTGAAAATGTGGAGCCAGTAGAACATTCTTCCATTGATGGTAGGCATGCAAGCTCCCACAGTCACTATGGAAATCCTTAGGGTAGGCTATCAGAAAACTGGGAATTGATCCACCTCAAGATCCAGGTATACCACTCTTGGAGATTCTGCAAAAAGACACCGATTTTTACCAAAAGGACAATAGATTAACAATGATCATAGGATCTTTATCTCTAATAATCAGAAACTAGAAACAATCTAGATGTCCCTCAACCAAAAAATAGGTAAAGAAAATGTGGTATATTTACACAATAGAATATTACTCAACTGTTAAAAAAAATGGTATCATAAAAATTTCAGGCAAATGGATGGGGAAAATTGAAACCAAATCTGTCATCCTGAGGGAGGGAACCCAGACCCCCCCAATACAAATGTGATGTGTACACACTTATAAGTAGATATTAGCTGTTAAGTAAAGCATAATCAAGCCTCAGTCTAAAACTCATAGAAGTTAAAAAGAAGAGGTCTCAGGGAATGGATGGATCTTCCTGAGAAGGGAAAATACAATAGATTCTTTTGGTTAGATTTGGGGTTGGTTGGGTTTGGATCAGGAGGAACCAGGTACAGGAGAGAGGGACAGAGAGAGAAAGCACTGAGAGGGATGGCTGAAATAGGTGGGCATTTAAGGGTTGGTATGGAAACCTAGTGCAGAGGAAACTTCCTGGATCCTATGAGGTAACCCTAGAGATGACTCCTAGTAATTGAGGACATGGAGCTTAAATCAGTCATCTTCTATAACTAGGCTAGGTTCCCAGTGATGGGGCTGGGACACCACCTTACTCACAAAATCTCTCTCCCACGACCAGTGAGATGCACTGGAGTATTGGCTGTTCAGAGCTTGTGGGAGGTCAAGCAATAACTGCTCTAACATGAGGCCCACACCAGGAAAAGGAACCCATGTCTTGACACTGCCTAGATAGCCAGGATTCCAAAGCTGCTAGATGGCTCAGGAACCTGGAGTAGACACAAATATAACTGGCAAACAAAACAAAAGTCAATGAGTTGTTTGCTAATTTTATTCTGCTATACTCACAGGATCAGTGACTAGCCTAATACTCATAAGAGAAGCTTCCTTCCAAAGCTATTGGGAACAGATAAAAAAAAAACACACAACTGAACTTTAGGCTGAGCTTGGTGAACTTTGCAAAAGAGGGGGACGGCTTGTAGAAATCAAAGATGTAAAGGACAATAGGAAAACAGGGCTCACAGAATCCAGTAATCAGGGCTCATAGTGCCTCATAGAGACTAATGGGGTGATCATGAAGTCTTTATGGATATGCATGCATCAAGCACTCTTCATACATTCTGTGGTTTTTGCTGTACTTCTTACAATGGGAATGGAGCTATCTCTGGCTCTTTTGCCTGCTCATGCAACCTATGTTTACCTACTGAGTTGCTTCATCCAGTCTTGATATGATGGTGTATGCCTAGCCTTCTTTGTATCTTGTTATGTGGAGTTTGGTTGATAATGACTTGGAGTCCTGCCGTTTTTGAAGAGAAACAGAAGAGTAATAGATCTGAGGGGAATGGGAAGTGAGGGTGGCAGAGGCTGCAGTTGGGATATATTGTGTGAGAGAAGACTAAATAAACAAAAATAAAATTATATTTTAAAAAGGTGAAGAATAGTGTTTGTTCTTCAAGTATTCATATTATTGTTCAAAGCAGTGCTAGAGGCAGTGTGTTCTGGTCTGGCAGTTGGCATCATTTTTTGTTCTGCTCATCAAATGAAATGAGAAGAAGCTAGGTAACAATGTGACTATGTGAGGGAAGCAATGGTGTGTTTACTCACAACCAGCAAGTCTTGGAGAGTTCATTGCTTCAACCCTGGTATTTTTGCTGTAGTTTAAACTGGCCAATAATTTTATCCACAAGCCTGAGCATCTGAACTCTGACATCATGCTTTTAAGAATTCTTCCCTTGAAATATCTATGATTGTGCTCAAGTCATACCACTATTTTTACTTTTATTATTTGGTAAAGTATTAAATTGTATCTACCAGTCATTTTGAATTTATTACTTCTCTAAACACAACTTTATGTGCCAAAGGTAACTGCCACACAGGAACTGTTAATGAAACTGTTACTAACTGAAAAATTCTTAGATCTACAATTGGGTAGTTATTTATTGTGAAGTTGTAGCATGGGTCCATTTTACTTAGCATGTAACAATGGCATAATAAACAGCCTCTTATTTAAAATATAAGACTTCCAGAAAGATGACAGAAGAGTAGATGTGTTAGGAAAACTCTTTCCAAGTTTCTAAACAAAGTGTTTGAAATATGGACAAAATAAATACCAGTACTTTTTACCATATGCCTAGGAAGTTATTTAAATCAAGCAGGTAGATAACATAAAGATGAAAGAAAAACTCTAATGAAATGTGTTTTAGCATTATGGTTCAAAAAATTTTTAAGCAAACAAACTGAATAACAACAAACAAATTTATATAAAAATAAATGCAAATGAGAAATTTAGAAAACTAACTTGGTTATAACTATGATAATTGAATTGAATACAAGGTAGGTGAATGCACAAATAAAATAAATTCATAATGAAGTAAATTCATCCTTGACAAAGTTTGTAAATTCTAAGCTATATAAAATAATTTTTAAATGATTTTACTTACATTCCAGTTATTGCCTCTCTCTAGATCTCCCTGGCCACAGTTCCTCATCCCCCTTGCTACTAAGAAGGTGCTTCCTACCACCAGGTATCCCCCTTCCCTTGTGCTTCAAGTCTTTCCAGGATTAAAGATATCTTCTCCCACTGAGGCCAGACAAGGCAGTACTCTGCTACATATGTAGAGGGGCCTTGGACTGAGCCATGTGTGCTGCTTCTTAGGTGACTCAGTCTCTGGGAGTTTACAGAGGTCTGGGTTAGTTGAGACTGCTGGCCTTCCTATGGGATCACCCTCACATTCATCTTTTTCAATCCTTACTCTAATTTAATTATAGGGGTTCCCAACTTCAGTCCAATGGTTGGGTGTAAATATCTGCTTCTATTTCAATCGGCTGTTGGTAGGGCCTCTCTAAGGACAGTCATGCTATGCTAGGCTCCCATGTGTAAGCAGATATAGCATCAGAAATAGTATCAGACCTTGGTGCCTCACTCCCCATCCCCCTGGAGATAGATCCCGAGTTGGCCTGTTCACTGGACCCATTTTCTTCTCCAATATTAACTTTGCAGTTCTTTTAGACAAGAACAATTCTGGGTCAGAAATTTTGACTGGATTGCTCCCTCCATTTGAGGCACTGTCTATCTACTGGAGGTGGGCTCTTCAATTTCCCTCTCACCTCTGTTAAACATTTTGGCTAAGGTCACCCCCATTTAGTCCTGAGAATCTCTCAGTCCAAGGTCTCTGGTACTTTCTAGACATTCCCCTCCAAACTCCTACAGGCCAAGGCTGCTGAGGCTGTTTATCTCCGTTCATTCTCCTGGTACTCTGGGCTTCTCTCCTGTCCCAGCCCACCATACCTGATCCTGTTTCCCTTTCCCCTCCTCTTCCCCCTCTCCCATCATGTCTGAGCCTCCCTCAAATGACCACAAAGATACAAGAATTAATAATTCATTTTCATTGGAGTAGAAATGTGAATTAAGTAATGAAAGAGGGAAACAGCTTTAAAATTTTTTTGAACAAATAGGATCAACTCTCAATAGATCTTTCTAAGTTCTAAGTAATATTCCAGCCAGTAAATCAAGTAGGATAACTGAAAATGAAGATATTTAATTCTTTCTCCTGTCTTCCAGTCTAATACCTCAGTTTCATCAAAACCTCCATAGCAGATCATTTTCTGCATCTTCCTGAGTAATAAAAGAAACTACTGGAATAATCACTATTCCCTACTGATTTCATGTTGTGTTATAAAGCTATAGTAATAAAATGCATGACATTGACAGAAATCCAGACATGTTGATCAATGAAATAAAATTAAACACCAAAAAATATATTCACATACTTATGGATATCTGGTTTCTGAGCAAGCCAGATACACGTGTGTGTGTGTAGGGGGTGTGTATGTATGTGTGTGTGTGTTGTGTGTGTGTGTGTTGTGTGTGTGTGTGTGTGTGTGTGTAAGAGAGAGAGAGAGAGAAAGAGAGAGAGAGAAAGAGAAAGAGATAGATTGATTTTATGAAATGATGCCTGTCAAAGTTGATATCTGCATGTAAAACAATCAACATAATTCTCCTTGCAGAAAAGTTAAGTCCAAATGAACTAGATATTTCAACATAAAACTAGATGAGCTAAACCTGTAAGAGTAAATGGGGAATGCCCTTGAACTCATTGACATAGGAAAACCTTTCTGAACAGAACACTCTTCACTCAGGCACTAAGATCAACAATTGAAAATGGGGCTCCATAAAACAGAAAAGCTCTGCATATCATAGAATACCATCATCCAGAAGAAGTGGCAACCTATAGAATAGGAAATAATTTTTGCCAACTACATACATAATAGAAGATAATATTCAAAATACATAAATAACTCTTAAGAGCTAGATACTAAGGGAACAATAACCCAATTAGTAAATAGGTACAGATGTAAACAGAGGATTCCCAAAAGAGAAAACTCAATTAACTGAGAAACATTTTAAGAATGCTCAACATCCATTAAGGGAAAGGAAAATCAAAACTACTTTGAAATTTTATCTTACTCTTCACAGAGTGGCTAAAATCAATATAAATGGCAGATCTTGTTGACTAACGTTTGGTGAAAGAACCCTCATTCATTTGTGGGAATGGTGGGAATGAAATTTGTAGATCCACAATGGAAATCAATCTGTGTTTTTCCTCAGAAATATGCAAATTGATTTACTTCAAGATCCAACTTTGCTACTCTTGGGCATAAACCCAAAGAAAACTTCAATCTGTCACAGAGATACTTATGAACAATGTTTTGGTTGTTTTGTTTTGTTTTACTTTCCTCATAAAATCCATAATGTGAAATTTTCCAGATGTTTCTCAATAGAAGACTGAATAAACACTATGTCATACATCTACACAAGTATTACTCTGCATTAAAAAATCATGAAAAAATCATGAAATAACTTTACAGATAAAATGATATAACTAAGAGAGAGACAGACAAAGAGACAGAGACATGATGTAGTTGTTTATATGTAGAAACTAGCTGTTAAATGAATGATATTCAAGCTATAATCCATCAAATCATATAGGGTATAAGTTAAGGTACTAGGACAGACAGATAGCTGTGGCATGGGAATGAAAATAGAGGCTATACTTACAGATGAGTTGGATTTAGGGAGTCTTTAAAGGGAAAATCAAATTGCTATAGTGAAGAGAGGGAGAGGAGTACAACAATATTGAAAGACAACTAAAATTAAAGGACATTGAGTGGGTCAGATGGAAACATAGAACAGTAGAATCTTCCAAAAGTAAAACCAACCAACCAACCAACCAACCAACCAAATAAAAAAACAAAAAATAAAACAAAATCAAAACAAAAAACAAAACAAAAATCTTGAATAAAGGTGATTTAAATGCAATTGCCAATTTATGAGGGAATCAGAGTCCCAAATTTTTACCTCTTGTCACCGAAATAAACTTCCAGTATTGGAACTGGAACTGGTCCCCTTGCATTGGGGACCCATTGCTCAGTCCCGTGGTTGACTTCGAGCATATAATTGTGTTGTTGACCAACACTAATGAGAATCCCCAAGCAACCTAAGTTTTAGCCAATGTGGTACATTGCTCTCTCACAGCAATGCCGTATTGCTGAAGAGAATACCTATACAACTCTTTGAAAATGTTGAAAATAAGCTTGGGCCTTCATAAAGCCTTCAGTCTAATGTGCTAGTTAGTGTCTTTGTTATAGGAACACGTTATGCATACTATCAAAAGAAATTAATGACATGGGTTTGCTTGCTCATACATTATTTGGATCATATTCTTTGTGTCATCCATCTCACAGATTATAAGACTTTAATAAACATGTAAAAAAAAATTTGCATTAAAATCATGTGAACATTTGATAAAATTAAAACTTTGAAAAGAAAAAATAAATAAATTGTAAACACCAAAACAGCCGCATTTCTTAAAAATCTACAATGGTAAATTGCTTATATACAATATATGCTAGGGCAAATGTATAAATCATGTAGGGTAACCAACCAATATCTGACTTGACTTAAGACCCTCTACAGGAAAATGAACCAACACATGACAGTGTGGTGGTGACCAAAACCCTAAGACTAACTAATTCAGGGACCATGGGTAAAACTAAATACTATTAATCTAAAGAAAAAGAAGCAGCAAAGTAACTGCTAATAGTATTGTGCTATATTAATAGATCAGTGATGACTTGCTCAGTCATCATCAGAAAAGCTCCATCCTACAGAGACCCACAGCCAACCATTAGCAGAGAATAAGATACCTTGGAATATTTATCCCTAAACAAAATGTAATTAAATCCCACCTCTTAATATCTTAGGGGACCACATGGAAAATGAGAAAAGTATGTAGGAGTGAGAAGGCACTGATGACTGACAAGACCATTCTCTGCTACATATGCAGTTGGACCCATGGGTCCCTCCATTTGTACTCTTTGGTTGGTGTTTTAGTTCCTGGAAGCTCTGGGGGGGGGTGGTTATCCAATATTGTTGTCCTTCCTATGTA